>NC_045484.1:31207438-31934534 GCF_009650955.1 Corvus moneduloides | reverse complement strand
TGGAATTCGGCATTCACAATTTGCCTCATTAAAGTAAACACACCTTTCCTAGGTACACATAAAAGTCACTGAATTGATGTGGAAAGGGGAAAGGAAACAGTCAGCTTTGTCAATGGTGGCACGAAGCAATGAATGAGCAGCCCCAGAAGCCCTGGGGTGTGACACTGCCAAGTTCTGGGCTTGAAGGGAACCAGCTCAGGGACACCTGGGACTGGGAGCGCCTCTGTCACCGTGGGGCCACTGCTCCAGCTGTCCTGGGGGACATGGGGCTGCTTTAGTTACTGCTCCTGGGCCTTCTCAATGCACCTGTGCTCATCAGATGTCTTGTGGCTTCCATAAAAACGCATGGAATCCTGGAATGGGTTGTGCTGGGAGGGACCTCAAAGCTCATCCCACCCCTGCCATGGCAGGGACACCTCCCACTGTCCCAGGCTGCTCCCAGCCCCAATGTCCAGCCTGGCCTTGGGCACTGCCAGGGATCCAGGGGCAGCCCCAGCTGCTCTGGGCACCCTGTGCCAGGGCCCAGAACAGGGAACAATTCCTTCCCAATATCCCATCTAAATCCTCCCGTTCACCTGGAAGCAGGGCTGGGATGCTGCAGTGCCCCACAATTTAAAGACAGCATGTCTGTGAGAGCCTGGAACTATTGATTATCCCTCTGCCCTGGCAGACTTTGGATTCTTCCCTCCTGTTTTACATCGGGGAGCCGAGGGACACAACCTCACACTGAGCCCTGAGCACAAACCCCTCAGGTCCTGGTGCATCTTGCTGGTGCTTTAATTACTCTGCTAATGCAGGGCGGATTTTTCAGAGCAGGTACAGCAGTGCCGTGGGTCACACCTCGGTTCGGAGCCATCTGCTTTCATTCCACAGGATCTCTTCTCCTGGGCGAGCCAGAGCACAAGGCTTAGGGCATTATCATCTCATAAGACAATTTCAAGGAATAAATAAGCCCTGAACGCCCAGCTTGGCACTAAGCAGCAGACACAACAATAACACCTGAATGGTGCAGCAGAGATTAGAGCTAAAAATAGCCTAGAAAAACAAAAATACTTGCAGACAAGTAATGAAAGTGTGGTTTTAAGGTGATTTATTAGGAATTATGAAGTGGCGCTGGCTTTGTGCTGAGCTGTGAACAGTGAAATTGGAATAAACACAATAATCTCACCGTGTTAATAACTTGCTCTAAGCCCTCCCAGACACTTCACAGCTCCCTGGCTGCTGAGTGAGGGACATGATTTAAAGGAGAGATTTGGTTTAAAATCTTTATCTAACCAGAAAAAGCAATGAGTGGGGGCAGAGCTGCTGGCCCGGCACAGGGGATGAGGAGGAGGCTGCTCCAGGAGCAGCTCCACCTCTCCAGGGCAGGACTTGGAAAGGGAGAAATGAGGCAAAGGCATTCCTGGGGAACCATGGCAGTGCCAGGGGAGGCATCTCCAGAGGGAAAAACCACAAATCAGGCTATTCTGCCAGGGAAAATGGGCACCACTGGCACAGCTGAGGGAGTAAAGAGCCATTCCCCCTTCTCTGTCCGGGCTGATCCCTGCCTGGCACAGCGAGGGGAGCCTGGGCAAGCTGGAGCTCCAGCAGCTCTCCAGGGAGGTGACAGTGGCCAACAGCAGAGCCTGGCTCAGAGGAATAAAATAAAATAAAATAAAATAAAATAAAATAAAATAAAATAAAATAAAATAAAGTAAAATAAAATAAAATAAAATAAAATTAACCACTGTCTCTGCCGAACATCCTTTCCAAGGTGCTGCTGGAATTCCACAGGTCACGTGGCCAATGCCCCGACAATTCAATATTCCAAAGGTGCTCCCTCTTCATTTTAGAATCCCAGGCTGGGTTGGGTTTGGGGGACCCTAAAGCCCACCCAGTGCCACCCCTGCTCCAAGGCCCTCCAGCCTGGCCTTGCCTTTGCTTGCAGAGCACTCCACGCTCCATAAAAGCCTCTCCAACCCCTCCTGGCCAGGGAAATGAGGGAAATGAGGGAAATGAGGGAAATCCCAACCTGCTGGAGCCAGCCCCGGCTGTCCCAGGGTGGAATTCAGAGCCACAGCAGCACAGGTCGGCCCCGGGAGCTGTGTCCTGTCCCTGCCCGGGGCTCAGCAGGGCCGTGGCGCTGGGGGTGGCCCTGAATGCTTCCCTTGCTCTGGAATTGCTTCCCTTGCTCTGGAATTGCTTCCCTTGCTCTGGAATTAGCTTTCCTTCCCTCAGTATTTGACCCCTCCTGGGCCTTTCTGCCCGTTCCCCTCAGTGCGTTTGGGCCAGGCTCCCAGCTCGGCGCCTCGGAGCCGCCGGCACCACGGCTCCCTTTCATTCCCTCAAGTAAACACATAAACTGTGACAAAGTGGGACTTTTATTAGCTGCAGACTTCGAGGGAAGAGAATAAAACATCCATTAGAAATCCTGTTAACAGCATTGGTCGTTGTGGCAGGGGGAGAAGAGCTTTCCCAGGGATTTGATTTCGTTTTTCCTGCGCGGCGGCGGCCGGGCTCCCCCGGCCCCAGAGCCGGGCTGTGGCCGAGCATTGCCCGGCAGCAGCGCCCGGGGCTGTGTCCCAGAGCCGGGCTGTGTCCCAGAGCCGGGCTGTGGCCGAGCATTGCCCGGCAGCAGCGCCCGGGGCTGTGTCCCGGCATCGGCCCGGCCCCTCCAGCCACAGCACTGCCCTCCCTGCACCGCCCCTGCGGTAAACACTCATAAGGATCCGGCACCGAAGCTCCAGTGACGCTGCCGAGGATCAGGGAGGGGAATTGGGCTCCTTCGGTCCCAGAGAGACCCATAAAAACTCCTAAACCACCATCCAGCAGGGGCTGCAAAATAGCGCTTCCTCATTTTTTTTTTTTTTTACCAAAAAAATCCAGCGTTTTGAGAATCTCCAGCACATTTGTGTGGTCCAAACAGAATCCGAGGATCACTGAGGCTGGAAAAGCCCTCCAGGATCACCGAGCCCAGTCTGTGCCTGATCCCCTCCTTGTCCCCAGCCCAGAGCCCTGAGTGCCACCTCCAGCCCTTCCTTGGACACCTCCAGGGATGGGCACTCCAAACCTCCCTGAGCATCCCCTGTCAAGGCCTGAGCACCCTTTCCATGCAGAAATTCCTGCTGGTGCCCACCCTGAGCCTGCCCAGCCCAGCCTGAGGCCGTTCCCTCTCCTCCTGTCCCTGTTCCCTGCGAGCAGAGCCCGACCCCCCGGCTGCCCCCTCCTGTCAGGGACTTGTGCAGAGCCACAAGGTCCCCCCTGAGCCTCCTTTGCTCCAGCCTGAGCCCCTTTCCCAGCTCCCTCAGGAATTCTCCAGCCCCTTCCCAGCTCCCTCAGCCTCTCCTGGGGCTCCAGCCCCTTTCCCAGCTCCGTTCCCTGCCCTGGACACGCTCCAGCCCCGCAGGGTCTTGTCCTGACGGTCCCAGCTCTGACCCCAGGACTGCATCACTGGGCAGGGCTCACCCAGCAGGAATCACCCAGCCCAGCTCCTCCTGCCCGCAGGAATCACTCCCTGGAATTGCAGCTCCCGAGGCAAAGCTCCTTAAAGGCAAACGAGGTCAGGGAAGCATTAAGGGGCACGAAGGGATTCTGGGCTCCTCCCTGCCCGGGAACACAGAGCTCCCGTGCCAGGGCTGCTGCTGGAGCAAACACCACAGCCCTTCTCCCACGGGAATCTCATCCACGCTGGGAATTAGTGCTGGTGGGGAATGACAGCAGCACTGAGGGAGGAGGGGATGGCTGGGATACACTGGGATGCCCTGGGATGCAGCTGGGTTTTGACGGCATGCTTTGAGATGCGGTGCCCTCCCCGGCCAATCCAGCATTCCCACTCCTTCCCTGGGCAGGCTCCAGGGTCCCCTCTGTCCCCTGTGACCCCTGCAGGCAAAGGCCAGAATTCCCTGGAGCTCCCAGGCTGTGGTTCCAGAACCCGGCCGGCTGACAGGGAATTTCCACTTCCCAGGGAATGCAGTGCAGCCTGGGAGATTCCCACTGGAAGAGTCTGAGTAATTTAAACGGCAATTTAAACGGGGTTTGTTTGCTAAAAATCAGCTTAAAGTAAAAGAAAAGAACACAGGGGGAGAACTCACTGTGGGGTAGCTGGAGCCTGACCCCTTGGGTTTTCCTGTGACTCACCGAATCACAAAGAATCATGGAATCACTAAGGTTGGAAAGGGCCTCCAAAATCAGCAATTCCAACCATTCCATCACATTGCCTTGGAAAATCTAAACCAGCACCCATTTTACATAAGGCTGATGAATGAAAACCGGTATTTCCCATTCATTTCAATCCCTTAAATGCTAAAAAAGCCCTGTGGCAGCAGCCCGGTGCTCTTTTTCTTGCAGAATAAATGATTGAGGTGAATCCAGTCTAAAACTGTTCTCTCGAAAAGCAAACCTGCCAGGTTTGACATGTGTGCTGCAAGAGCCAACCACCCACAATCCTCAAATGCTCTTATTAAAATAAATACAAAATCAGAGAGGTGCAAACCTCGGTGGTTTAAACAAAGCAAACCCTGCTGGGTTTGTGTAACAGAGAGGGAGGGCTGGCCCAGGGTGTTGACTTATGAATTTCCATTTTCATTCACGGGAAATATTGGCCTTCCCTTCTCATTTCCTACAGAAAGGGAGGCAGAGACATTGAATTAAATATGGGGAACAATAAAAATCAGCCCACAAATGGAGGGGTTTGACTGGGGTCCAGGGGACAGTGGAAAAGGCCAGGTAATCCTAAACAACTCCAGAATGTTTCCAAAGTTGGCCTTGCAGAGCGAGAGCCACACCAGTGATCCAAGGAAAGCAAGGACACGTGGAATGCTCAGTTCCAAGACAAAAAACTCCAGATATGCCCTTCTCTCTAAAGAATGTCCCACACACACACCTTAACTGTAAAAAAGTCATTTTTATGGGATTTCCCAAACCTCACCTTAGTTAAATAAATTTATTCTGATTTTATTAATGATGGGGCTGAAGAAAACTCAGCCACGAGAGCAGACCCTTAATGAGCTGCAGGTCTGTGAGCACCGAGCCGAGGGGGTAACGAGAGCCACGAACACTGCTGGGCTTATCCCAGACAAACCAACTGCACCAGCTAAAAGCAAAACCAGCTCCCACTCCTGTGGGAGCACGGGCAGCTCCCTCCCAGGTGAATTCTTGCCTGAATTCATCATAAATCCAAGAATAATCATAAAATCATGGAATGCTTTGGGTTGGAATGTTTCGGGTTGGGAGGGACCTTAAAGCCCATCCAGTTCCTCTCTCCTACACCTTCCACTGTCCCAGGCTGCTCCAAGCCCTGTCCAGCCTGGCCTTGGACACTTCCAGGGATGGAGCAGCCACAGCTGCTCTGGACAACCAGCCTGGAAGTGTTTCTGTAAAATGTGCAATTCTCACAATTCCAGAGCCATAATTTCATCACATTCCAGGCAATGCCCATCGCCCATCCCTGCCAAAATCCCTCTTCCAGATCAACGTCCAGTGTCTGTCTGGAAAGATCAGATCCTGTATTTGTTTCCTGGCTTGTTTACAGCTGACAGCAGCACAGGCCAAGCGAATCCAAGGAAATCAAATCCCTGGCAGTGCCCTGGTCACCCCTGCCCTGCTGCAGAAATCTATTCCTATGGCTGGGGCCACTCCAGCTGCATCAAATTCCACTTAAACTCCATCAGTCAGCTGCAGCCGTGCAGAAACATTCCCACAGCTCCTGGCAGGGCTGATGGAGTACGGCCAGCTCCCACCTCGGCTCCAGAGGCAGCCAGGGCCGGGAATTCCTCATCCACCCAAGCCAAGGCCGGTTGCACATTCCATGTGTGGCCATCCCTCTCTCAGCCCGACAATCCAGCGTGTGGGGCTCGTTCCCAGGGAGGATTTACCCTTGTTCCCAGTCAGGATTTGATCCTCGCTCCCAGGGAGGATTTACCCTTGTTCCCAGTCAGGATTTGATCCTCGCTCCCAGGGAGGATTTACCCTTGTTCCCAGTCAGGATTTGATCCTCGCTCCCAGGGAGGATTTATCCTTGTTCCCAGTCAGGATTTGATCCTCGCTCCCAGGGAGGATTTACCCTTGTTCCCAGTCAGGATTTGATCCTCGCTCCCAGGGAGGATTTGATCCTTGTTCCCAGTCAGGATTTGATCCTCGCTCCCAGGGAGGATTTACCCTTGTTCCCAGTCAGGATTTGATCCTCGCTCCCAGGGAGGATTTGATCCTTGTTCCCAGTCAGGATTTGATCCTCGCTCCCAGGGAGGATTTACCCTTGTTCCCAGTCAGGATTTGATCCTCGCTCCCAGGGAGGATCTGGCTCCATGGGGGGAGCCTGGGGGTGCAGAACCCCTGAGCTGCCTCTCCCTGAGGGACCCCAAGCCCCAGAGAGGACAAAGCCATTTAACCCAGTAAATGCACAAACAATGGAGATGTTGAGTCCCTTTTCCCTCCATCCCCTCTGTTCCTGTCCAGGATTGTATTTTATTCCCGAATCAGGTTGCAGACTGTACATTGTGTTAGGATTAGCAAAGGATAATGATATATATATAAATAAATATATATTTTACTCTTTTTTATTCATTTCTAAATAAATCCCCTTGGGATGCCTGGACACAGTGAGGATTTTCGTTTTTCAAAAGTGGTTTACAGTAACTAAACTCAACGGATGCCTTATTCCTGAGGATGGCAGGAGTTTTTGGAAGAGGAACAAGCCCCTATTCCCAGGTCCCTGCGGGAATCCCGGCAGGCAGGGGTGCCTGAGGCAGGGAGGGTGTTTCTGTGGAAAGCCAACCTGGCAGCAGGACAGGACCAGAAAGAGGAGTTGGGGTCTGAGAGGCACCTTGAGATCCCAGGCTTGGGCTGACATTCCCAGATCCGAGTGCTCGCCCGACCCCTCCAAACCCTCAGGAAGTGGCTGGTGTCTTTTTGGGGGGTCTCAAGCCGAGGCAGACCATTACAAGGCCAGTGCTGCAGGACACACAGTGTCTGTGTCCATATCCCACAGATCTCCCTCCTTGCAATTCCACAAAAATCCTCTTTAATGGAGATTTTTCCAAAGCCACTCGCTGACTTCCCTGTCCCCTCACTGCTGTGCAATGGGCAGGGAGGAAAATCACTTTTCCAGAAGTTTTTCCTTAGGTTAAGAGCAGAACTTCTCCCAGGATTAAACCATGGTGACATTTCCTTTTCCTCCGTTTCTTTAATTCGTTTAACCCGAGGCTGACAGAGTCCTGAGTTCATTCCAGATTTCCCTCCAGCCTGTAGGGATGAGTGCATTTATTGCTGCATCTGTTCTCCAAATTCAATCCCAAAACGATCCGGAACGAGCCGGGCAGCTCCCGCGGAACCTCCCGGTGATCCAGAGTCGGATCCGGAGTTGTTCCCACACCCCTCCTTGGATTTGTGCTGATAGTCGGGGATACAGCACCACTGCAGGGTTCCACCTGTTCCACTGGGGTCCGTGGCAAGACTTCCACCGACTCCCCTGGATCCAGAATTCCACTGGCTGCTGGAGATGGAGCCGGTATGGAATGACCCACCGCGGTGTTACACCCCCGAACGCCCTGCCCTGGCATCAGGACCATCCCGGGAGGGCGTTTCCTTGCAGCGGAGCCCAGGCAGAGCCGTCAGACCCTGCCCGAGCCCCCTCTGGAAGCAGGAGCCGTGCGGCATTCCCGCCGTTCCGTGCCCGGCAGTTTAGGATGCAGCCGTGTTCCCGCAGCCCGGTAGGAGCAGCCCTGTGTCTCGCTTCGATGTGCTCTGTGTGGGGTAGAGAAGGTGGCCCTGTCGTGCGTTGTTCGTGAGCTGTTCTTCCCCAGAGAGGTGTCCCATGTAAAATACGTCAGTGCAAAGTGTATATTTTATGTGAGAGGAAAATACATTTTAATAAAGGTAAAGCTTTGTTTAGCTGTAAAAAATGGCAACTGTTCAAGTGTACAGTAACTTCTTACTAATGTATGAAAATCTGTGATATTTTTGATTTGATTGTATTTGTATTGCCCAAATAAAACATTTTGGCTGTATTGTTCCTAACTCTTACCTTTTCTTTATAAGGGGGAAAGTGCATTTATTTCACAGTAATTGACTTTATTCAGGGAAAAAGAAAGAAGAATGACCGCATTTTCCGCAGTGAATTACCAGCTGCCCTGAGTGAACGTCCCTCTTGTGTTGCAGCTCCTACAATGAATTCCTGGATGGATTTTCCTGCACGTTGCCGTTTATTGGTAAGAAAGGAACAATTCTTCAGCTCAGGCAGAGCTTTGCGAGAGTCCTCGAGGACTCTGTGAGGGGAACCCTGCAGGGGCTGAGTTGTGACATCCCTGGGGACAGCAGCATTCCAGCCTTAGGACTAAAGGGAGAGAATCCCCACTGCCAGAGGGCAGGGATGGATGGGAGATTGGGAAGGAATTGTTCCCTGGAAGGGTGGGGAGGGACTGCGATGGAATTCCCAGAGCAGCTGTGCCTGCCCCTGGATCCCTGGCAGTGCCCAAGGCCAGGCTGGACATTGGGGCTTGGAGCAGCCTGGGACAGTGGGAGGTGTCCCTGCCATGGCAGGGGTGGCACCGGGTGGGATTTAAGGTCCTTTCCAACCCAAACCAGTCTGGGATTCTGGGATTCTGGGATCCTCCCGAGCCCAGCAGTTTTGCTGGACAAACAAACCTGGCCAGTAAGAGCTCAGAGGAGAAGCAGCTGCCCTGAGGTGTCCGGGTTATGCATAAATCCCTGCAAGGCAGCTCTGGGCGGCGGGGGAGGCATCCAGGGGGGAGAGGCAGCTCCCGGGAGGAAGGAGCCGCTTTCCAAAGGAAACAGAGCTGATGAAGCGTCTGCCTGTCCCCCAAACACCGCACGGCAATCACCGGCACAGAGACACCTTTTCCAAGCATCAACCACATCGGCCGCGTTTCCACGGCAACCCCGCCAAGACAATGCTCCCGCTCGGAATGTTTCTGTGGCAGGAGAATCACAATGGAATAACGGGGCTCCTAAAGCCACTTCCATCTCCGAAGGGTCTGAAAACACCGCGGAAACATTTGCACGCTCCCCGACCGCTTCACCTGACGCTGAACCGCGGCTGCCTGGGGTGGGAGCTGCGGAGGGGCCCCCGGGGGCGGCCGGGAGCGGGGATGAGGAATATCCCGGTGCCCGCGCTGCTGGAGCGGGAGCGGGGATGAGGAATATCCCGGTGCCCGCGCTGCTGGAGCGGGAGCTGGGGCAGGACGGGGAACATCTCGGACACCCCAGGGGATGCGGAGCAGCTGCATCCCAAACGAGCCTGCCTTGATGAGGTGCTAGTTGAGAGGGAACTGGGGATAAACACTCCCAGGAACGGGCTGCAGCTCCCGCTTCTGTCCCCCCTCCCCGAGCAGCTGCCCCTCCGATGGCCCTCCCTGAGCATCTCAGCGTTCCTTGTGCCAGGCAGCGCTCCCCAGATCCCTGCAGCGCTGGGCTCTGCCGGGCGGCGCGGGGCTCCTGCTCCTGGCAGCAGCACGGCTCCAAACCTCTCCCGCCGGCTCACAGGGATTTATCCAAAGCTGGGGAGACATGGACCGGGGATGGGGTGGGGGGCAGAGGGTGTTTCCTTGTCATTTCCTTCATCTGCCAGAAGGAATCTTGGCTGTACCAAAGCTCTGGTTTGTGCCCAAAGCTCAGGGGTGTCTGTGAGCTCAGGTACAGCAGCCCACGGCTGGCAGCACCCCAGTTTCGGGACCCCCCGCCTCTGCTGACCTGCACGGAATTCCCACTGGAGGAGCAAGAGCCGATTCCAGCCCCACTGCGAGCGGCCACTTCCAAAGGGAGAGATGAGCTTGAGGAGAGAATTAAACAACCTGAGGGCAGGGACACATGCCAGGCAGGGGAGGAACCCCTGAAGGGCTGAGCTGCTGATGGCACCTCAGAGCTGTAACCCCAAAAATCTGTTGACCCCAAAAATCTGCCAACCCCCGTGGCCACGCCAGTGCTCGGCAGGCCCCAGGCCCGTCCTGGGACCGTCAGTCCCAGAGGGACAGTCTGCAGCAGCACGGCTTCCCTGGGACAAACCAGCCTGGGCACACAGCCCCAGCTGCAATCTGGGGGCTCTGTGAGCTTCCTGCTCAGCCTCAGGAATTCCCTGGAGCCCCGAGCCTGGATCACTCCCAGGCACGGCACCGCAGCATTCCCAGGGAGTCGGTGCTTTCTGTCTTCAGGTTCATGAGTGGAAACCCAAACATTTACGGTCTCAGGCAACACCAGCAACAACATTTCTCTGAAACATCCCATCTTTGCAGTTGTGGGAATTATGTGGGATTTATGTGTGTATTTAACTCTTCCCATGGACACCAGGCTGCCCATTCCAGGGAGGAGCACCAGCCCTGTGCTCCAGACTCCAGTGGGATGATGCCCTCCTGCAATTCCCTTTGGTTTTCCCAGAGTGCAGCCTGAATTCCCTTCCCCTGTCCAACGGAGCCTCCTCCACCCCACAAGGGGAAACCAAGGGAATTTTAATCAGAGGGTTTCTATTCTGATCACTGCTGCTCTACTCCGGCTTTATAGCTCCAATAAACCCTTAAAGAGAGTATCAGGCTGGATTTATTTTGATGGATTGCACCTGCCCACTGTCTTGCATTTTAAGGTGCCTCATTACCGGGTGTTGAAGAATTTAATTTCTGAGCATGTGTAATAAACCTTGTACTCCGGCCACTTAATTGGTTCAGCGGTGCTGCGGTGCCTGGGCTGCAAAGCCAATAAAAAGGAGCACAAAAAAGAAGAATATGAACAGTTCTGACTTTGTACAGATAAGCTCAGCAGACGGGTCATGCTTTAATTAATACATGGAGAGCGAAGAATGCTGCCTAAAAAAGAGATTAAAGAGCTCCTTGTGATTATTTATTTGTTTATTCATTTTTGTGTCCCACACACAGTTAACCATCTGTGCCCCCGCAGGATCTTCCCCTCCAAGTCCATGCACCCCAAGGAAAGGGCAACTTGCACATTAAATTCTGGAGGAGTGCAAAGTGCCCAAGAACACTTTAATCATCACCTTTACCAGAGGGTCCTCTCTAATAATTATCCTTACTTAGACTTAAATACTTACTTAGGATTAAACTGACTAAGAGTTGAATTCATTGTTCAATTCCTCTCACCAAAGTCTTTGCAAATGGATTTCACAAAGAGACAGCTGGGGCTGGGTGCTCTGAGGGTCTCAGTGGGGATAACGAAAATGGGGTTTGAGTAGCTTGGTATGGAGGGAGTTAAATGGAGATGAGATATAAATATTATAAACATATATATATATAAATCATATTATAAATAGAACAGAATTTTGCTGCAAGTTACTTTTAGGCATTTCTGCTTCTTGCATTTGGCAATTCCAGTGAGCACCTGGCCTGGCACCAGCAGCTCTTCCCTTCCAGGGCAGGGAAGGGAGCTGGGAAGGGGCTGGAACCCCAGGAGAGGCTGAGGGAGCTGGGAAAGGGGCTGGAGCCCCAGGAGAGGCTGAGGGAGCTGGGAAGGGGCTGGAGCCCCAGGAGAATTCCTGAGGGAGCTGGGAAGGGGCTGGAGCCCCAGGAGAATTCCTGAGGGAGCTGGGAAAGGGGCTCAGGCTGGAGCAAAGGAGGCTCAGGGGGGACCTTGTGGCTCTGCACAAGTCCCTGACAGGAGGGGGCAGCCGGGGGGGTCGTGCTCTGCTGGCAGGGAACAGGGACAGGAGGAGAGGGAACGGCCTCAGGCTGGGCTGGGGAGGCTCAGGGTGGATATTGGGAATATTCCTCCTGGAAAGGCTGTCCGGCCCTGGTGGCCTTGGCAGTGCTGGGGAACGGTTGGACTCTGTGGTCCCAGGGGGCTTTTCCAGCCTGAACAACCCTGGATTCCATCCCTGCTGCCTGGAACACGCAGAGCACTGACCCTGCAGCGATCCCTGCCCAGCAGGGCTGGCAGAGGCGGATCCTTCACACCCCAACACCAGCTCCTCCTGGATGGGCCACCAGGGCCCAGCTCCTCTTTGTTCCTAACAAACAACCCCTCTGGAAAATGCATTTCCTTGCTTTTCCTACCTGCAAATGCCAACAGGAATTTTAATGGCATATTTGACTTGCTTGAACAAATGCAGCCTTCATTAGTTGTTATTTTTCCCAGCGATAGGCAGTGGTAAATCCCACACCAGGCTTTTGTGACTGTGTCTAATAAATGTTGCCTCGAGCCCTGGTGCTGTCTTTAATAAGCACAAATCTTGCTGCTACACTGCTTTCCTGTCCTTTCTTCCCAAAAAGAAACTACTGCTGATGCCTCACGCTCTCCCATCCTCCCTTTGTTGGCAGAAAGGAACATTTTTTCCAAGGTTCTGAACAGAGATTGTTTTCTACACTTTAAAAAAAGGGACCAAAACAACACAAAAAACCCTCTTTGTCTTTATTTGCTGCTTCTTTCCTTAGGAAAAGGAAAAACCAGTGGCATCTGTAGTGCTGGGGGAGCCTAGAACTGCACCAACACGACAAAAATGCTGCTTTGTGGGGCCGTGGAGCCTCAAAGCTCCTCAGCTGCAGGGTGGAACTTCCTGACGGTTCCTGGCTCCCTCTGGAGCCCGAGAGCACCTCTGGAAAGGGAATTCCCCTCTCTGGTTCTCTTGGGGCTTATGGACAGAAACCCTCGGGGGAAGTTCCAGAGGGCAAAGCTGCAGCCCTGAGCCCCTTCCACAACAACAACAGCAACAAAACAACAACAACAACAAGTTCTTTTCCCTTCCCCTTTCTCTTCCCCTTCCCGCCCAGGAGCAGGACATGTCCTGAGCAAGGGGAGCTCCCAGAGAACATCTGCAGGACAGAGATGATGATGGAAGGTTTGACTCGCTGCAAAAAAGGCTTCTGGGGCTATTTTGCAAAGAAAGGGATTTTTGTTTTGTACATTTACAACACTCCCCAGAACACAAGATGGGAATAAAACTCTGGAGGGACGTGGAGAGTTCCATCCTGCAGGGGAGAGTCCTGAGGGATGCCCATGGCAGGGGCTGGAATGAGAGGAGCTTCCACCCGAAACCATTCCACTCCTCTGTGAAGATATGGAAGAAGGAAATGCATCCTCATGTTGACTCGAATCATCTCCTACCCTCCCTGAACTCCCTTTTTTTGCCAAAACCCCAAAGTTCAAGCCCAAGGTCACCCAGGCAGCTCTTTCTCTATGAGTGAGCTCCTCCCCAGTAAATGTTATATCCAGGAAAATCTAATTTAATCCATTGATGGGGATCCATAAAACAAAGTCACACATTGTGCACACAGAGTTATTTATGGCACTGGAATCTCACTGATTACAACCATGAATACAGGAAGGATCTCTGGGGAATGATAGAAAGGCAGTTCATCCACAGGAGCACCGAGTGGGAATGATTCTGCCATTCCTGTAATCACCACTGACTATGCTGAGTTGGAGTGACCCACAGGATCACTGCCCCAGCTCCTGGCCCTGCACAGACACCCCAACAATCCCACAGGATCACTGCCCCAGCTCCTGGCCCCGCACAGACACCCCAACAATCCCACAGGATCACTGCCCCAGCTCCTGGCCCTGCACAGACACCCCAACAATCCCACAGGATCACTGCCCCAGCTCCTGGCCCTGCACAGACACCCCAACAATCCCACAGGATCACTGCCCCAGCTCCTGGCCCCGCACAGACACCCCAACAATCCCACAGGATCACTGCCCCAGCTCCTGGCCCCGCACAGACACCCCAACAATCCCACAGGATCACTGCCCCAGCTCCTGGCCCCGCACAGACACCCCAACAATCCCACAGGATCACTGCCCCAGCTCCTGGCCCCGCACAGACACCCCAACAATCCCACAGGATCACTGCCCCAGCTCCTGGCCCCGCACAGACACCCCAACAATCCCACAGGATCACTGCCCCAGCTCCTGGCCCCGCACAGACACCCCAACAACCCCACCCTGTGCTGGAAGCGTTGCCCAAACACTCCTGGAGTCCTGACAGAAGGAACCCTCAAAACACGTTCATTAATTTCTGGGTGCAGGCAGGTCCTCTGCCTCTCCCCACTTGCTGTCATCTGTGTAGGATCCAGGCTGTTTTCCCGAATTTGGGGCTGGATTACGCCCCTGCTGCCCAGGCAGGCTGTGGATGAGCAGCATCCCGGAGCCCCTGGCAGTGGGGCTTTCCCAGCTGTGCCATGTGCAGGTGAACAGTTCCCCCTGCTGCACCGAGCTGTGTCTCCTGCAGCCAAACCCGCTCGGCTTACGGGGCCGTGCAGGGAAATGCCTGCCCTGGGAATGTCCCTGCACTCACCTGTGGAGATCCCGCTGCACGTCCTGACACCTGCACAGCCACAGGGATGTCTCCTGCAGTTGCTTCCTCAGCCCTGCACTTATCACTGGGGCAGTCACAGACTGCAGTGACACAGCTCTGCTGGATTTGGCCATGGTTTGTGTTTCCTCTTTAGACCCTCAGGTCCTTTCCCCCTCGGTTTTCCCGGTAAATCCCATTTGTTCCCACTCTCAGGGCACTGCCACGGTGTGCCTCACGAGCAGAAGCCGATTGAAGCACCCTGACAAAGCACAGAAAATGCAACTCCTGCAAACACCCAGCCTGGACTCTTCAGAATGCAGTGGAGCACATAACCCAAAATATCCACCAGCATTTGCTAGCAGGATCATCAGACACTGCCCAGGAATTCCAGCAGCCTGACTGGGGCTGTGTCCTGAGCTCCCCAACCCCACCAGCGCCGTGCCCAGCCTTGTCCGTGCACCTCTGTCATTGCATCCCTGGACCTTCCAGTTTGTGTGATTGGCCTCAGCTGGGGAAAAGAAACCCCAGCAAACAGTTCCCGACCCCCTTCTCCCCTGTGGATGTTGAGGGTAATACCCGGGAAGCAGCTGCAGGAGTCACCCCCAGCGCAGGCTCGGGGTCAGGCAGAGGTTTCTCCCTTGCTTCCATCAGATCCGGGAGTTTCCAGCCTGTTCCTGCCTCTGGTGTTCCCACACTGGGCATTCCCTCAGCAGCGACAGCCAGCTTCCAGCATGGAATGCAGCTGCATTCCCAGGAATGGGAAGGGAGCACGTTTGGCCCAGAAAGGTGAAGGTTCTGTGATCCAAATAAAAGTGCATTGTTTGAAAACAGCTTTGAGAGCCTCAAGAGGGGAAGAAAATGGAATTTTGTTCTTTCTCCCTCCTGCAGAGGATTAAGTTTTCCACTCCAGAAATTGTCCAAGCATCAGCCAAATAAAAATACAGATTTCTGATTGCACTGACTCTCCCCAGGAAACACCTCCCACAGTTAAAGATTCCCATTTTCCACCTGGTCCCTCACCTGGAGCATCCTTTCAGAGCATGGGAAGGGTCTCTTCCCCCCATTATTTTTCCCTTCCTTCTTTTATCAATACATTTTGCTTTGGCAATCTGAAATTCCTATTTTTATCTGTCCAAGCCAGCCTTGCTGAGACGTGCTGGGTTCGGAGTGGAAGCGATAAACCCACAGAAATCCAGAGATAACAGCAAAATTTGCTCTCTGTATTTTTATTCTTCTCCTCCTGCCAAGTTTGAAATGCAAATTGCAGGGACCTGGGGTGTAGTGCTTAAAGCCAAACAAATGCAGCTTCAAGTCAAAAATCTTAGACAGAGCCAGAGCAGGCTCCGAGGATTCCCAGGCTCGGGCTGGAGCTCAAAAATGCCACAGAAGGCACATTTCATCCGGAATGTGACGTGTCAGGACAGTCTAGACAGCAAATTAATTCCCAGGCTGGCCCTGTGACATTTATCTCAAGTGCCCAGTTGCTCACTGGCACTTTCTGCCCCTCATTATTGTCCCTGTTCAGCCCTAATAAAATTCCCGCTGTTTTTGATATCCTGCATCTCATTTTGTTTCAGCCGCCAGGCCAGGAATTCCCATCAATGATTGTTTTCCCGAGGTTCCAGATGCCAAGGGGTCCAAGTGAATGGGAGCCCTCCGCTCACTCTTCCAACCACGTCCTCTGCTCTGGGGCAGTTTTGGGCCCCTCAGGATGAGAGACTCTGAGGGGCTGGAGTGTGTCCAGGGCAGGGAACAGAGCTGGGAAGGGGCTGGAGCCCCAGGAGAGGCTGAGGGAGCTGGGAAAGGGGCTCAGGCTGGAGCAAAGGAGGCTCAGGGGGGACCTTGTGGCTCTGCACAAGTCCCTGACAGGAGTGGGCAGCCGGGGGGGTCGGGCTCTGCTGGCAGGGAACAGGGACAGGAGGAGAGGGAACGGCCTCAGGCTGGGCTGGGCAGGCTCAGGGTGGACATCAGCAGGAATTTCTGCATGGAAAGGGTGGTCAGGCCTTGGCAGGGGCTGCCCAGGGAGGTTTGGAGTGCCCATCCCTGGAGGTGTCCAAGGAAGGGCTGGAGGTGGCACTCAGGGCTCTGGGCTGGGGACAAGGAGGGGATCAGGCACAGCCTGGGCTCGGTGATCCTGGAGAGCTTTTCCAACCCAGATGATTCCATGACCCTGGGATTCTGCCCAGGGCAGACTAGGACAGGGGTCCAGCTTCTCCCCACGGCTGCTCCCCTTGGAGGGAGATCCTTTACCCTGCTGCTGCCAGGGACAGGCACAAACATCAGGCAGTGACAGCCTTTGAACCAAAATTCACCTCTGGCTTCTAATCCCGGATTCTGTTTCAAAACTGGGATGACAGAAAGGTCAGAAGCCACAGCTCTTATTTCCAGCTGCCTTCTGTGTTCCTTTGGAGATGGAAGAGTTCAACCTTTAAGCTTCCCCTACACCTCTATGGTTCCATCTCCTTTTCTAAGGATTGTTCAATAATAACAAATCCGATTTCTCCTCGGCAGCCGGCGACGTTCTGCTTCTTAGAAATACTTAAGAAGAAAGGAATCATAAAATATTGAACATATCACACAAGAGCTGCATGTAGGACTCCAGTCACTCTGAAACAGACTTATTTTTTTCTCCTGAACAGAAACTCATAGTAAGGAACAAGGACATAAAAGGAGCAATAACAGATAACACAGAGCAGAAAACCTGTTTCTCTGAATATTAGAGGAACGTACTTATGATAAATGATCCTTCCCTGCTATTGTCTGCCCCAGAAAAATCTACCAAGGGCTGGTAAGTTAAGTCTCAGCATTTTCTTCCCCAGCTTTTGCTGTAAAGCAGAGCTGGGTGAGGACACAGCTGGGCAGGGGCTCCCTGTGCTCTGGGCACTGCGAGGTGTCAGGGCTCTGCTGGTGCCTCCTGGGTGAGGATTCTCCAGGAGAAAAGCAGGATGGAAATGCAGTGCCAGGAGCTGCTGTAACCCCGGGGCTGCCTCGGGCTCAGGGCTGGTCCTGGCCATGGACACAGGACGGGTGTGAGGGGCGTCACAGGACAGTGACACATCTGCCCAGCAGCGCCCTGACAGCACAGGGACACCCAGCAATCCATTAAATCCAGGACTGGAACAACATGGAACCACAGGATGGTTTGGGTTGGAAAAGCTCTCCAGGATCATCGAGCCCAACATCCCCAGCACTGCCAAGGCCACCACTGCCCATGTCCCCAGGTGCCACATCCACACGGCTTTTAAACCCCTCCAGGGACGGGCACTCACCCCTGCCCTGGGCAGCTGTGCCAGGGCTGGACAGCCTTTCCAGGAGGAATTTCCCCAATATCCACCCTGAACCAGCCTGAGGCCATTCCCTCTCCTCCTGTCCCTGTTCCCTGCCAGCAGAGCCCGACCCCCCCGGCTGCCCCCTCCTGTCAGGGACTTGTGCAGAGCCACAAGGTCCCCCCTGAGCCTCCTTTGCTCCAGCCTGAGCCCCTTCCCCAGCTCCCTCAGCCTCTCCTGGGGCTCCAACCCCTTCCCCAGCTCCCTCAGCCTCTCCTGGGGCTCCAGCCCCTTCCCAGCTCCCTCAGCCTCTCCTGGGGCTCCAGCTCCTTCCCAGCTCCCTCAGCCTCTCCTGGGGTTCCAGCCCCTTCCCAGCTCCGTTCCCTGCCCTGGACACGCTCCAGCCCCTCGGGGTCTCATCCTGAGGGGCCCAAAACTGCCCCAGTTAAACCCCATGAACACCTCCTGGAGCACCCACAAAGATTTTCCCGATCTCAGAGCACGGTGCAAAAGCACCAGCACAGAGGTCAGCAGAAAGTGGAAATTCTTCTCCAGCAGCAGTGTGAGCCCAGGAGAAAAAACTGCCTAGAACTCCAGATGAAGGAGAAATAGTGCTAAAAAAGATCACCCAACTGTTCCCCCTTGCCTTCTCTTACTTCATAAATCATTTTGTTTATGTAAGGGAGAACAATAAAGCAGGCCAGATTTAGAAAACATTTTTTCCTGTCAACGAGCAGAATGATTGATGCTGTGCAAAACCAGTATCTAAGTAGGAAAAAAAGCTTTCAGGGATGATTTACTGAAACCCACTGAACAATTGGATTTGGATGCTGAAAAATAGCAACTCTTGAGACTAAATTAATTAATGAAATATTTGGGAGTGGCCTTGAATAGTTAGAACTAAACAGAAGGGGCGGGAAATGGCGTAAGATTGTCTTCAATTTCAACCTACTCTCCACATTATAAAAGAAATTATTTAAGAATAACAATGTAGCCCGAATATCTCAAGACAGAAGAGGAGCCTTGAACAGTGGAGCCTTCTCAGGAGGCCTTGGTGGCTGTATGACAATGCATGAGCGTGGCCCTGGAATGATAATTCCGTGCTGATGGTGCCAGGGCGTTTCCTCAGCCCTGTGCTCTGTTCCCAGGAGCAGCCAGAGCCCAGAGGAGCCGTGCCATGGGCAGGAGGGGCAGCAGGGCCCGGTGGGGCTGGGCTCCCAGTGCTTCCCTGCACTGCCACTCCCAGGAATGGAAGGGGTCTGTAGCTCCATGGGCAGAGGGCTCCAGGGAATGGGGTGGAGAGGCTGCCAGGGGTGACAGGACAGGGACGGGTGCTCGCTCAGCCAGGGAAGGGGAGAGGGAATTTTCGCTCTCCTGGGATGGGTGGGAATGCTTATTAAAGTGGGGTATTTGTCCTGGCCAGTTCCAGTAGCTATAGAAACACGAGCTCCCACTTGGCTGGGAATATTTTGGGATACTGCCTGGCCCAAGATGATTTTTCTTCTCCGTGCTCAGCTTTGAAGCCTTGGCAACACACAAACACTGCATTTACTCCAACCCTTTCCCACAGCTGTTGCCCAGCTGGAAATATGTTCCATGGGTTGAAACACCATGGGATTGAGGTGTTCAGTGTGACCCAAACCCTTCTGGGATGCTCTGGGCGCACAAGATCAGCAGATCCGCACGCTCCCAGCGGGAGCAACGTGGGCTCAGCACATCACTGCTCACTTTGGGAATTAAACCCCACACATCCTCACTTGGAATTGTCTGTCTGGGGTCTTCAAACCTGTCCTGCTTCGGACCCAGCCTCGGGGTGGCAGCAGCTCTGTGGTGCCACACTCAGAACAGGACACGGGGACTTCCTTCCTTCCGAGGGCTGGTGAGTCACAGGCTGGGGAAGTCAAATGCTGTCAGCTTGGTCTCCCTTCCCTTCTGCTGCCAGCCATCACACTGGATTATGGAATCACAGACCCACACAATGGTTTGGGTTGGAAAGGCCCTCTGAGATTCTCAAATCCAACATCCCCAGCACTGCCAAGGCCACACTGCCCTGTGTCCCCAAGTGCCACCTCCACATGGCTTTTAAATCCCTCCAGGGATGGGGACTGACCCTGCCCTGGGCAGCTGTGCCAGGGCTGGACAGCCCTTTCCAGGAAGGAATTTTCTCATGTATCCAGCCTGATCCTCTCCTGGCACAGCTTGAGCCCTTTAGGGTCCCTGCCTGGACACCTCCAGACCCGTTTGTCACCCAGCTCACTGGGACTGCAGGGCTTTTATCCCCTCAGTGGGTCTTTCAGAGAAGGATTTTGTGCTGTTTTCCACAAGATTTATACCCAACCTCCATCTTTTCCAGGTAAAGAGAAATCACTTCACTTTTCCCATTGTAGCTGGATGTGGATATTAATCTCCAGGAGTCTCCACACAGAGTCCATTACCTCCAGGTATCAACCTTAATGCAGAGCAGTGATTCAGAAGTGCCTGAAATCAAAACACGCTGAAAATAATCCCTTTTCCCTCTCATCCGTCCCTGCTCTTCCCGCTCGGAGCTGTTTAAAGCGTTCCATGTCCTGCCTCTGAGCAGGATTTTTTGTTTCCTATGGATCTCCAATTTTCAGATTCACTCTCCTGACATCGCTGAGAATGAAGCTTGAAATACTGAGATTTCTTCAAGGCAGGATTTATGGGAGTTTAACTAAGATCCAAAGAATAATATCTACAGTTTCTTGAGGAGAAACGATTTTTAGCTTCAATATTTTGTCAGGCTACATCTGAAGAACATGAAACACTTCCCAGAAAACCATTCTCCCGGATAAGTGCCACCCCCAGCAGAAATCTCCAGGTTTTGCTGGAAAATGTTCCTATTTCACCGTGTGGACGATCTGTCCGTGGCTGGAGCTGCTCAAATGGAACTGACACCCATCCACTGGGCAAGGGAAATAAAAGCAGCTGATCGTGGAATAAAGGGGATGCAGAGGATGTGCATTTTAATGGGAAAATACAGATACAATCCAACAACAGGAATATAAAGCATGTAAAGAGAATTAATCAACATTCTGAGACGTGTCCAAAGCAGAGGGTCCCGTCTAGGAATGGGATTTAGGGCTGATTGTTTGCTCCAGAGCTGGTTTAACTGGTGAGATCACAGAACCCCAGAATCCTGGAATGGTTTGGGTCGGGAGGGACTTCAAAGCCATCCAGTGCCACCCCTGCCATGGCAGGGACACCTCCCACTGTCCCAGGCTGCTCCCAGCCCCAATGTCCAGCCTGGCCTTGGGCACTGCCAGGGATCCAGGGGCAGCCCCAGCGGCTCTGGGCACCCTGTGCCAGGGCCTGCCCACAGGGAACAATCCCTTCCCAAGAAGTTTCCTCTTGTATTTCCCACTCCTGGATCTGAACGTCCTTGGTTTATGATAAATTTCAATGCATTAATTAAAACCAGATTCATTATTCATTTTAACTCCTTTCAACACATCCTGGGACTTTTTTTAATTAATGGCTCAACCACTGTCCCTGTACAACTGCAGCGTGCTTGCATCTGAAGCTCCCGCACAGCACAATCCCCACAGAGCAGCTTGGTGCAGCAGCTCACACAGAAGAAGTGGATTTGCTGGGCTGTGTTTGAGGAAGGGCTGAGGAGGAGGGATTTGCCAGGTTTTAGGGGGTTCAGGAGCCTTGGCTGTGCAGGTCTCTGCTGCTCTGTGCATTCCCACACCCACAGTGCTAAGGCTCTGCCCACAGATTCTTCATCAGCCAAACAGCCCATAAACCTCTCAGTTTATTTATCCATTCCCACCAGTGATGCTCAGGACCTCCTGGAAACAACATTTATTTTCACTTTTTAGCAATTTCTCGGCAATATAACATTTCCCAGTGTTAACACCACCAGCAGCAACTGTAAATGCTGGTGAGGAGCTGGAGTTCAACCCTCCTGCTTTAGCACATGGAATTTATTTCCCTGTTCTCAGCCCATCCCTGTCCTGCCCAGAATCACGGAGTTAATGGATTAGCAGGGCAGGAACAGCTAATTACTGGAACATCAATATTTTCATGCTTTGGAGGATCAGAGGTCACATACAAATAGATGTGGGTTTAAATCAGGGCTTTGATTGCGAGCTCATCCTAAAGAGTAATTACCAGTGTGTGTTAGTGCACGCAGCAACTGCTAATTACAGGCTGTGGGGTAAAACTTCTGTTCCAGCAAGAACCTTCAGCCACGAGCTCTTGGATGTTGAGATCAGCTGATCTTTACAGAATCACAGAATCCTGAAGGTTGGAAAATTCCCTGAGCCCGTTGAATCCAACATCCCCAGCACTGCCCAGGCCACACTGCCCTGTGTCCCCAGGTGCCACCTCCACGTGGCTTTGAAATCCCCCCCAGGGATGGGGACTGACCCTGGGCAGCTGTGCCAGGGCTGGACAGCCCTTTCCAGGAAGGAATTTTCTCATGTATCCACCCTGCCCCTCCCCTGGCCCAGCCTGAGGCCGTTCCCTCTCCCAGGGATCCAGGGGCAGCCACAGCTCCTGTGGAAGATTCCTTTGGAGGAAGCTCTGGTCAGCTGGAAGTGTCTGGCACAAGTCAAGACATCCATTGATTTCCTCAGTAGGTGAATCAGATCCATGGAGCACAAATTGATCTAAATATTGGAATTTTCCTATGTAAATGTCAGGACTCTACAAACAGCAATTAATGAAAGATAAGATGAGATGAGCGAAGGCATTTTGGGGAAATAAATGGAAATAGCAGGCACTGCTTGCCAGTGACCTGCCCTGCTGGGAGCTCAGTCTCTCCCTGGAGCTGCGGAGGCCCTTGGCTTTGAGGACATGTGCAGTGTGTCCCTGGAACACGAGGAGCTGCTGGGGAAGCACAAGGAGCCGCAGGAGCTGGGGGAAAAGAGAGGGGAAACGGGAACAAAGGAAGAACAGGCCAGAAGAAAGAGAGTAATTGCGAGCAGGAATACTCCCATCGGAAATGGAACACGAAGAACTGCACAGGACAAGGTTTTTGTTCTGAACATACTCAGATGAAACCTAAAATTACTCAAATCTTTACATTTTTATCAATGGCCTTAATATACTTTGCCATTTAATTGTATGAAGCCATCCTTTACGAGAGTATCTGTACTTTTTAAAATAAATTGTGCTTTTAATTTAAAAATCCCCTCAACGTCCCATGAAAAGCTACAGATGGAGTTTCCATAGCGAGTTGTTTGAGTCCTTCTCCCTTTGAACACATCCTCAGCAGAGCCTTGCTGCACCTGCTGCTTTACATCTCTGAATATTCATGCTCCAGCCTGGAGGGAGGGCTGGGGGGCTGTCCCAGCACGGGGGTGGCACCCGCCAGTGGTCCCAAGCCCTGGACTCACCCCATCCCACCCAGCCCCAGCCGATCCCACTGCTCAGGCACCGAGGGTTGTGGCCAGCAGGGAGGAATCCCTCCCTGGGAGGGTGGGCAGGCCCTGGCACAGGGTGCCCAGAGCAGCTGTGGCTGCCCCTGGATCCCTGGCAGTGCCCAAGGCCAGGCTGGACATTGGGGCTGGGAGCAGCCTGGGACAGTGGGAGGTGTCCCTGCCCACAGAACAGTGCAATGAGATGGGCTTTGAGGTCCCTCCCAACCCGACCATTCCATAATTCCACAACACGTGGCAGATCCTTATAAAACCATTCCAACACGTTACTGCCATCCCATGCAATCCAAGCCACGTTAATGTTTTCCCAAGGAGAACCAGGTCCTCCCATGGAGCCACGGTGCTTTCCCACGATGCTGGAACCTGGGCACAGCGATGTAACCCCACCAGTTACCAGTTTAAAGCCTCTTGTTTGCAGCAAAAGGAATTTCTGTGCCCAGGGAGACGCCAGTGGCACCACCCTGTCCCTCTGGGGCTGCAGCAGCAAACCTGGCCTTGGCTGAGGGGCGTGGGGCCAGCAGAGTCTGCAGGGCACAGCCAATGCCCTGAGCCCCCCACTCCACCTGGGGAGTTTAAAAAACCCACAGGAGTTGGAAGAATGGCTTAAAAAAAGAAACAGAGTCATGGAATTATTCAGGCTGGAAAAGATCTCCAAGGTCATCAAGTCCAGCCCTTTATCGAGTACCACTGTGCGCACTAAACATGGACACAAAATGCCACATCCCTGATTCCCTGAACAATTCCAGGGAACGGCCGAGATTGGTCAAAGCTGCGAAGGAGCTGCCCAGGAGCAGTGGGAACGGGAGCACATGGAGGAATCCTTGAAAAACTCCACATTTGGTCGCTGTTAGCACCACCAGTGGACTTCGTTCTCCTCAGGAGACTTTAATCTCAGAGCGAGGAGGAAGCTCCATGTTTTACCTCAGGGAGGAATCCGATCTCCAGAGCCGTCTGGGAGGTTTGTTTCAGTCTGGAGCTGTTGCTGTGCAACGAGGAGAGGCCCCGGCTCCTCGGGATGGAGCACGGAACTCCAGCCACTCATCCATTGTGTTCTCAGATGAGTTTGGGTGACCTCACACCCACCTGCCCACGTCCTATTCAGTTCCCTAATTTAAACACTCCAACCACACCATCTTGACCTTCCCTTTCCAGCTCCTTCTCCTATTGAAGGTGGGGAGAGGGAAGAGTGCTCACGGTAGGAATTAAACCTCAAGAGTCCTCCTGAGCCTGATTTGATTGACATTCCAGCCCCTTCCACACAAATCAAAGGGACCCAGAGGGCCTCTGGGAATAACAGTTGGGTTTCTGAAATGTTTGGATCCAACAAGCAGAATAAAGACATATTAATTAAAAAATACACCTGACAGCATGCACTGCTAAAAAAATACAATTGGAAGGGAATAGCGGGAGATGTGTCACTCTCCCTCCTCCGAGGTCTGCAGGCTGAAACTGAGGATTTTGTACAAAGAACTGAAGAAGGTGTTCAGACTGGATGCAGAAATCTGTGGGGTCTGTTGGACCCCTGTGGGTCAGGAGGGAGGCTGGAGAAGAGCATGGCGCAGCAGGAGGGGGGAACAGGCACAAAGGAAATCAGAATTTATTATAGAATCAGAGGATTGTGGAATATCCTGAGCTGGAAGGGACCCACAGGATCATCCAGTGCAGCCCCTGGCCCTGCACAGACACCCCAACAACCCCACCCTGGGCATCCCTGAGGGATTCAGGGACCCTGGGCAAGCCCTGTGCACACGTGTGGTGCCTCTGCTGGGAGGCCACTCCGACACGAGAATAAATCTCCACGTTGTCATTTATTACAAATTCCAATGAAAATAGAGAGAGGGATTTTTATTTCTTCCTTCTGAGCATATGTAGAATTCTAACACGAGCATTTTATTAAAAATCAGAGTTATGAATCATTCATGGCCAACAAGTGACTCCCACTCGTTGGCAGAATGACCTGAGCTTGGCTTTTCACTGACAACAAATAAAGCAGCGCTTAATGAACCCAGACAGGTTGTTCTGAAGGCACTGAAGAAGCAAAATCAGGTGGATTTTTAGGACTCAAAAAAAGTTATATATTTTGTCAGCATCTCACTGGGTTTTTTTTTCCTTTTTTGAATAATGGAGTTGTTTTAAGGCAGTGTTAATGCCGGGAGTGCTGGGTGAGGGATTCAATTGAGAGGCTGTCACAGGGCTCTGTTGTTTCACTGACAAGAGTTGTCATGTCCCTGTGACACCTGATGTGCACAGCCTGGCTGATAAACGGCTGAAAGATGGAATTGTCACTCTCCATTACCTGGCACCAGCAATTACCTGGCTGGGTAGCCCCGGAGGGAGAGGGAGGTGGGAAGTGTGGGTGCACCCGAGGGAGCCACTCCAGAGCCTGGCACAGAGGGATTGCTCCCAGGTCTGTGGAAATGGGGATTCTGGGGATGGCTTCTTTGACTGTGCTTCAGCAGGGACAGAGGAGGGTGTGAACATGTGGGAGAGGAAAGAGGGGAGAGAAGAGAACACAGAGGCCAGGCTGGATGGGAATGGGAGCAACCTGGGCTATGGAAGGTGTCCCTGCCCATGTCCCTGCCATGGAACGGGATGAGCTTTAAGGTCCCTTCCATCCCAAACCGTTCTGTGGTTCCCTGATCCATGGGCACCTTCAGCTTTGATGGGGAACAGTGCACCTGCTTGTAGAAAGGAGCCTGAAGTGTTGAGCTGGTACCTCCTGGGAGGTAATTTAAATGGAAAAGTGCCTAGCTGTCAGTGGATTTTCTGTTCCTCAGAAGCCCGGCGATGGCACTTCCCTCCTCTGCCACCTGCACTGCCGCTGACAGCAGGAGGAACATCTGAAAGCCCCGTGTCCCTGGGGATTGCTTTCAGTGTCCCTTGGATCTGTCTCGATCCTCAGGGAGGCTCTGAGAGCGGCTCTGCCATAACCATGGCAACGTGGAGCGCGCATCGCGCTCCCAATCCCTGCTGGTAGCACAAGCGGAGCTGCAGCACCCGGAGGAACCAGAATCACCCCCTGCCCGGGCTGGGGAGGGACCCTGGGGGCTGCTGGGGCTCTGCGGGGAGGGGATGGCCTGGACTCTGCTGTGGGATGTGCGTGGGGTCAGACAAAGCCGTGGTGACCTGATCCCACACTGGGGACAGAACTGCTGCACCTGGAGAGCGCCCAGGATCGCCCTGCTCCCCCCTCTGCCCCACACAGTGCCGGCATCGTCCCCTCGCCAGCCACGGGTCTGGGCTGGACTCCCTGATCCAGCCTCAGGGAAAAGCGTGATTGATGCACCTCAGAAAGGTTTTGGGGGAAGTTCTGTCCTGAAGAGGTGCTGAGCTGTCACCCCCAAAACCCCCTGAGCTGGGGACCCAGCACCTCCCCGGGGTGGGTTCTGGCTCTGATCCACTGACCTTGTCTTGGCTGGGAGTCACACGTTGGCTCGAGCGTGATGTGAAATGAAACTGCATTTTGAACTCCTCGTTCTTTTGAGAATGAGGACAAACAAAGTTTACCAGGAGTTTTCTCCTGCACTAAAGGAAAAAAGAGGTGGAAGAGAGGATTCTGCTCCTCGGTGGCCACTCCTTTCTCTGTAAAGAGGGCACTGAAAATGACTCTGGGTGTTGGTGTCACTGTAACTGGGGGCCCTGCAGGAACACAGGCTGATTTCACTGCAGTGTGCAAAGCCGCACCAGAATTGCCTGGGAAATCCAGGACATGAAATCACTTTTGCATTGTGGCTTGTAAACAGCCTTGAGTGGGATTCCCAAATTCTCCAGGAGCCGAGGAACACTCGGGCTTCTCCTTGGACATCCAGAGGCTCAGGTCACAGGGATGCACCTCTAGGAATGACCCAGCAAACCATGGAGGACCCTCTGGGCTCTTCCCTCCTTGGGGTTGCTCAGCTCCTTAGGCCAGACTCTTCCTCTTTGGTTGGTTGGTTGTTGTTTCAGTTTGTTAAAACACAATTTGGAGAAGAAGCCAAATATTTCCTGCCAGTGAGACGCAAAAGCAGAGAGCAGCAGTGAACTCCAGCTGTAAGGAGCCACTTCAGCACCCAGAGGAGCCAAACTCTGCCCTCAGAGTTTGGTGCAATTCAATGCCTTCAACAAGAACATGGCTCGGAGTAATAATATTTGAGTTAAAATTAGTGCAAAAACTTGTCAGTACAGTTTCTTTTGGAATTGTTCCTTACCCTTTAAATGTACAACTGGCACATTCCCATGGATTGGGAGCCGTGTGAACAGATTGCAGCACTTGTTTATGGAGGCAGATTGCCAGAGGAAGAGATACTTTGGCAAATACATTTCATTTACAAGAACAAAGTAGAAAATTGTGGTTCAAACCGACTGCTGTGAAGGGGTTAATTATTTCTGTGCCCAAGTTACACTTTGGTGAATTTCACACCAAATTTCAAGGAGTAAACTTGAAATTTGCAGGAGTAACTTGGTCTGCAAAGCCTTGCAGGAAGCGCTGCTGGTTCTGCCACGGGCGGAAGTGTGGAAAGCCAAAGCTGAGGAAGCAAAGAAACCTCCCCAGGAAGAGCTGGAGCCTCCAGGGAGGGGCACGCTGGCAGCAGGAGATGCTCAGATGCCACGGGGATGGACATTCCTGGAGAGGATGAGCCAGGAATTCCAGGAATTCCTCGTTGGTGTCTGTGAGGAGAGCAGGGCAGGAGCACAGCAAAGGTTAATCACATCTTGTTTTCCATGGCAACCACTCCTTAAATGATGAACCTTTTCCAGCCTGGCTTTTAAATATTTATATATTAGATCTTCCTTTTACCTGCCTCACCTTTACTCCTACACTTGCCCATTAAATGCTTTTGCTCCAAGAAATTTGTGTTCAGAATCAGGTCCTTTGAAGCACAGTAATTAATGCTGTCAATGGGGGCATTATTTATCCTGCCTCTCCCCTCTGGGGTTCAAACACACCTTCAAAATTTATAAATATTGGCTTACTGATGTCTGTTTTTCTGGAGCACATCCCCTCCCTCCAAGGAGCAGGTTTAGAGGACACCAGGTTCCTGCTTTTCCTGCTGGGAGTGCCATTCCTGCAGCGCCACGGCAGCACAGAGCCCTGCCAGCGCCATTCCCCAACGTCCCACACATCCCATGCCTGGAACCACGCCCTGCCCACCTGGACTGCCAGGCTGGAGGGATGGAAATGCCTTTTGTGTTTTCCAGAGGCACTGCAATACCGGAGGAGGAGGTTTTGCTGTCCTCACAGAATGATCTGCACCAGGGAACAAATGACAAGATTTTGTGGTTTTTCTCTTGTCTGACAGACTCCTCTGATTCCAGAGGGGAATCCTGCAGTCCTTTCCCCAAAGACATCCCAGAGGACGGGAACAGAAGGAAAAGTGAAAGGAAAACAGCAGTGAGCAACCACAGAGCAGTTTCTTGGATAAGCACAGAATCACAGACTGGCGTGGCTCGGGAGAGGCCTCACAGCTCGGTGACTTCTGCTGAACAACGAGGAAAACTTGACTTCATTTCCCACCGGCTTTGAAGACTTAGTTTAAAAACCTAAACCTGACCTCCTGTGGCTCCAAAAGAGACCCCTAACCCGAGCTGCCAGTGCCAGGAGAATTGAGGGCAAGCACACGCTTGGATGTCCCTGTCAGAGGAGTGAAGTGCATCTTGAGGCTGATTGATCCCTGAGCCAAGCCCCAGCACGGAGGCAGCTGCCTGACAGGAGGGATTTGCTGGAGAAAATCCCACATCTCCATCAAACTGAGACTGCAGGAGAGGCTCTGTCAGCCATGGAGTCGGGGGAGAACGTGCTGCTATTGTTTGGGAGTAAAGATTTAATGAGGAGATGTGATCCATTCCCACCATCCCTGCCCGACTGACTGCTGAAATTCCGCATTTTTCCAGGATCAGGGCTCACAGGGGCTGGGGAGGCTCAGAGCAGAGCATGTGGGCGAGGCAGCAAGGCTCCTCCTTTGGAAGCTGAGGGGGTTTCACACACTGCTTAGGCAAAGCATTCCCCATTCCTGCCTCCCTAATGACACGGGAAAATAGAGAATATTGGCAGAGCAGAAAATAACTCGTTTAGGAGCAAAAAAATTGAAGGTTGATGGAAAATGAAAACTCGTATATCCGAAGGGATTCTCCCTTCACTCCTGTCAGCACCTCCAGCGGGAGGAGGGAAATGGCCACGTGTGAGCCCCTTCCCCCTGGGAAATGCCCAGGTCCTGGGCTGTGTGACACGTGTGTGACACATGTGTGACCTGTGTCAGAGGAAAGCAGCCCCACTGAACCAGGGCTCCCTGGAGTCTGTTCTGGCTTAGACCAGCGCCTGTCATGGCTGTGCCTGAGCTCACCCTGACCCCAGGCAGAGCCTAAACCCATCCCAAGGCCCTTCCAGCCCCGGCTTTAAATGATTTAGTGGACATTTGCCAACTCTAACTAAAACACATTTGAATATTATTTCAAACGTTTCTGTTGTGATTTAACACGAGCTCAGCAGGCTTGAATCGTTCTTTAATTATTAAATCACCAAATGACACACAGGGTCTGACTTCTGCACGGGTCACACGTTGAAGGAAATCATCCCAAAAGCACGACAGCTTGAGTGCCATGGAATCATCATGGGATCCAGGATGGATGGGGTTGGGAGGGCCTTTAAAGCCCACCCAGTGCCACCCCTGCCATGGCAGAGACACCTCCCACTGTCCCAGGCTGCTCCCAGCCCCAATGTCCAGCCTGGCCTTGGGCACTGCCAGGGATCCAGGGGCAGCCCCAGCTGCTCTGGGCACCCTGTGCCAGGGCCTGCCCACCCTCCCAGGGAACAATTCCTCCCCAATGTCTCACCTAAATCTAAATCTCATCACTTGCTTGAAAAGCTCTACAACCAAACGTGGCACTGAACAAACCATGGATGACCAACTGTCCATGGGCATCCTACAACCTTCCAGCCAGCACTGCTTGGATTCCACACAGACCCCCCACCTGGGAGTGTCTCAGGGGGTTTATGGCACCTGCACTTCCCAGCACAGGCACTCCCCATCCCACCATTCCTGGCTGTCCAAGGAGCAGGAACAGCCGAGCCCCCCGTGCCACTCAGTGCAATCACAGCAGCTCGAATCAGGGTCCACAGCAGCCAGATCTCCCTGCTAGAAGCACTGCACTCCTTTAACTCCCAGAGCTGAAATTATTATTATTACTGTGTCTTGGAAAGCATCAACAATGTATTAAGTGCTTTAAAGTGACGCTTAAAAACCTGGGAGCCCTGAGCTGCTGAGGAAAGAGCGTGGCACAAACACAGCACCCGGGGAAGGGCAGGGAAGGGCTGCAAGCACCGCAGCCTTCCTTAATTACCTGCCTTTGATCTTCCTGGCCTTTGTACCATTTAGTTTTTCTTCAGGAAACTGATTTTCAGGGCTCGTTGGTAGGAATTGGCTGTCTAGAGCCGGGCCAATTAAACAGTTTTCTGCACATTGATTCATTCTCAACTGCTCGCTTTCATTACAGTAAAATGATGGCTGATGTATTTCTCATTTAGCGGGTTATTATCAATTCCTCGCCCTCATCTGAAGGCCAAATGTGCTGTGATAGAAACAGGAATCCAATAAAAGTGTTCACAAGCTATTGGGATACGGGGAGAGATATTTAAATGGAGCTTTGTGGGAGGAACATGGGGAAACAGGAGCAGCACAAGAGAAATCCGTGAGCAAAGCTGTTCAGTCGGTAAAGGGAATATTCTGGATAGTCATGGAACTGACACTGGATTGTGTCTGGGCGCTCCAGGTCCCCCCTTGTCCACCTGGGCATTGCTTTAGTCATAAATTAAAGGTTTGGGGCTATTTTTCAGTTCCCAGTTGGCTTTTCAGCTTTTAATCAGAGCAGCTGGGGCTGCCCCTGGATCCCTGGCAGTGCCCAAGGCCAGGCTGGACATTGGGGCTTGGAGCAGCCTGGGACAGTGGGAGGTGTCCCTGCCATGGCAGGGGTGGCACCGGATGGGATTTAAGCTCCTTCCCAACCCAAACCAGTCTGGGATTCCATTAAATTTCCCAAATATGAAATGAGCAGAGTTTAGCACACAGCTTTCCTTCCAACATTCCAGCTGAGCCGATCGTTTTTGATACGGAGAAGGACATCACAGCAGGAGAATCCCTTCCATCACTCACTAATTCACTCCCTGGGCCCCGATGGTTTTGTCTCCCCGACATTACACGTTCTGATGGATATTCCCACTTCTGTGAAAGGCTTTTCCCTAAAGGCACCCGGGAATGAATCAGCTCCCAAGGCCTGGGACTGTTCCCTCCCTGGAACCCTCGGGAGCAGCTGGGGGCTGCCCGTTGGCCAGGAGAAGGCAGGGCATACTGGGAATATCCCGCTGGCCGGAGGCGTGGCCGGAGCCGCGTCCTGCTGCTCCTGCTGCATCCCACAGCTCCGTGTCGTGTGCCGGGTGCGGCCCAAGGACCATGGGTGCTCGTGTCCCAGGGCCAGCCACACACGGCGGCACTGATGGTATTCCTTATCGGACCCATCGATACGCTGATACTTTAAACATTCCATGGAAAAGCAGGTGTCTTTTCCCGTGGAAAACACGCGTTCCTCAAGTGCCACCTGCTGTCCTGACTGAACCAGGACACGGCAGCAGCGGATCCTTCCAGGAGCCTTTCACTGCCTCGTTCCAAATTCCAGCCCAGCCCTTCCCTGGCAGCAGGAAAACACAGGTTTGTCCTTCCTGATTATCAGGGACATTCCCCAGGTGGGAATTTGCACAGCCCCCTGAGCAGAGCAGGTGTCCAGGCACTGCTTTGCACTTCTGTAAATAAACAGCAACAGCACTGTCATCTTCCTCATCACCCGGAGAGGGGAGCGATAAAAACCAGCTCCAGAACCAGATTCCAGGTGATTTTTCCACAGGATGTGGCTACAAGAAGGAGAGAGGGAATAAAAGCTGCCAGGAGGGTAACATTTGCTATAAATAAACACGTTGCACGGACGTGATTCAGGAATGCTGAGCCACCTAAGCACTGCAGATCTTGGCACGTCATTCCCAGTCCAAAAAGAAAGCAGGGAAGGGGGAATCAGAGGTGGTTTGGAAGGAGCTGCCAGGAGAGTGCTGTGGATGGGCATGGCCATGGCACCCTGGGAACACACAGGGAAGAGGGGACAATGTCCCAGTGCTGTCACAAGCCAGCCCACAAGCCACGGCATGGGTCATTCATCCAAATTAAGAATATTTATTTTAATAAGGATTGACTGGAACACTCCAACATTGATCGTTATCCTGACGTGTCCCTCGCATACTGGGAAAGGTTCTCCCCCAGAGGGTGCTGGGCAGTGCCCAGGCTCCCCAGGGAATGGGCACGGCCCCGAGGCTGCCAGAGCTCCAGGGGCGTTTGGGCAGCGCTGCCAGGGATGCCCAGGGTGGGATTTGGGGGTCCTGGGCAGGGCAGGAGCTGGATCAGTGATCCCTGTGAGTCCCTTCCAGCTCAGGACATTCCATGGCTGGGTGATTCTGTGGTATCTGGAGCACTCTCTGTTTCCATCAGGATTTCACTGGGACCATCAGAAGGAAAACCAGCCCCAACCTCGTGTGTTTTCCCATCTGTGGTGAGGGTTTGCGTGATGATTTTTCGTGATCCATCAGCAGCTGGGGCGTTCCGGGTTTGCTTTCCTGGGGAAGCTGCGCAGGGAGTCACCAGAGAGCTTCCTGTGAGGGGCTGGGCAGGGCTGGCTGGGGGGATTTGGGGTGAGACAGGGGCAGACACAGAATCACAGAATGGGTTGCGTGGGAAGGGACACTAAATCCCACCCAGTGCCACCCCTGCCATGGCAGGGACACCTCCCACTGTCCCAGGCTGCTCCCAGCCCCAATGTCCAGCCTGGCCTTGGGCACTGCCAGGGATCCAGGGGCAGCCCCAGCTGCTCTGGGCACCCTCTGCCAGGGCCTGCCCAGTGTCGCACCCTGCCCATCTCCCGTCCATCCCACTCTCCCCATCTCCCGTCCCGTTCCCTTTCCCGGGTCTCTCTCCCGCCCCCGCCTCCCCCTCACGGCCCCTCCCTCCGCCAGGGGGCGCTCGCGCCCCGGTCCCGCCTCCTGTGGCCGCGGCTGAGGCGTCCGCGGCGCTGCCTGAGCGGAAATGCGTGCCGGCGGGGCAGGGCGCAGGCGCGCGGCGGGCAGCCCGCGCGGCGCAGGGCCGGGGTCCTGCGTGTGGCGGCGGCGCTCGGCCCGGCCCGGCTCGGCCCGAGATGGCGACCAAGAACTTCCGCGTGAGCGACGGGGACTGGATCTGCCCCGACAAGAAGTGAGGGGCACGGCCGGGAGCGGGGCCGGGGCACGCAACGGGAGCGGGGCAGGGACAGAACTTACCGGGAACGGGAACGGGAGCGAGTCAGGGAACGGGAGCGGGACCGACCGAGCGGGAATGGGAACTGGACAGGGGCAGGGACACCGCGGGCCCGGCACGGCCTCAGGGAGCTGGCTTTTGGCTTGGGACAAAGTCGGGTTGAAGGCGGAGCGCCGGAGCCCCGCGCTGGGCGGTTTCCAGCCCTGGTTAATCCCGTCCCTCGTGCTCTGCTCCGTGCCCAGGTGTGGGAACGTGAACTTCGCCAGGAGGACGAGCTGTAACAGATGTGGCAGAGGTGAGTGGCCGCCAGCACAGACTTTTTCCCCGCGTCTCTTTCTGCCCCGTAAAACTGTACTAAAAATTCCTATTGAGCCCGAGGCTGTTCGAGAAGCCCGCCTATTATTGTTTAGAAAAACCCTAAATACTTCTCATAAATCGCGAGGCTGCTGTATCAGGAGCTCTTATGTCTCGTCCCTGCAGAGAAGACAACGGAGGCCAAGATGATGAAGGCGGGGGGGACGGAGATCGGGAAGACGCTGGCGGAGAAGAGCCGGGGGCTGTTCAGCGCCAACGACTGGCAGTGCAAAACGTAGGCTCCAAACACACACCTCCTGCTTTTCCCTGGGAATTCGCTGTGTGGCTGGGACAGGAGGGCTCAGGGCCACAGCCCTGGGGTGTGCTCTGGGGTCAGCCCTCGTTTGCTGCACAGCACTTAATTAACAGAGCGGCAGGAAGGTTGAAATGGCAGCAGGGCCCAAGAAAAAGGCCAAGTTTGTCTTTGGTAAGCTGAGACACTTCCCAGGTTTGGAGGGAATGTGGCCATGGTACTACTACCCACATGGAGCTGGGAGGTTCTGCCTTCCCTGAGAGGGTGGGCAGGCCCTGGCACAGGGTGCCCAGAGCAGCTGGGGCTGCCCCTGGATCCCTGGCAGTGCCCCAGGCCAGGCTGGACACTGGGGCTGGGAGCATCCTGGGACAGTGGGAGGTGTCCCTGCCATGGCAGGGGCTGGAACAGGATGAGCTTAAAGGTCCCTCCTAACCCAAACCATTCTGGAATTCCATGGAATGCCTTGAATATTTAATGAGCAGAAGAGCACACAGACACATGTGTGCTTCTCTAGGCTATCAGCTGAGAAAATTTAGAAATTGGAAAATGACAGCTGGAATCAAATGCTGTGGTTATTTGAAGGTGCCTTCTGGGTACTGTGAGAGAGAAATGGAAGCAGGTGACTGTCACTGTGCAGTGGGGTGTGACCATGGAGTGAGTCTGGGAAGGGGCTGGAGCCCCAGGAGAGGCTGAGGGAGCTGGGAAGGGTCTGGAGCCCCAGAAGAGGCTGAGGGAGCTGGGAAAGGGGCTGGAGCCCCAGGAGAGGCTGAGGGAGCTGGGAAAGGGGCTCAGGCTGGAGCAAAGGAGGCTCAGGGGGGACCTTGTGGCTCTGCACAAGTCCCTGACAGGAGGGGGCAGCCGGGGGGGTCGGGCTCTGCTGGCAGGGAACAGGGACAGGAGGAGAGGGAACGGCCTCAGGCTGGGCCAGGGCAGGCTCAGGGTGGATATTGGGGAAATTCCTCCTGGAAAGGCTGTCCAGCCCTGGCACAGCTGCCCAGGGCAAGGGTGAGTGCCCATCCCTGGGGGGATTTCAAAGCCCTGTGGAGGTGGCACATGGGGACATGGAGCAGTGGTGGCCTTGGCAGTGCTGGGAATGGTTGGACTCGATGGTCTGAGGGCTTTTCCAACCCAGACCATCCTGTGATTCCATGAGCATTATTCCCATGGCAGCATTTTTGTTTGCTGCTCTGAAGTGTGGATGCCACACTCAGACACAATGAGGAACATGAACCCTTTCTGTGTGGCTGTGCTCCTGTCCCTGCTCCTGCCAGCCTGCCCATTGATTGACTTCTTGCCCTGGATTTGTCCAGTCCTGTCACCTTCCAGAGGGCTGTCTCATCACCCTTTTATCCCCAGACTGAAGGTTAATGTTTCCCACGTCTCTGCTCTTTCTGCCCCCTTTCTGCAGCTGTGGCAATGTGAACTGGGCGCGGAGGTCGGAGTGTAACATGTGCAACACCCCCAAGTACGCCAAGCTGGAGGAGAGGACAGGTGAGATGGAGCTGCTTCAGCTGCTGGCAGTGCTGTCAGGAAGGGCTTTGGGAACCAGAGTGGACACGCTGTGTGTTCCCAGCAGAACTGGCACAGCTCATACAAGCGGCGGGGTCTTGGCCTCAGTGAGTTTTGGTGCTGTGGGAAAAGGTGGCTCCATGTGGGAAATCAGGGAACATTCAGCCTAAGCTGCCCCTGTGTCGGATTTTCATGTCAGGACTTTTGGAAGCAATGTTTTATTAATCTCCAGAGGCCTCCTGTGGGGTGTCTGTGTGCAGAAGGCTGTGGAGATAAGGCTGTTATCTGCTCAGGAGGGCTGGGGCTCAGTTCTCCTGCGTGAACATGAGCCCAGAGGTAACTGGAGCAGGATCTCCTTACAGCTCCTGCACCCTTCCCTTTGCACCTGGGATCAGGCAGGGAGTTTACTGCAGGAGTGGAACACAAAGGCACAGGAAAACAGAAGCCTGGAGAAGAGCACAGAGCTTATTATTTGAAAGGAAACAGTATTTCAATATTGAATATTGTGAAAATAGTAAAGAATATTACAGAATACAATTGTATTTCATATAATTGTTATAAGTGCAAGTAATATGTTCATATATTTATTATTTAAATAATTTATTGAAGTGTTTAATAATGAAGTTGATAAATACTTTTAGTGAAAGGTGTCCCTGCCCATGGCAGGGGGTGGAACAGGGTGAGCTTTGAGGTCCCTCCCAACCCAAACCAGTCTGTGGCTCTCCAATATTTAGTATTTCATTAATTATTTGAGTCCTGCTGGCCTGCAGAGGGCATTTACAGCCACGTGCACATTGCACACTCCTGCAGTGAGTTACAAAGTCAGCTGGATTGGAAATGAGCCCTTGAAGTTCTCCGCTGCTGTTGTGAGAAGGAGCAGGAGGATTCTGGAGGCAGGAACTGGCAGCTGTACAGCTCAGTGCAGCCACATCTATACACAGATCTGTGTGTGTATACACATCTGTGTGTACACCCCACCTCGTGTTGCCTCCCTGCTTTCCCTCCTGGCTGCTCTGAGCTGGGAGTTCGGGGTTTGAGGGTGGTGCCCTCCATCCCAGCCCCTGGAGGCATCCCTGTGTGCACCCACCCCAGGGCAGCCTCGGGAGCCCCTTGGGAAGCTGCTTCTCGGCACAGCTGTAATCCTGAAACACTTCTTATTCTTCTTCCCTTCCTTTAAACATTCCTGCTGCTGTGCTGTCGGTGGGTCCTAATCCGTTTTTTTAATTGGATTTCTGAGGAGCCGCATTTAATCAACGTGTGTGGGAGCAATTCATGTTCCTCTTGGGATCCTGTTACGTCCTTATGGCACATTTATGGTTCTGTGAGGGTTTCCAGAGCCCCTGTAGAAGTTTATGTGCTCAAAGCAGCCGAGTTTGGTGCAGCTCAAGGGATTGTGTTGTTTTGCCCCTTTTTCAAGGCTATGGAGGAGGATTCAATGAACGGGAGAACGTGGAATACATAGAGCGGGAAGAGTCTGACGGGGAGTATGATGAGGTAAGGGAGGGGCAGGGATTACTCTGGAGAGACTCTTGTTGTGTTTTATAAGGGTATCCCATAAAATTGAAATAAGAAACGCTCAGATTCCCATTCATCTTCTCTGTGGAGTCTCACTGTCCCCAAGAGACAATTGGAGTCTCATTGTCCCCAAGACAAGTATCTCTTTGAAAGTGTGTTTGTTGCTAATCGATGTTCCATGATGCTCCCCTTTCCCTTGGAGCAAGATCTTATTTTAAATTGATGATCATTTCTTTTCTCATAGAAGTGTTATCAAAAAGTGCAGTTGGTGATTGTTTTTGATTAAATCCTGTTCTAATCCTGGCACAAAATTCCTCAGTTTGGGCGCAAAAAGAAAAAGTACCGCGGGAAGCCGGTGGGTCCCGCCTCTATCCTGAAGGAAGTGGAAGATAAGGAATCTGAGGGGGAGGATGAGGAGGATGAGGATGAAGATCTCTCCAAGTATAAGTTGGATGAGGTAGGATGGTTTGTTGTTTTGAACCAGTTTTTAATCGTGATGTCAGCGCTGCTCAGGAGCAGGGGAAGGGCTGCTCTGTGTTTTCACTGGGGATAACGGTGCCCACAGCTGCTGCAAGAGATGTGCACAAGCTCTGCTTTGTTCTAAATACCTGCACTCAGAAATGCACAGCTTCTTAAATTGTAGATTGGAAGCCTGTCTGAGATCAGAGCCCAAAACTCCCCAGATCTTTATTTGGAACGTGCATGTGTGGTTACCACGTATAGCGAGTGCTCTTGAGTTTTCTTCTTAGGCTTTTAAAACCACATCAGATCTATTTTTTATAAAATTAAAAAAGTACTCAGAGGGGGATTTTCATCTTTTCTGAACTACATAAGCATCACTTACTGGATTTTCCACATCTTTGGACAGCAGCCCTGCAGAGACATGTGTAGATGGTCGTGTTTTACACAGCAGTCACTAAACTTTGCATATCTGTCTCTGCAGAGTTGGGCTTTGGTTAGAGATTCTAAGGGTGAACATTCATTTAAAGTGGTAAAAATGTGTCTGTGTGCTCATAAATAACAGGTGGTGGGGGTTGCAGGGTTTTTATTACTTTGGTTTGAAACACCAATTTTCAGTCCCTCTTTACTCCTTAAAATTGTGGGGTCTCATTAAATTTTTAAAGGTTGGAAAAGAGCAGGAGATAAACGCTAGAATAAGTCAAAACTGAAGGGAAGCTAAAAGCATTGCCTGAGCTTGCTGTGTTGTGCCTGTCGCAGGATGAGGATGAAGATGATGCTGACCTGTCCAAGTACAACCTGGATGCCAGTGAGGAGGAGGACACCAACAAGAAGAAGAAGCCGCCGAGGCGCAGCCGCTCCAAGTCCCGCTCCTCCCACTCGCGCTCGTCCTCGCGCTCATCCTCTCACTCGAGCTCAAGGTCTAGGTCCAGGTAAACGGGTACAGGTCCAGGGTAACGCCAGGCAAAATGTCAGTATCTGACTTCCTTATTTACTTTGTCTTGACTGCCTTACAGTTGTAGTGTACTGATGTGAATAACTCTCCATTTACAGAGGTGGTGATGCTCTGCCTGAACCGCGGGGCCGCAGCAGGGAGGCTCCGTGGGGCTTGGGGCTTGTTTTAGTGATTTTAGTTGATGTTTGATGAAATCCTTCGAATAAATTGAATAATGTAACTTGTTTTCAGGTTTTCAGGCCTGCTGGCCATGCGTGGTTCAGTTGTTGAACAGAGGGGGGCACTGCTGGAGTGGGAGGAGGAGGCAGACGAGGCAGTGACGGTGCAGCCCAGGCAGATTCAGGGGAAGGATGCAATGGGAATATCCTGGGAATAAAGACAAGAAACTTGAACTTGGGTTAATGGCAAGTGACAAAGCTTTAAATGCAGTGGCAGTGTTGTCAGAACATTCCCATCAATGTCAGAACCTCCCCACCCCTGGTAGTGCCCAAGGCCGGGTTGAATGGGGCTTGGAAGAACCCGGGATGGTGGAAGGTCCCTGCCCATGGAACAGTGAAGATGAACTTTAAGGTCCCTCCCAACCCAAAGCAGTCTGGAATTCTCTAATAGCAAGGTTTATGTGGGACCCCACATAAGCTGGGCAGACTTAAGCTTTCTCACTACTGTTTAAATTCAGTAATAAATGAACAATTCAGTCAATGCTTTGAAATTGGGTGATGTCATTAATATTGGAGCTTTTCAGCTTCCTTACAGCTCATGCAAGCAGGATCCTGATTTATCAGAAGAAGCTCCCAGGGTCATTTATTAAATTCTTATAGATAAAGTTCAAGTTTCTTCTAATCTTCCCAGCTCCATCATTGCCCCTCTGTGCTCTCAGAACTTCCCTGCCCAAATTCTGGAGCCCCTCGTGGTAACCAGGGGTCAGCCCCAGTCTCTGACTTGGCTCCTCCCCATCACTGTTGGATCTCGCTCCTGCTGCCTCTTCTGTTCCTCAGCCTCCCCTCCTTCCCACCCCTCAGAGCAGTTTGAGTGCAGTGCTTGGCTGGGAGGCTCCAAGGACACTCCACAACCTCACCTGCCCATAACTTTGGTCATTAACTCACAAACATTAACAGTGAAGTAGAAAGTAACTTGTCCTAACTGAGATTTCAACTTCCTCTTGAACTTTTTGTTTCTAGCTACAGATAATTGGAAATATCAGTTGCCATAGTTTTTGTGGGTTGTAAAAAGGTTTAAATATGTTTCCTAGCTAGGAAATGTTCACACTGCTGTGTCCTGCCCAGTAAAATGAGAAGGTCATGGGAACAGTATAAACTGAGAGGCTGACAGCAAGTAAAAGGTGTTTTTCCTGAAAATGTTATTAGAATTTGTTTGCAATGCTTTTGTTTCCAGTGGTTGCTGGAGCCTGCTGCCATTGTTAAATTTCTCTTGTGGCTTGTGCTTTACAGAAAATCCATCAGTGAAAAACTGGGAAATAATTTTGGCCAGTTACAAGTGGTGCTGGATGTGGCTGTGTTTTAGCCCCAAATGAACCACTTCATTTTTAATGCAGGGGAAAATCTTTATGAAAATTTGAAGCTAATTACAAAGTGCTTGTGAAAACTGGCGGGGGGAAAACTGAGCTGGCCAGTCCCAATGCTCTCATCTGCTCTGCCTTTCAAGGAAACTGATGGGTTTCCAGTTAGGGCACAAATTAAGGCATTGATTTCATGAAATAATGAATAGATAGGAAGTTCTTTTTGCCAGGTAACTGCAATCCTGTTTAATTGTTGTTCTTTATTTTAGGAACCATAATCTAAAGCTGACTTTATAATGTTTTTAATGCAAGATCTTGCTGTGTAAAATGTCTGGTTTCAAATGTGCTGTGGTGATGCTGGGGGACAGGAGGGGACTGGCATTTTAGGAACTCAGACTGTGTTGCTGCCTCGTGTCTGCTGCTCTCAGGAGCAGTAACTCTGCTAAATGAAAGTCAGACACTGGAAAAAGATCTCCCATGTTGTTGCAGGTCCCATTCCAGGAGTTCTTCCAGTTCCAGATCGAGATCCCGCTCCAGCTCCAGGGAACAGTCGCGATCTCGCGGGTCCAAATCCAGGTGAATGAGGTACCACCCTGTCCCTGCACAGACAGAGGGGCAGAGGCTCCAGCTGCTTTGATCCCACCGTAAAGCTGTGCTGCTCAGACAAACATTAACTGCTTTTTATCTTGGAAGTCAGAGTTGCTGGGTCTCTGCACCAGGTGTTGCCACCACAGATGTGTTCATTGAGGAGCAGAGGTTTTGGTGCAAGAGGTTAAGTCTGGCCTAAGCCGGACGAGCGGACGCCACCGAGCTGCAGTGGAGGAAGAAGGATTTGAGTGCATGGTGCCCTGCTGCAGGCATTTGGGTGCTTTTCCTGTTTCCACTTGGGCTGCTCGAGCTGGAGGAACATTAGGAATGCCACTGTACTTCTGCTTTTGTGTTCAGTGATAACTCTGCCCCTTCCATGAGACGGTGCAGCCATTCCTGTATAAACCTGGGGGATCGATAGGGAAATGTTGGTAGCAAACGCTGGGAGAGGCTGAGAGCAGTCAGAGTGATTTGCGTGGAGCATCGCTGAGCTGGGCAGGGCACAGGAGCAAAAACACATTTGAGGTGTCCTTGCACAGGCATTCCACTGGCAGAACGTTCCCTCTGTGATGGAATGAAGAGCTGTCCCTTCTCCACGCATGCAGAGAATTCCCAGCTCTAAATGAGGAAGCTTGGGTTGGGAAGAACGATCACAAATGGTGCCACCACCCTTTGGGGGCAGGGGCATGCTGTGGATTATCCTGTGGAGTTCAGCATGGGATGGAATCCATGTTTTTGGGAAGAGGAGGGGTGTCCCTGGGCCCCAGCAGAGAGGCAGTGTATTCCAAGAGATGTTTTTAAATATTCTGACTCTATTCTAAGAGGCTTTTTGCAGTATTTTGGTTGAGGAAGGTTTTACTCTCTCCACAAATTTAGTTTGAGATCTATAAATACAACAGCTGGATTTGTTACTGTTGGGTCAGATGAACATCAGTGTGAAATGACTTAAGATAAAGTGAACCATGGTAAATCAGCTTTAGATCTCTGGTTTCCAAGTTATTCTGATGTGTGAATTTAACTGCTGAGGAAGGTCCTTACAGAGGGAACTTGCCAGCAGTCTCCCAGTGCTTTTCTGCCAAAATGGCTCATTTTGGTGAATGCTGGGAAGAGCTTTCCAAACCATTGCTGGTCCAATTATCAGGAAACACTACTTAGCAAAATTCCTTAGGAAAGCTGCCTTGGCAGTAGCAGTGTTCTTGGCAGAGTAAGTATGGAAGCCCCTCGTGTTCATTTTCCACACCCCTGGAGTAAACAGAGTAGTGAATGTTGATTGAAACTGTCTCTGCTTGTTCTGTCTTTGTGCCTTCTCCATGATCCCAGAATTAAATGTGATTTATTTCTCAATCAATAAAGATCCAGCTCCAGGTCCTACAGGGGGTCTTCCACCCCAAGGAAAAGATCTTACTCCAGCTCTCGCTCCTCGTCTTCCCCCGAGAGAGGCAAGAAGCGGAGCCGCTCTAGATCCTCTTCCTCTGGTGATCGCAAAAAAAGGCGCTCGAGATCACGGTCACCCGAAAGGTTTGGGTTTATGTAGAATAAGAATGGCTGTATTGAAATGTGTGATGGTTTACTGTAGTTATCCAAGGACTGAGATTCACTGGGAAACAATTGAATCTGAGCAGTTGTTCTCATAGTAAAAGTAGTTTCCTCACTTGCCCTACTCTTACTTCCTGTTAACCCCTCTGTAATTGCTTTTTTTTTAATATTCCCCCCCCTCCAGTGAAATTCCTCCTGGTAGGAGCATGCTCCGTAGAAAGACCTGGCTCACCCTTCTTTCAGTGTGTGACAGTGTTAATGCGTTCATTATTGGATTATTTTCATAAGTAAATACGGCATTGAAATAGAAATTGTATTCTACTCTCAGTATTAAGCTTAGATCTTTAGTATTAAATTAGTGGCCTAAAGTTACTTGTATATTCTTGTAAGGCCCCCATGAGATATACTTGGCTTCCAGCTATGGTAGGATGCTGCTCAAAGTGGGTGCCAGGATGAATCTGAGCTCATTTCTGTGCATGCTTTCTCCATTTGTATCTTGCAGACGCCGCAGATCTTCCTCCGGATCCTCCCATTCTGGTTCCCGTACAAGTTCTAAAAAGAAATAATGTATAAAAGCTCACATTTACAAAAACCCACCAAAATTCCAGTCAGTGCATGAGACATTTTTAAGAAGTTGGTGTCTTACTTGGTCAGAAGTGCTCAATCTGCTAGTAGAGGTGCATGTCTGTCCTGGCTTTCTGGCAAACTGCAGCTTTGTTCATCCATCACCCAAACACGCAGTAGCATTTTAAGCCATAAACTCCCCGGCACAGGGGGAAGTTCTGTGGTGTTGGGGGGGGTTACTATTTTTTGAGATCAGTTCCTCCATTCCTGGCTCCCTCAGCTGGAGGAGCAGGTTGGGAATGTCCCGGCACAGCTCTTTGTGTGAGCAGGAAGCCGAGAGTTTTCCAGAGCAGGACGGAGCTCCCGTGGGACCACAGCAGGGGCAGGGCTGTGCTCACCTGGTGCCAGCAGTGAGGCCTGGGGCTGAGCAGGTTTCGTTTTGCCCTGTAGCAGTACCAGTGCAGATGGACACGCCTCTCTAGCAGCTCAAACCCCCCAGTCCATCATGATTCCACTGAGGGAATTAGCCTTCATTCCTGGCAAGTGAGGACGTTTGCAGCCAGCACAGTGCTGTGGCTGTGCTGGTTTCCAGACTCTGGGATCCCTCCTTACAAATGGATCATTTGGGATCTGCTCTTGAGCTGGAGGAGCATGGAACTGGCTCCTTGGAATCAAGGGAAGCTTCTGCAGGCCGCCTGTAAAATTTCCTTTGGGGCTGACTAAAATTTTCAAGGTATCTTAATTTTATTTTTCTTTAAAAATGAGAATGAATAAACTGTGTAGAAAGTTCTGGCATCTTCAACGTGTTCTTCATCGATCATTCTTTTTCCCTTCAACATAATTTATGGCTTAAAATGCTTTATGGAATCCATTTGAGTATAAAACTTGGTCTCTCTTGAGCTCCGTTTGGTTAAGAAAGGTTTAAGTTTCTTCAGTGCCATCACAAGGTAAGTATGGTAAGGAAAATTCTTCTTTTTAAGCAAGCGAAGAGCAATATACCTTCATTTATTTCAGTAATAAAACTGCCAGATTTGCTGCTTGTTTCGATAAACTGCACAGAAACAAACGGAGCAAAATTGAAAAACTCCACTCTGCTTTTTTTTCTCTGTTTTTTTCTTCTTCTCTTTTTTTGAGCCACGTCTTACGGACTGGTCTAGAATCGAAATGTTTTTGGTGTAGAGGTATTTTGAGAAATCTCTTTGCAGAAAAAATGCAGTTTCTTTAATGCTTTCTTTTCTCTTTAATTTCCATGCTAAATGTGTGTAGGTTGCACAAGAGCAGGTTAGTCTGTAACTGTGCCTCTGACTTCAACGTCCAACTAAACTGTAAAACCAGATCAAGTAGACGCTCTGTTGTTAGCCTTGGGTTTTCTTGTGCTTTGTATTCCAATTGTTGCTGTACTTAACAGATGAGAGGTTTTAAAGTTAGCAACTGATAGGCCACAGGCAGAGGAGGAGGATGGTTCATTTGGCTTAGAGAACGTGTAAGGCAAAATGATGCTGTAGACAAGTGTAAATAAAACCTGTGAGTCAACTGTGCTCGAGTGCTTTGTCTTGGGGACACTCAGACTTCCCTGTCACCCGCACTGACCCTGATCCCGTGTGTGAGTTCACCTGGCCCATGGATCCCACGGGTTCACACTGTTGCAGTTCTTTAAGTACTGAAAATAGTTCTTAATTTCAACAGCAAATGAGCGTTAACAAAACTTCAAGCTGTTTTCACAGAATCGAGGAATATCTTGGGCTGGAAGGGACCCACAGGGATCATTGAGTCCAACTCCTGGCCCTGCCCAGACCCCCCAACACCCCCCGGGCATCCCTGGCAGTGCTGCCCAAACGCTCCTGGAGCTCCGGCAGCCTCGGGGCCGGGACCATTCCCTGGGGAGCCTGGGCAGTGCCCAGCACCCTCTGGGGGAAGAACCTTTCCTTGATCTCAGCCTGAGCCTGCCCAGCCCAGCCTGAGGCCGTTCCCTCTCCTCCTGTCCCTGTTCCCTGCCAGCAGAGCCCGACCCCCCCGGCTGCCCCCTCCTGTCAGGGACTTGTGCAGAGCCACAAGGTCCCCCCGGAGCCTCCTTTGCTCCAGCCTGAGCCCCTTTCCAGCTCCCTCAGGAGCTCTCCAGCCCCTTCCCAGCTCCCTCAGCCGCTGCGGGGGCTCCGTTCCCTCCCCAGCCCGGTTCCCCTCCCGGCCCCGCTCCGTGCCCTCAGGCTCTGCCCGCTCTCGCTCCCGTCCCGCCTCTCCCGGCCCCGGGGCGGGCCCTGCCCATCCCTCACATAAAGCGGCCGCGCGGGGCTGCGCGGGCGCCGCCGGCTCGGAGCCGGCTCAGCTCTCGTTCGGTGCCCGCTCCGTGCCCGCTCCATGCGGGATCTCCCGGCTCCGGGATGAGCCCCTGGCAGCAGCGCCCGCCCAACGCCAGCGCGGCCGGCGGGATGGGCCCGCGGGGGAACGGCACGGGCCGGGCGGCCGAGCGCGGCAGCGCCGTGTCCGTGGCCATCCCGCTGACCATGATGCTGACGGGCGTCGTGGGCAATGCCCTGGCCATGCTGCTCGTGTCCCGCAGCTACCGCGCCAAGGGCAGCCGCAGGAAGCGCTCGTTCCTGCTGTGCATCGGCTCCCTGGCGCTCACCGACATGCTGGGCCAGCTGCTCACCAGCCCCATCGTCATCTCCGTGTACCTGTCGGGCCGGCCCTGGGCGGCCATGGACCCCTCGGGGCGCCTCTGCGACTTCTTCGGCTTCAGCATGACGGTGTTCGGGCTGTGCCCGCTGCTGATCGCCAGCGCCATGGCCGTGGAGCGGGCGCTGGCCATCCGCGCCCCGCACTGGTACGCGAGCCACATGAGCCCGCGGGCCACCGAGCGCGGCCTGGCCGCCATCTGGGCCGCCGGCGTGGCCTTCGCGCTGCTGCCGCTGGCCGGGCTGGGCCGCTACGCGCTGCAGTGGCCCGGCACCTGGTGCTTCATCAGCACGGCCGGCGGCAGCGCCTTCGCCGCCGCCTTCGCCGCGCTGGGGCTGCTGTCCCTCGTGGTCACCGGCGCCTGCAACCTGGCCACCATCGAGGCGCTCGTGTCCCGCTGCCGCGCCAAGGCCAGCGCGGCGCACCCCAGCTCGCAGTGGGGCCGGATCACCATGGAGACCCTGATCCAGCTGCTGGGCATCATGTGTGTGCTGTCGGCCTGCTGGTCACCGCTGCTGGTAGGTCCCGTGGCACCACCTGGGGCGACCCCCGTTCTCCTCCCTCCTCCTCTGGGGCAGAGCCAGCGGGGCCCGGGCAGGGGGAGGCTCCGGAGATCCCTGTTCCTTGGGGACATCCATGAACGGCCCCTCGGGAGGGCAGCAGGGACAGGGACAGAGCCGGAGGTGGGAAGTTGTGGGAGAGGAGCTGGGAGAGATCCCGGAGGAGAGCCGAGAGCAGCCTGCTCGGGAAAATTAGGTGCGGGAACCGGAGTCAAAAGGAGGAGAACAAGGGTCTTGTGCAGAGGAGGAAAGCGGGACATGAGGAGTGGCTCTGGGAGCAGGACACTGCGGCCAGATGGGGTTTAGGGGGTTTTATTTGCTCGCACCTTGTAGCAGAACGTCTTTCAGTGTCTTGTGAGAAAACGCACAACCCGTGACTCTGCGAGCGCCTTGTGGCTGGTATTTTGATAAATCTCTTTACAAAATAATCTCTTATCCCTCGCTGTGTCTGATTTACAGCAGCCTTCTGGGCTTGCCCAGTCTGGTTTTTAAGGATCTTTGCATTTCTTTCCACTATTTTGTTACTCCTTCCTTAAGAACCCCTCCTCATGATGCAGGAGTGGGGGAGGCAGAATCCACATCTCACACCCAGGGGTCTGGAATCCTGTCCCAAAAGGCTGGGTTATTCTATCAAGGAGCAGTAGGATTTTTGGAAAATTTGTGTCTGGGATCTCTGAGCAGGACGGGCTGAAGCTATGCTATGTGAAAGGTTCTTTCTGGTTGGAGAAGGATTTATTTTTCTTCTTGTCCTTGAGCTCTTGTGAATGGGGCTGACAAAGTTAACGACTGGTGGGGGTGAGCTAAAGAGAACGCTTTGGTTTAGTAATGTTGCCCTTGTAAATGAATTAAAACTCCATCAAATCCTCCATCCCAAAATCAGTCAGAAGGTGTGAGTGACTTACTGGAGGTCATCAGCAGTGGCAGTGGTCATCACAAGGGCACACTGAGGGGTTAAGAGAAGCTGGGAGCAGGGAGGAAGGGGTGAGCAGAGGCAGCAGCCTGCCCCTGTGTCCATGTGCAGCCCTGCACATGCTGGCTGTGCTGGGGTCGGCCCTGCCCATGTTACATCCCTGGAGAGCCGCTGGGCCTTCTGGAGCTGCTGCCCTCCCTGCAGTGTTTCTCTCTCAGCCATGCCTTTGGGACAGGCTCTGCCCTCCGAGGCCCTGGGATCCATCCTGCTCCTGGGCCAGCCCGGGGACACAGCACTGTGAGCCCTGAGGTAACCAGCCTTGCACATGAGAGCAGATCCCTGAGATGAGGGAAGTGTTTCCTCCGCCCTCATAACCAGGGCTCTCAGATAAATCAGTGAGGAAGCAGAGATTCCTCTTGGTGGTTTGGTGCCCTGGGCATTTCTGTGGTTTCAGAGGCAGAAGTGAACCCACAAGCACGAGGGAATTCATCAGCACTTCCCTTTCCTCGGCAGCAGCAACACTTGGAAGTGTGGATCTTGTTCTGTGGAGTTCTCAAAATCCAGCTCATGGCTGCAGGAGTATTTTTGTACCTACACCTCCATTGTCATACCTACACCTCCATTGTCATACCTACACCTCCATTGTCATACTTAGCCCCCAGCTTGTTCCGTACAACTCTGAAGTGCAGGTTCGGAATTAGAGACCAGGTTTTTGGAGAAGTGACCACAGAGAATGCAAATGCCTTTTCAGTGAAAGCCAGCTCATAGGGATCATTTAACCTGTAGCTGCAGCACTTGGCAGCTGTAAGAAAAGGAGTTGAAATAGAACTCCAGGGCTTTACAGAAGAGGGTTTTTTTGTTTCTGGCTTTTTTTTAAAGACATCTGAGTTTTGTAACTGAGAACTAATGCATCCTGACAGCTGCTGCTGTGAGGTAAACAACGCCCTCGCCACACACGGTATTTTTAGAGCTGATCTGTTGATGTAAACGACAAGATCAAATGTGATTTAGCAGCAGAGGGAAAGCTCTGACATCGTGGCTGTGCTCTGGAGGGCTCCATGGAGTGTCCTGCATGTCTGGCTCTGGGCTGGCTTGGGAAGGAGGGAGGGGAGCAGACAGTGCAGGAATTGCCTCCTTTTTCCATGGACACAGGAGCTTGTTGAACTCTGCATGGAGCACCGGGGGGAACCCCCCACTCCAGTATGATGCTGCTTTATCTTAAGTGGTTTCCAGTTTACACTGATCTTCTGTTTGTTTTGGAGCATGTACTGACAGGACACAGGGAATGATTCCCACTGCCAGAGGGCAGGGATGGATGGGATATTGGGAAGGAATTCCTGGCTGGGAGGGTGGGCAGGCCCTGGCACAGGGTGCCCAGAGCAGCTGTGGCTGCCCCTGGATCCCTGGCAGTGCCCAAGGCCAGGCTGGACATTGGGGCTTGGAGCAGCCTGGGACAGTGGGAGGTGTCCCTGCCATGGCAGGGGTGGCACTGGGTGGGCTTTAAGCTCCATCCCAACCCAGCCAGTCTGGGATTCCGGGACAACCCCTGAGCTGGATGGCAGCAGACAAATGACTCCGAGGTGAAATGGGGGAAGCTGCTCCATGGTTGCACAGAAACACTGCTGCAGCACAAACTGGAGTTCTCAGTTCTCAGTAACTCTTGCAGTTCCAGGCAACAAAATGATTCATTCCCAGAGTTGTTTCAAAGTTATTTAAAGCCAAAATGCTCAGGAATTCTGCTGCTTTTCCTGTTAAAATACTTCTGCTCCTTATCCCTCCTGGCAGACAGAAATTAAAGATGTATAAAACCACATTCATGATAACAGTAAAGTTTTAGCTGCTCTTGTTGAATAAATCCAATCAGCAGCTATATTTCTATATGCATTTTGAGCCAAATTTTTAATGGCATAAATTACGTTGACTTTATTCCACCTGATGTTGTCCCTCTGCCTTGTGCAGCCTTTAATCCATTTAGAAGACCAATACAGGCCACGATAAACAACCTCTAATGATATCAAACAAATAAAATTTCCAGTAAAGCACTTGTTGGCCCAACAAATATTGCAGTAAAGGGATATTACGTAATAAACCCGGCAATAAGCAGCAGTTGTGTGCTTGGGAGACGTATTTTATTAGCCTGGTGGTTTTGGAGCTCCATCTGAAAAAGAGATGGCAGAGTCTGCAGGACCAGGGGCCTTGCAGAGTTCCCAGAGGAGGAGCTGGCCTGGGAGACAGCGGTGTGAGTCCTGGGAGTGCTGGGTGTGACGTGGGCACACAGCAGGTTTCCATCAGGCTCTTCCCACACGGGAATGCTGCAGGAGTGGGATGGGGCAGGAGCAGGAGCTGGGTGCTGCAGGCAGTGCTGGGACAGGGACAGGGACAGGGACAGTGTGTGAAGAGCCGGGGAAGTGGTCAGGTTGTGGCTGTGTGGGTCTGGTGCCCAAGTGGCTCCTGATGTGCTCTGGGTCTGTATCCATGTTTTCACAAAGCTCTGTATCCCTGTTTTCACAAGGCTCTATCCATGGCCACTTATGTCAATGAAATGTCGTGGGTGGAATCTTCAACTGCTTCTGTTTAAAGAAACACAAACAGTTCTGTGCTGTCCACGCTGCCCTGCCCTCCAAACTCAGCCAAGGCTTTCCAAGGTCAACACATGGTTATTGATCTGGCACCCAGAATATCCCTTTGAATGGAAAAATCCTCTGCTCCCAGTCCCTGTGGCTCCCACTGTCCCAGCCTGTGGGGACAGCAGCAGCCAGATGTGACCTTTGTGGGGACACAGCTCTGAGGAGGCTTCCTGAGGAATGGCAGGTTGGCCTGGTTCTTTCCAGAGGCTGGAGCCAAGGGGCTGGCCAGGGCTGGGAGTGATTCCCGGCAGGTCTGCTCCCTCGGGCTCTTCCCAGCAGGTTTGGGACTGGCTGCCAGTTTATCCAGTGGCTGGAAGTGCTGAGCTGTGCCAGGACAGAGCTGGAGGTGCCTCAGGGCCATGCTGGGTGTGAATCCATGTGTGTGGCACTGGAAGCACACACAGCACAGTGGGCACAGCCCCAATCCCACGGGGATTCCAGGCAGCACACTCGGACAGCTGGGGACTCCGAGTCATGCCCAGGAAAGATCTGAGAGCGAAAAAAAGACCTGTCCAGGAAATGGAGATGTTCAGGAGCCCTCTCACAGAATCCCAGACTGGTTGGGGTTGGGAGGGACCTTAAAGCTCATCCAGTTCCACGAGCAGGGACACCTTCCACTGTCCCAGGCTGCTCCAAGCCCCATCCAGCCTGGCCTGGGACACTGCCAGGGATGCAGGGGCAGCCACGGCCTCTGTGGACAGTGGTGGCACAGCTGTGGTGACAGCCAGCAGTCCCTGACCCCGTGTCCCTTTCCCTGCTCCCTCCCTAGGTCACCATGCTGAGGATGATCTCCGAGCACACGGCCGAGCCCTGCCGGGGCGGCTCCGGCGAATCCCAGCGCTGGGAGCTGCGCAGGGAATGCAACCTGTCGCTGACCGCCGTGCGCCTGGCCTCCCTCAACCAGATCCTGGACCCCTGGGTGTACCTGCTGCTCCGCAAGATCCTGCTGCGCAAGTTCTGCCAGGCAGCCAGCGCCGTGTCCAAGTGCTCCAACGCCGAGTGCAGGGACAGGTCCATCACCCTGGCCGAGGAGATCCAGCGGACGGCGGCCTGAGGGCACCTTCCCACAGCACCGGGAATGCTGCTGCCAGCGGGCGCCTGGAAACCTTCCTGGGGATCACCGGTGCCACTGCTGCACTCAGAGTGCCACATTCTCCTGCAGGGTGCCAAAAGTGCTGGGATGCAGCAGGACAGGACACTCCGTGGTCAGCGGTGGCTGAGCTGCAGAACGGGGTGAGGACACTCCATGGGCACTGCAGAACGGGGTGAGGACGTTCCATGGGCACTGCAGAACGGGATGAGGACACTCCATGGGCACTGCAGAACGGGGTGAGGACACTCCATGGGCACTGCAGAACGGGGTGAGGACACTCCATGGGCACTGCAGAACGGGGTGAGGACACTCCATGGGCACTGCAGAACGGGGTGAGGACGTTCCATGGGCACTGCAGAACGGGGTGAGGACACTCCATGGGCACTGCAGAACGGGGTGAGGACACTCCATGGGCACTGCAGAACGGGGTGAGGACGTTCCATGGGCACTGCAGAACGGGGTGAGGACGTTCCATGGGCACTGCAGAACGGGATGAGGACACTCCATGGGCACTGCAGAACGGGGTGAGGACACTCCATGGGCACTGCAGAACGGGATGAGGACACTCCATGGGCACTGCAGAACGGGGTGAGGACACTCCATGGGCACTGCAGAACGGGGTGAGGACGTTCCATGGGCACTGCAGAACGGGGTGAGGACACTCCATGGGCACTGCAGAACGGGGTGAGGACGTTCCATGGGCACTGCAGAACGGGGTGAGGACACTCCATGGGCACTGCAGAACGGGGTGAGGACACTCCATGGGCACTGCAGAACGGGGTGAGGACGTTCCCGGTCGTTGCCACTTGTGGCTGAGCTGCAGAACAGGAGGTTATTTTGGGCCTGAGCATGAGGGGGCTTCTCTTGCTTTAAGGTGGAAAAAACGGTTTTCCTGACAGCCAGCAGATTCTACGGATGGAATTGCTGCAGGGACTCACTCCTGACTATGTTTAATACTAACATTATCTCCTTCAGAGAGTCCTTCCTCCTCCTTTTTCTGGAGGGGCAAGGGGAGAAAGGGGAAAAACCACGGGAATAAGGAAAACAAAATTAGATTTGATTGGATTTCAGTGTCTTAAAACTGAGCAGGGGCTGTGGCAGGGATGGAACATCCACCTCTTCCAGGAGCTGAAGGCAGCATGAGTCTCCTGACTCATGGATGTGTCCTGATAAACACTCATCCGTGTGGCAGCTGAAGGGAGCTCGAGGGGGATGCAGCACTGGGCCAAGGGGAGAAATGCTGGATTTTTTCCCTGGCAGCCTGTGGAATCCCCAGGCAGGCTGGAATTGCTGTTTGCACTGCACCCCACAGAGCTGCTGGGGGCACATGGAGAGGGGAGAAACAGCCTGGAAAAGACACTCCTGCTCTTCCTGCTGGGGATCAATGGCAAAGGCTTCCAGAGCCAAATCCACTGCTCCCACAGGAGCTGTTTTCCTGGGAAGTGCCCATGTCCAGGAGTAACATGAGCAGCAAATGCTTTGTGAGGAATGGGGATGGCACTCGGGACCTCTTCGTTCCTACAGAGGGGCCAGAGCAGCGTCCCAAAGAGTTCAGTTCATCTTCCCCCAAAAACACAAATGTGGCAGCTTTGGGAATGTTTAATTTAATTCCAGCAGACTGGAAGCAGTGTGTGGAAGTGTGTGAGTCAGATCTTTTCCCAAAGAAACTTCCATGTTTTATTACAAACTCAGTTCCAATCCATTTGTGCCACATCTGAGGCTTATTTTTTAAAAGCTGTGTTTTTACTCGTTTTCTTCACCGTTTTGGAGCTGACAGCCTCTCATCTCCTGATTCGTGGCCTTTGGGTGAAATTAAATGCAAATACAATAAAATACAGCTGATATTCCATGTACCAGGGACTGTGGAATTCAGGGCCCTTACAGGCAAATGAATTCCTGCATCTGTGAGGAATTTCTTGCACAAAACCTTTATTTCTACTCTCTTTAATTTGTTCATAAAAGTAACTCCTCAGCAAAGAATGCGTGCCTTCACTTTCGTCCTGCATTGTCTGATTCTTGTCCACATAAATCTGATTTCTGAATCCAGCCTAAGAGCCAAGGTTTAGCTTTAATTGAAGGGCCAGCCTAAATTTCATGGGATAAATGCCTTTTTCAGCTGGAGTTGACGGACCCTGCTCCGTGCTGAGCTTCTCCTGGGTGTAGCAACTACAGGTACGTCAGTGCTTCAGTTCCTGGCCGGTGCTTTGAGGGAAAAATGGGCTCTTTCTGCTTAAAAAAGTGCCTTGCAGGAGTCAGACTCTGGCTTTTTGGAATTATTTGGGACTGGAAAAAGCCTGTTGTGTGCAGAGGATCCCTTTTGTTCCCTGTGTGTACTTTTCCTTTGGGAAAGAACTCAACAGAGCCGCTCACTTGTGAAATATGTCGGGATGACCTCAGCTGCCTGGATCAGCCCTGGCCAGCACATTCCTGAGCACAGCGCTCCCAGATCGTCTGGGACCACGGCTGGGATGGAGAGGAGTTCTGTGAGGAAGAGGGAATCCATCCCTGCTTATCCACTCCTTTACAGGAAGAGGAGGGTGCAGCATCGATCCCGTGTGGAAAACCGGGAATGTGACATTGGGAAGGGCCCTCCAGCCGTTTCAGGGCAGCTTATTCTCAATATCGGGGTGGTTTCACTCAGTTCACATAAAATGCTGCCTTTTGTGGTGAATATTCACAATGTTTGGGATGGGCAGTTCTGTCCCTCTGGTGTGGTAAAATGGAGAAGCTACTTCATCAAAATGGGGAGGAATGGGAGCTTTCTGTTTGTTTACAGGAGAGGAGGAGTGGGAGCTCTGCTCTCCAGCCATGGCTCTGTGATGGGATGCACTTTCTAAACCTGATCCGAGGAGCTCAGGTGTAGCTGGAAGCTTTCATTCCCATTTCCATGGGATGGGAAGGGGTGCTTGTGTCGTGTTGCTTTAACGATGCCTTTTCAGCCTGGTCTTTCTGTGTTGTCCCTCTGCCCAGGGGGTTTTGGGAGCTGTAGGGCACGGAAAATCCACCTGGAGATCTGCCCGAAAACCACTGGCGTGTGTCCCAACCCCGTGTGTGTTGTACCAGGGAGAATAAAAACTCGGAGTAACCCTGGTGTTCGCTGGGTTTCTGCAGGAGCTGCTCCTGCTGCCGGGGTGGGGCCGGAGCAGATTTTATCTGCCCAGTGAGCCAGGAGTGCCCGTGGGAGCTGCTCTGCTGGGGCTTCAGCTGTGCCCTGGGGAGCACAGCCCTGCACCCCAATATCCCAAACCAGCTCGGGTGTGCCCTGGGGAGCACAGCCCTGCACCCCAATATCCCAAACCAGCTCGGGTGTGCCCTGGGGAGCACAGCCCTGCACCCCAATATCCCAAACCAGCTCGGGTGTGCCCTGGGGAGCACAGCCCTGCACCCCAATATCCCAAACCAGCTCGGGTGTGCCCTGGGGAGCACAGCCCTGCACCCCAATATCCCAAACCAGCTCGGGTGTGCTCTGGGGAGCACAGCCCTGCACCCCAATATCCCAAACCAGCTCGGGTGTGCCCTGGGGAGCACAGCCCTGCACCCCAATCCCAAATCAGCTCGGGTGTGCTCTGGGGAGCACAGCCCTGCACCCCAATATCCCAAACCAGCTCGGGTGTGCCCTGGGGAGCACAGCCCTGCACCCCAATATCCCAAACCAGCTCGGGTGTGCCCTGGGGAGCACAGCCCTGCACCCCAATCCCAAATCAGCTCAGGCTCTGCAGTGTCCCAGCACAGGTGAACCATATGCAGCCCGTCCCACCAAGGCTGTTGCTACTTTTTTATCCCATTATTCCCATTATTTTACTGGTTTTTTGCATTTTGGAATTTTACCAGGAACTTTTTGAGCTCCTAAAGCAGATTTACACAGGGGAGCAGTGACTCCCCTCGTGCTGGAAGCAGCGCTGGGATGGGCAACCCCACCCCAGCTCAGCAGAACTGGGAGATCCCTGATGGCCACTGGGTCAGAACTGACACAGGAGTTCTGGACAGGCAAACCCCAGAATCCCTGAGCTTGGAAAAGCCCTCCCAGACCACCGAGTCCACCCTGTGCTCAATCCCCACCTTGTCCCCAGCCCCCCTGAATGCCATGTCCAGGCCTTCCTTGGACACCTCTAGGGGTGGGGACTCCAGGAAATCCCAAATAAAATTTCCCAGGCGATGGCAGAAACACCTCGGAGCCAGCCCCCACTGAACAGCTGGGTTTGAGTTTCCCTTTGTCAGTTTGATCTCAGTTTAAAAAAAACAAACAAAAGGCAACACAGCAGCCGGGTTTTAAAACAAGCAGAAGGCAGGAGAGCTGTGAAGGCAGTGAAAGGGAGCTGGGGCCACAAAAGGCAAATCTCTCTGATCTTCAGCAGCAGCAGCAGGAAGAGCCAGACCTGATAGGTTTGGTTGCCCGGAGACAGCAGAAGGCTCCCCAAAACTGTGCTGTCAGGACAAACAGCTCCCTCAACACACACCAGTCTCTGCCCGGGGTTACAGGAGCCTCGGTGGGATCCCACAGAATCCCAGACTGGTTTGTGTTATGAGGGAGCTTAAATCCCACCCAGTGCCACCCCTGCCATGGCAGGGACACCTCCCACTGTGCCAGGCTGCTCCCAGCCCCAATGTCCAGCCTGGCCTTGGGCACTGCCAGGGATCCAGGGGCAGCCCCAGCTGCTCTGGGCACCCTGTGCCAGGGCCTGCCCACCCTCCCAGGGAACAATTCCTTCCCAGTATCCCATCCAGCCCTGTGTTACAAAAGTGTTTTTTCCAGGCTCACAACCTCCTCCAGCTCCTTCATGGAGTTTTCACTCTGCTCCAGTCACTTCCCTGGCTGCTGAGGTCCAGCACATTTCCCAGAACTGCTGGCAAGGGCTGTAGGACCGGACAGGCTGAGCCCTGCAGCTCCCCAGGGCTTTGTGGGGCCGGAGTCACCCAGCAGCTCCTGCACTTAATGCTCCGGAGGTCCCTGCGGGGCACCATTAACGGGCAGCTCTTCCCTGCAGAACGGGGCTTACAAATTAACTCTGCTGCTGCTGCTGCTGCTGCTTCATGGCTCGGGCTGGCCCCGGGCGGGAGGAAGCGTGGGCAGCGCCTGGGCAGCGCCTGGGCAGTGCTGGGCAGCGCCTGGGCAGCGCCTGGGCTGTGCTGGGCAGTGCTGGGCAGCGCCTGGGCAGCGCCTGGGCAGTGCTGGGCAGCGCCTGGGCAGCGCCTGGGCTGTGTTGGGCAGTGCTGGGCAGCGCCTGGGCAGTGCTGGGCTGTGCTGGGCAGTGCTGGGCAGCGCCTGGGCAGTGCTGGGCAGCGCCTGGGCAGCGCCTGGGCAGTGCTGGGCTGTGCTGGGCAGCGCCTGGGCAGTGCTGGGCTGTGCTGGGCTGTGCTGGGCAGCGCCTGGGCTGTGCTGGGCTGTGCTGGGCTGTGCTGGGCAGTGCCTGGGCAGTGCTGGGCAGCGCCTCGGCTGTGCTGGGCTGTGCTGGGCTGTGCTGGGCAGTGCTGGGCTGTGCTGGGCAGCGTCCGTGCTGCCCCTGCTGCTGGAGCTCCATCCCAGCCCTGCACCCCAAGGACTTGCCACGCTCGCCGTGGGCAGCTCTGCCCTTCCCAGCCCCGCTGCCATGCCCAGGGAGCCCTGGGTGTCACCCTGCTCCCTGCTCACACGCTGGCTGTCCTTAGCCAGCACCCCACCCTCCCTTTGCCTCCATGTGTCTGTCATTCCTGGGAAGCACAGGAGGAGTTTTCCATCCGGCTGCTGCTGGAGCTTTGGGAAGGGCCCTCGGGGTTATCCCAACACGGTGAAGGGAACGGGCCCGAGCACTGGGAAGGCTCCGGGGGCTCTGCCTGTTGTGCTCCTGCCTTTCCCCAGCATTCCCTGTGAAAACAGGGAGCTTTGGGAATGCCCTGTGCGGCTCTCAGCAGCGCTCTGCGCTGGCCAATGCAGCTCCCCTGGCTCCAGCCCTGCCCGGCTGCCCCAGCCCGCAGCAGTCCCCGGCCGGCTCCCTCCAGCTCTGCCTTCCCTCAGAGCATTTCGGATTTTTCAGAGATGAAGTCCCAAGGAGAATTAATCCTGAGCTCAGCCAGGCTTGTCAGCAAGACAGAGCAGCCCCAGCACTGACGGGGGTGCAGGAGCTGAGCCCCCCCTGCACTCCACAGCACAACATGAAAGAGCTGCTCTGAATATGAAATATGTCAAATATGCCCAAATGCATTCTGTAAAAGACAATGTATTTATGTTTGGGGCTGCTTTGTTTGAAGAATCCATCGTGGCCAGGGATAGAAGGCCCAGCTATTTTGACTTTCTGTAAACACAGTGCTTGGACAGACCTTGCCCCCCCTCCCCGCACAGGCTGTTTGCTCCGAGGAGCCACAGTTCTTCCATGCATCCATCAGGACAAATAAATGCAGCACTCTAACGGCTCTCGGGCTGGCACATGAAAGGAAGTGTTCATCCCGACTTGGAGTGGCTTTCCAGCGGGAGGATGTCCTTCCAGCAGTCCGTGGTTTACATGACAGTTTGGAGTCAGGCGGATTTTGCCTGATGTGTTTGTAGTTCCCTGAACGTGAGCAGGCCTCAAGGAACAGAGACAGAAACAGGCCTGGAAACCCTCTGCCCACATTTGGGCACGGCTTTGTCCTGTCCTGACCTCAGGGGGAGGTCAGAGCCTGGCAGTGCCACCGGAGAGCTGTGCCCAGCCCCACCCCCGGGGAGCTGCCCAGCAGAGCAGGATCCAGGGCTCAGTCCCGTGCAACGCCCCAGCCCAGAGAGGGCTCACTGGAGCCGGGGGTTTGGGCTGGAAGTGCCCTCACAGAGCCCAAGCACCCCAGGGCATCACTCCGGGCTGGGGATGCTCCAAACCCGCCTGGATCCCAGTCTCCCTCCACCCCTTCCCCAGCACCGGCACCAGGGCCCTCTGTTCCTGGGACTGGGAGGGATCTGCATCCTGTAAACGCCACAACTTTAAACATTTGGACCCAAAAGAGTGGTCTGGGGACAAGGTGGGGATCGGCCAAAGCTTGGGCTCAGTGGTCCTGGAGGTCTTTTCCCACCTGGATAATTCTGTGATTCCATGGATCTTTGAAACATTAAATCTTTTACGGCACACAGCTGTCCCAAGGGCAGGGCAAGGCCAGCTCTCTGCAGCACATCTCCTTTGGCTGGATAAAACCCAGCAGGGCTCAGCAGCTCAGACCAGACCCAGCCCCTGCTGCCCAGCTCCACCTCCAGGGACCTTTACACTGTGAAGGGCAAGAACTCACTGTCCCTGTGTCCCCTGCCGCTGGTGACAAGCGAGGATGTGCTCAGTGCCCGCAGCAGGACGTGGGGGTGGCAGTGGTGCCAGGGCTGCCCAGCCCGAGGATGGGAGGGACAGGTTCCCTCCAGGAACAGCTGGGTGCCACCTTTGCAGGGCTCCTGCTGGAGGTGGCTCTGTCCCACCCCTCTGGTGGGGACATCCCCCCCAAAAGTGTGACCACGGCATGTCCCACTCCGTGTCCAGGGCACAGAGGCGTCCCCAGGACAGCCTGACAGCAACCTCCAAAAACAACCAAGAGTCAAACCCAGTTAATACCACAGTTAAAATTAGCGTTTTTTTCTCTAAGTTTATAATGGGGAAAAATCCCAGAGCATAAAAATCCACCCAAACCTGAATTTCTTCAGGTAGGCTTAACTCACACATATCCTTCACAGTGGATGAATCAATGCCATGGCCCAGGCACAGGCCAGAATCCAGGGAAGTACATCTTGGCTGATGGAAATGCCCTGCAACCCATCAGGGAGGAGCCGATCACCCCAATCAGGAGCCACCCAACCTCTGCCCGGCTGCGAGGGGACGGGATGTGACCCCGGGGTGAGGCTTAGTTCTCCTTTTAAAGTGCCCATTCCCGGGGCTGCTCAGCGTGCCCCGAAGGAGCCCCGAGTGAAGGCAACACCGAGGCCATGGGGACAAGCCCGGCCCCTCCATCCATCCATCCATCCATCCATCCATCCATCCATCCATCCCTCCATCCATCCATCCATCCCTCCATCCATCCATCCCTCCATCCATCCATCCCTCCATCCATCCATCCATCCATCCATCCCTCCATCCATCCATCCATCCCTCCATCCATCCATCCCTCCATCCATCCATCCCTCCATCCATCCATCCCTCCATCCATCCCTCCATCCATCCCTCCATCCATCCATCCATCCATCCATCCATCCATCCATCCATCCATCCATCCATCCCTCCATCCATCCATCCATCCATCCATCCATCCCTCCATCCATCCATCCATCCATCCATCCCTCCATCCATCCATCCCTCCATCCATCCATCCATCCATCCCTCCATCCATCCCTCCATCCCTCCATCCATCCATCCATCCATCCATCCCTCCATCCATCCATCCATCCATCCCTCCATCCATCCCTCCATCCCTCCATCCATCCATCCATCCATCCATCCATCCATCCATCCCTCCATCCATCCATCCATCCCTCCATCCATCCATCCATCCATCCCCCCTGGCCCGGCAGAGCCACCCCACGGCACTGAGCTCTGCCAGCAGGCTGAGCCTGGCCCAGGCCGGGTTTAACCCGCTCGGACACCCCGTATCAGCTGCTCAGACACCCAAAGGCTCCCATCAGTTCATCCACATTGATTTGTGCAAAAGCCAAGCCAGACGGGCCCTGGGGGCTCAGTGTCGCTGTTCGCCTTGTCCCCTCCCCTGCTGGCCTCCCAAGCATGGCCCCCCCGGCCGGTGCTGGCCGCGTTCCCTCTGCCGGCCGTGTTGACACAGCAGAACGGCCCCGGCTGCGGGAAGGGAAGGCTCGGAGCCGCGGCAGCCACCGGGGGGTTACACAACAATGGCACAGCTGGTTAATCATTGAGCGGCTGCGGGACATTCACACCAAACACCTCCCACAGAGGACACGGCTCGGCTGGGTCACCGCGGCCCCCAGTGTCCCCAGCGTCCCCAGTGTCCCCAGTGTCCCCAGCCATCCTTCTGGGCCAGGAGCCAGCACCGAGCTGTTCCCAGAGGTGGGTGCAGAGCAGGTGCTCTGGGACACGGAGGCGTCTCTCGTCCTTTGCATTTTTCACCCCAAACAGACACAAACAGTGGGTGACTCTGTAAGGCCTCCCGTGGCTCCAGTGGTGACACTGAAGAGTGTCCCAGCCCCAGCCTGGTCAGGCTGATGGTTTGAAACGCTCCGAGGAGCAGGCCTGGGCAGGGAGAGCTGTATTCCCCGTCTGGGAATGTGCCTGCTCACGGTGACAGTGTCACTGCACCCACAGTGTCAGTGCATCCATGGTGTCACTGCACCCACAGTGTCACTGCATCCACAATGTCGCTGCATCCATGCTGTCACTGCACCCACAGTGTCACTGCACCCACGCTGGCACTGCACCCACAGTGGCACTGCACCCACAGTGTCAGTGCATCCATGGTGTCAGTGCATCCACGGTGTCACTGCACCCACAGTGTCACTGCACCCACACTGTCACTGCACCCACAGTGTCACTGCACCCACAGTGTCACTGCACCCACAGTGTCAGTGCATCCATGGTGTCAGTGCATCCACGGTGTCACTGCACCCACAGTGTCACTGCACCCACAGTGTCACTGCACCCACAGTGTCAGTGCATCCATGGTGTCAGTGCATCCATGGTGTCACTGCACCCACAGTGTCACTGCATCCACAATGTCACTGCATCCATGCTGTCACTGCACCCACAGTGTCACTGCACCCACGCTGTCACTGCACCCACAGTGTCAGTACATCCACAGTGTCACTGCATCCACGCTGTCACTGCACCCACAGTGTCACTGCACCCACAGTGTCACTGCACCCACAGTGTCAGTGCATCCATGGTGTCAGTGCATCCATGGTGTCACTGCACCCACAGTGTCACTGCATCCACAATGTCACTGCATCCATGCTGTCACTGCACCCACAGTGTCACTGCACCCACGCTGTCACTGCACCCACAGTGTCAGTACATCCACAGTGTCACTGCATCCACGCTGTCACTGCACCCACAGTGTCACTGCACCCACAGTGTCACTGCATCCATGCTGTCACTGCACCCATGCTGTCACTGCACCCACAGTGTCAGTACATCCACGGTGTCACTGCATCCACGGTGTCACTGCACCCACAGTGTCACTGCACCCACAGTGTCACTGCATCCATGCTGTCACTGCACCCATGCTGTCACTGCACCCACAGTGTCAGTACATCCACGGTGTCAGTACATCCACGGTGTCAGTACATCCACGGTGTCACTGCATCCACACTGTCACTGCACCCACAGTGTCAGTGCATCCACGGTGTCAGTGCATCCATGGTGTCACTGCACCCACGGTGTCACTGCACCCACAGTGTCACTGCACCCACAGTGTCACTGCATCCACAATGTCACTGCACCCACAGTGTCACTGCACCCATAGTGTCAGTGCATCCACGGTGTCAGTGCATCCATGGTGTCACTGCACCCACAATGTCACTGCACCCACAGTGTCAGTGCATCCACGCTGTCACTGCACCCACAGTGTCAGTACATCCACAGTGTCAGTGCATCCATGGTGTCACTGCACCCATAGTGTCACTGCACCCACGCTGTCACTGCACCCACAGTGTCAGTACATCCATGGTGTCACTGCACCCACACTGTCACTGCACCCATGTCACACTTCCCTGCCTGGAGCATCCCTCGCATGCCCAGCACCTGCTGGGCACTGGCACAGCTCAGAGCGGGTGCAGGTGAGCTCAGAAACCTCTGCAGTGCCCCAGGAGATGCAGTTAATGGCTGACAGGAGTTTCCCCATGGCACTGCCCAGTGCCGGGAGGAAAGGTGTCCCCCGGGAAGGGTTGGTGTCTGCACATGTCCCCTCTGCTCTGTGCTGGGCCACGAGGCTCACCCCAACCAGGTGCCCCTGGCCAGGAGGGCATTTTAATTCCAGTTTCCCACTTGATCCAAAGGTCCCCATCCCATCTAGACATCAGTTATCTGTGGCTTAGGCCACCTTGAGTGTAAATCTGGAACTGAATCACTCAGTGCTGCTGGCTGACCCCATGCTGTGATTCCATGGCCTTCTCCAGTCCTATTTATAAACACCTAGAGACCAAATTCCCCTCGTTTTTGCACAAATAATTTTAATTAGCATATTAAAATAAATGTCTTAACATCACCTTGTCGTCTGCCTTCAGCTGCATTGACATGCCCTATTCCCATCCCTAAACTCTCAACCTGGGAGCCTCAGGAGTGTCCTGGGGGTGTCCAGGCAGGCATTACACATCGTGGAGAGTTCCCTGCCTGCATCCAGACCTCTGTCCTGCCTGTACTGTCACAGCCAGAGCTGTTCCTCAGTGCTGGAAACTCAGAGAGGTCTGCTGGGTTTGAAGGAAAACCACAGAGCCAGCTCCAGAGCCTCTGGAAAACCCACTGCTCTCTCCTGACAAAACAAGCATTTAGCAATGCCTGACATCCTGATGGCCTTTTCCTTCCCAAAATAACCGGGGCAAGCAACACCCCAAAAATGAAAGCTGTCACCCCACACCAGAGGGGTTTGTGCAAGCGTGACCCTGGGATTTCACGGCGGCAGCAGATGTGGGGTGAAGCCACTCCAGCTCCCCAGGGCACATTCCCAATCTGCTTCCCAGCACTGCCTCTCTGGAGACTCACCCTGGATTCACACCAGGCATGACCTTTCCCAGAATGGGAGCTGCCACCGTTGGGAAAGGGTGGTGAGAGTGCAAGAGCCACTGTGCCAGGGGCTGGCATTCCAGGGGCTGGCATTCCAGGGGCCAGCAGTGAGGTGTCACCACAGCCCCACCCAGGCCGGCCCTCGGGGCTGTCACTGTCACTGCCCTGCTGTCGCACAGCCCAGTTTTATTCCCAAAGCCCTTGGGTTTACCCGTGCCAAGGCTGGAGCTGGCTGTGACCGCGTGTTCCCAAAGCCAGCCCGCTGGGGACACCAGTGCTGCAGTGCCACGTGTGGCCTTCCCACTGGTTTTCCTCCCTCTTTGTGGCCGACAGCACAGGGCTGCAGCCAGAGCCCCATCAGATCCCTCCTGGAGCCGTCCGGGATGTCCCTCAGGGGCCCCAATTCCCTGCTTTGGGGCGAGCTCCGTGTGTGCTGCTGTTCCCTGCGGATCCCGGCGGGGTTTTACCTGCTGAGGGTGACACCTGCCCGGGGATTGGGGCACCCCAGCACTGCCGGCCACAGCACAGCTGCAGGAATGACCCCGGGGAGCTTCCACTGCTGCCGGCAGAGCTTGTTTTGTATTTCAGCTGTCTGTGGCTAATCCTCTCGCCTTGGGACACAGTGTTACTCTGGCAGAGGGAGCTGTGCTGAAATCCTGGAGAGGTTTCCCAAGATCCTGGCAGGCTCCGGGTTGTGCAAGGGCGAGGGACATCACTCATTGTCTCTGTGTCACAGGGAGGGCACAGCTCGGTCCTCCTGCCACCGCCTGGGCTCTGCGAGGTGTCCTGACACACGGGACGAGATGGGCTCTAAGGTGTCCCTCGGGAATCCCAGCCCAGTCCAGTCTGCGCTTCTGGGACTCTACACCCCCGAAGGTGTCACTGATTTCCCCCGCTGCCCTCGCAGCCCCTGCGGTCACACCTGGGCCAGGTGAAGGTGCCGAGAGCCGCGGGTGGGACCGGCGGGGCCGGCACCGCGCCGAGCCCGGCCACGGCACTCTCAGGGAAACATCCCGGGATTTCCCAGGAAAACATCCCCGGCTTCCGCAGCTCTTTCCCCCTCCGGCTGCGGCAGTCAGCATCGTGCTCGCAACATTTGAGGAATTTTTCCCTTTTGGCAATGGATTTTGTGAATCAGAGGGAGCAGCCCAGCCTGTTCCTGGCTGAGTGCGGAGCTCAGCTCTTCCAGGGCTCCCAGTGAAGTGTGTCCAGGGCCAGCCCCGGCTCTGTCCCGCTGGAATCCTGCAGAACACGGGAGGCTGGGCAGGAGCAGAGCCCCGGCCGGGCTTCCAGAGGCATTCCCAAGGCATTTCCCCAGGCATCTCCCGGCGCATCCAGGGTCCGCCCTGCAGGGATGGAGCATCCGTGCGGCCAGGGGCAGCATCCCCCCGGCTGGATCCAGGGATGAGAGGGATGGCAGCGCTCCGGGAGCAGCAGCACAAAGCAGAGAGGCAGAAATGCCAGCGGAGAGTTCCCCTGTGACAGGGAAGTGGCGAGGAGTGACGATGGCCACAACCCCGCTGCAGTAGCGGAGCAAACCGGGCCGAGCCTAGGGAGCCCTCGCTCAGGGGATCCAGACCCTGCCCAGCAGCTCTGGGAGCACAGGGAACGGCAGGAACGGGGAAAGACAGGGCTTGGATCCCTCTGTGCACACCCCATCCCTCAGCCTCGGCCCCCGGAGAGCCCCTCGCTCACACAGACCCAGGAGAGCAGCTGGGGCTGCCCCTGGATCCCTGGCAGTGCCCAAGGCCAGGCTGGACATTGGGGCTGGGAGCAGCCTGGGACAGTGGGAGGTGTCCCTGCCATGGCAGGGGTGGGATAAGATAGGATTTAAGGTCTCTCCCAACACAAACCAGTCTGGGAGTCTGCGATTCCGTGATCTTCCACCTTTGATTTCACTGCTCCTTCCCAGGGTTTCCACACACCCCCATGGATGGAGTCCTGTGGGTGGGCTCAGGCCGCCTGGAGGGCCATGCTGGCTCTGGAGTTGAGGTTTGTGATGGATTTTGGGGACTGGGGACATTGAGGGTCTCTGGGATCACCGGGGCTAGAGCAGATCCATGCACAGGCCAGTGCTGGGGGCAAGGCTGGGCCACCCAGAGCCTCACCTGGCCCTGACCCCACAGAGCTCTGGGGACACCCTGACACCCCAGGAACTGCAGTGGGAATTGGCTGGGTGATTGGACACAATCCCTGCCTGTCCCTGGCACATTTTAAGGCATGACTCCAGCAGCAATTCCCATTTCCTGCTGTAAACTCCAGCGCCATTCCCAACGCGCTGGTTGTCCTGGAAGCTCCTCCTGGCAGGGACACAGGGGACAGCTGAGCCTCAGGGCTGCACCTTGCATTTCCCAGCAGGATCAGGGAGCACTGTAAATTAAGCACAAGAGCCACAATTTATTCCTTTTTTGGGAAGCTTTTTTGTCTCCTCCAAAACATCCCCGCTGCAAATCCTCCCCCTCCGAAGGCAGAGGGGAACCCAGCCCATGAGGGCTGAGCCCGAGGCAGCAGAGATTTTATTTGTACTTTGCTCACTATTTATGGGGTTTTTTTAATTAAGTTTTCTAATCTTACTTAATACCCAAGCACATTTAATTTCCTTAAGTTCCCGGTGAGGCTCTCCAAGGCAGAGCAGCCCAGTGGTTCCCAGCCGGATTCACGGCCACAAAATGCCCTTCTCTGCCATACCCTGTGCCCACGCTGAAAAAACCTGTGAAAAAGGACATTTTTTTCCTGATCTCACCTGCTTTTACCTTTTCTCCCTCAGTCTCAAGTGTCTGCTGAGAGCTGTGTGAGCTCGTTCCCTGCTCCACCACTGGGAGCTGCAGCAGAATTCCAGCCCTTCCATAACATCCCACAGACCCAAAGCTTCCCAGGAGATGAAACAGCTCCAGAGGCTCAATGTCAGGGCAGCTCAAGTACCTGGGAAGAGCCTGGCCTGGCTGAGGCTCAGAGGCACCAAATCAGGGCTGGCTCCTCGTGTCAGGACCTTGGGAGGCTACGGAGCTCAGCTGGGGAGAGGAAGGATGAGCACAGCCTGAAAAAGGAGGAAAAAACCCTGAAAAATAAAAATAAAATATAAAAAGCAGAAAATCTACTTCTTTCACAGCGTTGTGACAACTTCCAGCCCTACTTCCAGTTCCAGGTTCCATTTTACACCCACCAACTCTGCGGAGAAGAAGAAATGCTGAGCCCTGGAGGGGCATTTTCCAGGGAAGCCGAGGGGTGACCCAGACATCCCATGGCAGAGGGTGAATAGCGGGGATGTCACTGTGATGTCACTGTGATGTCACTGTGATGTCATGGTGATTCATGGTGATTCATGGTGATTCATGGTAAAAGCCACCCCAGCCTTTGCCTTCAGCACCTGTCCCCATGCAATGCAGGTGCCCCCTCCAGCACCTCTTCCCCTACGCTCTGTGGGGTTTGGTTCCCAGTTGGGTTTGGTTCCCATGCTGGGTTTGGTTCCCATGCTGGGTTTGGTTCCCAGTTGGGTTTGGTTTCCATGCTGGGTTTGGTTCCCAGTTGGGTTTGGTTTCCATGCTGGGTTTGGTTCCCATGCTGGGTTTGGTTTCCATGCTGGGTTTGGTTCCCAGTTGGGTTTGGTTCCCATGCTGGGTTTGGTTCCCAGTAAGGTTTGGTTCCCAGTTAGGTTTGGTTTCCATGCTGGGTTTGGTTCCCAGTTGGGTTTGGTTCCCAGTTGGGTTTGGTTTCCATGCTGGGTTTGGTTTCCATGCTGGGTTTGATTCCCAGCTGGGTTTGGTTCCCAGTTGGGTTTGGTTCCCAGTTGGGTTTGGTTTCCATGCTGGGTTTGGTTCCCATGCTGGGTTTGGTTCCCAGTTGGGTTTGGTTCCCAGCTGGGTTTGGTTCCCAGTTGGGTTTGGTTTCCATGCTGGGTTTGGTTCCCATGCTGGGTTTGGTTCCCAGTTGGGTTTGGTTCCCAGTTGGGTTTGGTTCCCAGCTGGGTTTGGTTCCCAGTTGGGTTTGGTTTCCATGCTGGGTTTGGTTCCCAGTTGGGTTTGGTTTCCATGCTGGGTTTGGTTCCCAGTTGGGTTTGGTTCCCAGTTGGGTTTGGTTCCCAGTTGGGTTTGGTTCCCATGCTGGGTTTGGTTCCCAGTTGGGTTTGGTTCCCAGCTGGGTTTGGTTCCCAGCTGGGTTTGGTTTCCATGCTGGGTTTGGTTCCCAGTTGGGTTTGGTTTCCATGCTGGGTTTGGTTCCCATGCTGGGTTTGGTTCCCAGTTGGGTTTGGTTCCCAGTTGGGTTTGGTTTCCATGCTGGATCCGAGCGTCCCCTGGATTTTGTGGGGCACGACCCAATCGATGATGTTTTATGTCTGTCCATTGTTTTCCTGATCTTTCCACAAAGATTTTTCTCCAGGGATTGCTGGACTGGAGCATTTGGGAAAAGCTGCTGCTCCTGAGGGCTGGAGCCTCTCCCAGCAGCGCTCGGAGCTCCAGCCTGGAGTGATGCTCCAGTCACCCACCTGTGCTGGGATGGGCACTGGGATGCAGCCATGGGACCCTGCCCCGCTCCTGCCGACCCCACAGGCTCTGGGAGACAGGGCAGGTGGCCCATGGAAGGGAAAGGGGTCGGAATGTTACCCATTTCCCAACAGGAAGGGCGATTCAGGGAAATGCAGCCCCTGCTCCGCTGGATTATTCCATTGGCTGGTTTCTGCAGCCTGGGAGAGCACAAATAGCACATTTACCCCCATAAAGACATTAATAATTCCACAGGCTGGAGTCTGAAAGGTGTTTCTTTTATTCTAAGTGTTTGCAGAGTGAAATTAAACTGTTGCAAGCACTGAAGAAAGGTAATTTATTTTTGTTTCCATTTTCCCTTTCAACCATGGCATTAAATATTAACTGCAGCGTATTTTACCAAACACATCAATTCATTTCCTGTGGGGGCAGAACCAAACAGCCTCTCCAGGAGCTTTGATGGCCTTAATGAAGCCCTGCATTAATCAGAGCGGTGGAGCAGAGCCTGAGCAATGACCCCGGCTGGGAACAATCCCCCAGCACCCGGATTTCCCTGGAGCTGCTCTCCTGCCTCCTCCAATCCTCGTTCCTCCGCTGCCTTGCACCTCTCCTGAGGGCTGAGCTGCTGGAACCCGGGGTTTGAGTGTCCCTCTGGACACGAGGGGAACATGAGCTGCTCCTCTGCTCCTTGGGGTCAGTCCCATGTGGGGATCGACCCCAGAGACACCCTCAGACCCCAGAGACACCCTCAGACCCCACAGACACCCTCAGTGGTTTGAGAGCTCAGCTGAGCCCACTCCTCTCTGAGGGGCAGAGCTGCTGGATGAGCCCAGCCTGGCATTTCCCAGAACCCAAACCCGCTGCCCTTCCTGCTCTTGGCTTTAAAGCTGGGCAAGAAGAGCACGAGGAAGTGAACCTCGCCTCTAGTGCCCCTGTGGGTGGCTTTGTACCCTCCCAGCAGGAATTCAGCTCTGAAGGGGCAATTTCTCTTCCCACAGGACAGCACGGGCTCCAGTGGGGGTACAGATGGGGAAATCATTGCTTTTAGAACAAGCCACAAGAAGGGAAGAGCCTGCTAATTCACAGAATTAATAAGGTTGGAAAAGACCATAGAATCCAACCTCTGACCCATCCCCACCAGCCCAGAGCACCGAGTGCCACATCCAGTGCCCCATTCCTGTTCCAATTTGGATTTTATTTGTAACCACATCTGTATATTTCCACACTTCCCAGTGAACACTGAAGGCTGGGCTTGATGATCCCTGAGGATCCTTTCCAGCTCGGGATATTCTGTGATTCCCCTTGGCTCCAGCTGTGCTGTTTTCTTCCAGGCTGGATTGTTAAACCAAAGCTTGAACAGCAGCATCCTCAAAAAAAAAAAAAAAAAACAACCCAAAACTAAAAAAAGCAGTGTTCCATCTGTCAGGCTTTTCTTTAGACCTTCCACAGGGCTGGAGAATCACAGAACAGCTTGGGTTGGAAGGGACCTTTGGGGTTCCTCTAATCCATACCCCAAAATAGGTCAAAATGGGGTGGAGGTTGGTTTTGCTTTTGCAGCAGAGATGCACGTGGCTGGTCTGTCATTAACAAAAACCAGTGCTTATCCTTTAAACTAATCTTTTTTCTTGCAAAAAACCCTGACTCAGAGTGCTCTTGAACATCACGACTTCCCCTGTTCAAAATAGCCACAGTTCTTTGAAAAAACCAGCCCTCAAACCACTTCCTTCCCTCTGAAGTGAAAGCTCCTGGAACAGTGGGGTCAGGCAGCCGTTGCGATGCTCCTACTCCCACTCCCAGCTGTGCACCCAGAATTTGAAATGCTGAAGCCCCTAAAAGCAGCTGCTGAGAGGTGCTGTGGGTGTGTCAGCCTGGCCTCCACCCTCGCAGCTCCCACAGGTGTGGGAAATGAACAGATGGAGCCAATTCCAGCTCCCTGCCACAGCTGCAGTTGGGATTTCTGCAGCTGATCTCTCTCTCTGCACAACAGCACTTCAACCTGGGGCAGGCACTGCTCCCCCACATCCATCCTTTACTTCTATTTGTTTATCTCCATTTGTTTATTTATTGATCCTTCGGCACCAGCTGTTGCCAAGGCACCAAACATCAGCGACCCACGGGCAAACCAGTGCTCTCCTCTGGCTCATAAATACCAATTATGGCAGAGCAGCTCAGGACTTTCCATCTGGACAATCCTATCCAATTTCTCCCCCATCTTCTCTCCACAGGACTTTCTTTGCCTCTAATTAGGATTTACCTTTTTAAGCTCCTTTATTTCCATTTAACTCAGTCCCTGCATGGGTGTGGGGCCATCCCAGGGTCCGGGTGTCCGGCAGGATCCAGAGCCAGGAGGTGCCTTCAATTCCAGTGGAGCACAGGGAGGGAATCTGGGAGGGTGGGGAAGGGAACGAGGATGGAAGTGGAGCTGAAGCAGCAAAGCTGGCAAAAGCTTTTGGCCACTTTCAAAAAGAGAGAATTAGCCAGGAACAGGGAACCCCAGACTGGTTTGGGTTGGGAGGGACCTTAAAGATCATCTCACCCCACAGGCAGGGACACCTCCCACTGTCCCAGGCTGCTCCCAGCCCCAATGTCCAGCCTGGCCTTGGACACTGCCAGGGATCCAGGGGCAGCCCCAGCTTGGGAGCATCTGCAGAGTGCCGGGAACACAGGGAAAGGGGCAGAAGGGGAATTTGGGATCTGCAGCTGCCCCTCAGCACACAGCCAGTGCTTTGAACTCATCCCAGGCTGAGGTCAGAGCCCAGCCCTGCCCAGACAGCCCTGGCAGGCTCTGCAGAGCATCAGGGCAGCTTCACAGCTTCCAGCCCCTGAGCTGCACATCTGCGTTCTCCTGGCCTCCTGCTCAAAGAATTCTGGTGGGCCTCAGCTGGGTCTGCTCAGCGGGAAGGTGGGTGGGAATGCAATCAATAAATAGAGAGCTAAATAAATATATAAACAGATAGATAAATAGATCAATCAATCCCCAGCAGCAGGTGCAGCTCTTTCCCAAATTATTTTGGAATTACAGAATCATGGAACCACAGACTGGTTTGGGTTGGGAAGGCCCTCAAAGCCCACCCCTGCCATGGCAGGGACACCTCCCACTGTCCCAGGCTGCTCCCAGCCCCAATGTCCAGCCTGGCCTTGGGCACTGCCAGGGATCCAGGGGCAGCCCCAGCTGCTCTGGGCACCCTGTGCCAGGGCCTCCTTTGCTCTCCTTCACTTCACCCCCTGTCCCAGATGTGACCCTGGCCCTGTCCTCGTGGGCTGGCAAAGGACAATTTTCAGTGTGAGATGATCTCCTGAGGTCCCTCAGCCACAGGAATGTGCTGGGTGGGCAGATGTCCATCCTGCCCCAGCATGTGAGCCTGAAAAACCAGCAAAACGTCCCATTAACATTGATCTCCATCAAGGGTGTCCCCAGGAACATCCCCTGCACCTTTTCACCTCAGTCCTCTGGGCCATGGCCTGACTTAAACCCTGGTTTAAACCCAGTAACCCGAGCTGTCCGGTGCAGTTTATTCCTTCTGTCCAGCCTGGAAGGTTGCTGCTTCTCATTTCGCAAGCTGCAGGATGGAGGAGGCGATGAGAGGAGCCAGCTGGCACGGGAGTGCTTTCAAAGCCCCTCCAGAGCTGGGTTCTGGGCAGATTCAGCGTGGGTTTCAGCAGCAGGAGATTGTTTTTGTCCCTGTAAATCAACAACAGTGTTTGGTTCAGCAGGATCTGTGTGCAGCACTGGGGATGGAAAGCAGCAGAGGAAGTTGTTTAAAATAAATAAAAAAAAGAAAATACGAGTTTTTCCAGCCAGGTTTTGCTCTCCTGGATATCCTGCCAAGATACACAAAATGTGACAGTCCCAGGAGTCCAGGAGCCCCAGCACCCTGAGCACGGTGTGGCCTCAGTGTCACAGAGCAGGGGACACTCCCAGACTGGTGGGGGTGACTTGGGGTGTCAGATCCCGGAGCTGGGGGCTCTCCCTGGCACCTTTGGAGCTCAGGTGCCAGCCCAGGGTGTGCCAGGGTGTGCCAGGGCCGTGTCCCTGTGCCGAGGGGACTGTCCTGCTCCTGCTGCTCCCAGCTGAGCACGGCGCTGGGGCAGCCCTGGGAGCAGCAGGAGCAGAGGCTGCGGGACTCCGCGGGTCCCAGTGGCACCAGTGGGACACCGGGAGAGCCCAGATCCCCACCCAGGAGGGAGCAGAGCTGGGGCAGCACCAGCCCCACCCAGCCCCGAGGAGTCAGGAAGGGAAACCACCCCAGTTCCTGGCACAGCCTTGTGCCCACCTGCCCTGAGCCTCTCTGCCTCCAAATCCGTGCCCTGGCTGCAGCAGGAAGGGACAGAGAGGAGCTGGAGGTCCCCAGGGGCAGGGCACAGCAGCAGTGGCACACAGGCCCTCCTGGCTCCTCTCTGTTTATTTATGTTATTCAGTTTATTTAGAATTTCATATTCTGGAGTCTGTGTGCCAATTTTCCCCTGCAAGGAACAGATTTTCCAGCAGATTTTCCATTCCCAGCTCTTTCCTGGGGGTTCAGTACACGAGACCCAAGAGGTTAAAGATGAATGTGTTGAAAGGAAACGCAACGTTCTCCCACAGAACTGCTCTGGACAAGAGGCTTTGCAGAACCATAGCATTGTGGAATAAGGTTGGGAAAGGTTGGGAAAGGCCTCCAAGATCATTGAGTCCAACCTTGGAGCGAAGGAGGATGTGTTTTGCTGAGCTTGGTGACCTGGACCAGTTAGAACATGTGGCTGGGAGGGTCACTGAGCTCTAGAACCAGGTCCTGGGCCAGGCTCCAGAGGCTTTCCCTGAGGCACAGCAGGAATGGGAACCGAACCAGCTCTGGGAAGTCACCGTCAGCCAGGAAAAGGCTGAACTTGCCCCAGAGCGATGGACACAGGGCTTCTGCACACGGCAGCTCCGCGGGGAGCTGCTGTACGGAGATCCCTTGGGGAGCCTGGGACAGGCACTGGCCCCGAGGAGATGGGGCTGCCCCACCCCTGGCAGCATCCAAGGACATCCCCAGCATCCCCACAATGGCCCCAGCTGAGTGACATCCCCAGCCAAGGGTGAGCTCACCCCCATCCCTCTCCAGCTACCAAACCCGGGACAGCCACCGGGATTAATTCTCTTGACAATGGACCAGCAAGGAAAAAACTCCTCCTGCATCTGGAGAAGGAATTTCCACGCACACAAGTTTTGCAGATAAAAAAGACAGGGATTTGTTAACACGTGTCACTTCTCTCTGGGGCTGTATTTCACAGAGGAAAGCTTTCAAAACAACTTTGACTTTTATTAGAGGACACACGTAAAGGACTTTCTTTTTTTAATATAGTTTTTAAATGAATCAGCTGTTCCATCTCCAGTCTGAGCCCAGATCCTGCACAGTAATTCAAGATGAAGATGATGGGAAGATGTTCCAGGCCAATGTTCTTCTCCCATTTGTAAATAACAACAGGTTGTTTATTTTCTTTTCATCACATACATATTTTGTGTTAAATATGTGTATGAATGTGACTGTTGTTAGGTGCACTCATCGGTTTCCAGCAGCAATTCCTCTTCCCTGGGTGCCCCCAGACCACCAGCAGTGGGTGAATTCCTGGTGGTTCTCCAAACTGGGTATCTTCTGGACATCCCAAATTTGATTTGCACCCATTAGCAGCCGCAGAGCCGTTCTCTTACAAATGAGGAGCGTTGGCGCTGCCGCCTGTGCAAAATCATCCCCAGGCACATCAGAGCCGTGCCAGGCTGCAGCGCTCGGGAGGATGGATGGCTCTGTGCCGTGGAGAAACAGCGGAGCACACAGGGACCCCAAAAACCGGGCATCTACTGAAAACCAGCCCCAAACCCACACCGGTGCTCTGATTCACTGCGTCTGCTGGCAATTCCTTGGAAACGGGAGGCAGGGTCGGGCAGCAGCAGGGTCGGGCAGCGGCAGGAGGAGGAGGAGGAGGAGGGTTTGTCCTGCCCAGGGGTGGTGGCGGCTGCGGCCACTCCGGCCCCGGCTCCCCGAGCAGCCGCGGCTCCGAAGCCTGGAAGAACATCCCTGGCCGCGAGCCGCTGCTGAGAGCGCAGGTTATTAAATCGCATCGTTAATGAGCGGGTCTGGAGGCTTTGGACTTAAAGAGCAATTTAAAACCAGAGGAGAAGACAAATTACAGGGCTCGGGCTGCGGTCTGGCAGGGAGGGAGCCGGGAGAGGGATCCCAGGCACGGATCCCAGAGGTTCCTGGCACTGGAGGGGGCTCAGAGGGGCAGGGACAGCCCTGCCGGGGGCCACCGATGCTCCCGTCCCTGTGCTGGGGGTTCAGAGCCTATCCCCAACCCCTCGCCCTGTGCTCCTCATTAACAGAAACGAGGATCACCCTTAATGAGAGACACCTGTAATGAGGATCGCCCTTAATGAGAACCGCCTGTAATGAGGATCGCCCTTAATGAGGCTCCTGAGCCACACCCATCGCGGCCCGTTCCGTTTGTTAAACAAACGCACCCGAGGAGGTGCTAATATTTGCTCGATATTGATAAAATAAACACCTGAAGTGGAAGGTACATTGCTGCAAGTGCTTTATGGACATGTTTTAATTTAAAAAAAACCCCAAGCTAGTCCAGAGGAGGCTCTGGAGCCAGGCTGGGAGAGCTGGGGGTGCTCACCTGGAGAGGAGAAGGCTCCAGGGAGAGCTCAGAGCCCCTGGCAGGGCCTGAAGGGGCTCCAGGAGAGCTGCAGAGGGACTGGGGACAAGGCATGGAGGGACAGGACACAGGGAATGGCTTCCCAGTGCCAGAGGGCAGGGCTGGATGGGATATTGGGAAGGAATTGTTCCCTGGGAGGGTGGGCAGGCCCTGGCACAGGGTGCCCAGAGCAGCTGGGGCTGCCCCTGGATCCCTGGCAGTGCCCAAGGCCAGGCTGGACATTGGGGCTGGGAGCAGCCTGGGACAGTGGGAGGTGTCCCTGCCCTTGGCAGGGAAATGGGATGGGCTTTGAGGAGTGTTTTTCAGGGGAATGGAAATGATATAAATTAGAGATGTGAAGCAGCTCTTTAAGTGGGGAATTTGATGAATAACAGCTCCTTGGAGCAGTGGAACAGCAGGAATTCAGGGTAGAGGAAATTCTTTCCTGTGGAGGGGAGGTGCAGTGGGGGATGGAAAACAGGAAAAACACAACATAAACCACCCCCAGGCACAGGGGGGATTCTGGGGGTGTCTGTGCAGGGCAGAGTTGGACCCATGGTCCTTGTGGGTCCCTTCCATCAGGACATTCCATGATCCCGTGGTAAAGCAGCCCGAGCCACACCCGCAGCAGTGCATCCCCCAGACTGCTCAGCACCTTCTCCCAGCCCATTCCCAAGCCCAGCTCTGGGTGCCCCCAGCCGGGGTGCCCAGGGAGGCTGGGGGTTCGCTGCTGCACAGGGCTCATGGATCATTCCCACTATTCCACAGGACCCTGGTGCTGGCAGGGATCATTCCATTATGAAGCAATTACGTGATTAGGTCTGGATCTGGGAGATCCCGAGCAGGACGACACCTCAAAACCTCGTCCTTTAATCACTCCCACTGAGCCAGGCCTATCCAAGGTGGGATTTAATTAAAGGCTTTGCTTCGTCAGCCCTGGGAGCCTGGAATTCCTGAGCACTTCCCCCCAGGTTTGGGCACACTCTGTCCCAAATTAACGGCGTCATCTCAGCTGGAAGACATGAGCACAAGTGGGCAGCCCATAAATATCCATTATTGCTCCGTGGAAAACAGAAATGTCTGCAGGAATACGCACGTGGCCTTTAGCAGGAGGAGCCCCCACCCCCCTGAGGAGCACGGGAATTATCTTGGGCATGGCAGGAATGTCTCTCCCCTCATTCCATCCCTTTTATCCTTCTCCTGGTCTTTAGGATCCTTCGAAAATAGGAGCTGGTGTTGGAAAGCAGAGGAATTTCCAGCACAGCAGCAAGGAAAGGTACAGGATCAACAGGCTGCTCCGTGGGGATTAGACAGAGAGGGCTGTCTGGACAGCTGGATTCCCGTGGATTTCGGATATCGGGAGCGTCATTCCAAGATCTCTCCTGTTTCCAAACAAGGCCTGGCGAAAGCAGATCAGGGTATCCAAAATCTCACCACATTTGGGCTTTCCAGCTCAGGAATCCTGGGAGAAGGGTTATGGCACCCCGTGTCCCAGCCCAGGGGTGAAGGGACAGTGAGGGACAGTCCTGGGAATGTCCAACGGCGGTGGCAGGAGAGCTCATCCCACCGTGATCCCACCCACGGAGGGGTTCCAGCTGCAAACAGCACGGACACCCTACAGCCCCTCACGTCACCTTTGGGGACCCTCAGCAGAGCGGGGACCACGTGGGGCAGTTTGGGCACCCAGTGGGGCAGTTTGGGCACTCACATGGGGCAGGGTGCTCCAATTATATCTGTGTTAATTACCCTGGAGGTTTCTGACAGAGAAAAGATGCAGAAAAGTGGAGTTAAATCATTCTCTTGCTGCAAATCTGCACAGGGGAGCAGATCCTGTTTGCACTATTATGAGATAATAACAGCATTAAACAGGACATAATTATGGCCCCGTTAGTTATGGCCCTGCCCGTTTATTTGGGGGATTCAATCTCTCTATTCAGACCACAGGCTTGACCTGGCCTAAGAACCCCACTGAAATGACAAAGTTTTCCCTTTTGGAAGTGCCTAAGAGTTAATAAAATCCACTGATAACCAAACAAGCACAACTCCCGCTGGGTCTCAGGTGCCAGGCACAGCGGACATGGCTGGGACAAGGTGACACTTTCCTCCAAGGTGACATTTTCCCCCACACGTGGGGAGGGTTGGCACAGACTCAGGGGATGGTTTGGGTGGAAGGGACCTTCCAAAGGTCCCCGTGCAGGTCCCTGCAGTCCCCCCCTCCCCCCGCGATGGCATCTTTCAAATGTTATTTATGTCCTGCTCTGGCTTTTTTTAATAAAGGAGGAAAACTTCCCTCCCTTCCTCCTCATTTATTACAGGCATTACGTTAAACATGGTTTCCTCTTAAATTCGACCTAACCCAATTAATATTAATATTGCCCTGATCCAGGCTGATCTCATTAGTGTTGATATTTAATATTTTCTGCAAGTTGTGCTGAAAATGAGCTTCTTGCTTTTCAGCGAGTCTGCAAAGAAGGAACGGCGTTTTCTTCCAGTTTAGGAATGCGGGATGGGAATAAGGAATGGCCTGGGGCAGGGAGTGCTGGATCCAGCGGCTCCGGGAGCTGGGGGCACCGCCTGCCCGGGCACGAAAAGTTCTTGACAATTACCACAGACCTGGGGCCTCAGCCAGGGAGGGAATCACGAGGAACCACCTGGATAAAGTGCATCCTTTTTATTCAGAACAAAATTCCCCTTTTGTTTTGGATCCAGCAGCAAATAATCGCGACCCTCAGAGTATCATAAAATCACAGAATGATCTTTAAGGTCCCTTCCTGCCCAAACCGCTCTATAAATTACAAATAATCTCCTTTTGTGCACAGAGCCTGAGGAGATGATGCAATGAAAACTCCCCCGTTCAGTGGATGATGTGTTCCTCCTCCTCCTCCTCCTCCTCCTAAACCACAGGATGAATCTTTCCTTGCCATGACCCCATGGTTTTAGGCCAGGCTGCTTTCCTTCACCCCTGCCCCCTCTCACCACATCCTGGCTGGTGCCCAGCACAGCCCTGTTTTAGCACAGAAACAGCTCCGTCAGTGCTGGCCTTGCCCACTCAGCTCTGCAAACCCATTTTTAGGTGATTTAATGCTGTGCCCCAGCGCCCCCCGAACAGTCACCGGGGGGACACACGTGGGACAACCTCAGGTTTGGGACAACCTCAGGTTTGGGACAACCTCACCTGGGAGCTGGGGGAGCAATCAGGGTTTGTTTGAGGCTTTTCATAAAATGACCCCATTTGGATCGGGAGGGACCTCAAAGCCCACCCAGTGCCACCCCTGCCATGGGCAGGGACACCTCCCACTGTCCCAGGCTGCTCCCAGCCCCAATGTCCAGCCTGGCCTTGGGCACTGCCAGGGATCCAGGGGCAGCCCCAGCTGCTCTGGGCACCCTGTGCCAGGGCCTGCCCACCCTCCCAGGGAACAATTCCTGCCCAATATCCCATTCCGAGGGGATCCCGTGCCGTGCCCCAGAGCAGCCCCACAGCACCTGCCTGGTTAAACCTCCTGAGATTCCCAGGGGCCGCTTGAGGAGCTTGCCCAGGTCCCTGAGGCGCTAAAACAGAGCTGGCAGCGGTGGGATTCGAACCCACGCCCCCGCAGGGACTGGAGCCTTAATCCAGCGCCTTAGACCGCTCGGCCACGCTACCCTGGCACGGCGGCCCTCGGGAATGGGGCTGGAGCCGGGATCCGGGATCCGGGATCCGGGATCCGGGATCCGCCGCCGGGCCACGGCGCCTTGGCCCCCCGGCCTTTCCTCGGCCGCCCGCTCCTGGCGCGGACCCTTCGAGTTCTCCTCAGGAGCTCCCCGCAGGATGCAGCCGTGGCTGCGGCACTCCCAGACCTGCCTTTCCAGTTTCCGCTCTCCATCTCCTCTCCTTCCCTTCCCTTGGCAGCCTGCATTAAATCCACGGGCCCTGAACTGCACCAGCTCCTTCCACGCCTCCGCTCTCATCCCTACGGGTCTCTTCTCACCAACCGAGGACACCCCGTCCATCCTGCTGGCAATAAGAGCCAGAATCCGATTTCCACGTTGGGTTTGTGCCGTTCCCCCCGTGCCTGTGCCCCAGGATGCAGAGGGATGCTCAGAGCAGGGGGGATGAGGGGCTGAGGTGCCGGTGCTGCTGCTCTGCCCCGCAGCGGGTGTGTGGCCCACCGAGATCCCAAAGTGCCACTCTGGGCCCAGGGAAGGTGCCAGGTTCTGCAGGAAACCTCCTGCCAAGCGCTGGGAGCCAGGCACAGGGAGGTTCTGCAGTTACGTAAATATTTTCCTTTGCGGTTAAACACAGCCACTTTCTCCTTCCTCAGCACGGCGATAAAAGCACGTTTCAATAAACAGGGCTTCCAAGGGATGTTTGCTTTTGGCTCCTCTTCCCGCCTGTTTCATTCACTGGAATTGCTCCTGGCTGAAGGAACTGCGGGAGAGACCCCCCGGTCCCTCAGCTCCCTCTGCAAACTCGGCGCCTTCTCCCAAACCCTCCCATCCCCAGTCACTCTTGGATTTCAACTGCAAAAGTAACATTGATAAAAAGGCAGATGACTGCAATTCCTTGCTCCGTGGGTTTTTTGATCCACCCAGCCCTGGAGTCCCTAGACCTAAATGCCGGGATGGATCCTTGCCAGGGATCCCCTGCAGAGACGGTGAAATTCCAGGCGTGAATTGGTTATTTGAGGAGAATAATTGGATTTTCATTAAGAGGACACTCACAAACTGCTGCAGATTTCTGAAAGTCGATTTATTTCCAGCCAGCAGCTGCCACCTCGTTCCCAAATTCCCCACAGAAGTTTTACAGCTCCGTTTGGGATCCCGTGGATCTGGGGCCCTGATCTGCCCCCGGAGAGCTGGGAAAGTGCAGGATTTGAGGCACTTTGCGCCTCGTTGTGTAGCAGGGGTTGGGAAACCTTCCCAATAAACATCCTGCAGGGCTGGGGAGGTTTGGAATTAAACGCTAAATCACTTTAATAAATCCAATGGGATTATTTCAATTAAAAAGAAGTGATTACAACAGCCCTTATTTTCTTATTAGGGCGTTTAAGAGCCCCTATTAAAAGATTAGAGGATATTAAGCATTTGTAGGGCTCTCAAAAACAGTTTGGGATATCCCTGGTTAAAATTATTGCTGTTTAAATACTTCTGCCTAAAAATTACAGTGGTAAAATTGGACAGCCCTGTCCGAATTTGGGACAGCAGCTTTGAGAAGCCCTGAGACCACCCCAGGGACCCCCCATGGCCATGGAAAACCCACCTGGGTTTATAGAAAACGTTTTCATTCCCCTGAAGCAAGAAAAATCCCTTCAATATTCCCCGATCTGCTCATCCGTCTTCTCCAGCAGTCCAGCCCAGGGCCAGGAGCTGCCAGGGGCAAATAATTCCCATTTCCATAGATCGGGAGATGAATCATTCCTGGTATTTTTAGCAGGTCATTAAGGGCTGGCAGCGATATTTGAAAACTGACTTGCGAGGGTTTGGATTGGTGGGAGAAAACCTCGGAGAGAAAACATCGGCTGGGAGTCAGAACAGAGGGAATGGGAGCACTGGGAATTGTATCTCCAAGTCTGAAAATGACAGAGGGATGGAGGTAAATGGGCTTTGTAGGAGCCTGGGCAGCACTCCACTGAAACGTGGGAGTAAAAAGGATGGGATAAGGATTGTCCCTGTCCCATGGATATTTACACACCCTGGGGAGGGAAGCTGCAGGCACTGGGAACAGCTGAGTTCCCGCGGGATTGGATGGGAGGGGAATTTTCCTGCTGGTTTGTGAGCAGGGAAGTTCCTTGGGAGTTCAGAGGAGCATCAGGGCACCTCAGAGGAGTCATGGAATGGTTGTGCTGGAAGGGACCTTAAATCCCACCCAGTGCCACCCCTGCCATGGGCAGGGACACCTCCCACTGTCCCAGGCTGCTCCCAGCCCCAATGTCCAGCCTGGCCTTGGGCACTGCCAGGGATCCAGGGGCAGCCCCAGCTGCTCTGGGCACCCTGTGCCAGGGCCTGCCCACCCTCCCAGGGAGGGATTCCTTCCTAATCTCCAATCTCCTCTTTAGTTCAAAACCATTCCCTCTTGTCCCATCACCACCTGCCCGTGTAGAATTCCCTCTCCTGGGACAGGGGCAGAGCTGCTCCCCCAGCAGTGCAGCAGAGCTGCCCAGAATGGGCCTTTAATGAAGAAATTATGCATTTTATTATTCACATTGACCAGCTCCTTCTCCTTTTCTGTGCTATTGGGGGTTCGATGAGCACCGTTCAGAGGGAAATCCAGGGAATAAACCCAGCTGGAAGGATCCCAGGGAGCCTCTGGCCAGCGGGAGGCAGCTCCCACATCCCTGGGCAGCCCAACTCTGCCACGGCCCAGGCTGACAGGGCTGCACATTCCTTCCCAAATGTGGAGGGACTGCTTGGGAACGGGATCCCCAGGAGGGCTGTGCCAGGGCCATCAGCCCTCAGCTGTGCTGCGTTTCTTTGGAAAACCTGATCAATCCAAAGCAGCAGCAGCAGCAGGTGCCAGGGCAGGCCCTGCCAGCTGCAGGGTGACCTGTGGGGCACCGCTTCCAGGGGGACAGCCCGGCTCTCAGCAGGGTCCAGGGCCCGCAGGGGATCTTTGGGATCCTCTTTGCAGGAAGTCCCTCATATTGGGAAGAGTTTTGTACTTCTCCTTGTCTGTGATTTGATGTTGGAGCTGCTCCTGCTGTTGCTGTCCTGAGCCATCGTCGGGCAGCACAGCCCGTGCACTGTCCATCGTCCTCTGTCCATCATCCATCACCATCCCTCATCCCCCAGCAGGCAGAGGCACCCTCTCCTGCAGAGCCAGGGTGAGTGCAGTACCAGCAAGGGGAGGTGTCTCTGCCTGGGCCAGGGTCACCCCTGTGTCCCCCCCAGGGCACCCTGGCAGCAGGAAGGTGGCCCTGGATCTGGGGTCTCTGCAGCAGCTGCTGCTGCTGGAGGGAAAAACCATCAGGAAAATGGGAACGGGAACAGGCACAGGCTGCAGCCAGGGATTCTCACCTTTCAGGGAAACAATGGATCACAGGAGACAGGAACCCCCTGCCTGGCTGCCCATCCCTGGATTTCAGCAGCTCCAAGGTACAGCTGGAAAAGGACCCTCACCCCCAGCCTGGGCTTGGCTCTGGCAGCAGCCCTGGAAGGGCTAAATCCGGCTCCAGCTTCATCAGCCCCCACAGCCCTTGTCAAATTAAGGGCTCTGGTTGGAGCCTCAAAGGCAGGAAGGCTCTGCAGCAGCCGGGGAAGGGCGCACAGGGAATTGCAGGAGCTGGGATTGCAGCAGGTGGAGCTCACGTCTTGTCTGAGGGGGAAATTTGGTGTCAGAGAGGAACAAGGGGATAAAACACGACGTGCCTGGATCCCTGAGAGGGGAGAGCTGGTGCCTCGTATCTGCCACCGACCAGAATCCCCAGGGCCTTCATTGCCAGGGTAACAGAGCTCGTTTCTCATCAGGGAATGAAATGGCTCCCTCCACCTACAGAAAAGAGGGAGTGGTGGGATCAGCTCTCAGCCCTCCCCACATCCCCTCGGAGCCCAGTGCTTTAGTTTGGATTTCTCTTTGAGGAATGGATTTAATACGGAGTAAATTGAGTTGAACCTTAGCTGGAAATGCAGGCATTTGTTTCTTGGAGTCTCAGAGGAGTTTCCATTAATTACCCTGATAATCCTAATTGTTTCTGAGGGAAAAGGAGCAAGTCAAAGACAGATGCAGGGTGGGTTTCAGAAGAAAGGAGCTCAGTTCAGGATTAAGGATCAACAGTGATCAGTTTTGCCAGCTGCAAAGTGTCTCTGAATGTTTTAGGCCCCTGGGCCTGCAGGGAGCCAAGGCAGGACCAAGCTGGGACAGGGATGGGCTGTTCCTGCAGGATGGCAGTGCCCAACCTGGGCTCAATCCACTCCTGCTCATGCTCCTCCCACACCCCAAACCTGGCAGCTGTCCGCAGGGGTGGCAAGAAAAACGACACAGAACCCAAGTCCAGGATAAAATGGAATTATTTAATTAATTCCAGACTCGTTTATATAGCTTTGTTCACAAGAGTGGTGTAACATCATTGGGTGCTTGACCACCCACTTCCCACAGTGATTGGCTGAATGCTACAACACCCATTTCAAAATATTTTTCCCAGTGTGGAAAACAAGACTGTGCACAACGAGTTTGCACCTGTGAGATAAAGTCTTGGTTTACAAAAACCTCCACGCTGTTTTCAGCTGGTTTGTGTGAGAAAGGAGACTCTCACAAGCGCCTGTAAAAATTAGGAAAATTTCTCTGCTAGCTTTTTCAGCATCTGCACAAACCCACCAAGGCTCCCCCTGCCAGGGGTCCTGGAGCTCCCTGGGCCAGCAAAGCTCCTTTTCCAGATTCCTCTTTTCTCCCGAGCAATGCTGAGGTGGAACTGAGTCCATGGAGTGCTCCGTGGTCCTTTGGCTCCTGCTTTGCTCCATCAGGGACTGGAGGTGGAAGGAGGGCTCTGGTGGCACCAGCATGGTGGGAAGCACAAGGACTCCTGCCAGAGAGGGCCCAGAGTCCTGGGAAGAGCTTCCAGAGAAATCCATGCTGGATGCAGGCAGCAGTTCTGGGAATGCAGAGCTGTGGCTGCTGGCAAAGGCACGGCTCCAGATGAAGCTCCTGGGAATTATTCCCTGGCCCTCATGTGACATTTGGTGTTGGGAACCAAAGTGAGTCCAAATAAACCTTTGGAAAAGGGAACAGCATTAATGAAAACCTGGAAAAGGAAGAGACCAGCACAGTTCTCCAGGTGCATTTCTGGGAGAAAGGCAGGGAGCAGAGAGGGAGCTGTGGCTGCCCCTGGGTCCCTGGCAGTGCCCAAGGCCAGGCTGGACATTGGGGCTGGGAGCAGCCTGGGACAGTGGGAGGTGTCCCTGCCCATGGCTGGGGTGGCACAGGGTGGGATTTAAGGTCCCTTGTTATTCCTGTTATTTCAGTGAAGAGGGGAAGGACAAAGGCTGCTCTCCCCCACCAAAGGCCCCACAGAGCTGCCAGGCAGGACCTGCCCAGAGGGAAACACACCCTGAATCCAAGGAGACCACAGCACCTCCAAAAAGCAACCACAGAAACCCCAGGTCAAGGAGCCAAATGTCTGGAAACCAGGAGCAGCTCCACCTGATGTCCTGGGGCCCTTCCCTCTTCAGGCCGGTGCTTGCTGTGCAATCCCAAGTAGTGGCAGCCCGAAATTTTGAATCCAAACTTGCCATTTCCTGATCCAAGATGCTGCAGAGATGAGTTGAGAGCTGGCTGCTTGGATGAAATCCCTCCCCAAAAGCAGCCCATGGGTTTGACACGGAGCCTGGGAACGGCAGACACGGCCTGTGGCTGGAATGGCTCTGTTTCTGCTCTTCCCTGTGTGTCCAAGCGAGAGAATTCCTTTTACGTTCATCTGTCCTCACGAAAGCCTGGAAGAGGAGATAAATGATTATAAATGATTAACATCATCTAAATATAATTCCTTCCTTCTCAGAGCCTTTGTGACACAATCCCTTGGGAAATAGTCCCAACTGAAATGGAATTCTGCTCCGCTCCTCACAAATCTCCCGCTGCTCTTGTGAAACACAAGAGGCCTTAAAAGTCAGCAACAACCACATCAATAATGGTGTCCTGGTGAGAGCCCAACAGGCAGCTTGGAAATGCAGGCAGACAGGCAAGTGCTGGGGAAAACCCACCCTAAGGGTTAAACTTTCCTTCCCAAGCCCTGCAGCTGCTCTGGATAAAGATCCATCAGGAAGGGATGTGTGTGAAAAATGGGGTTTGCAGAGAAGGAAAATGAATTTTCAGTGGTGTTTAAAGAGTTGGAAACAATGGCTGAAAACCTGGGAGGAAACACCTTTCAATCCCTGCCCTGCTCCACCATTCCAGGGCCCAGCTGGAGGAACAGGGACCACCTGCAGTGACCTGGGGGTGTGCAAGGACCGAGGCGTCCTCACCTCCAGGAGCAGGAGGGAAGCTCTGGGAACGGGGAGCTGGGTTTGGCCACAGGGAGGTCACAGCGCCAGGAGCGTTTGGAAAACGCTCTGGGCCACAGGGTGGGATTGCTGGGGTGTCTGTGCAGGGCAGGAGCTGGACTGGCTGAGCCCCATGGGCCCCTCCAGCTCTGGCCATGCCATGATTCTGTCAGGCTGCCAGGGTGGGAGCCACGGCTCCAAGTCCATTTCCCAAAGTCCTTTAGCAAGACAGGAGAGAATGTTTTCCTGAGGGGAGATGATAACAGGGAGGAATAAAAACTGCATTTGTCAGTCAGCTACTGCACACAGCAGCAGATAAAATAATTATGGAGCACTTGTGGGGCTTGGGCCCATTCCAGTGATGCATGGGGATGTTGGGAAGCTGTGCCGGGACTGAAGAGCATATGGAGTTCATGCCTTGGAGTCCACTCAGTCCATAAATATGTGGGATAGGAGCTGTCATTCCCAGCCCTGCTCGGCCCTGCAGCAGCAGCAGCCCCACATACCCATGTCCTTGGCCAGTGGGACAGCGAGGGGCAGTGCCAAAGCTCCCAAAGTGGCCCTGGATCGGGAACTCTGAGCGGGATGGATGCCGAGCTCCTCTCCCGGTGCCAGAGGAATGCAAGGACAGCACCGTTCCCGTAAGTGGCAGCCCAAGTTTCAAAGAACTCTCCTGACTAATGTGGTTCAGTCTTGGCTGGAGAACACAAACCCTTCACCAGACACAGCCAGAAATGCTGAAGAAAGCTCAAATCCAGGGAATGTGAGGCTGGGAGGGAGCAGGCTGACTCCAGCGCTCAGAATGCTGGGGCTGGGAGCCAGGCCCTGCCTCAGGCTTAGCTGGGCTGGATTCAAGGCTTAGTGTTGGTCCTTTGTTTCCCAGGGACACAGCGATCCTCGGCCAACACAAGGGATCAGGGCCTCAGCGTGGAAAAGGAATAACACACCCTTTGGGCTAGGGAAAGATGGAATATGGGAAATACAACCCAGCTCTGGGGTCAGCCCAGGGCAGGGGCAAAGGGGTGGCTCCAGGAGAGATTTGGAGAAGATCCCAAAGGATTCTCTCCTGCTCAGAGGGATGGAATCATGGAATATCCTGAGCTGGATTCCACAGGGATCGTCCATTGCAAGCCCTGGCCCTGCACAGACACCCCAACAATGCCACCCTGTGCCCGAGCATTGTCCAAGCACTCCCTGAGCTCTGGCAGGTTTGGGAATGTGAGATAAACTCTGGATAATCAGTGTATGAGGAGCTCACTGCATTCTCCCACAGCCTCCCTAAAAAGAGACCAGGTCCTGGCAGGTCCAAGCTCAGAGCCAGCCTCAGGCTGATACTCCATGTGTCAAGAAAGTCATGGAACAATTCATTGAGAATCTCCCTGCTGGCAGAGTTATCTGTCCTTTCCCCAAATAAATGGGCTAAGGGCAATCCAGGACAGCAGGCGGCTGGGGAAGCACAGCAGCTTTTCAGTTCATGGGAGATGCTCCTGTGACACAAAGCAGACCCTGCTGCTGCCCGCAGGCAGCACAGACCAAGCAGCAGCTCCAGGGCACAGCACAGGCTGGGCCTCCTGGAAAATCATCTGGATCTGAGGGACTTCCATGGGTGGGCTCTAGGATCTGAGCTGGTGTAACCAGGAACTCACCCGCTGGAGGGACAGGGGAAAAAGGGGGAATGGCTTCACATGGACACAGGGCAGGGTCAGGTGGGATATTGGGAAGGAATTGTTCCTGGGAGGGTGGGCAGGCCCTGGCACAGGGTGCCCAGAGCAGCTGGGGCTGCCCCTGGATCCCTGGCAGTGCCCAAGGCCAGGCTGGACATTGGGGCTTGGAGCAGCCTGGGACAGTGGGAGGTGTCCCTGCCATGGCAGGGGTGGCACTGGATGGGCTTTTGAGGTCCCTCCCAACCCAAACCAGGCTGGGATTCTCTGGAATTAAGTGGGTTTGGGTGGGAACGCCTTCACCTTGGTTTTCGCAGGATTTAATCCCTCTGTGCAATGAAGGTTATTCTGGGTGTGGCCAATACAGAATTGTCCTGCCTCAGCTCCGGCCCCTCACCCCGGCTCCAGCCCTCCTGACTTCCCACAGCAAAATTCCAACCACTCCGGGGTCACTCCATGCCCCGATTTTGAACACAAGGAGCACAGGCACATGGGAATACATGCAAGGAAAGGAAAAGTGTATTTAGTTAAAGTGATTCCAGTCATTCCCACAGCACATGATTTTTTCAAATGACAAAGATTCCCCTTTAGAAAGTTATGAAGTTTCACTTCATCTTCAAAGTTGCATAAAGAATCAAGAGAAGGAAAAGGTTTTAAGCAAATCTCCAACTGAATTAAACTAAACTGAATGAAAATAAATCTGAGGTCAATCAAGTTTTTGCGCTGAGCTGATGGGTGAGAAGAGAAGGAACTGAGAGCAGTACCAGGAACCAGCCCCTGTGCCCCAAACCCTGCAGCAGCAGCAGGAGAAGCCCTGAGCTCTGCTGGAGAGCAGGGAGCACATGCCCGGGGTGCCCATGGCTGCTCCCACACAGCTCCTGGCTCCAGACATTCCAGGGAGAGCCCAGGCTGTGCCCAGCACAGTCCCTGCCCAGCCAGGGAGAGCAACCCAACAGCAGCACGGGAGAGTCCCGGCAATCCAGGCTGGAATTCCCAAAAGCAAAGGCAAAGCAAGAGTGGTTTGGTTTTCCGTGTCCTCGTCCACAGCCATGTCCAGTTCCAAGTTCCTTTTTGACCCTCAGGGTTTATGCAAACTGCAGGAAGCAAAGGGAGGGATCATTGTGCTCGGCCCCTCTATCAACCACACATTTTGATTTTGCTTTTCACAAGCAAAAGTCACATTTTAGCGTTTGATTCTCTTCATGCTCTGTGCTGGCACAGAGCAATCTGGGGAGTTACTGGTGATAAGTTTCCCTATCCTAAAAAACCCCAACACTCCCCCCCAATAAAAACAACCACACACAAAAATAGAAAATGCATGTTATAAATAAAGTATGTAATTCGTGCTATTATGTATAAAACTGAAATGTAATCAGACCATGCAGAGACAGAGTTTCAAAACCCCTCCACCAACCTGACTGAGAGGAAAATTTCACAACACTAAAGGAAGTTCTTTAAGCACAGACATAACAAAGAAGTGAGAACTCCACCCCAGGTGGGGTTGGATCTTATCACCGGGACATAAACACCATGATGATGGGATCACCACCTTCTGATGTCTACATCTCATCTGATAAGGAATCGGAGTTTCGGGAACTAAACTGTTCCAGGAACCAAACTGTTCCAGGAACCAGAGATGGCCCATTCATCATCTAAGATGGACCATTCATCACCCAGGATGGACAATTCATCAGAACCAGGAAAGGCTTTGTGCAGCCCAACTCCGGGACAAGAAAACATCATGAATATGCTAAATTGTGAGAAGAATAGAATTAATTCGGACTCTGCCCAAAAACTGTATAAAAAGGAACCAGCCGGAAGCAGCATCTGTGAACTTGGGAGCTCTGGTGCGACAGAGGTCAGATCCATGCGTGTTCACCCAGCTCCGACCCCGGGCTCGGAGCTGCTTTTCTCGATCGTGGCTTTTGAGACCGATATTTTGGTTGCGTAATAAATGTTATTTCTTTATTAATTTTGATTGGGCTATTTTGTTTATCTTACACAGGAACAAACCTTTCCTGCCTGTGCAGAGCACCCAACACCTCCACAGCTGCTGCAGGTTCACATTTCCCCGTTGCCCCCCAAACCCCCACGGCCGCTCCCCCAGACCAAACTCCCCCTTCAAACACCCGGATCTGCCCAGCTCTGCATCGGGGCAGGCTGGCTTTGGGCAGGGGCTGCAGGGACAGGACCCGGGAATGCTTCCCAGTGCCAGAGGGCAGGGCTGCATGGGACACTGGGGAGGAATTCCGCCCTGGGAGGGTGCGTCTTGGAGATGGTTTTACCACAGTCCCCAGCGTCCCCAGCTGGTTTTGGCCACAACTACACCAAAGGGAAAAGCAGTGCTTAACAGGTGAAAACACTTCTGTCATTGGTGGGGTTTCTATTTGGTGTCTGTTCTGTTTTATACATATATTTCCCAGTAAAGAACTGTCATTCCTTTTCCCATATTTGTGCCTGGAAGCCCCATAATTTCAAAGTTACAACGCCTTGGAGGGAAGGGTCACCTTTTCCTTCCAGGAGTGTTCCCACCTCCCTTGGCAGACCCCTGCCTTTGAAACCAGGACAGGGTCTCAGGAGAGCCGAGCAGAGAGGGAAATCCCCTCCTTTGGCCCCGTGGCCACAAGCCTTTGGATGCAGCCCTGGATCCAGAGCAGCTTCCCAGCCCACAGTGGGAGAGGCAGGTGGGGCTGCCATCCCCTGTGTCCCACCAGCCCAGCACAGAGCCCACCCACTGCTGCTGGGCACAGGCGTTCACTGCCCTCAGAGGTGTTCTTTCACCTCTCCTGCCTCATCCTGGGCATTTCCTACTGCGAGAAGCACTCCAGAGACCCCCTTCACCCCCCAAAAACCTAAACCAACCTCAAAGTACATTACACCAGCCCAGCTTCCACTGGGGGGTTTTCCTCTTTCCCAGACCCCACAGTCCTGTAACCGGGGAGCCATAAATACCCCACGAGTGCTTTATTGCGCCTTAATGCAGCCATCCATTGCTCAGACACTTTAGCCACACCACTTAAACTTCTTTTATAGCCAATAAAGACCCCCAAACACCTCAGACACTGTTCTAAGAGGGGCCAAGCCCTCCCTGCAGGGAGAGAACAGCAGCATTACGAGGGGATTGGAGCAATGGGTGGCTGCAGCCAGGAGAAAATAGAAATAAGAAGCCAAAGCACCAAACCACACAAACCTGGCTGGAAAGCAGCTTCCCCAGTAAATAACCACTACAGGAGAGGGATGGCCCTGCTGCTTTTATGTGCTTGCTACGTATTTGCAGGTTACTGATCAGAATAAGAACTACGTGTGTTCTCTTATTAGATTAAAAACCTTGATGTTTTAATTTAGATTAAAACCTTTTCCATCACTGATACATTCCAGCATCTCCCCTCCCATTTTCCTTTCTAACCACACTGAGTTGTTGCCAGGACAGAAAGTGGGATTGATTTTCCCTCTGACCCAGGCTGTGAACCTGGGCAGGAGTTTCAATCCATTTATTGATTATCCTATGGAGACCTCCTCGGGTAAAGCCTGCAGAAAGTGATGACTCCGACTGTTTCACTCTGGAGCAGTTCCCAGACTCAGTTCTCAGGTCATTTAAAAATGTAACGCTGGATGTGTTTGCATCCAGCCTGCTGCTCCCAAAGGATGTAACACGGATTGTCAAACTCCTTCTCTTGGAACAGGTGAGGAGATTCCAGGGACACGGCTGGCAAGTCCAGTAACAGGGATAACTGCAGCAGTCTGGGGAATGTTACGGTCCCAGGGAGGTTTAGGTTGGACATTGGGAAAATTTCTTCATGGGAAGGGTGGTCAGTCATTGGAAGAGGAGTCCCCATCCCTGGAGGGATTCAAAAGCCGTGAGGATGTGGCACCTGGGGACATGGGGCAGTGCTGGGAATGGTTGGACTCGATGGGCTTCAGAAAGCTGCTCAGAGAGCTTTTCCAACCTAAACAATTCCTTCTCCTATTGTCCTGTAAGCAGCATTATCCTGTTGCCCCCTCAAGCATTTTGATGACTTTCCTAGAGGACAAAACTGGAGTTCTCTGTGGTTACAGTTGAATTTCAAGTCTTCTGCTTTTTTCCCTGCTTAAGGAAATAACTCCACAGGGGCAGGAGTTGTGGACTTTTATCCCTGCACAGCCAGGAAGAGATGCAATCAACTGGAAGCATAGGCAGCCTTAAAAATTATTGAGAGCACCTTCAGGTCCCCAAAAACACTCTTAGGGCCAGTTTTTCTGGCTGTACAGTGAGTTTTCCTTGTGCTCCAGTGTTTCTTTCCTTTGTTCTTGTTGTACAAACACCAGCCCAGGTATCCACCCACATCGGGGGACTGTTCACAAAGTTCCTTCGCGCTCATCTCTGTAAATTTTGATTTTGGGCAACAGCTTCTCCACTCGTAGGCAAAGCAAATTGCCTGATATCAAGTGAAATGAAACAAGCGGCTTAAAAATGTGCAACAGCTGAAAGATGAGAGTCCTTACCTCACAGTTCTCATTGTGGCACTGAGATGAGGAGGGAAGAGCTCAGCTGTGCAGTTAAGCAATCCCTCCCCCCAAGAATATTATGCATCATTTTTCAGGGTGATAAAGAGTAAGGGCTGGATTTTAGGTTTTTTATGTGTGGTGCAGACTTTATAAGAGCAACATTTTGTAGACAGAGAGCCCAGTCCAGGCTGGATGTGCCTGGGGGGAAATGCACACTGGAGCCAAACTGCAGCCATCACCAGCATTTCATTACAACAAAGGGGTTTTTTCTTAGAAAAACAGTTCTGCAGAATTTACCAGCTCCCAGCTCATGCCATTTCAGCTGATTTGGCACTTTCTGAGGATGGAGTGACTGTGCTTGGACAGTGACAGAGTTTCAGGAGGGTTGGTGAGGGAAGGGCAAGAGAGGACACCACCCGTGAGGGTTATCATGGAATGGGTGTGAGAAAGTGAGAGGAAAGAAGAATCTTCTTCTGGAACCAGGTATTTTTCTACTCGTGCTGAACTTTATCCCCTATAGGGCCAGAATGCACTTAGAGAGGAGGTTTTATGCAGTAGTGAAGAAAAACCAAACAAAACAAGGAGGATAAATCCTGTAGGACCCAGGGAGTGGCTCAGGCTGGAGAGCAGGAAAGGTTCTTCCCCAGAGGGTGCTGGGCACTGCCCAGGCTCCCCAGGGAATGGGCACGGTCCCGAGGCTGCTCCAGGAACATTTGGACAGCACTGCCAGGGATGCCCAGGGTGGGATTTTGGGATTGTCCTGTGCAGGGCAGGAATTGGATCAATGATCCCTGCGGGGCTCTCCCAGCCCAGGATATTCCCTGATTCCACACTGTTGTTTGGCCTTCAGTGATTACCTGGCACCCCCTGCTCACCACCTCGGTACCTCAACATCCCCACACACTTCCCTCTGTCCCTCAAAGGCTGAGGAATCCTGCATTCCCCCCCTCTGTCCTCACACCACCTGAGCAAGGGGTTATTCCCTTTCTTTGGAGTGGAGAGGGATCAGCTCTTTGTCCCACTTGCACCTGACTCCTTTTCCCATTAACCAGGGCATTCCCATCCTCCCCCTCCTCCTGCCCTGATGGGATAACGAGAGCCCCCTGAGCTGCCCAGGCTGTGCCCCATCCTCCCCCTCCTCCTGCCCTGATGGGATAACGAGAGCCCCCTGAGCTGCCCAGGCTGTGCCCTCCATCCCCACTCTCTGCTCGTTAACCTGGATCCACCTGCCCAGGCTGGGCTCACTTTCCTGGGCTGTTGGGGGATATAAATAACCCCGAGGAGAAAAAAGGAATTTTCAGTCCCAATCTTCTGTGGGTGCTGCTGGTAGAGCCTTCTAAGGAGTGATCCCTACAGAGTAGCTCTGCTGTGATTCCAGGTAGGAAAATATTCTTTAATTCCCTCACTGGTCTTAGTTCTGTTCCTCTCATACAAATTTCCAAGTGGCTCTTCTGTAATGGTTTATAAAACCAGGTGAATGTGTAGCTGGTTTGTAAAAGCCTAAAGAAAGGCCTTGAAGTGATGAATAATGTAATAATTGTTATGGCTGTAAATCTGTTAACCTTGGAGACACTGCATTTGCCTGCCTTTTATTACTTAAAGGATGTAAATGCCTGTTAGAGTGTAAATTTTGAGCTGAATAAATATGTTGAGGACTAAATATTTGGGACATTTAGTGTAGAGATAATCAATCCACAGCCTGCTATTTATTTTTATTGGCTACAAGAGGAAAAAACCCATAAAAGGGATGAGAGGATTGTGTGTAACAAAACTTAGAGCTGTAGTAGGAGTAGGTGTGACATAAACGTTAATTTACTACAGGGTGATGTGCACAAGGAGCGTTTTGCGAGAGAAAATTCATGTGATGTTCAATATATTCCACCAATTAAAGTGTGTGTGAAGCTGTGTGATCTTTGGGTACTCAGAAATGCTGAGCTTGGTTTATCTGGGTTGCTTTCAAAGTCTTGCAGGAATGTTTAATCTATAATTAACAGCTCTGCTTGCAACTATCCTGGTGGATGAAGACGGGGCTTCAATGAAAACCTGGGTGGTTTTTCATGGGATTCCAAGGTGCTGAGCACAAAAATGACAGAAAATACAGATTTGATGTTAGCATTGAGCTGAGTGAAGTGTCTGAGTTCCTGGCTGGAGGGAGAGACATGAGCAGCCCTGGCTTCAGATGCTCCTAATTAATCCAGGCAGAGGGGTCCTGGAGCCAATCCTACCTGAGAGCCCTTTTGCTTTGCCTCTGGTTTATTATTTATCACCCTGTCACGGGGTTTTTATGTACTGTCATGATATGTTAATTAACTTGTGCTTCCCCCCTCAAGTAATTTGCTTAAGATTTAATTAAATAGTGGATGTTAAGTGTGGTTTAGTGAAGAGGTTCAGCTGTGGTTGCTCTTTGCTGCCTTGGAGGAATATTAAAGCTGGATATTCACTCTGTTGGGAGCACTTCCTTCTGTGGTGTGGGTTCTACCTGGATCAAACAGGAGAAACCCCCCATGGATGTTTATCCACATTTATGGACTAATTTTAGTTACAGTTACTATATTAAGAAGCTGTTATTTGGCTGGTTTATGGACTTTGCCATGCCTGTTGCTGTCCTTGTCTGTGCTGAGCTATTGGGCCTTTGAAAGTACAGGATGGAATGAAAAGCTGGCAGTGCCTCAAATTATCCATCCAGGAAGGCTGATGCAGCTTTTGACTTTCCAAGTGGGAAAAAAAAACCTAGATGAAAATAGAGGGAAACTAGTCTACTCTGTGGGGATTAATCAGAATTTCTCCTGGGACTTGGGATGAATAGGATGAGACTCTGGGAGTGTGTGGCATCCACTTGGTTTTTAGAAGGGAAAGTGCAAACTGTGGGTGGTAACAACAAATGAGAGTTTGCTCTGATTATTTAATATCTGTGCTTAGGATGCAAAGAGTTTTGGTCCATGGTGTTTCTTTAGAAAACTTGCCTTTAAGGTGTCTATTTGATGTGGTTTTATAGGATTCAATGGGATTATTCCTGTACTTTTAGAAAAAAACCTGATTTTCTGCCTCTGCCCCAGGCCCTTAACAGGCAGCTCCTGCAGACAGAGGCATTTTCTCCCTGTCCCCAAAGTGGTTAATTAAAAATAGAACCCCCAAGCAAGCCCAAGCCCAGCTCTGTGCAGCTCAGCAGAGCTGGGCTGCAGAATGAGCCTTTTGTGCAGCTGCTGCTCCCTGGGAGCTGCAGCTGTGCCCGGTTCCCTCACAAATGAGTTCATCAGCCCCATTATTCCCCAAAAGTGGAGCAGCTGCTGCTCCACTCCAGCCTGGTTTCCCGTGCCTGCCTCTCAATTGGTTCACTCCAAACATTTTGTCACTAAATCATTCATCTGGTGGTAACCACATGGGCAAAATCCATTCAAATGCTCCAGAGGGCAGCAGTTGGGAGCCACTTGCTCAAAGGATGGGATCATGCTGGAATATGGAGTGTGGGCTCCCAGCTCCTGGCTGTTAGGAAAAGGTGCTGGAAGGGGAATGCTCGGGGGAGCTGGATTGTGCTGCTGTTTGGGAGCAGCGAGGAAATGGGAATATTGCCCCTATTTCCAGGCTTTTATCTCGATGGGTTTGGTGCTTCACTTGTTCTTTGCGAGTCTCTGGGATGCAGATGTTCCTGGAGTGGAAGGTGGCAGCTGTCAGGAATGTTAAACACCAGGAATGTTGGCAGGGGCCGAGGGAGAAGCTGGCTTGTTCACTAGGAAATGCAACTAAATATTTACAGAGATTTTTTCCAGGATTTTCCTAGATATCCTCCAGTGCCCAAAGGACTCCAGCTGGAGTGAGCAGGGTTTGCATTCACACAACCCTCAGGATGTTCCTGCCGCTGTTTCCAGTGCTGTTCCATGGCTGAGGCTGCACTGTTAGGGGAAAAAAAAAAAAGGAAATTCAATTTTCTCTAGAGCTACTCAAAAGTCTTGGAAGATCCAAAGAGCTTGGAAAAGCAGGAGGAGAATGGAAACACAAAGCACTCAGTCCTTGGGAATAGTCCATGGTCCTTTCAAGTGCTGCAGATAACTGGGAAGTTTAATTTCCTAATTGCTTCCCTTAATCCCTGGGTGTGAGCTGTGCTTCCCATCCTGTCCATGGAATGTGATTTGAGGGAAAGCTCTGGAAATGTTCTGGCTGCCTGGCAAAAGGGGACCAGAATCCAAACCAACTGGGGCTCATAAAAGGAAGGAGAGGGCAGAGAGTGCCAGGACCCAGGGAATGGCTTCCCACTGCCAGAGGGCAGGGATGGATGGGATACTGGGAAGGAATTGTTCCCTGGGAAGGTGGGCAGGCCCTGGCACAGGGTGCCCAGAGCAGCTGGGGCTGCCCCTGGATCCCTGGCAGTGCCCAAGGCCAGGCTGGACATTGGGGCTGGGAGCAGCCTGGGACAGTGGGAGGTGTCCCTGCCGTGGAGTGGGATGGGATTTGAGGTCCCTCCTAACCCCAAACCAGTCTGGAATTCTGTATCTGCAGGGCACAGTCCATCCCTGCTCCACCCTTACAATTCCCCTGGTGTTTGTCTGGCAGTGGCTGTTCCCCATCTCCCCAAAAACACAGACACACCTTTGTATGATATCCATGGGTTTGTATCCAGGAGCACCTGGGAAAGGAGGGTTGGGAACAGCTGCAGGACAACCCAGAAAGGGAGAGCAGGCACACCATCCACGGCACTGAGTTTGGAGTGGGACGTCCTGCTCTGCACAGCAGGAAACCGCACAAGCCTGGCTTTATCCTTGGTTTCCACAGGCGGATTTGGGAATGTGCTGCAGGATGTGGGACTGAGGCGAGGAGCCAGCCCTCCTTCCCTGGACTCTGTCCTCGCTCCCTGCTCGATCCCGGCCACACGGTGGTGGTGTTGTTTTCCTAATCCCGGAAAGTTCTTCCCAGGAGCAGCTGGAGGAGTGGGACGGGCTGGGTTTGTGGGATGCAGCTGACTGACAACAGGCTGATGGTGAGAAATGTTCGTGCCGTTCTCATGTCAGGGCAGCAGTATTTGTGTGGAGGAGCAGTGCTGCTTTTCCAGCTTCCCAGGCCTTGGAATCTAAAACTCCCCCGAGTTTGGTGGTTTAGTGCTGCTTTATCCCCATTGGGAAAAACGAGGTGAGCCGTTTTTCCAAGAGAACTTAGGAACTCCGAGTCCTTGGGAATCATTTTATGAAATTAAACTTGGTTTCTGAAAAGGTGGCTTGGGGTCTGTGCTGTAAGTAATGGATCTATCCAGATTCCTGTTGGTTTAAATCCCAAAAATATCTTCTTTGGAGCCTGTCTGCTCATGGACAGGGTGCCCATAGCAGCTGGGGCTGCCCCTGGATCCCTGGCAGTGCCCAAGGCCAGGCTGGACATTGGGGCTGGGAGCAGCCTGGCACAGTGGGAGGTGTCCCTGCCATGGCAGGGGTGGCACTGGGTGGGCTTTGAGCTCCCTCCCAACCCATTCCAGGGTTCCATGATCTTCCTGGCATATTCCTGGTTCTATTGTGGCTGCAGTGGAGCCTGGTGCAGTTGGTGCTGTGTAGCCTGTTCTTTTCCGTGGAATTTAATTTCAAAATGCATTTTAAAAAGGGCAGTTCTGGGCAAGTTCAGTGTTTGGGGGCAGAGAGGCTCTGACAGCTCTTTTCCATGAGCCACCTGTCAGTGCAGCTCTGGCATCCTCAGCAACCCTCCAGTGTGATTTACTCTGAGTAGGCTTTGAATTCATTGTGTGCAGCTAAACTTTGTCAAGTTTTTGGACTTAATTTGCTTGTAAGCTATGGACAAAAATGGCAGTAATTTGAATTTTTTCTAGGTCACTGTACACTATTATCAGCTGGGCTCCTTTCTATCAATTTCAACTATTCAGTTTTTAGCCAACAGATTTTTAAAATAAATATTCCCTGGCTGAAGAGGGGGAGATGCTGTTCTAAAATTGTTAGAGCTTGTTGTTAAAAATGACCTTTGTGCAAGAGGAGGTTATTTGATTTAAATAGACTTTTAAAAAGTTCCTCATTTCAGCAGAGCAGATTTTGAGAGACTGAGAGACTTGCCTGACCATTAACTGAGAGCAGGAAGAAATTCCAGGGCTGCTCCAGCTTTAGTGGCAGCTGAGAAGGGGGAGAAGGGCTTGGCCCTTTGTGTGGAAAACTGGGATGGGGAGAATGCTGGAATAATGAGAGAGCCTTGGAAGGCGGAGAGATCATCCAGGTGGTGTGGTGGAGGTGGGAGCTGGCCCAAAGCACAGCACAGGGCAGCCTCGTGTTGGCCCCTGTTTGGTGTTTCTACATAAATTTGTGTCCATCCCCGGAGCCTGGCCGCTCTCACCTCAGCCTCGTGCCTCCGGTGCTGCTTTCGCCTCCCTAATTCCATTGTTCCAGCCTGTGCCCAGCCAGGCTGAGAGATTTGTGCCCTGGCTCCTCTTCAGCTCCTGTTTCTGGGCTGGTGAATATTTATGAGCAGTAAAACATCCTGTCCAGCCCGTTGGAGGCAGAGGGACTGTGCTGGATGGAGGTCGTGTCCTCGGTGCGCCCGGGAGCTCCTGGCTCTCCTGCCAGCCTGAGCTCGGGTTAAACGCTGCTGCAGGAGAGGGAGGCCTGTCCCTCTGGGCTTGTGCTTAGCAATTCGAGGCAATCTCTACCTGAGGTGGAGTGGGAAGAGTAATGAAACACCAAATGTTTTCTCAGGAGAGGCTCCTCCAGCAGAGCCAGTCCTCCGTGCTGAGCAATCTCCCGAACAGGAAACACAACCAGCCCCATCCAGAATTAGCTCGGATCCATTCTTTTCAGCCAATTTTTCTTTTTTCCCTGATAACGCACTCGCAACACCTCTAATTTTAGCCTGGCTGTACGTTCTCAGAGCCAGCAGTGCCAGGAGGGTGTAGTAATACCCTGAGAGCTGATGGGAACGTGACTGAGCTGAGGGAAATGTGCCCAGCTCCCCACACTCCCACCAGAGAGCAAATCCCAGGGAATGTGGCTTTGGAGCACCACTTGTGTGGGGTTTGAGAACAAATCCCTGTCAGGGGCGTCCATGGGCTGCTCACACCCCGAGCAGTGCTTTGTCCATGTTTTGGGTGGGAGTGTGGATCTCTGGAGGTGTGGGAAGCTCTGCAGGGGGCCCTGGGCAGGCTGGATCCAGGGGTCAGCAAAGCCAAGGGCTGGGTCCTGCTCTGGGGTTACAACAACCCCTGGAATGCTCCAGGCTGGGGAAGAGGGGCTGGAAAGCTGGGAAAAGTCCTGGTGGTGTTGGTGACAGCAGCTGGACAGGAGCCCAGGGGTGCCCAGGTGGGAAAGAGGCCAGTGGCCCCTGGATTGGGTCAGCCCCTCATGATGAGACTCTGAGGGGCTGGAGCATGTCCAGGGCAGGGAATGGAGCTGGGAAAGGGGCTGGAGCCCCAGGAGAATTCCTGAGGGAGCTGGGAAGGGGCTGGAGCCCCAGGAGAATTCCTGAGGAAGCTGGGAAGGGGCTCAGGCTGGAGCAAAGGAGGCTCAGGGGGGACCTTGTGGCTCTGCACAAGTCCCTGACAGGAGGGGGCAGCCGGGGGGGTCGGGCTCTGCTGGCAGGGAACAGGGACAGGAGGAGAGGGAACGGCCTCAGGCTGGGCTGGGGAGGCTCAGGGTGGACATCAGCAGGAATTTCTGCATGGAAAGGGTGGCCAGGCCTTGGCAGGGGCTGCCCAGGGAGGTTTGGAGTGCCCATCCCTGGAGGTGTCCCAGGAAGGGCTGGAGGTGGCACTCAGGGCTCTGGGCTGGGGACAAGGAGGGGATCGGGCACAGGCTGGGCTCGGTGATCCTGGAGGGCTTTTCCAGCCTCAGTGATTCCGGGATGTTTTCAGGGCATGAGCAGTGCTGTGATGGGGTTGTGCAGAGGAACTCAAACTGCTCCTTAAATCCCTGCTGTGAATCCTGGCTGGATGAGGCTGCCCGGGGTGCTAAACACCTGTGCTGGAGCACACAAAACCTCCAGCACTTAGTGCTGGGCTTATCTTAGTCTTATCTTCACTTAGTCTTGATCTCAGCACCAGTTAAACACTGGGCAGTGCTTTGAACTTTCCTTCTTAGAAGACATTTGGGCAGTTCAGTTTCTGGAGCCTTCAGATGAGGACTCTGTGTCCTCCTAGAGGTGAAATGGGTACTCAGGGCTGGACTCCCCATCCCCTGGGAGTGCTCAAGGCCAGCTTGGATGGTCAAACCCAGATTTTTAGCACTGGAAGTTTGAGCTCCTGAACAGGTCCAGGCTTTACTTCTGTGTATTTAAAAATGGACACAGAGACAATTTAGACTAAACTCAGGACTGGAATTTTTCAGGGTTTCATCAATGCCTCAGTTCAAATTTGGCATTGGGCTCAAATCCAGCTCCTTTAAAAATATTAAAAACAAACCAAAACAAATGTCACTGGGAGTTTCTGATGGCACATTAATGATAACAATGGTAACAATGATAAATTAATGTGATTTGCTTTCTTAGATAAGGGCTCCTTGGGAGTTCTGGCAGACAGTGAAACAAGCAGGCCCATGACCAAGTGATCTCCCTGCTCTCAAAGCTCCCCTTTATCATCTGTGCTGTTTAAACTAATCAGGGAGTTCTTTTGACAAGAGCTTGGAGCTTGTGAGGTTTCAATTGCCAAGAAAACTTTTGAGGAGCAGCGGGCCCTTAACAGTGAATGGGTGTGAGTGAGATTTAGACTGATATTTAATTTGGGCCTCAGCCACAGCCTGGGGGATGTAACACTTAAAGCTCTGCATTTACACAGTGGTAGAAACTTGGTGCAGTTGAGTGAAATTCCCGAGGTGATCCCTGCTGTCTTCGGGACCAGGGATAATCTGCATCCCGAGCAGTCTCAGTGTGGGGAACCACGCGGCACAAACTCTGCTCAGGAAGAGGCCCTGTGCAAACCTGCCTCATTATGTAGTGATGCTCAGGGATTGCCAGGGCTCTGTCCTACAAGCATGGATCGTTTTTAACCTGAGCAGTATGAAAAGCTGGTGTTTAGAGCGAGCTGCCTGTGTCTGCCGGCCCCGGGTTTGGGGACAGTGCTCAACCACTCTTTCCTTGGCCATTCCAAAGCCAGGGAGTGGTTATTTGTGGAACTAAACTTGCTGTAGAAGTACAAATTCAAAGGAAAAGGAGCATTTCATTAGGTTTTGATCACTTTTATTTATTTGTTTATTTATTATTTTCTTTCCTGACTGAAGTTCTCCCTGGGTCTCAGGGGCTCACCTGTGTGAGTTGTAGCTGTGGGAATTACGCACTCCCTGTCACCCAGATTTTTTACCTGATCACATGAAAGCTTTCACGAATTCTCATGGACAAGAGCAGATGTTGCCAGGTTTAAAAATAAAATTAAACCAACAGCAGCAGCTCTTGAGAATTCCTCAGCCATTGAGGCTTAGTTCCATGGTGCTGTGCTGTTATCTGTCAACCATTCATGCAATTAAGGGAAAATCTCTCCCAGCGTTTCCATGGTGCTGGAGCACTCCAGGAGAACAGGCAGCCCACACAGGAGCCAGGAGCAATGAAATATTAATTGAGCACCAGCACATGTTCAATAATCTCCACACTTAATCCAGGCCTGAGTCATTCAGGCCCAGCAAATGAGGCAGTGGAACAGAGCACAGCCTTGGCAGGGACTTCATCTGAGGGGAAAAAGCCATTTCTTGTGGGACCGGGCTGGGGAGGTGGCAGTGGTGCCTTGTGGGGCCGGGAGCTGGCCCAGGTGGGTGTGGGAAGCTTGGGATCCAAGGTGTGCCTCCAGAGGAACCCAAAGGAAGAGGGATTTTGAGATGTGCATCAAGCTGGGAATGATGAATTTACTGTAGGGCTGTGAGATTGTGGAATCCTGGAATGGTTTGGGTGGGAAAGGACCTTAAAGCTCATTTTGTTCCACTGTTCCATGGGCAGGGGCACCTCCCACTGTCCCAGGCTGCTCCAACCTGGCCTGGGACACTGCCAGGGATCCAGGGGCAGCCCCAGCTGCTCTGGGCACCCTGTGCCAGGGCCTGCCCACCCTCCCAGACAGGAATTCCTTCCCAGTCTCCCATCCAGCCCTGCCCTCTGGCAGTGGAAGCCATTCCCTGTGTCCTGTCCCTCCCACTGAAGGAGGGTGGGCAGATCCCAGATGGAGTTGGTCTCCCCGTGTGCTGCAGAGTGGATTTGGGGGAAGCTGTGCCTCCTCCAGCAGCACCAGCACACATCCCAACCCTCTCCCCATGGCTGTGTCCACCTTTGGAACGTGCTGAGCCTTGTGCTTAAAGTCAAAAGAAACATTTCCAGACTCTGGGAATGCCCAGTGACTTCTCCAAGGGCCGGGGGTTGTGGTTGGTGATGCCACCTGGGAAGTGTGGACTGAACACGGCTGGGGCTTGGGAGCTGTTGGGTGCTCCCACATGGACAGGGCACCTCCAGAGGCCCCTCCAGTGACACAAACCAGGAGTGAAATGAAATTCCAGATTCTGGTGTGGTGTGAGCTCCTGTGTGATCCGTCTGGGAACGAGTCTGGATCCAGGGAAGTGCTCCAGCCGGGCCTGTGCTGCTCCGCTCCGGGGTGGGCCCGTCCTGCCCAGCTGTACCTTTGCCATTTGCTCTCTGGGAGCTGGGATACGTTTGGATAAGCTGGAATTAGTGATGCCAGAGTGGCCTCCTCTCCCTGGGAACAAAATCCTATCCTGATTCAGCTTTCCAGAAGAAAACTTTCCCTGAAAATCTTTGAGGGGGGTGCAGCATCTTCCCAGCTCCAGGTCTCTGCTGCTGCTCCTGTTTCCCACCTGGAGCTGCTCTGGAGCTCTGGGGAGGAATTGGCATTTTTTGGCCAATTTTTTTTGGCATTTTGAAGTCCTGCAGATGAAAGGGCCCTGCCATCCCCTGCTGCCTTTTCCTCTCTGCTTTAGAACACGATCCTGGTTCTTGTTCTCATTGCTGCTGGAAAGGAACAGTCCCACAATGAGTTTTTAGGCTGAATAAGTTATCAGTTGCCTTGCCCCTAAAAAGGCTGGATCACAGCTTGAAATACCAGCATTCCAAGGTGGTTTTCCAAGAACTGATGGTGCAGTTCCAAGCAAAAGGCTGAGAGAATGGATATTCGTGAAGAAAAATCCTGGGAAAATTGAGAGTTGTGTTCTCTGGCTTATTTAATTTCTAAATATCTCAAAGAGGGCTCTGTCAGCTCCCTTAAATGAGAGCAGATAATGGGGCAGATATTGATACCTGCAAAGAGACTTTTGGGGCTGAACTGTATTTATTTTAAACTTCTGAGGTGTCTGATCTACAAAAACCTGAGCAGATAAAGTTTAGAGAAGAAAGGGAGTGAAAGCTCTGGGCTTGAAAGGGAAGTTGAGAGGGAAATATAAAGGTTTTCTGCTTTTTGCCCTTTTTCCCTAATTTCTCCACTTCAGATGCTAATTAACATTTCAGAGGAAGGATGGCTTTGCTAAAAATCCAACACCTCTCCTTAAGGCTCGGCTTAAAAAGAATTCGAGACTTGTGTTGAAAACCAGGCTAATATTGGCATTCCTGATATTTTAAGGATAAAAGAAGGAACAAATCAAGCAAAGCCATCCTAGACAGTCTCTCAAGCCCACATAAAGAAACAAATTCAGGCAAAAGAGGGTTTTGGATACTTGGCAACTCCTCTTTAACATTAATTCCAGTTCTTTTCCCTTATTTTCCCGAGTGATGCATCCCAGGTAGTTGTTCCCTTCAGGTATTTCTGGAGACAATTCCCCATTCCTGGTCAGGCAAATCACTGTGGACAATAGTGGCACCTCAAAATATTGAGTTTTCTGTAATATACCAACTCTGGCAGTGGGAAGCCATTCCCTGTGTCCTGCCCCTCCATCCCTTGAAATGGGATCTCCTGGAGCCCCTTTAGGTCCTGCCAGGGGCTCTGAGCTCTCCCTGGAGCCTTCCCCTCTCCAGGTGAGCACCCTCAGCTCTCCCAGCCTGGCTCCAGAGCAGAGGGGCTCCAGCCCTGTGGCCCTAAAATGTTTCTCAGCAGAAAAGTCAGCTCTTCTGTTGTCCAAATCTCTTTTTTTCTTGATTTAATCATGACTATAAATGTTATTAGACAATTTACCAGTCATGACAACAAAGTAGAAGTAATTATGGACGTGAATGACAAAAGGAATTGTGTTCAGTAGGATAAATGAATCCCATTTTCCATACTGTAGTGAGAATATGTTGTTGGGATGGGCAGTGCAGTCCTCCCAAGAGGGAGTTTTCCAACTCAGATCTCAGCTGGAAACCCTCCAGAAGATAAATCCTGTCTCCGTGGGCATTCCCTGGGGTGGGAGCGACAGCACTGCTGCAAAATTGACCCTTGAACCTTGTGGCTGTTTCAGGAGCCCTCTGCCAGCACCTCCCTGCAGGATGGTTTTTCCTGCGGTGGCTGGTGAATATTTCACCCCTCAGACCTTTCAGACCTTCAGCGCTGTGTTTGTGGCAGCTGAGGGTGAGCTTGAGGTGACCCTAAATTAACTTCGCTGTCACAGCCCAGGGATCCATAAACGATGTCCTGGTTTTCCATCCCCTCATAACTTCACCTCTTACTGTAGCCCCTGAATTTTTTTCCCCAGATAAAAAACATCCGGCTGATGAAACAAACTGGATTTTTCTACCTGATGGAGGAAAATTTCCCTTTCCCACTTCTCCGTGGCTTTTGGTCTCCTGTTTCTGGCTCCCAGCTTTCCTTACAGACACTTAAATTTCGCCCTCTCTCCCTGCTAAGGGCAGAGCTTTTCCTGGCTCCTGCTGGAGCTCAGCGCTGCCTGGCCGAGGTTTGGGAGTGCACGGAGGGAATCCTGGCTTGGGAGGAGCCTTCTGCCCTTCCAGGCTCTGGGAGGCCACAGAGATGGGGATTATTGCCAGGGGCTGGGGTGCTGAAATCCCTGATCCATGGAGGAATTCCAGGATATAAAGCTGGGCACGCTGGCTTAGCCATGGCAGCTCATCCATGGATTTGTTTTGTTTTTCCCTCCTGAGGCAAAGCTCCATCGGGGTCTGCTGGGATTTTATTTGACTGAACTCCTGGAAGCAGAGCTGAGCCCAGGGACCACTCCTGAAATTCTGACGCCCTTTAGCTCCAACACTCCCTGGATTTCAGCCTCTCATCCCTTTCCCTGCTGTTTTCCTGCCCTGCTTTTATCCCCTGGCTCTGTCCCTCTCCGTTTGCTGCCCCACCAGGCTGGGTGTGAGCAGGTTCCTGACAGCATCCTGTGCCTGGAGCACTTCGAGGCTCCTGCAGCCCTGCTGAGTCCCTGGAAAACCCAGCAGTTGTGCCAAAGTGCACTTTTGGGGTTGGACAGCCTCCCTGCCTGGAAAACCAAAGCCCTGCAGGTGCAGCCTGGGTGAGGGTGGAGCACCCTGAGCTGACCTCTTCCAGGGGAGCTGCAGTGAGAATTCCCTGCCTGTGGCAGGGGCTGGAATGGGATTTTGAAGGTCCTTCCCTGGATTTCTGTAGTGCCAGAGGGTGCTGGGAGCCAGCAGCTGCTTCCCAATTCCTGTGGGGATCCCCCCACACCTGTGGCACCTTGGATTTCTCTGGGTTTCTTTTCACTGCTCATCCATTCATATCCAGTCCTGGCTCTTACTTAGGAATATTAATTCTGTATTTATTGGTCAGCTGGGCCTTACTGGGATGTGTAAGCTCAGTTCATAGCTCTGGCAGAGTCTGAATAAAGAAAAACCAGTTTCAGGAGCTGTTCCCTTTCCCTGCTGCTTTCGGCTGGATGTTTGCAGGCAGTTGAATGCAATATTGACTGGGACATGAGAAGGGTGAGGGAACAATCTGAAATGCCATCTGTTAGGCCCTAAATGAAGGCGTAAATCCACCAGAGGTGATGTTTTAGAGGTTCAGTGGAGCAGAGCCTGCCCACACGGGGCTGTGCTGACTGAGGGCCCAGCCCCTCATTGATTCCATCGAGGAAAATGAATTCTTGAATCTCTTAATTGTGCTTGCAATGGAAATTCTCTGGTGTATCTGTTTACCTTCCTCATTCTCTCATCCTTCCCAGTCTGGATTTGATCTGTTGGGATTCTTGGAGTTATCCCTCCATCCTCTGTGGGTTTGGGTGCTGCTGCCCTGAATCCCTGTCCCCAAACCTGCAGCCCATCCCTGTCTCCAGCCCCACAAACAATTAACTCTTGAATTAAAATTCCTGGTGTAGCAAACCCAACCGTCCCAGCCTCCTTGACCTTTCCTTTGGGGGCACTTCCAGGGGGCACTTGGCACATCCAGGGCATCTGCTGTGGGAACAGCCCTGCCACAGCCTCATTTCCCACCTTTGTCCTGCACCTGGCCAGGATTTTCCTCTTCCAGAGCTCGTGCATTTGAGGAAAACGTATTCCAGCAGCACTCCTGCTTCCTATTCCTTCCTCACTGCGCATAGATAGAGGGAAGGCATGGCACCAAATGAGATTTCCTCTGATTGGAGCTCCTTGGATTTCAGACTCCTGAGTCGGGGCAGAACTCGAACAGTTCTGAGTGTGGCTTGTGCATCTGCTGGGCTTGCTCGGGAATGGGAACCACTCCGTCTCACCCACTGCCCTAAAACCTTGTTTGAAAAGCCCAGGAATGCAGAAGAGAACCCAAACTGGTGCTTGAGTTGCCCCAGTTCCACAGGCAGGGCTGTGTTTTACACAGGGCCGAGCTGCCAAGGCACTGGGAGAAGCAAAAACTCGGTTTTCCTGATGCTCCTGGAAATCCCTTTATTCCCCAGAATGTGCTGGGGCAAGGCCACCTTGCTAACGAGGAAAGCCCCAGTGGGAGGCACCAATAATGGGTGCTTACTGTCCAGCTCCATCTAAAGCTCTTTTGTGCTTGGATTTAAACAAACAACAAAAAAAGCTGCTTTTATTATTTTTGTGAGTTTTATCTCTTCAGCTGGTCTGGAGACAGCGTGTTAGTCAGCTGTGTGGGCAGCGAATCACCCAGGAGGTCAAACTTGGTGTTTTAATTAAAAATACGTGGCTTTGACATATTAAGCATCCATTAAAAGCCCCGTGGCTTGTCTGGGGAGGCTCTGAGGGCAGGACTGAGCTGATTAAATGGAAAGAATGGAAGCGTTGCTTTGGATTATTGTTATTGTTTTGCTTGTCTCCCAAGGAAGAGATCTGCAGGGTTTATCTGGCTGGGGGACAACCAGCAGGTGGAAAAATGTCATTTTTTTGCTGTTTTTGTGTGATCAGCACAGAGCCGAGTGGGGGGTGTTGGGTGGTGTGGCCCAGAGGCTGCTGGACTTCTTAGGGAGAGGAGGAATTGTAGTTTTTAAATCCATGTGACACTTGAAGCAAGGAGGATTTCTCCCCCTGTGGGCTCTGTTCTCAGGGGTGCTGGGATGCAGACCTGCAGGGCCCTGGGGTTTCCTCAGAATGGGAAGGCTCAATTCCTTCAGGAGCAGGTGTTAAGTGTAATTATGCCAAAGAGATGGAGCAGTTATTGGTTAGCACACAAGCAGTGATCCTGGCCCTGGTTCAGGCCACCCTGCACACCTAAGTCTGTCCTGGTTCTGATGCGTGCTGAATCTGAGGAATTTGCATCCTGGCAGCGCTGGCTCAGCTTTGCAGCTGGATTTCAGGATATTTGGTGCCTTTCCCTGCTGGAGGTGCTGCAGTCGTGGCTCAGGGCCCCTGGCAGTGGGGTTTGGGTGCTGGGGCCCCCATCCTGCTCTCCCAGCAGGGGTTGTGTCCCCAGGGTGTGCTCCTGGAGGCTGGATGAGCTGGGCATCTCCAGCAGAGCGGGGCTTCATTTCATTAATGTTCACACAAAAACCAGGAAATAAAGAGAAACCTTTATTTTAAAGCCCCAAACACTGAAGGACTGAGTTGTAACCCAGGGAAGGGTTGTCCCTTTGTCCCACATCCATCAAACCTGAGCACTAATGAAAGGGGCTTCTCCCTTCCAAGCAGGAATTGTTCCCTGGGAGGGTGGGCAGGCCCTGGCACAGGGTGCCTAGGGCAGCTGTGGATCCCTGGCAGTGCCCAGAGCAGCCCCTGGATCCCTGGCAGTGCCCAAGGCCAGGCTGGACAGGACTTGGAGCAACCTGGGACAGTGGGAGGTGTCCCTGCCCATGGAATAAATGAGTTTTAAGGTCCTTTCTAACCCAAACCAGTCTGGGATTCCATGATTGTTATCCCAAGGAAAGTGGGAAAGTGAGATGCTGCTGCTCTGCTGCACAGCTGCCCTTTCTGGGGTTGTTTTGGGCAACCACAGCTTTCTTTAATTTTGAAATAGAAAATGGGCAAAGTATTTGATTAATCTGGGTAAATTCGAGTGGGCTGTGCCATTCTGTTTAAATGTGATTTCAGCTGAATGGAAGGCACTGGGCCCTGAGGAGGTGCAGAGCTGTGCATTGGTATTCAGAAGCTGCAGGGCTGCACTCCTGCCAGGCTATTTAAAACCCGCAGAAAAGCCTCCCGAAACAAGGTTGTGCTCCTCACTTACCATTCCAGGGCTGAGAAGCTGCCACCTCCAGAGAGGCAGCACAAACCTCACCACGCTTGGAGCTTGTCCATAACAAATCTGAACCAAATTTGGTTCCTTTTGCTGTCGCTTTTCCATGGGGGTGTGGGTAAAACAGGAAGATTTAATGCGTGCAAGTGATTTAATTGCAAATGGACAAGGATTCTGCACTGAGACTGTGCAGTGCTGCAGGGATGTGGCCACTGCTTGAGAGTTTGGGGGAAGAAATGGCTTTTGAATTGCAAAACTTTGTCTCACTTGAACAGACTCCCTCGTACGTGGGAGCTCTGGGAATTCAGTTACAGCTCTCCTTGAATATATTAAAATTGGGGGGTTGTAGTTTTAAAGGAAAATAATCCCAGCACGGCTGAGGGTCAGCACTGTTGGGTGTGGTGGCATCCTGGCTGTGGGGGAGCCTCAGGGATGGTGCCACGGTCCCAGATTTTAGGGAAAGCTCTCAGAAATAGCATTCAAGTAGGGCAGCTCATTGCCATCCCCTTCCCTGCTCTTCCCAGCTTTCCTCCACTGCAGGCACTGCTGGAGATGGGAGGCTGTGGTGGTGAGGAGCAGCTCTGTGAGGGATTTGGGGTTGTCCTGTTCCGGGGATGCCCCTGGTGGTGCCAGGGAGCACGGGCAGATCCCCGGGGGTGCTCCCACAGCCCAGGAGCCAAGGACGGGTACAGCCAGCTCCTGTGGTGTGCTCCCTCCTGGGACCACATCAGGAAATCTGGGGTTCTGGAGAGAATTCCGTGACTTTGTCACACCCACAGGCATCTCCTGGCTGAGGAATCCCAGGAGTAAAGCCCTGGGCAGGAATGTTTCACTGCTGGCCATGGGGGAGGCTCTTCTGGAACATTCCAGATTTCCCTGGGTTTTTAAGGTGCAGGTTGCTCACAGCTCTGAGTCAGTCACGCCTGGAATGTCCTGAGTTGGAAGGATCCACAGGATCATGGATCCGACTCCTGGCCTTGCCCAGGACAATCCCAAAATCCCACTCTGGGCATCCCTGGCAGCGCTGTCCCAATGCTCCTGGAGCTCTGGCAGCCTCGGGGCTGGGAGCATTCCCTGGGGAGATCTGGGTGGCTGGAGCCTTGGATCTCCAGCATTTTCAGCTGATTCTGGAGCTCAAAGGGGAATCCCTGGATGCTGATCCTGTCCTTGCTAGTGAAATCCCTCCTGTCCTGCCTGGGCAGGAATTCTGTGCTGGGACATCCCATGGGATCGTCTGTCCCCTGCTTCTCCCAGAATTTTGGGGAGGCAAAGCCACTTTTTGTGCTGGGAATGCACGAAGCTGTGGGTGGTGGGAACCAGACGATCCCTGAGATCTGTAGAAGGGCCAGGTGTGAAAACCTGGTGCTACAAATCCCACAGCTCCCGAGGAAACAGGTGCCAGAGTGAGGTGACTTTTCCTAGGCCGAACCTAAGGAAGTGGGGACAATGTTGAACTTATCAGTGCACCAGAAGAATGAGAATCCAAGCGGAAAAGCTGAGTTTGGGCTGCAGTGTTGGACAGCAGGGAGTGCCAGTGATGCCTGGGAAGGCTCTGAAGTGCAATTCTAGTCAGAAAAATCACTTTGGGACAGCGATGGAGGGGCTGGAGGCGGGTCATACCCGTGGTTTTCAGGAGTGTGTTCCTTGCTGCTGTCCCTGGGAATGCAGCCAGAGCCCTCCAGCTCAATAAAAGCTGTGACACTTCTGAGTTTCAGCAGTGGTGGCTTCGTGGTGACCTCTGGGGAAGAAGGGACTTTCAGCCTTGGCTCCGTGAAAACCACAGGCTTTAGGAAATGAAAGTCACCCTTTTGTCCCCAGTGTCAGCAGAGCACTTTGAAGGTGTCAGAAGGGACAGAGCTGCTGAGTCAGGGCCTTCCCACAAAACTGCTTTTCTGAGGAAGAAGTGTGTTCTGAGGGAATGTACGAGTTCTGTGAACACCCAGCCTCAGTGGGAGATCCCAGCAGAAGAAAATACGTGCTGGAAAAGGCAGGTGTGGAATGTGATGGGACCTCTTGCTGCAATTAGAGGCAAAAAGCAGGAGCCAGAAGGATCCCAGGAGCTGTTCCTGCACTAGGGCAGAGCTGCTGCCACACAGACTGCTGCATCCCTTGGGAAAAGCCCCTGCAGCGCCTCCCTGGTGGGGAGGAGAAGCTCCAGGGTGACCTAACTGGGACCTTTCCTGAAGGAGCCTGCAGGAAAGATGGGAGAGGGATTATTTACAAGGGCCAGGACACAGGGAATGGTTCCCAGTGCCAGAGGGCAGGGATGGATGGGAGATTGGGAAGGAATTGTTCCCTGGCACAGGGTGCCCAGAGCAGCTGTGGCTGCCCCTGGATCCCTGGCAGTGCCCAAGGCCAGGCTGGACATTGGGGCTTGGAGCAGCCTGGGACAGTGGGAGGTGTCCCTGCCCATGGCAGGGGTGGCACTGGGTGGGCTTTAAAGTCTCTGCCAACCCCAGCCAGTCTGGGATTCTGGGATCCCTTTTTCTGTAGTTGAATTTAGAGTGGAATGAGCGAGGGGGAGACACTGATGAGGAAATGAGGAATGCTGGAGGTGTCAGACTGAAGCCCTACAGCCACTGGTGCTGGCCCAGTGAAGGGAAGCACAGGGCTGAGGGGCCTGTGGGGTCACCTGGGCTGAAATGGCTCTGGGCTCAGCATCACAGGAGGATTTCAGAGCAGATTCAGATGAAAGGCAGTGAGGGGGAGCAGCATCAAAGGGCTCTCCAAGCCCAGTCTGTTCCCAGCCCTGCAGGAACATGGAGGCTGTTTGCCATGGCCAGTGACTGCTGTGTCTTGTGCTTGAAGTTTCCTCAAATCACAAGGGATTTGGGATCCTAAAAGGGTTCTGTGGGGCAGAGCTCTGCCCTTGGAGCACTCCTGGCACTTCCCTGCTTGTCCCTGTGCTTCCCTGCCCCCAAACGCACCAGCACAACTGCTTGTGGGGCAGCAGGTGGATCCAGCTAAACAAAAACACCCAACCACTCCCCTGAGGGGCCAAACGTGCCAGGAGGACACCAGGTGGGTCAGGAGGTGGTGGAAGGAGAAGCTGTGGAGATTTGGTGCAGTGAAAAGGAAAGCAGGGAGCTGGAGGGGCAGGAGGGAGCCCGCAGCATCCCGGAGAAGGGAGCGGGAGGAGGGAGCCCGCAGCATCCCGGGGAAGGGAGCGGGAGGAGGGAGCCCGCAGCATCCCGGGGAAGGGAGCGGGAGGAGGGAGCCCGCAGCATCCCGGGGAAGGGAGCGGGAGGAGGGAGCCCGCAGCATCCCGGGGAAGGGAGCGGGAGGAGGTGCCAGGCTGGCGGTGGCAGCGTGCCTGTGAGAGCGGCAGGGGTTGCTTAGCAATGAGCAGCAGAATAAACATTCCTGGAGAACCATCTCAGGGCTTCAGCTCCGTGTGAAGGCAGCAGCTGCTCTGGCAATGGCAGGGATGTCCTGAGGGCCTGGGCACCGCTGGATGCAGCAGGGGAGCGCCCAGGGGGACCTGCCCAGGGCACCTTCCCAGAGTCCGGGTTCACGCCCAGCCCAGGGCCCTCCCTGGAGGGAGCGTCTCCCCCTGACCCAGGGGCTCACACAGCAGCACAGGCTGTCCGGAGGCTGCCCCACACCTGGAGTGCCTAAGGCCAGCTTGGACAGGGTTTGGAGCAGCCTGGTGTAGTGGGAGCTGTTGCTGCCCTGTCTCATGGAATGAGATGAGCTTTAAAAGTTCTGTTCCAACCCAAACCATTCCACGATTCTCTTGAGGCACCACTGGGCACCTGAGCCCTGCGGAAGGGCCCATTTCCATCTCTTCCAGGTGTTTGGTGCTTTGCTTCCCTTCCCCGGTGGTGGCAGGAGGAATTTCTGCATAGAAAGGGTGCTCAGGCCTTGGAACAGTCCAGGGAGGTTTGGAGTGCCCATCCCTGGAGGTGCCCAAGGAAGGGCTGGAGGTGGCACTCAGGGCTCTGGGCTGGGGACAAGGAGGGGATCAGGCACAGGCTGGGCTCGGTGATCCTGGAGGGTTTTTCCAATCTCACTGAATCTGGGATGTCTGCTTTTATTCACTGAGTAAATCTCACCTATTTGAGTGTCCTTTGATTATTTGTGGGATGAAAGTCAGGGCCTGGATGCTGGAGCTGTGGAGCATCTGAGACTGAGGCAGTTTAGGAATGCCGATATCCTTCCCTGTTTAATTATCCCGTGTTTCATGGATTGTGGGGAGGGGAATCGCTGTTTGTAAATCCTCTGTTCTCAGCACCAAGATGGAAGTGTGGAGCTGCTTTGTTTCCTCGTGTTGCAGCAGAGATTGCAATGGGCCCCCAGTGTCCCTGGAGCTGGAGAAAATCTAATTAAAGCAACAGCACTTCGCTGTGCCTGTGCAAGATTCCCAGCTTTATGCCGTGGTGTTTGAGTTTTCCTTTCCTGATGTCTGGTGGAGCTTTGGGAGACCCTTTGCCTGTCCCGAGGCAGGGTGGGCTGCACGGCAGAGCCCCTGAGCCAAGAGCTGCTGCTGCTCTCCTCCTTCCTGCTGAACCTCCCTGGGAGCGGCTCTCCGTGTGCTGCGGCGGAGTATTGACGAAATGTAATTAAAAACCTTCTGTGCTGCCGATGTGCTGAAATCCCAGCGGTGATAAGGGGTTATCAGAGCTGCCCCGGCCTCCGAGGGGAATCCCTGAACCTTCCAGGTTGTGAGAAAATCAAAGGGAAAGGCCAGAGCTGCTGGAGGGAGGGGCTGAGAGCAAAGCAGGGGAAGGTTTTGGCAGCCTGCGGGCGATGAGTGCGCAGCTAAAAAAGGTGTGAACTGAAGATATCAGAGCCGCCTCTGCCTGACCCTCCTGGCCGGGGCAGCACCTTCCTGCCTCCCAGACGAGCAGGTCTGGGTGGATAAATCCGTCCTGAGACTGTTGTTCAGATCTAATCGGTAGGGTAGTTTGGGCAGGGTAATTTGAACACACATCACATCCCCCGCTGCGCTGAGCCTGCCCTCACCTTGCTGCAGGCTGTGCCTGGAATATCTTCCTCTCCCATCCAGGAGAAGGGCCAGCTCTTCAAAGTGTGGAGCCTGGGGCTCCCAAATCCCAGAAAAACAGCCTGGAGAGCTCCGGGAGAGGGGGTGTCCCGGGAACATCACCAGTGTCACGGGAAGATGAGGACACCTGGATGCTTTCCACTCCTCGTGAGGGAAGCAGGAGGTGCCCAAGGAGGGTTTGGAGGTGGCACTGGGCTGGGGACAAGTTGGGACAGGTCACAGGCTGGACTTGGGGATCTTGGAGGTTCTATTCCAACTTCAATGAATCTGCACCTTCCCAGCTCGGGCTTCATCCCAGTTTGTGATGGGTTTTGTTGGGAATTTGTCCCGTGCCCGTTAATGGTTGCAGAATTCCTGGATAGCCACGGAAATGCCTCTGGAGCAGGACTGGGGCCAGCGTGGCTGGAGGGTTCTGGACACCAGGAACAGCAGCAGATCCTTCCTGAGGGAAGGCAGGGACTGGAGCCCTGAGCGAGATGGAGCAGGGGGAGCAGTTGCTTTTGTAGCCTGTTTTTAATAGAATTCTTTTATTCTAAACCCAAGTCCTTAAAACCTGGAAACTTAATGAGGTGAAGACACCACGCTATGGAACATATGTGTGTATTTATGGGTAAGGTACTTTAAACCATTTATTTGTCCCTATTGGTCTGAACCTCTTTGAAATGTCAATAACTGAAACTGCAGGGCGGTGGAATTGGAATTTGGGGTTTTATGGCTCAGCTGTGGGAGAGCTCTGGGATCTCCTGTGATGATGCTCAGGAGTCTCTGAAGTTTGGGGCTGGCAGGGAGGAGCAGCAGCTGTTGGGGCTAATTCAGGGTTGTAGGACATGGCTGCACCTCAAACCCATCCTCGCTGGCATGGCCACATCTCTTGGCACTCCGGGAGGCAGAAGGATGGATCCCTGATTGAAGAGTCAGATTTGACCTGATTGATCTGTATTCCATGAAAACAGGACACTGCTGGGTTTTGCCAGCAGGATGAGGTGTTAAATCCTGATCTTTCTTGCAGGAAATTTTCCTGTTTCAGAGTAGTTTAAAACTTTTTTTTTTTTTTTTTTTTTAAACCTCAGATTTGAATTCGTGGTTTAACCTGTAGCAGCTGGCTTGCGTGGCTAATGAGGGTGATTAATACTGATAAATGGGCAGTGGAAAGGCAGGGCCACGGGTGGGGTGGTGTGGCTGATGCTGCAAAGTGCTCGGAGCTGATTTAATGTCACAGAGCAATCCCATGTGATGCAGTTTTCTCCTCCCAGGACCTGGTTCAGCCCCAAAATCCTCAGAAGAACTTAAATCAAGAGGGAGTTTTATCCTTTTCCCACTGGGAGGTGCCTGCAGGGAGCCCCTGGATGCCAGGCTGGGAATGGCTGCGGCTGTGGGAGCTGGAGGGGATGGCTGGGACACCTCTGCTCTCCAGACACAATTCCTGGATCCACGCTGTTCCAGAGGGCTGGGACACGGACACCATCCCAGGAACACCCTGGCAGCACCCCGTGTCCCGGGCTCTGTGGGGGTGAATCCCACTGGGAGAGGGCAGGGAAGCGGAGCAGCAGCACGGCTGGCTCTGGGAAGAGCTGGGCCACACACAGGCCTGGAAAAGGAGCTCAGTTTGGGAATGAAGGTGAAGCTGAACCTCTGCTGGATCTCTCTGAATCCCAGAGGGTTTTTGGAAGCCTCGTTGTCCCATCTGGGATGCCAAAGAACTGATGCCTTAAGAGGCCTCCTAGACCCAGAGACTGGACAGGAGTGAGGGAATAAAGGCAGGGATTTATCTGAAAGGCCTTCAAAGGTACCCCTGGGCAGCCAGAGGCCACTGCCCAGATGGACCCCAAGGTGGACGGCAGGGCACGGGTTCTTCACTCTTTTATAGGTTTGGTTCATTTGCACAGCAGGGTTAATTAAAGCTTCAGTTTAATGATGTAATTTCCCCTCAGCTTGCCCCCCCTTTAGAGGCTTTTGGTTTATAATTTTGGGCCTAGGACGGTCTGGGTGTCCTTGGAGAGCAGGCCCGGAGAGGCTTTGTTATGTCTGCCTGGCACAGAGAGCAGAAATGAACAGGCCACAAGAAACTCCAGAGTTACACACTGGGCAGTGCAGGATTTGAAAATAGAAAAGTTAAAACCTAAGGCATCACTTCAAGCCCTGCAGAGCTGCTCTCCTCAGCAGTTCCGTGCCTCTGGAAAAGGGATTGGCCCTTCCTGGCCGGAAGCAGGATCCGCACTGCGATTCCCATTTTTCCTGTACAGAGTAGATCTTCCCTAATTCTTTTCCCTCCACATTGTTTTTAAATGAGGCTTTTCTTTTCCTAATTAACCACGCAATCATTGCCTTTCTGCCTCTGCTTTGTTGGGGCACTTGAAGGTATCTCACTGAGGCTTTGTTTCTGCTCTGGCTTCCCCGCAGCTTCCAGAATCCCAGCCAAGGCTCTGCAGCTGGAGTTTCCCTGCTGGAGATTTCTCCTTGGAAAGAAATCAGTTCAAATTTACCTGTGCAGCATTTGTTAGGGATTGAGGTGGCATTTCTGCCTTCAGAGCAGCTCCTGGTTTGGTTGATCAACAGGAATTATTGATCTGGGGGGGATAAATGAGTTGTCTTAAATCTTCTGCCTCACTTCTTGCTGCTCCAGAAGCCACCCTGAGTCCTTTCCATGGATCTTCTGTGGACAAAATGCAGATTATCCCTTGATTTACTCTTTGTCCACTCAGGGTTTATCCCAACCACGTGCAGACCAACGCCACAAGCCCATCCCTTGTTATACTAAGCACAAATAGTTCTCAACTTCTCACTGATTTTTAAATTTTATTTGGAAAGTAATAAAAAAAATCTTAGTTTTTCTTTGGAAAAGGAGATTTTGTGTCTAATGGAGTTTGCTCTGGGGAGAACAGATCCTCCTCTGGGAAAACTTCAGGCAGCTTTTAATAGATCCCTGTTTTTCCTTGTGCTGGGCTTTGGTGTTAACTTCTAACAACTGCAACAATTATTTGGGAGAACCTGGTGGCATCACTGAGCTCCCCTTTCTGCTGCTTTGTTGTGCTGCAATTTGGGAATCATGGATGTGACAAAACCCTCAGTTAAAGCCAGCTCCGGCATCCAGACAAAATCCGGGGCGTTTCATCCCGATCTCCCGGGATCCCGAGCTTGGAGCAGGTCTGGGACCAGCCGAGCCCCAGGCTGGGGTTTGTATCCCTGGGGACACAAATAAGCAGGAAAAGCAAAGCAGAGCCCATGGAAGCTGTGGGATGCTCCCAGGGGCTCCTGCAGGGAGCAGGGCTCGTGTGGGGCTCTGCTGTCCCACTGCCCCTGCTGCTCTCATCCCCGGACATCTCTGTGGATCACTGGGGCACGGAGTCTGGATCTGGCTCCCCAGAGGGGCGTGAGGAGAATTCCCTGCAGTCACTCCAGAGGCACTTTTGGCACAGAAAGCCTGGAATTTGTCCCTGTTACACTTTGGGCAGGGCATGTTTGCAGTGCTGGCACGAGGCAGGCATGGAGCACGTGCAGCTCCACTGCCAGGAATTCATTCAGGAATTAATTCTTCTTGGAGCTGTTCAGGAGTGCTTTAAATCTTGCATGAAGGGCTCAGGCATCAGTGCAACCTCCATCCAAATTTTTCTTTGCATTTCTGTCTAAGATGATGCTGAAATGGAGACTGAGGTTTTATGTCAAACTTCATCACCTGCAGGAGGAAAATAAATGAAAACCTGGAGCCATGGGAAGCGCTGTCCAGCATCCTGGTGAAGGATTAAGGGGAAGAACTACAAAATATCGGGATTTTGACATGGTTTTGGTTTCTGTGTAGCAGAGCTGGCTGGAAAGGGCACCCCTGAGATGCCCAGGTGTGTCTGGCCCTCTGCCAGGGCAGGATTTGGGGACGGCAGGATGAGGGTGCAGCTTTCCCTCCACCCCTGGCTGGCTCCAGGCTCACAGGGAGGAAGCAGAGGACAATCATTTTCTCTCAGGGCTGCTTTGGCACCAGGGCTCTGCTTTCCAGGAATGCAATTTAATCCATGGCCAGGCGAGTGTGAAGGATTAATGGGAAGAGCACGGGGCTCAGATCCAATCTCTTTGATTTCAGCCATAATTCCCTTCTAAAGTGCAGCAGCCATCCCGACTGAAGGATTCGCACCCATTTGATCCCTGCAGGGTGGGGGGATTCCAGGTGTTTATGGGGTGGGATTTACGGCACAGCCTGGATCTGCCTCCAGAGTCCAGGTGTGCTCCCAGAGAAGAGGGAAGAGGCTGCTGGGAGAACTGCCCTGCTAAGGAGGGAGACTCTGTTGTTCTTTATTAATCATTCCTTCCTGAAAATCAATTAGCTGGCACAGGCAGCCCAGCAATCTCCTGGTAGCCATGGAGACGGCCCGGGGAGCCGGGGGAGAAAAGTGCAGTTCAGTCAGGAAAAGTCCAAATTTTGTGCTGCAGCGTTTTTAACCTTTCGGAGACAATTACAAACTATTTTAATTAGCAGTGTTTATCACCCACTGGAGAACAGGAGGAGCTGCACAGGCCCCCACAGACCTCACTCATCCCACTTTGGTGCAGAACAATCGGGGATTTACGTTTGGAATGTGCTGAGTGCCTCCAGTTCCCATTAAAACAACAACTTCTCCGGAAGCCAAATGAGCAAAGCTGATGATTGAAGCACAGAGGATGACAATCAGTGCCAGGCTGGAGCTGGGCTTGGGGAGGACCCTCTGCATTCCCAGAGCCTGGCACCCGCCCTGGGGTTCGTGGGGTGTGCAGGAGGCGCTGCCTTTACTCCGGGCTAAAGGATTCTTCCCGTTTTCCAGCTGCTGGGCTGGGAATAAAATCTGCACTGTGCCAGTGCCCCAGCCCAGGGTCAGCTGGGGCTGGTTTGGTTGGGTTGTCCGTGGGAAAAGTGGATGTGGCATTCCCCAGGGTGGTGCTGGGACGCTTTTGGAGTGCACAAGTGGCACAAAGTCCCAGTTGTACCCCAAACGTGCCCCCACTTGGGAATATTCAAGAGGGGGCCTGAATGTGCTTCCCGAGGTGGGAAAACATGGTTCCTTCCCTGGATCCAGCACCGAGGGATGCACATCTGCTCTGTTGGGAGCTCTCCTGGAGCATCCCGGCCAGGAGAGACCCCACCTCCTTCAGCCAGAGCTCTGGTTTGAACGTGGCCATTTTTTCTAGGACTTCCCAAAAGGAAACTGGTCTAAAATCTGGGACAACATTTTGTTTGGATGGCAAAAAAAAACTTTGCAAAGTTTTCCACACAAAAGGAATTTGTAGGGAAGCAGCTTCACTTTGAAAACTCCCCTGCAGAGAACTTCAGAATTTTGCCTGTAAAGGTGTGGATTTTATTCTCTTTGATAATTTCACTGGAGTGCATCCCATAGGAATAGGGTTTGGCAGAGCTGTGAACCTCATCCTCAGCATCCATGAGGACAGGGGTGTGTGGGATGCCGGGAAAAGGAGGGAAGGGGTGGCCGGCCCTGGCCAAGGGGCCCAAGGGGTGGCATTTTCGAGGAGGTCTCAGTTTTGGCAGGAAATTTGTCCCTTGCTGTGTGATCCCCTGGATTTCTGGCATTGCTGCTATTTCTAAGATGTATTTTTAAAATGATGGAGAATATTAATGTACCAAAGGGTTTAAGGGATGGCAGAGTCAGGAGATCTGGGTTGTACTTGGAAAGGCCCTTGGAATGAGCTGGTGCTGGAAGTGCAGCTGCTGGATGTGAATCCACAGGGAGGCACTGGGAAGATGTCCTGGACTGTCCCTATGGCTCAGAGCCCGACCTGCAGGTCCCAAATCAGCAGCAGATCCATGTCTGAAGGTGCTGGAACATCCCCAAGCTCCCTGTGCAATCCAGCCTCTCCGTGCTGGGGAGGGATGGAGGAGTGGGATGAGCCGGCGGGGTCCTGGGTGGGTGGGGGGACACAGCACACGGAGCCTCCACGTGTCACAAATGCAGCTCAGATCCATAAACACCACGAAATCCCAGCTGCAGCCAGGCACAGAGTGGAGGCAGAGGTGACACCCCGGGGCCCTGTGATTGTCCATCTGCTGATTCCACATCCAATCCCAATTTGGGAGCAGAGCCTGTTTTTCTGGCAGCTCTCTCTGCATCTGAACCCGGCCATGAAAACCCAAGATTTCTCTTCACACTTCCACCTCTTCACCAGCCCCATCCGTGGCAGGAGTGGCATCGGTGACAGCTTTGTTGGAATGCAGGAAAGCCCCAGCAGGGAGTTCAGCGTGCAGCTCCAGCCCTGCAGCTATTCCTGGCTGAGGAGCGGTGTCACTCCGGAATAACAGCCCCGGCAGGAATAGCAGCCTCAGGCACTGGAGCACAGCCCCCGAGGGTTTGTTCACAGCGAGCAAGGTCAAAGCTCGAACCCAGATTTGTTTCTGTGGAGCTAAAAGTGGCAGTTTTTTCCTTGGGAGAAGAGGCGATGTGGGCTCCTGGGAAGCAGCAGCACGTGAGAACAGCCGGAGCCAGGGTTTTATTGGGGAAATGTCCCGATTGCCTCCTGAATACCTCCTTAAAACGTTCACCTGAACGAACTTGTACTGCAGTGTGTTGCCATGGGGGAAACTTCTCATTTAAGTCAGGAGGAAATAAAAAAGGGGCAAAGATCCCCTTGCCCCAGCTGCCCCATGGGCGCTTTGGGCTGTTTGCAGGGAAATCTGTTGGGTTGCTCAGCTCCAGCCATATCCCATGGACAGGAGTCAGAGGAAATTGGGATTTTGTTCATTTTTGAACAGACTCCTTTGCTCTTTCTGTAGTGATTGGTGCCAAACTTTGGACAAGGCATGGAGGGACAGGACACAGGGAATGGCTTCCCAGTGCCAGAGGGCAGGGCTGGATGGGAGATTGGGAAGGAATTGTTCCCTGGGAGGGTGAGCAGGCCCTGGCACAGGGTGCCCAGAGCAGCTGTGGCTGCACCTGGATCCCTGGCAGTGCCCAAGGCCAGGTTGGGCTTGGAGCATTGGGACAGTGGGAGGTGTCCCTGCCCATGGAACAGAGGAATGAGATGGGCTTTAAGGTCCCCCTTCCAACCCAAACCATTCCAGGATTCTGGGATTCCATGGTTAGGGTTAGGTAGCCCAGAAACTGTTTGATCATTCCCTTTGAGCTCTCGGAGCTGCCTGCATGGTGAAATCCCTGGAAACACCAGCCTGGGGGTTAATCCCAGTGGAGAGAGTTTTGATTGTAGCTTTAGACTGAAGGGAAGCATCACGTGGATTTTTAGATTCCTTCCAGCTCTACCAAGGCTTTCATTTGCCCCCAGGTTTATAAAAATAAAAGTCTGTGGGCTTCTGGCTGGCTGGCAGGAATTCTCCATGGCTTTTCCCACAGCAGTCCGTGCAGGAAGCATCCCTTTCCCTTCCAGGGATTGTGCTGAGGGATGCAGAGCCCCTTTGGCTGCCTTCACTTGGATGCACAGATTCTGTCACCTCTGTTTGCTGCTCAGACTGTGAGGGGAGGTAACTCCCAGCACAAATTCAGGATCAGGCTCTGCCCCCTTGGAAAATGTGGCTCTTGGAAAAGCCTGAGCTGTTGTGTTTGCTGAGTTCCCCGTGTTCCTACTGTCCAGCAGAGGAGTGTGGGAGGTCTGTCTGTGCTGAGGGGCAGCAGAAGGCGAGGAGGAGGATTCCTGACTCCATGCTCAGACTCCCTCCTCCATCCAGGGCTTTCCTGGGACACCACTCCCAGACTCGCAGCCCCATCCAGGCCCAGAGTTATGTTCTCCTCTCTTCCCAGGATATTAAGAAGCACCCGTGACCCAGCGGGGTTTGGGAGGGAGGACAGGTCAGGCAGCATCCTCCAGCCTTCCAGCTGAGCTGCTTTGCAGTTCCATCCCATCACAAATTCATAAGCAGACAGGATTTTATCCTCAGAAATTCCAAGCAGAGAGGATCTGACAGCATCACGGGAAATACTCTCCCAGACCGTGTAGTCCTGCAAAATGAATGCTGAAGGAACACTGGAGAGCTCACTGAGGGACCATGGACAGCGCTGGGAATCTCAGCCCATGTGGAACTCCTCCTATAGGTCTTGCTGGTGAATTAGGGGAATTTTAGGGACATTTCCTTGCCTGAGCAGCTCCTGCACCATTCCCCTTGCAGCAGTTGGCTGCAGAGCCACGTGTGGCCAAGTGCCACTGCCAGGGACAGCAATGGGCCAAGTTTTTGTCCCATCAGGTTGAGGCCTCTCCCGTCCAGCTCCTGCTTTTGCAGCTTGGCATCAGCCCTGGCCTCTCTCCTGCTTGGATTGTCCTCAGGAGGCTCCCCATGGACACCCAGCGGGACGAACGTGTGGATCTGATCCTGCGTTTTGGAACCTTCCCTGCCAAAAGCCATCACTCGCCGTGGCTGCTCTTGTTGCTGGAAAAACCAAACAGAAACATTCCAGTCTTAGCTCTCCAAAGGCTTTTTTTGAGGGGGGTGGGGAATGTTTTTATTTGCACTCTGTGGCTCTGCTGCTCTCTTCTTGTCCCCTTCCGCCTCGCGTTGTTCTAAGGATGGTGCTGGCCCGGTACCAGACTCCTGCAGAGCAGATGGAGCTGGGAATGCTGCTCAGCTGGGTTTAACCTTCGCCTGGGCTCCCAAATTCCCGGGCAGTGGATGTGGGAGCGCTGCTTAGGGCAGGAATTCCCCCTGGGGCTGGCACAGTGAGGTGTGGAGGTGTGTCCTTGCAGTTGCACAGTGGAAATCCAATGGAAAAGTGGGGTGTTGTTTGTGTCCAGGGGGTCTATCCTTTATCCAGATGCAAATCTGCTCGTTCTGGAGGACCTGGATTTGCAGGGGGCTGCGTCTCCTTTGTGCCTTAAGCCGGGGCTTTTGTGGGCTCCTCGTCCATCCCCAGCCCCACACCAAAGCGGCCCTGAGGTACTCGGGGAGATTAAAAGGATGATTAAAAACTCAGAGCACGACCAGATCCATCAGTCTTTTAAAAGGGGATTTATTTGTAATCAGGGAAAGAGGAAAATGAGCTCCTGGCCTGCCGAGTGGGAGCGATGTGGCGAGGCCTCGAGCTGGGCCTGCCTCTCTATCTCTAATGAAATAGGAGTTTTTGTGGGCAGGAGGGACCTGCTGCCTGTTCCACACTGCCCTGTGCTCCTGGGCTTTGTTATTCCCGGCGTTTGTGGCACTCCCAGCTGTGCGGGAGCATCCCGGGGCTGCTCGGGGTCTCAGGCACACCGGGAAGGGCCCCAAGCTCCCTGGATGAGGCCAAGCTTTGGGATAAACCTTACACAACAGCACTTAGGCGAAAGACTTGCTTTTTCTTAAAAGAAAATAGTTCTCTGTTAAAATTTTGACCTGTTTTAATAAAAAAGTCGAAAAGAACAGAAAACTTGCATTAGGAACATGGAAATGTCTTTTTCTCTCTGTACCAGGCTGGCTCAGCTTTGTCCTTCTTGCCTTTGAACAAGAGAAACACCTTTTAAATCCACCTCTGATGTTTCGGCTGGAAAATGACTTTTAAAGGGAATAATCATGTAACACATCTCCTGTTTTCCCCACGAATCTTTGAAGCAAAGGAAGGCAGAATATTTTTTTTCTTCTGAATGTGTTCTGGTCCTAATTGAAGCCTGAGCCCATCCGCTGTCCCTGAGGGGAGACCTTCACTTGTAATTAATTTTATACAGAATATCTATGTTAAACAGGTGCAATTACAGCACCCAAGTCCCTATATTGGGCTGGAGTGCTTGAATTAGGAGCAGGTTCTTGCAGCCCTTTCTGAGCCCACAGGTTTGTCCCAAATTTGAGGGGTGCTGTTGGTGTGAAGCGCCTGGGCTGGGATTCACTGGGATTTACTGGGACCAGCCTCTGTGCTGGTTTTATCCTCAGCAGTTCATGGTGATAAATTCTGCTCAGTGTATTAAATAATTTCTCATCAGCAATAATTTATTGGTGGGTATTGGAGAACCCGTCAGGCGTGAGGGAAGTGAGGCGAGGATGGGGTTGGGGGGGTTGTGTGTCCCCTCTGCAGAGGGGGACAGGGGATCTGTGTGTCCCCTCTGAGGCAGGGACAGGGGATCTGTGTGTCCCCTCTGCAGAGGGGGACAGGGGATCTGTGTGTCCCCTCTGCAGGCAGGGACAGGGGATCTGTGTGTCCCCTCTGCAGAGGGGGACAGGGGATCTGTGTGTCCCCTCTGCAGAGGGGGACAGGGGATCTGTGTGTCCCCTCTGAGGCAGGGACAGGGGATCTGTGTGTCCCCTCTGCAGAGGGGGACAGGGGATCTGTGTGTCCCCTCTGAGGCAGGGACAGGGGATCTGTGTGTCCCCTCTACAGGCAGGGACAGGGCTCTGTGTGTCCCCTCTACAGGCAGGGACAGGGGATCTGTGTGTCCCCTCTGCAGGCAGGGACAGGGGATCTGTGTGTCCCCTCTACAGGCAGGGACAGGGGATCTGTGTGTCCCCTCTACAGGCAGGGACAGGGGATCTGTGTGTCCCCTCTGAGGCAGGGACAGGGGATCTGTGTGTCCTCTCTGCAGGCAGGGACAGGGGATCTGTGTGTCCTCTCTGCAGGCAGGGACAGGGGATCTGTGTGTCCCCTCTGAGGCAGGGACAGGGGATCTGTGTGTCCCCTCTGAGCCAGGGACAGGGGATCTGTGTGTCTCCTCTGAGGCAGGGACAGGGGATCTGTGTGTCCCCTCTGCAGGCAGGGACAGGGCTCTGTGTGTCCCCTCTACAGGCAGGGACAGGGCTCTGTGTGTCCCCTCTGCAGGCAGGGACAGGGGATCTGTGTGTCCCCTCTGCAGGCAGGGACAGGGCTCTGTGTGTCCCCTCTGCAGGCAGGGACAGGGGATCTGTGTGTCCCCTCTGCAGGCAGGGACAGGGCTCTGTGTGTCCCCTCTGAGGCAGGGACAGGGGATCTGTGTGTCCCCTCTACAGGCAGGGACAGGGCTCTGTGTGTCCCCTCTGCAGGCAGGGACAGGGCTCTGTGTGTCCCCTCTACAGGCAGGGACAGGGGATCTGTGTGTCCCCTCTGCAGGCAGGGACAGGGGATCTGTGTGTCCCCTCTGCAGGGCCCTGGCTCCCTTCCCACTTGGTGCTCCCTCCCCACTTGCACCACACCGATCCCTTTGCTAAGGGAGAGCTGGAAGAGCAGCCAAGGACGTAATTCCTAATTATGGCAACTGCCAAGAGAATAGAAGCTGGTGTTGATATCAGAGGCAGAGGGCCCTGAGGAGGAGGGGTGGCAGCATGGCCGGGTGGCCGAGAGGCCCAAGGGCACCGGGATTGTCCCAGCCCCGGCTGGGCACAGCCCCAGGGCAGTGACCATCGCTGTGCTGGCTCTGCTGGGGCACCTCCAGCCCTGTGTCCAGTTCTGGGATCAGCACTCCAAGGGAGACACTGAGCTTGTCCGGGGAAGGGAATGGAGCTGGGGAAGCGGGTGGGGCACCAGGAGCAGCTGAAAACCAAAAGTCCCCAAAGATGCAAAGAGCAAAGAACCTGAAAGAAGCTTTTCCTACCCATCTTGGCAATTAAACACCTTTGAGCTGGGACTTTATCAAATGCAGCGCATTTTCAAGGCAGCTGTAGTCTCTAACTGGAGTTTTTTGGGAAAACCACTGGGAACATTCAAAACTGCCTCTGTTTGATGACAGTGGCACATTGTCCTCTTCTTTCTCGCTCACATTTCCGCACAGAGACAGTTCAAGGGTCTTGTGGACCCAGAGTATTACTTTTGGGTTTATTCCTTTTGTGTTGGGGGTGCTGGAGTTGGACTCTGGTGATCTTTGTGGGCCCCTTCCCACTCGGGATTTTCTGTGATTCCGTGCTGTGGGGATGGAGGGAGCAGCCTTTTCCCTGGAAAACAGCTCGTTGGGGCTGCAGGGCTCAGCTCTGAGCAGCAGGTTGGATGAGAGTAAATCACTTAAGAGAGCCTTGCTAATATCCATACATCATGTGGAGAGTCACGGAATTTCACTGATCTCATCCATTGTCGCTTGTCACAGCTGCTGTAATACATCCCTGAATAGCAGAAAATAACTCAAGGAACCAGAGGCAGGACACATCTGGCATGTCTAGACTCAAAAATAGGTTACGCTGGGAGATGTCAGCTCTTCCCCTGAGTCGTTCACCAGCAGTTAACAGATTTCTGAAAGGATTTAATTTCATTTGCACCAGGAGCAAGGTCATGTTTAAATTGCTCTTAACTAAGTGTGGCCTATTTTTGCTCCTCCAGAAATGGCTGCTCTGAGCTGAGCTGTCACCAGCAGGAGAGGGCATGTGGAGCATGTGGAGAGGGAAGGAAAGTAAAAGGAGGATCTTTTATCATCCCCAGGATTTTGTTGGGGTTTATTTCAACTTTTGGCTTCGGGTTCCTGTAACTCGTTTTTCTGAAAGTGGTTTGTGCCTCTGGGAAAGGGAGTGGGTTGGGAGTGGGGGGCTCCTGGGAAGTGCACCCCAAACTCGTCTCACCAAGGAAGTCTCTGCTGTTGAGTCTCCCTGCTTTTTGTATTGTTTTCCTGAAAGTTTTGCAAATTGGGAATTACTAAACCTCTCTTCCTGTCTGTCCTTGTCTCAGTGTCTCGGAGATGCTCCTCCTTATTGCATCCAGCTGGGGCCTCTTCTTCTGCTGTTTGCCATGAGAATCACTTTTTCAGTCATCACTTTTCTATTAATTGCGCACATCAGACTCATAATTCCAGTGACTGAGATGGTCACAGGTTGGACTCAATGGTCTTGGAGGGCTTTTCCTAAATGTGATTGTTTTCCTGATGATCTCTACTGCTCTGATCAGCCTTGTGCTGCCACAGATGTGATTGTCTCTCTGGTGTCTCCTCGTGTCTCTTCTTCCACCCTGCATCTCATGCTCAGGAGTTGTCCAATTTCAATACAGAAACTGGAGATGGGAATTCTGGCAAGAACACGACCCAAACCAGCAGTGGAGAGTTCAGGAGCTCAATTTGACCTCATCAGGTAGAGTTTAAAACCCCTTTCAGTGACCTTAACAGGACTTGGGAGCTGCCAGGGGATGAAGGATCGCAGGCCTGGTGCATTGTCCACAGCTCAAATCAACTGAGCAACCTCATCCCATCATCATCCATGTTAAATAACCCAGCTCTTGTTCCGTCTCCGGCAGGAATTTCCTCTCCAGCTCTGCTCCACAGCCAGGGCTGATGCTTGGGATCTGCTGAGCGTGCAGGACACAGCTCTTGGGAACACCAAGGGGAGTCTTTGCTCTGGGTTTTGTCGCAAACATCAACAAATCCAGTTGGACTTGATGGTCTTGGGGCTCTTTTCTGACCTTAACGATCCCGTGGTTCCATGGAACATCACCCTGGGGTGTACACCTGGAATGCTGCAGCCTCCCGGGGGCAGGCAGGGCACAGCTGGGTGTCCTGGTGGAAAGCAGAGGGATGGATCCAGTGATCCCAGTGGTCCCCAGTCCTTGCCTTGCCTGACACTGCTTCTCCACGGAGAACAGCAGAAACATCTCTGCGTGTCCAGATTTGCAAACTTCAAGCCTTCAGAATCCAATAACTATGGATTTCACCCCTCCTCCCTGAAAGGCCACTTTTCCAGATCCCAGAGAGTTGATTAAGTTTAATTGGATTTGATTCTTTTTGCTATCGATGTGATTCTTTTGGATCGACAGGCCGAGAAGGCAAATAAATATTTTTGCAATATGAATGTGAACTTGTGAGGCAAAATGCCAGTGAAGTCATCCCCGACTCTGTTTTTAGCTCCTTTATTCCCTGCTCCACGTTGTGACAGTGCCGTTCCTTCCCTGGGCTAAGAATAGCCCCGAGTCCGCAGAGCAGCCTCAGCCATCGCTTCCTGGGCTTCACAGGGAAAGCCAACTCTGCATGAGTGTGGGAAGGGGAAAAGCACCTCCAGCCCGTTGGGTTTGGGTCTGAACTGCCCAGGAGGGATTTTTGTCCACTGCCCTTTCTGCTGGAATAAAATACTGGGATTCAGCTGCAGTGAGGGGATGAATTGAGGCTAAATCCAAAGTTTTCTGTGCCTGCTGCAGAAATCCCCTGTACCGGTCTGGATGATTTTAATGCAGGGATGGACAAATGCTGTGCCCAGGGGAGTTTTCCTGGTGTTCCCTTCTCCCTGCACACTTCCTGGGAGCAGAGGGGAAGGTGGAGGGGTCCCTGTCCCTGGCTGAGGCTCCTTTCCCCATGGGTCAGGGGCTGGCTGCAAGCTCCAGTTGTTTTATCAAGGAAAAGTCATGGATTCACAGCAAAATCCATAGCTGATGGCAGGGAAAGCAGGGCCATGGATGGGGACATCTGTGCAACACCCCAGTCCTGGAATCCCGGGATCTCTGAGGTTGGAAAAGCCCTCCAGGATCACCGAGCCCAGGCTGTGCCCGATGCCCACCCTGTCTGCAGCCCAGAGCCCTGAGTGCTGCCTCCAGCCCTTCCCTGGACACCTCCAGGGATGGGCACTCCACCTCCTCCCTTTCCAAGGCCTGACCACCCTTTCCATGAAGAAATTCCTCCTGAGACATGTCCCAGATGTGGAGATGGATCCATACCTTGCCCCAGGTGGGAGTTGAGTCCCTGGTGAGGTGTCCCACCAACCAAACCAGCCCTGTCTCCCACCTCCTTGGATTCTGGAGCTCTTCCCTGGATTTGGGACCCAGGGAGCTGCTCCTGTCCCCATGACCCCAGATGACCCCAGCCTGGATCAGAAAATTCCTCTTATTTATTCTTTTATCTGCATCCAGCCCTCCCCTGCGCGAGGATTTGCATTTCTTTGTCATCTCCTCATGAGGGCTTTGCCACGACCGGCAGCGTCTCCACCCCACACATTCCAGAGAGCTTGGAAAAGCAGCCATTTCTTTCCAGGGAATTCAAGTCCTCCTCAACACACCCATTCTGTCGATGAGCTGAGATCATTCTGCAGAAGTGTGGTGGCAGCAAAAGGCATCTCACACCAGAGAGGTTAAAATAACGGGATGGGTTTATTCCCAGCACTTCACTTCTGATGGAATTTGCAAAGGTGTCACCCCGTGCTCACACCAGCCCTGCACTTCACCACGGAGCTCTCCAGTTGGGAATTAATTATTAACCCTGCGTGCCCAGCCATGGGAAACAATGGATAGCAGCAGCTCCAAACACAGTTTTATGCCTTTGTGAGTATTTGTGAACCAAAGTGCAGAAAAGTCCCCAATACCAATTTTCTGGCAGCTTTTAGAGCTTAGAATTACCTCATTAAGCACTGAAGGAGAGATGAACTCACAGTGAGAAACCTCAGCTCTAAACTTGCAAATAATTGCTGTGAGCAAGGTGAATATTCCTGATGTTTTCCAAGGGCTTAATGTGCCTGACTTGTTCCAAAGGCATTTTCCCCCTGAGCTGTTTTATTGTAACTTGTCCTGGCTCAGGTTTTTGTTCCTTTTGTTTTTTCAGAATTTCAGTTTTTCTTTCAAGTCTTTACATTTCAATAATTGGTTTTGTGCCTTTGAATGTCTTTTGCTGCTGGCCACTGCTGCCAGTGCTCCTCCAGCTGCCTGGCTCCACACTGGGATGCATCCAGCTGTACCACACATCCCGGCATTCCCGTGTCCCTGTGCTAATTCCAAAGGGGTTTGGATGATGCCATTTCCATTCCTGTGTGGCAACAATCAGAGGGGCTCTGTGAGAAATGTCTCAGGTGAGACCCCACCTGCAGAGCTGCTCCAGCCCTGGAGCACAGGGATGTGGAGCTGCTGGAAAGAATCCAGAGGAGGCCCGGAGCTGCTCTAGGGCTGGAGCCCCTCTGCTCTGGAGCCAGGCTGGGAGAGCTGGGGGTGCTCACCTGGAGAGGAGAAGGCTCCAGGGAGAGCTCAGAGCCCCTGGCAGGGCCTGAAGGGGCTCCAGGAGAGCTGCAGAGGGACTGGGGACAAGGCATGGAGGGACAGGACACAGGGAATGGCTTCCCAGTGCCAGAGGGCAGGGCTGGATGGGAGATTGGGCAGGAATTGTTCCCTGGGAGGGTGGGCAGGCCCTGGCACAGGGTGCCCAGAGCAGCTGGGGCTGCCCCTGGATCCCTGGCAGTGCCCAAGGCCAGGCTGGACATTGGGGCTGGGAGCAGCCTGGGACAGTGGGAGGTGTCCCTGCCCATGGCAGGATGAGCTGGATGAGCTTTAAGGTCCTTTCCCACCCAAACCATTCCCGGATTCTGTGTAAAAGGGCCAGGGTTGACACCGGCTGGGTGTGCCAGGGCTCTGCCATGGGGAGGGCAGGGAGCCAGGCTCCAAACCCCGCCCATGGAGCATCCCCATCTCTGAGCAGCTGGAATTGGCTCCTGCTGCTGCTGGAATGTCCCCTGGGCCCTGTGGCACTGTCACTGACCCTCGGGAGCAGCCACAGCCGCTGGGGGACACCGGGGGCTTTGTCCCAGCTCAGCTTGCTGGGAGTCGCTGGCAATGCTGTGCCTGGAAATGGATTTCTTAGGCCTGGCCAATGGATTTCTTAAGCCTGGCCAGTGAATTTCTTAAGCCTGGTCTGTAGGAGCTGCTGGTGTTTGCTGGGCCAGGAGGGGCTCACAGAGCTCAGCTTTTCTATTAACAAAAACAAACAAACCAAGTTTAAAAACAAGTTGCGTGTTTCAGGTTTTCCTCAATTATTTTGGAGATTTTCCTCAATGATTTGAAAATGTTCTTTCCTGGAACATCCCCTCTGGAGTCAGCCCTCATGAAATATTCACAGACCTCTCCAGCTGCCGGCCCTCCATTCCCAGCTCCTCTGGGACTGCAGGAAGGAGAGGAGAAATGCTGCTGGATCCATCCCCTTTGCCAAGGAGAGCCAGCACTCAGGAGCTTCCCAGGCTTTCCTAGGGGATTTGGGAGGGAGGCTCCTGGCCGAGTGGCAGGAGGAATTGCAATCCTTCCCATTCCCAAGTCAATCCAACAGGAGTCCCACAAGAAGCTGCTCTCCTGTGAGGAGCTCACTCTGCAGCCGCTGCTCCCCCTGCTCCACGATCCCTCGTTAAATCTGGGAACACTCGACATAATTGGATCCCAGTCCAGAGCTGGAGCTTGGAGTGCCACGGCAGCACAAATAAACATCTTCACCACAGCTGTGGGGATAAAAATGTGCTCAGCTCCTGAGAAAAACACAAAGTCATGGAATCATTAGTTTGGAAAAGCCCTCAAAGGCCACCCAACCATTCCCATAGCACTGCCAGGCCCTCCAGGTGGTCATCCAAGGTTGGAGTTGGTGGTATTGAAGATCCTTTCCAACCCAAATGATTCCATGACTCTGTGGAAGTAAAACATCCCAACTGGGAAAGAAGCTGGGAGGTGTTAAGGAGCTCCGGAAAGCTCAGCTTTCGGAAATGCTGCTCCCCACATTAATCCTGACACAGCTGCCTGAAGGTTATCAGGAACAGGGGACCCGTGATTTCCCTGAAATCAGGTTTTGTGGTTCATCATTCCTGCAGAGCATGTCAGTGCAATTACCATTTACCTAATGAACTCCTCAATTTAATTAGCATAACCGGGGCCAATTTTGTGCTGTAACATCCATCCTGCTGCAAGGAACATTCCGCTGGAATTCGCCCATCCCCGCAGAGGCCTGGGCTGGCAAATCCTCCTGGGACTGCTCCCCAGAGCCAAGGGATGCTTCTGCACTGGCTTTTCCCTTCCCATCTCCAGTGGTTTGCTGGGACAGCAATCCAGGACTGGGAGTGCTCCAGCCAACCTGGACACTGGGTCCAGCCCAGCAAAATCCAGCCCAGCTCAGTCCAGGCCTAAGCATTGTGTTGGCGTGGTCAGTGGCACTGAAAACACGAGGGAGAACAGGTTGGGAACAGAAATATCCATGTGGAGAGAGGCCTGGATCAGCCAGGAGCCCACATCCATCCCTGTTTGACGCACAGGGAGAGGAGTGGGACCTGATCCTGCTTGGAGTCAGTCTGGAATGCAAAACTCTTCCCTCCATCCCTGCCCTCCTCCATTCGGTCACTTCGAGAATTTACAGTAAAGTAGGATTTAAGCCCTTCCCAAAAGTGGTGGAATGTCACAGAATCATTAAGGTTGGAAAATTTCTCCAGGATAATCAAGTGCAGCCTTCAAGCAAACCCCCCATACCCACTGAACCGTATCCCAAAGTGCCACATCCAGTTGGTTTTTGGACACCTCCAGGGATGGTGACCCCACCACCTCCCTGAGCAGCCCCTTCCAAGGCTGAATCACTCAGGGAAGAAATTTATCCCAATATCCCAGCAATATCTACTCACAAAAATCTGGCGGTTCTGGCCAACATCCCAAGGGAGAAATGTGCAGTGTGACAAACATCCTTTATATCTGGCTCAGGAGGGCTGACAAGGATTTCCAGCTGGATTGGACACAAAAGATGGAAAAGCTGCTGGGTGAGGGGCTGCTCAGCAGGAGCAGTGGCAGCAGCGAAGTCAGGTTTTGGAGAATCCCAGAATCCCAGACTGGTCTGGGTTGGGAAGGACCCTAAAGCCCATCTCATTCCATGGGCAGGGAGATCTTCCATAGATCAGCTCTTTTCCATCAGGAGCTTGGGATGCAGAGCTGCCTCCTTGGAGCCCTCCAGGCACCAGCATGGATTTATCCACGTTTTCTCCCCCCAGGTACTTTCTCCAGCAGTACCCAGAGTCGGGGCAGCGTTGCTGGAGCAGATTCCCGCCCGCAGCGATCCCATTTTAATGGGAAAAGCTGTTCCACAGCCAGATCCTCAGGACAAAGCACCAGGATTCCTGATTATTCCTCCTAAATGAACCTGACTCTGTTAATTCCTGGATATAAGAAATGCAGAGGAACATATGTTCTGCCAAACAAGCTCTGTCCCTCAGGGCTCCACGTTCCACCGCAGCGCAGGAGCCCTTGTCCTTGAATAAATCCTGCCTGGAATTTGCTCCAGCAGTCACAGTTGTGCTGAAGGAATTGTTGGTTCCACAGGACTGGGGAGGGCCTGGCTGTTGAGTCTGGGGCAGATGAGGGAGAGCCAGGCCAGGCAGATTTACTCCATGTGGGAATAGCGAGGATCCACTGGGCCAGGTCTGTTTGTCCTCTCCCTTCCCAGCTAAAGTGACGGCTGGAGTCTGGTTTAAAATTGGAATTGGATGTGAAATTGGGATTTATTGGCTGTAGTTTCCCATCTTCCGTCATTCCAGTGGTCCCTCCTGAGCTGCTTTGCCTCCTCTCACCTCTCTGCGTGAGGGGTTTGATTTATGTGAAGCAAAACAGGAAAATGGGAGATTCCAGACTGGTCCCAGTCCTAGTTCATCCAGCAGGAGGGCTGACACCTTCACACTGTTCCAGGAATGATTGGGAATTCATCAGCCTCTACCCCTGGGAGCTATTGCTTCCCAAGTCCTACAGGATTCCAGCAAGCCCTTGAGGAATATCATTGACCCTTGTGCCAAGGTTTGTTTAAAATTATCCTTTTGTGGTCTCCTGGCATGGAATTAAAGTGGGATCAACTCTTCGTGCTGGAGCTAAACCAGAGGCTTGCAGCTTCCAGATTTCTTAGTGAAACTGAATATTCCAGGGATGTGGGAGACCTGAGGGTGGAAATTGATATTGGATGATCTTCCCTCAGGAAACACGTGCAGAGTGGTGCTGTTGGGGCAGAGCCTGGTCCCGCTCCTGCCTCTCCCCGTGCCGTGTTCCCACCCTTGGCAGATTTTGAGGAGAGCCTCCCTCTCAGCCCTGTCCCTCTTTCCTTGCACAGTTTGGAGTAACAGGAATGAAAACCATTCCAAACCAAAACATGGGGCCAAGTGTGGCCAGAGCAGAGCATGGAAAATAGGATTGTTTCTGCTCGGTGCTGAATTGAATTCCTGGTGGAAGTGATCAGCGCTATTGCCAGCAATTGACTGGATTTCGATATTCCAGGTGGCTCCAGAAGTGCCTTTCCTGAATGGATTGATGCCCAAGGGCTCACTCTGGAATGGTTTTGCTCCGTCCCTCCCCTGTCTCATTCCCAGCCCGGCCGTGCCAGGCTCCTGTAGGATCCATCCCCTCTCCCTGGTGACCACAGCAGCCCGTTTTTCCAGGAAGAAAAGCTCCGTCCTGCTGATCCATGGGATTCCCCAAATTCTGCAGCATCCCAGGATGCTGCACCTCCCGTGTGGCTCGAGGGGAGGGTGGCAGGAGGGAAAGCAGCTGGGAATGTCCTTGGAGCTGCAGATCTTAGTCTACCCAGCCCCAGCCCGGGAGCTGCTGCTGCTCAGCTTCCTGGGACTGGGATGTGTGGAAATAATCATGGAAGACAGAAGAGCTGGAGTGTTAAACATGCAAGGATGGAGCTGCTGGCACAGCTGCAGCCCACAGGTCGCAGCTTTTGTTAGCCCAGAGCTGCTGGGAGCTGCAATCCCTGCACTGAACCACATGGGAAGAACATTCCAGACTTTTTTCCCAGTGTAGGTTGAATTCTGCCCCTGTCACCTCCCTGGCTGGGCTGATGAGGTTTTATTGGTGCTGATGGATATCAGAGGTGAGGGGAGGCTGCCCTGGGGACAGCAGCAGCTCTGAGGTCGTGCCTGCGCCGGGAGAATCCCACCTCCAGTGGCTCCAGTTTCTGTGGAAACAGCACGTCTCCACGGCTCCCACTTCCACATGCTCCAGAAGTTATTAATAACGCTGGAATTGCTTCCCTGGGAGCTCTCACTCCAGGGATAGCAGGTCGGAGCCAGTGGCCGGGTGTTGGGCCTGCCGTGGGTCTGAGCAGGAGCTCAGGCTGGATGAGGTCGGAGCGCTCCCGGAGCAGCTCCCAGGCTCTGCAGCCAGGCCATGGGGCCCTTCCCGCTCTGATTCCCGGTGGTGGGAATTGCAGCCGTGCATCACAGCGGCTGAGGCTGCCCGGTGGGGGTTTCACGGGAATATTCCTGAGTTTGGGGGCTCTCCTGGATCCTGAATTTCTGTCTCTGCCTGCAGAGCCGGGGCTGTCTGGGCAAACCTCAGATCCCGCTCTCCACCATCCCAAGCTGGAAAGAAAAACAATAAAATTGATTAATCCGCCCTGGAAATCCTTAATTGTGTGGTCCGGACACAGCTGGAAAAGCGGAATTTTCCTTCTGCAATCTGATTTTTCCGTGATTAATTTTATTTCTGCTGGCTTGGATTGGTTAATGAGCAGCTTTGCTCTGCCCAGCACGTGTGGATGGAGAGTTTTGGGGGGCATTTGTTGCTCAGCTTGCTCCACTCATCCCATTTTAAGGAGAAGATCCATCCCTGGAGCGAGGAATTCCTGCAGGCAGGGCCAGCTGGGAAGGGAATGCCCCGGTCACACTCCAGCTCCCGGGGTGGAGCATCCCCAGCTCTGCTCAGCCACCCGTTCCAGGGAGATTTTTATTGGACTGGGAGGGAAAACCTCGAGAGGCTTCGCTGCCCAAGCGGGTGAAGGGGATGGAATGCTGGGAGCAGGAGCCTGGGAAGGGCAGGATGGAGCTGGAGCTCACCAGGAGCTGCCACTGCTCAGGAAATGGGGTGCACTGAGGGTCGGGGGAAAGGAGCAGGATTTTTTCCCTGGAGCAATAATTCCTTTAGTATTTCTCTGAGTGCCTTCATCCCCGGAGCAGCTGGCTCACATTCCTGACTTTTTGTGGATTTGCTCCTTTGTTCCTGATCTCAGAGGTGCAAACAGCCCGAACTCACCCTGAACATTCCCTGTCCATCACGTGGCTTCAGGCCGGACCTGGATCCAGGTTGTGTCTTGTCCATGGGATGCTCAGCTTCCAACAGGAATTTCAGATTTTTGGGATTCTGCTGTTTTTTCCCATGGGAGAGCACGGGGCAGCAGGATGAGCTGTTCAGTTCAGGTCATCCCTGAACTTGGAGAGATCCCAATGTCATTTTTAGGAATGCAGTCCTTTTCAGGAAAGATCTATAAAGTGTTTTGCTGCAGCCTTGTCTGTTCCAATTGATTTCAAGTGAAACCCACAGGATTTGGTTTCTGCTTAATGAAGTTATGAAGTCTTATTGCAAATTAGTTAAAAAAACCAATTTATTCTGCTTTGGAGTCTGCCAGGACAAAGCAGCTGCAGTGGAAGGGGCAGCAGGCCTGAGTGCCCAAGCAGAACTGCCCTGGCAAAGCAGAATAATTCTTTTGGAAGTGAAAATAACTTAGAATTTCCATTGTCACAGCCTTGGAACTTGGAAGATCTCCTTTAAAATGCAAGAGGTTTAGGGGATAATATTCCCTTCTTCTTTTTCTTTCTTTCTTTTTTTTTTTTTAAGGGCAAATATTGTTAGCTCAAAGTTTGTGTTTTCTACTGTTCAAAAATGTGTTAAAAATAAGGAGTAAACCTGCCAGTGGCCTTCAGAAGGTGCTAAACTCGCTCAGGAGAGAAAGCCAGGAGCGTTTCCCACCTCCAGAGGCTTCTTGGGATGCTTCCATATCCCGATTAAGGGAGAGAGGCCAAAGTCTGTCTGTATAAATGTCATCCAAAGGCTGCCTAATGGAATTAGCAGGAATGAGGCAGTGGAACTCCACTGGAGTCAATTGAGTTGCTCCCACTTAATTGGTGAATTTGTCATCAAATTCTTCATTTGCTCTCAGAGGGATGGAAAGATGCCATAAATTCTGGATGCTAAAACAGTCCCCCTGTTGGTGAATCAAACCCAAACAAGGAATTGTGTGCGGCAGGAAAGAGCCAGGAGAGTTAATGAGCATTAATTGGTGACGAAGTTCGGTGCTGAGGGAGGCTGGGGACCTGCAGGTGGCTCCAGGGAAACCAGGTGTCCCGCATTCCTTCTTCCTGTAGAGTTTCTTCTTTTATTTATTTGGATTTGTGGCTTTACCCTTGGAGACACCAGGGATGGGAACAAACTGGGGCCAGTTTGATGCTGAGGCTGTTTTATTCTTTTTGCAGATTCCAAAGACTGGAGGGATCAGGAATGTTGAGGACGTCGAGCTGAGGGGGTTGAGGTGCTGTGGGCACCTTGGAGAAACCTGATGGTTGTGTGAGGAGCTCCACCTATTCCCACATCCAGGGAAAAGGCTGGAGGCTGAGGGCAAGATCCAAAGGAGGAGCTTTTCCCAGCATCCCAGCGATTCCAGGAGCAGAGCTGACCCCTGGAGCCCCACCCAGACACTCACAGCCAGGAGGGAATCAGGACACAAAAATGGAGACATAATTAAAAATTAGGAGCTGGCCCTCAGCAAAGCAGATTAAGGAATTAGACTGAGGCCAAAGCAGGACTGCAGGCCAGGCTTAATTTCCCTCCCCAGGGCCAGCTGAACTCCTGACTCGTGGCTGCTGTTGTTTGATGGTTTTGAGGTTGTTGTGTCTGGTACAAAGCTCTGCCCCCATGCCCTGCCCAGCCTGGAACCACCTTCCCCCAGGGACCACATTTCCCCAGCAGACACAATAAATATGTGGGGGTTTCTAAAGATATTTCCGTGGGGTTAAACTGGCAGTTCTTTCTCCTGAAGCAGAACATCGACGTTGCCGAGCCTGGCTCATCCCCCTTCTCCTTGGCTGGGCAATAACGGAGCTTTTGATCATTCCTGGGAAAAATGGAGTGAAGGAAGTTTGTCTTTCCTTGGAAAGCTGGAATTGGAGCCGATGGGTTGTGAGGAGAAGGCTCCACGCGTGTAATGAATTTAAGGCATCTGATGGAAGGGCTGAGCCTGCGGCTGGTGGACGTGGAGCTTCTCCAGGCTGGATGCTGAGGGTCTCCATCCATCCATCCATCCATCCATCCATCCATCCATCCATCCATCCATCCACCCATCCATCCATCCATCCATCCATCCACCCACCCATCCATCCATCCATCCACCCATTCATCCATCCATCCATCCATCCATCCATCCACCCATCCACCCATCCATCCATCCACCCATCCACCCATCCACCCATCCACCCATCCATCCATCCACCCATCCATCCATCCATCCACCCACCCATCCACCCATCCATCCATCCACCCATCCATCCATCCATCCATCCACCCATCCATCCACCCATCCATCCATCCATCCATCCACCCACCCATCCACCCATCCATCCATCCACCCATCCATCCATCCATCCATCCATCCACCCACCCATTCATCCATCCGGGACAGGAGCCGCCTCCCACCTCCCCGACACAGCTGCTGGTAAGTCACGGCTCTAAGGAGCTCCCAGCAAATTTTAAAGTGCTTTGAGTTCTTTCCAATAAGAGCTGGCAGCAGAACCTCGGAGCTCTGGTGTCTGGAGCTGTTTCCTGGTGCGTTCTGAGCGCCAGCGCGGGCTCTGCGGGGCCACGTTTGTGCCACGAACCGCAGCGTGCACTTGGTGGCTCCTCCGTGCAGAAGGTTTTTATCCTGCTGCCAGCCATGGAAACTCCAGTGGCAGCCCGGAAAATGCCGGCTGCCTCACACACCGGAGCTGCCTCATTCCTGCTTTTCCATCCTCCCGCCCCAGCCTGTGCCGGGCTGTGCTGCCTGTGGGGTCGGGGATGGCAGTGGCAGCCCTTGGCAAGGTGTGAGCCGCCCCAGCCCCGGGGCCAGCGCCGCGTCCTCGCAGCCCCGAGGTTGGCTGATGGGGTTGGATGGTGGTGATGGTTGAAATTGATGATCTTAAAGATCTTTCCCAACCTTCACGATGTTGTGATGCTCCAATTCCATGAGTTCGGTGCACAGCTGTCACTTGGGCATCGTTTTCTTTGCTGGTGCTGTAAAATTCCAAAGTCACAGGCTCAGGAATGGTGACATCAGCAAGGGGAGCTGGGTGTTCCCGTCCTTGGGAGAGACAAGGAGCCCTCGGAGCTCCTGGTGACCCTGGCGCTTCTGGAAGTGCCAGCAGCTTCTGCTGCTTCATCCTCTTCTCCCTGCCCCTGCTACCAACACAAAATACTTGGAGATTTTGTGTTTCGATCAGAGCCTCTGTCCCATGTCCCCAAACCCTCTGCTCAGGGGTTGTTCAGAGGTTTCAGAGCCAGATCTGATGAGCAAAGTGTGGCTTTGTCTGGTTTGGTTTATTTATGAGATTGGGGAGAGGGAATGGTTTGTGCTGAAGAAGCTGAGGGAGCTGGGAAGGGGCTGGAGCCCCAGAAGAGGCTGAGGGAGCTGGGAAAGGGGCTGGAGCCCCAGGAGAGGCTGAGGGAGCTGGGAAAGGGGCTCAGGCTGGAGCAAAGGAGGCTCAGGGGGGACCTTGTGGCTCTGCACAAGTCCCTGACAGGAGGGGGCAGCCGGGGGGGTCGGGCTCTGCTGGCAGGGAACAGGGACAGGAGGAGAGGGAACGGCCTCAGGCTGGGCCGGGGGAGGCTCAGGGTGGATACTGGGGAAATTCCTTCTGGAAAGGCTGTCCAGCCCTGGCACAGCTGCCCAGGGCAGGGGTGAGTGCCCATCCCTGGAGGGATTGAAAAGCCGTGTGGATGTGGCATTGGGGACATGGTCAGGGGTGGCGTTGGCAGTGCTGGGGGTGGCTGGACTTGGATCTCTGAGCTGTTTCCCTCAACCCCAGCTGGTTTCTGCCAGCAGAGCAGGTGACCAAAGCTGCTGAAGTCCAGTGACAATTTGGGTTTGCAGCACCTGCTGTTTCTCACTTGCTCAAACCTCTGCTTTTCCCAAATTGGCTGCAAAGATTTCCTGACACTTTTTCAGCCCATGTGAATTGCTGCAGCTCCCCTGAAGCCTGAGGAGGTTTCTGACCCTGTGTCAGCCAATAATTTGGCCCCTGGTTGTCAAAAACTACTCAAGGCTCATGTCCATGACAGGGAAAACTTATTAGGAGGTGAAAATTGCTTGCTTGGCTTTTCCTGCTTCTCCTGGTGACAGTAAATAACACAAGAGCCCTCACAGAGCTCTGATAAAAGCACAGAAAGAAACAGCCAAAAACCCAGCTGCAAGGAGGAGCCCCAGGGTGGGTCAGGGTTTCACTTCCCTGTGCCAGGGACACGGCCCTGGGTGCCAGGGGGGCTGCAGAGGTGGCACCCAGCTGGAGGACAGGATAACTGGATTTCCAGCGGCTCAGACTGCCCACAGAGCTCCAAGGTGGGGCTTTCCTTTTGGCTGGGTGGCTCTCAGGACCTTCCCCTGGCCTGGTAGTGCTGGGGCACAGAGAAACCAGGACTGTGCTGGGACACGGGGGCTCCCCCCCGCTGCATCCGTTCCGTGCTTTCATCCCAAGCCATGGATCGGGTCTGTGCCTGGAGGGGGAAAAGCCCTGCTGGAAACCCCCGCGGGAGCCCTCAGGTGGCAGTGGCTGCTGAGGGCTCTCCAAGGCCCCCCACCCCGGGCTTCCAGACACACAGACTGAGTCTTGAGCTCCCAGCGGTGCCCAGATGTTTTCTGGGATGCTTTGGCTGCAGGCAGTGTGGATAACTGGAGCGGGCACCGCCGGGTGCTTTCATCTGCGGGAAGTGGATGGGTGGGCTCAGGTTGTTCAGGGAAGCTGTGGCTGCCCCTGGATCCCTGGAAGTGGCCAAGGACGGGGCTTGGAGCACCCTGGGGTAGGGGAAGGTGTCCCTGCCCATGGGATGAGCTTTAAGGTCCCAAACCATTCCAGGATCCTCTGCCTAAACCCTGTGATTCTCCTGGAAGCCGGGGAAAGCCTCTGCAGGTGGGGCTGCTATAGTCCAGAATCCAAACTGGATTTCATTTCCAGGCATCCTCGGGACAAGCAGAGCTGTGTGGGGTGCCCTGACCCAGCCCACTGCCCCCAGGCTCCGGACTGGTGTCCAAGGATGGAAAGGAGCTTCCTGCTGCTCCTCCCAGCCGAGGGGAGCCGGGCAGCTCCCGCTGCAGGACAGCCAAGGCTCCGTCTGACATCAGGGCTGATGAAATCGAATCCCTGGGAAGGAGCCAGCGTGAAAGGCAGGGAATATTTCCCAGCCAAGAATTTCTGCGGGAAATGGGGCTTCTTGCCCTACTCCAGGCTCGCCTGTAAAATGGAAAAGATGACTCGAGCTGGGTTCTTGTTTGGATTGGTTCAATTAAGCTGAGTGGGGCTTTGAGGCTCAGGTTTATTTGATGGAATTATTGTATGGAACTCATAAATGTGATACTTTAACCCCCAGAGAGCCTCTGCTGCTCGGGTGAGGGCTGAAGGAGCTGCACTCTGCCCCGCTCCCGGGGCTCTGATGGAATGAGTGTAATTCCTGCAGGCCTTGACCCAAATCTCTTTTTCATCTCTTGCTCTTGGATTAAGCCCCTGATGGAGGAGAGACTTGAAGGAATTCTTGTCAGGGATGCTTAAGTCGCTCAGGAAAAGGATGAGACAAAAAGAGCTGGGAGGTTTTAGTAAACATTTAATGGTTTTTGCGTCGTTTCAGAGGCATTTGAAGCACCTGGGGCTTCTTGAGAACCCCACAGGTAAAACAGAAATGGGGTCTGGAGGGGAGAGGGGCTTCAGGGAGTGTCCAGCCCCTCCTGGGCTCCAGCATCCTTTAATTAAAGAAAGAAAAGCCGATGAGAGCCTCCACAATCTGAAGGCAGCCTTGCACGTGTAGGAAAGCCTTACTAATTTGGGGTAGGCAATAAATAAAGGGTCTGGGTCTGCTGGGACAGCTCAGCATCCTCAAAGCAGGGCACGGGACACCCCGAGGAACGAGGAGTTAGTTAAAGCAGGCCAGCAGTAATTAGAGGTGGGAGACTGAAATAATTAGAGATGGGAGGCTTGAAACCACTCTGAAGAAATTATAATTATTCTTGATACATTTTAATAAATAATTTCTTTTTAAAAATAGGGAAAACTCCCTTGGAGTAAGAAAAAACTGCTTATTGAGGGAGCAGCCTCATTGCACAAGGGGAGGGAAGGAGCTGGGACTGCTCGTGGTGACGGGCAGGGAGCAATTATTGCTCCAACCAGAGTGGGAACCAGGGATTGCAGGTGGTTCCATCTTCCCAATCCCCAAATTCCGAGCTGCTGCCAGTTTCAAATGCCTGTCCCAGTCCCCTCTGGAAGAGGCTGTTCCCAGCCTGGGGGTGCAGGGAGTGGTGGCACGGGGAGGATCTCGGCTGCCTTTCCAAAGGCACAGTTCAGTGCTTCCCGCAGAATTCCTTGTGTGTCGTTTCCCTTTTTAACCCTGGAGCCCCCATTAACCCTTCGGGGCATCCCGGCTCTCCCATTGGATGCATCCTGCCTGTGCTCAGCATCCACACACAGAGTTCTTCCCGAGGAGATCCATAAATCCCAGTGCTGAGGGAAGAGCTGCTCTGGAGGCTTTTGGGGGCTCCCTCTGCAGCCACCGTGTTCCGTGTCCTTGGAATCCATGTCCACATGCACTGTCCCTGCCCTGCTCCAGGCCTGCTGGGCTTTCCAGGCACTTCAGGGGCCTGCGGCAACTCCAGGGCCCGAGTTTTTCTTCCACCTTTCTTTTCAGTGGAAGATGATGGGATATCCCACGGAGGGGCCGTTTATCTCCAGCAGCCTGGGCAGCAGCGATCGCCAGCATTCCAGGAGGGATTTCCCAATCCTGCCCCTGCAAATTGCCCACTTCTGCTCAGCTCTGACTCTCCCACGTGTTCTCCCTTCCCCTTTTGTCAGGGAAATGGATGGAATCACCGAGGTGCTGTTTCGAAGCGCGCCCGCTCATTGAACCCCCGGCATTAATTATTGAACGTTCCTCCAGCAGGCAGAGGTGTGCCGGGGGAGTAATGGAGCTCTTATCATCAATCCTCTGGAGAAAAGAGATCACAATTCCAGCGTGGGAATGTTGGGCTATCCATTGGAAAATACTCCGCTGTTTTCTCCTCAGGAACCGAGTGAAAAGAGGAAGGGGAAGGGTGGTGAGATTAGAGCTGGGTCTGATTCCAGCGCAAAGACTCCTCGTGGCACTGGGAAGTGCCTGGAGCGTCGGGATTCTCCATAGGATCCTCTCATCTCCAGGGAATTCCTCCCTTTGGTTTGGTGCTTCAGGAACGTGGCAGACTGAAAAACTCTCCCCTGGCAACACCTGTGGGTGCCTGAGAACGGATTCATGGAAAAGGGAGAGGTTCTTCGGGACATTCCCGTCTTTATGCCCGGAAAAGGGAGGGTTTCCTTAGAACATTCCCGTTTTCCTGCCGAGTTTTCAGTTTTGGTCCATCCAGGAGGGAATGAGGAGCTGATGTTTGGGCGGTGCTGGTGATGATCCCACTCCAAATTCCCCCCGCCCTCTCCAACCCTCTGTGCCGCCTCCATCCTCTGGCGCGGGGCTGCTCCGGGAAAAGCCTCACATCCCAGGAAAAGACACTTTGGAAGCCGAGAAAGGGCCAGACCCGCAGCCCCCGAGTGCCAGTGGATCACTGGGCAAGGAATGCCAGGAGCTGGAGCAAAACCCGCAGGGAGGGAGGCGGGAGCGGACTGCTTGGAGCAGGAATGGGAGGGGAAATCCCGGTGAGTGCTGGGGGGTCTCCAGCAGCAGCGAGCCCAGGGCTGGGAGCTGTGCAGGGCATTGGGGGAAGTTGGGAGCCGCCCCATTCCAGTTGGGAATGAGGCTCGGGACTCCCCGCGACTGGAACGGGAATAACCCGAAGGACAAAGCGGCTCCCGGTTGTTTTTTTCCCAGTTCCGTGGTTTCGTCTGCAAATTCACGAGCGCTTTCCGACAAAAAAAAAAAAAAAAATTTAAAAAAAAAAAGGGAAATACTCCTATCCAAGAGTGTTCCCTGGTAGTTTTTAAAATGGAAATGTTTGCAGAGGGTTCCATATTTCACAGAAATTAAAGAAAATCCATCTCGTTCCCGGAATGCTCCGTAGCATCCTAAGGAGGGAAGCAGGGAAAAGTATCGCCGGGAAAGTGATAATACATCAAGGTTCCTGTGCTCATTATCAGCACAAGAGGCATCATATACATAAAATGTGGGTCAGAGCATCGCATTTAGCTCGGATTTATCCCTGGCGGGAGGCACTCGTGTGCTCCCGCGGAACAACACATGCTCCGATAAGGAATTCCAATGGCACGGCGCCTCCTTATCTCGCAGATAAGCAAATGTGCTCGCTCCCCCCAGGGATGATTTTCCAGCTTGTCAGCTCCTCCCTGCTCCCGGCCCCGCTCCCGCGGCTGCGGGGTGGGAGGGGGGAATATCCCGCTGGAATGTTTGGGAGTGGAGGAGCTGAGGGAACCACGGGGCATCTCCAGGGGCACCTGGGCAGGAGGATGGATCGGCCCTGGGGAGGGCAGAGCTGGAAGGAGGAGGCCGGGAAAGGAGCCCGGAGTGTCTTCCCTGGGCAGGAATGTGGGATGGAGCAGCCAGGGAGCCATCCTGGAATCCCAGAGCACCTGGAGCTGGGAGGGACCTCAGAGCCCATCCAGTGCCACTCCTGCCAAGGGCAGGGACACCTTCCACCATCCCAGAGTGCTCCAGCCCGGCCTGGGACACTGCCAGGGATCCAGGGGCAGCCACAGCTGCTCTGGGAATTCCATCCACGCCCCTCCCCACCCTCCCAGGGAACAATTCCTTCCCAAGATCCCATCCAGCCCTGCCCTCTGGCAGTGGGAAGCCATTCCCTGGGTCCTGTCCCTCCATGCCTTGTCCCCAGTCCCTCTGCAGCTCTCCTGGAGCCCCTTCAGGCCCTGCCAGGGGCTCTGAGCTCTCCCTGGAGCCTTCTCCTCTCCAGGTGAGCACCCCCAGCTCTGCCAGCCTGGCTCCAGAGCAGAGGGGCTCCAGCCCTGCAGCAGCTCCGGGGCCTCCCCTGGATTCTTTCCCGCAGCTCCAGGTCCTCCCTGTGCTGGAATCCCGGGGCTGGAGCAGCTCTGCAGGTGGGGCCTCACCTGAGCGGGGCACAGGGACAGAATTCCCCCTCTCCAGCCTGTCCCCTGGATGCCTCCCTTCCCTCCAATTCCGTGGGAATCACTAATGGGAGAAGGGATCCAAGGGAAGACGCCCATTTGGAAAGGCAGGTTCAGCACCAGCCACTCCCAACTCAGGGATGCAAAAGGAACCCAAAATACCAATTACTGAGGGGAGACGAGCAGCTTGGAGCCGGATTAAAACCAGCACACAGAGTGTGTGTGTAGCGAATTCCCAGACAAACTCCCAAAATTCCCGATCCCTGCCTGGATCACACGGATGTTTTTAGGCACGAGCCTGTACAGGAAATATTCCCGCAGAAACTCTCTGGACTGTTCACAAAATTAGAAATATCTGCTCAGTTTTACACCAGCAGAGACTCAGCCTCGTGTTTGCACCTCTCGTTGCTGTGTAAATATAGAAGCTGCTCTCCTCCAAATTCTTTCCTGCTTAATTTAAGTTCTCTTGGATTGAGTAGGGAGCTAGGTTCATTCCCTGGAATAGGGAATGTAGTTCATGGAATGAGTTCAAGGGGGCTTTCCAGGTGGAGAGGGAGAAAAAAAAAGTATCTAAAAATAGATATTATATTTATATATAATTATATATAAAATAGATCACATATAAAAATAAATGTGTTATTTATAATAAACTATATGTATTATAATATATAAAATACATATATTTTGATTTATAGTTTTTACATGTATTTTATATATATATATATATAAAAAATTAAATTTTAAAACTCAGGTTGTGTGGGTTCCACAGGTTTAAAAATAAAGCCTGGCAAATAGTTTAGTGTAAAAAAAAAAAAGGAGGAAAAAGTCAGACTCTGTCGGTAAAAACAATCTCCAAAAGGAGGGACTCAAGGGTGAGATGTTGTATTTTTTTGCAGTGGCTGCACCCAAGGTGCTGGGGAAGCCTGGCTGGTTCCATGCTCCGGGAAAAAGCAGGAAAAGCGTGGCAGAGGATGGGCTGCTGGAGCAGGATCCTTCCCTTCGGCATCACCTCAGCCTCCCGGGGCTGCTGCTCTCCCTGAGCTCCCAGGCTCTGCCCAGCTGATGGTCGGGAATGATCCTCTGGAATGACTTTTCTGCCTTGCCAGTGGCAGCTTCAGCATTCCCAGTGGCAGCTTCAGCATTCCCAGTGGCAGCTTCAGCATTCCCAGCCCGTTTCGCCCTGGAGATGCGGAAATCTTGCTCTTACTCTCAGTTTTGGGGGGAAGGAAGAGCCTGCAAAGCTGTGCAGTTCCAATCACAACTTCCTTGTGCCTGATGAAACCTGGATAACCCTGGCTTTATCCATTTTAGCTGATTTTTCACTACTTAAGGGAAATTTTGACTTTTTGCTCCTTTTCCAGCAGCCTGGGGTGGGGCTGGGCCATGGCTCACCGGGGCACGGCTTTATTTGATGTCTTGCCCTACTTCCAAGAACTTCCACCCATTTAAAGTTCAGCCAAAGCATCTGAACCTTCCGTGATCCCTCCATCCCTCCATCCCTGTGCTCTTGGAACACCCCAGACTCGTCCCCAGGGGGGTTGGTGACACGGTGGCCTTTGCTCTCTTGCCTCACTCCCAGTTTTTATACTTCCCATGCTCTATAAAGTTATTTTTTCCCCTCGAAACCCTTCCCCTGTTTCTGTCCTTAACCTCACGTTTGATCCAGGTCCCTGTTCCCGTTTTACACCACTCGCAGATTTTTTAATATCTTTCTTGTGACCTCTGCCACCGCTCCTTCCCGAGGAGGGATTTAATTCCCCAGCTCCTCGTGCCCATTGGGAAGAAATGCAGATTTGCTGGAATGCTTGGCATTAATCCATTTTGGATTCCAAGCAATTCGATGGAGCCCAGCGAGAAGGGCGGGCGGTGCTCTCCCAGTTTCCAGAGGGAGGCACTGGAGCAGGATGCCCAGGGAAGCTGGACACCCAGGATGGTGTCCCTGCCCGTGGGACAGAGAGGAGCTGGAAGGTGCCTTCCAACCAAACCATTCCCTGATTCCCTGGTGCTGTGGACAGGGCTCCCCAGTACCCCCAGCTGTGGCAGCTCCCTGGCTCTGGAGCTCCCTTTGCATTGTTTTTGGGATGGGGAGGTTTTTCAGGATCCAGTCCTCCTGCTGAAACAGCCACGATTTCGGGCTATTCCCGTTTTCCGAGTCTTATCAATCCTCATCCATCCTGTACCAGCTCCTCCCTCCTCGTTGGGTGTCCCCAGCCCAGCACTTCGGTGTCTCACTCATCAGTGACTCAGACACATTCCAGCCTCTCCATGATCCATGGCTGCACTCCTGACATCCATCCCACAGCTCCTCCGTCCCCGGGCAGGGGAAGGCAAGCAGCACCTTCGCTGCCTGATTATTTCATCCTTCCAATGGTTTTTCCCCCTCTTCCTCCTCCTCCCATTCCCCAGTTTATCATTTCTGGAGATGCTTCACCTGCAGCAATTCCCCATGATGGATCAGCAGCTCCTGCCCCCTCCTGTGCTGCTCCTCATCCCTGAATTATTTTGGAGATCCCTCCTGGTGGCAGCTCTTGCCTCTAATTTTCCCATTATCATGCAGAGCTCCCGAGCCAGTTCATCCCAGAAATGCCAAGGGCACGGGCTGGGCACAGATTGCTCTTTGTGCTCCTGGTCGCTCTGGTTTCCAGGGAGTCGTTCCCAGTATCCATCCCCAAAAAGCCCCAAAACACGGATGTTCCCACAGCTCCCTGACGGGAGGGCGCAGCTGGGCAGGGTTCAGGCTGTGCTCCCAGGGAATGAGTGATGGGAAAAAGCCTCGGGGAGGTTTAAGTTGGATCTTCGGGAAAGGATAAAGTTTTCTTTATCAGCATCCCAAGTGGAATGCTGTCCACGCCTTCTTCCCTCATTGCAATCCCAGTGTGGCTCCTGGAGTCCTAAAAGTCCCTGGATTTCTCCCGCTGCTCCCTCCATCACTGAAAGTGCTGGAACTGCAGCTGTTTGGGTCCTGTTGGTGGGAAAAGCTCCAGGGACACCTCAGAGCCCCTGGCAGGGCCTAAAGAGGCTCCAGGAGAGCTGCAGAGGGACTGGGGACAAGGCATGGAGGGACAGGACACAGGGAATGGCTTCCCAATGCCAGAGGGCAGGGATGGATGGGAGATTGGGAATTGGGAATTGTTCCCTGTGAATTCAGCCTGGTCCAGTGGAAGTGTCCCTGCCCATGGCATGGGGCTGGAATGAATTCAAGGGCTTCAAGGTCTCTTCCAAGCCAACCCATCCCAGAAGTGTTTGGTGGGAACAGGCTGTGTTCCTGCAGCCCAGCTGGAGCAGGGATTTCCGGGATGAGGGAGCCCAGCTCCCTGCACTGCTCCCCGCTGAGTGGATGTCCATGCTTTTATTCCAATGGGCTGGCAGGAAGGTAAACAGACGTGCTGACGTGAAAAATCCTGTTTCATTTTAATGAAATGTTTATTCACAGATGGTTTAATATTAATGTTAAATTGATCTCTGGAATTTTTCCCCATCAAAAATTAATGCAATGCACTCTTTGCCTTTGTGCACGGAAAGCATCTCCCAATTAACTGGGAGATAACCACTGGAAATCCAACACTGCCACTCAGCCAGTCCCAGGCCATTCATTTCCTTAAGTGCACAAGCACTCCATGAATAATTAATGATGATTAATAGTGGTATTAAACTATTGCTGCTGGATCAGGGGAGCGGAGCAGGTACCAGTTTGTGATTTATAGCCAGGAAACAAGGAGGAATTTGGGAAGGGAGGAATCCCTGTTCCAGCTGGGTGCTGCACACCCTGTGCGTGGGTGCCTTACACATCTGACTTCACACCTGCATGGCCACACAGGTGCCACCTCTGGGCCTTTGAGGAGCTCCAAACTTTTCCAGGGATTCGACCAACCTCTTCCCAACTTGGTCTAAGGTGGGAGTTGGACCCTCTGGATTCTCTCCAGTGAGGGAGGGGCGAGAGGTGTCCCAGAGCCTTGTGGGGTGTGGCAGAAATCCACGTGGGGTGGAACCAAAGGAAGGGACAAAGGAGCTTTTCCCATGGCAATGCCCCAGGGAGCAGCCCCACGGCCTCCATGCAGGCCAGGATCCCACCCGGAGCCGCCGTTCCTGGAGAGCAGCTCCGTGCTGGGCTGCTCGGCGCAAGGCAGGAACGTGCCTGGGCTGGCAACATTAATATTGATTAAAGGGTTTATGACTAAGTGTGAGGAGGAAGCAGCAGCCTGTGCAGAGCTTGGAATAATTTGGAGTGGTTATTTTTAGGCCAGGATGAGATAATGGATTTACACCAAGCCAAGGGCCGGATGCTTCATCCCATTCCCGGCCTTCGTGGCTTCGCGTCCCCAAGTATCCCTGGGCACATCCCCCCTGGGCCACCCTCCATCCTCCTTCCCCATAGGAACAAGCGGGACCTGGTGCAAATTCCTGCTCCTTTCCTGGTGCTTTCTGCCTCATCAGCACCTCTGGAATCCACAAGGAAACCAGAGAGGCTGAAAAGAAAAGAAAGAAATTAGCGAATGTAGTTTACCAGGAAAAATGTCTCCAAACCCTTCTTTCCATATGTTTGTTTGCTAAGCCATGGATTTTCCTTGGATGTTGGCACACAACCAACCCACTGAAATTAAGGAATTGTTCAAATATCCAACTTGGAACACGTGAAACATTCCAGCCTTCAAAATAATGATCTTGGGAAGCTCCGTTGGCACTGCCGGGATCCCAGAATCCCAGAATGGCTTGGGCTGGGTGGGATCTTAAAGCTCATCTTGCCCCATGGACAAGGGACGCCTCCACTATCCCAGGTTGCTCCAAGATCCATCCAAGCTGGCCTTGACACTTCCAGGGACATGGAATCAGAGCAGACCCACAAGGGCAGGGACCCGTGTGTATCCCTGTGCATTGTGTCCTTTCCACCATGGACCATCCCATCCACCCCACCCATGGCCTCCTGAAGGCAGCTGCTGTTGCAGTTCCTCCTATGGGGTTGGAGCCAAGCCCATGCTCTTGGCCACGGGAATGGGAGGAATTCCATCCAGCCACCTGCCTTCAGTGGGACTCAAAGGGAAAAGCAGGAATTCACACCTTCCCCCTGCTGTGACACTCATCACGAGGAGCAGCCGTGATTTTCCCCGGCCCTTCCCCACTCATTCCAAGGGAAGGAGTCTCTCCTGCAGGAGAGCCGGATGATTCAGCGGCGTGGAGCTCCCGCAGCCTCCCCTGTCTCCCTCGGTTGTCAGGGAGGATGGGCTGAGCTGAATTTTAACAAACCCACTCCCCTGCACCTCCTTCAGCTCCAGAGGCGAAAAACAAACGGAGGCTTGGAGACATCCTGAGCACGGATCACATCCCACTGCAGGAGTCGTGTCCTGTGGAGGTCCTGCTGGGAACCTCCTGCTCTTCAGCCCTCAGAGATCCCCTGCACTGGGCAACTCCTGCTCTCTCCATGCAAAAGAAAGGGACATAAAAGGCTCTTTATGCACTTTCATGTGTTTGGAAACAAATCCTCCTCCTCCAAACGTGTCCTGGATCCCTTCACTTCGGAGGTTTTGAGATTCAGCCCTGTGGTTTCCCTAAAGGAGCTCCAGGAGAGCTGGAGAGGGACTGGGGACAAGGCATGGAGGGACAGGACACAGGGAATGGCTTCCCAGTGCCAGAGGGCAGGGCTGGATGGGAGATTGGGAAGGAATTGTTCCCTGGGAGAGTGGGCAGGCCCTGGCACAGGGTGCCCAGAGCAGCTGGGGCTGCCCCTGGATCCCTGGCAGTGCCCAAGGCCAGGCTGGACATTGGGGCTGGAGCAGCCTGGGACAGTGGGAGGTGTCCCTGCCATGGCAGGGGGTGGCACTGGATGGGCTTTGAGGCACCTCCCAACCCAAATCCATCTAGGATTCCATGATTCCCCCCGTCACATGGAGGTGGAACTTTGGGAGCCCACCCTCACTGTGGGAAGGCCGGGCCCTACCCAGGGCTGCACTGCCAGGCTGGACCCTCCCCATTCCCAGCAGGATGGGGGAGCCTTGCTGGAGCCCTGCTGGATTCACCCCCCAACGGAGGGATTCCCTCCCTAACAGAGCTTGCAGTGCCCATGATGGAATTCCAGAGAAGGGCTGGATAAATGCAAGGGGAGGTGGACACCGAGGCTCCCACTCCTTGTGCTCCCCAGCCACGTCCCCTGCCTTGGCTCGGCTCCGTGCACGGAGCATCCCCGTGCCAGCTTGGGAACAGGGAGCAGCCACTGCCAGGCACCAGCTCCTTCCACAGCCACTTGCTATTTTTTCCTGAAGAAAATAAATTTTTTAGGGTTTTTTGCAGTGTCTGTCCTAGAGCACGGACAAGAAAGGTTGGTTATAAATTATGGAGGGCTGAGTCCTCTGTGGAGGGGGAAGGAAAATCCAGAGAGCCTCAGGAAAGGGAACACAGCATTCCCTGGATGGGTGGGGATGAGCCAAGGGAGGTGGGGATCCCACCAAAGCCTTCTCCTGACCCTGGGAAGAGCTCCTGGGGCTCTCTGGCCGGGCAGGGAGCAGCCACATTCCATAATCCAACCCCAACCCTGCCAGCGGCTCTGAGCCTTGCGAGGGCAATGAAAAATTCAGCAAAGGCAGTTGGAGAGAAGCGCGGGATCATGGAATTCCTTAGGGTGGAAAAGACCTCCAGGATCACCGAGCTGAAGCCTTGGAGCAGCATCTGAGCACAGAGGCTTTAACTGGGCTCTGCTCGGGGAGGCAAGGCCGAGGGGGAGGCAGTGTCCTCCTCCAGCTCCTTCATCAGCTCCGCCACTGGATTCGGGATATGAGAGGAGTTGGGAGCATTAATAGAGGAAAACAAGTTTTAGTCACCTTGGGGGGGAATTAAAAAGGTTTTACTTTGGCCAAAGAGGGGAACAACAGAGCTGGGCAGAATCCGTAGCTGTGAGCAGCCGCTGGATCCCGGAGCAGTGGGAGCTCCTGGCTGCTGGGGTTGAGGGGGAATGTGTGGAGTCATCCATGTCCCTGGGACAGAGGAGGATTCCAGCACTGGGGCAAACGGAACCTGGGTTCCTGCCATTCCCTATTCCCAAATTATGGTCCCCTCTGGAGCAAACAGAAGGGTTGAGAGCATTCCCACCAGGTCCCCTCTAAGTTGCAGCCTCTAAACTGAACTCGGGGACTTCCCAGGAAAGAAGCTCCATCCCTGTGTGGTTGGCAAACAAGGAGATGCAGGAATTGGACTGGGGAATGATTTGTTCGCAGTTTTCCTCACGTTATCCTATTCAGTAATTCCATGAGCCAGTCCAAGGGGAGTGCTGCTCCTGGAGCACATGGAGCCATCACACCTCGCTGCCTTCCAGCCCTGCACGTGTGGCTCCTCAAGTGCCCTAATTCCGGCCCCAAATCCCAAATCCTCCATTTAATGGAGGGCCAGGAATCCTGAAATCCTGCTGCTAAAAGTGAGAGGAGCTCTGGATTCCCAAAGAACTGTTGGGATGGGCTGAGCCTCCCCATCCCACATGGCACATGGGGAAAGCCAAGCTCAGCCTCTCCACTGCTGCATTCCTGATTATTTTGACTCAAAAGAGCCTGGAGTAGGGACAAATCCATCATTCCTTTGGATAATTTGAATGTATGAGTGTGATTTTTAATACCCAGGCTTCTCCAGCTGCATCTTCCCATTTTTTATGACGTTTCTCCCCATTTTCTGGAGCAGGCCTATCAATTCTCAGCTGCTTTCTTCCTCTTGCTTAATTGAAAATGTCACTTCTTGTATTTAATGAGAATTCCTGCCCTATTCTAACCCTGTCAGAAGAGACTTTATCCCAAAGCTGGTCCTAAAAGCCCACTGCAAAAGTTTTTCTGCTGCCATAAATCCGTGAGGGATTCGGGAGAGCTGCTGGGGCTGACAAGGATTTGAACCCCGTGTGGGGAAATTACAGCTGGTTTTCCAATTTCTCTTCATCTCTGTATTAATTCCATATATTGTCCTTGCCCACCAGTGCTGCTCTTGGCTCTGCGCAGGGATACCGAGCCCCAGGACGGGAAAGGAGCTGGAGAAGCAGTGGGTGGGTGAGTCCCCATCCCTGGAGGGGTTTCACTGTGGATGTGGCACTTGGGGACGTGGGCAGGGGTGGCCTTGGTGGTGCTGGGACTCCTGCAGCTCCTGCCCCCGTGGTTCCCCCACTCCATGGCAATGTCATCCCTCTTCTTTTCCTTTTTATCTGGAAAGATGTGTGGAAAGGTTGGGAAATCTGCCCTGCAGACCAAGGCAGAGGGGAAACAAACAGTTCCTGATGTTGCTGCCGCTGGTTTTGGGGATAATGGGGGAGCAGCGGTGGGGATGGGAGGGAGGGAAGGCTCTGATTCATAATTCCTCATCCCACAATGTTTACAGCACTTGGGCTGGGAAAAATACCTGTTCCCAGGAAGGATCCTCAATAGGCCTGGCTTTCTGCTCGCTGCCATTGCTTAGTAACAGCTCTATTTTTAAATGCTAAGAGGGTAATAGACCAAAAAACTGGGAGTTTACTCAGTCTCTGATCCAACAGGCACTAAACCCAGCGGGATGGGGCCGTTGGGATTGTGGGATTTGGGCCAGGAGCTGCCCACACCAACCTTCAATGCTTCCAGCTGGGTGAGGAAAACCCCAAAGCTGCCAAATCTGTGCAGTCCTCAGCTCGTGGTGACCTCCTGGGGAGGGCAGCCTGTCCGTGTGAGGGGTGGGATGGTCCTGGGGCAGCCACGGGTGGGGAAGGAGAGTGCAGATGCAGGAACAGGAGATCTTCAGGGGGAACCTCCTTCCTCAGAGGATCTGCTTCCACCCCAGTGCCACTCTGGAAAGAAATCCTGGAGTCCCAGCCTGGTTTGGGTTGGGAGGCACCTCAAAGCCCACCCAGTGCCACCCCAGCCATGGCAGGGACACCTCCCACTGTCCCAGGCTGCTCCCAGCCCCAATGTCCAGCCTGGCCTTGGGCACTGCCAGGGATCCAGGGGCAGCCCCAGCTGCTCTGGGCACCCTGTGCCAGGGCCTGCCCACCCTCCCAGGGAACAATTCCTTCCCAATCTCCCATCCAGCCCTGCTCTCTTTCAGTTTAAAGCAAATCTCCAACCATTTCTGCTAAAATACATTCCCAGGAGTATCCAAACCTCCTAAAATCTGATTTGGGAAGCAGCTTTTGCAAGCCCCATGGATCTGGGAGCAGCACCCGTTTTCCCACTGCCTGGATCCCGTGCGGCTGCAGCGGGATGGCTGAGGCTGCCTCCTGCCATGGGATCTTCCCTCATGGAAAATACCAGGATAAATGGGATCAGTTGTTTTGGACTCACCCCTGTGCCCCATCCACTGAAGGTCATGGAATTTTATTCCTTTCCCTGGGCTTTGCAGCAGGCAGCAGAATTCCCTCCATCCAGGTCTGGCATGGATTATTCCTTTCCTTTCTCAAGGACACAGCAGATAAACTCCTGGAAATCCCTCGGGAGCACAGGAGGGAGAAAAGGAGAGCCGGGGGCTGATAAAGAGCTGGAGACAAGTCCCTGAAGCCTTGTGCCACCACCACCTACCCCTGTGGCTTTAACCCATTCCTACAAGGAATATGGCATTAAACACATGCCCAGATCCCGGGCTTTGGGGATGAGGTGCCAAACCAAGGCTCAGGGCACAGCAAAGCCTTCGCTGTGTGCACGTCCCAGTGCCACCAGCCCCTCCTGCTGCAGAGGGCTCACTGGAAGGAAGCCACCAGGCAGAGGCAGGTGCTGGTTTATCCCTGAGACCTCCCAGCGACGCTGCTTTGGGAGCCCTGCCAGGCTGCAGCTGCCTCTGCCCGGCTCCTCTGCCCTGCCCACGGAGGGACCCGGAGCCTGGGCACGGCAGCTCCCCCAAAACCACCCCTAGAGGGGAAACCCTCTGCGGTGCCAACGCCCGGAGCACCAGGAGTGATTTAGAGCTGTTAATTATCAGAGCGTGGCAGGAAAAGAGGTGCCGTAAGGGAAAGCACGGAAGGTGTGTTACGGACGCAGTCCCGAGGGTGCAAACGGCATTTCCCGGGATGCTCAAAGCCAGAGTGACCCCGGCAGTGAACCCTGATGGAGGAGAAAACGGGATCCGCGGGTGGAGGCTGTTCCTGGGAGGGAACGCTCGCTCCCGGCCGCTCCTGCAGCCGCCCTGGAGCTGTCCTCGGCGCGTTTCTGGCAGCGCAGCCTTGCAGCTCCTCCCCGCACGCATGTGCTCCGGGCACGCCAGCACGTGGAGTCCCGGAGCATTCCAGGACCCTACAGATGGTCCACATCCTTAAAAACCCATCTCATTCCACCGCCGGGCACTCGCTTGCGAGCGGCGCAAAGCCCAGCAGAGCGAGGCACCGCGTCCCCTCCCACGGCCGCACCAGCCCGCATCTGGCACAGGGGGATTATTTATCCCTGTTTTCCCTTTCCCATTGGGACTGACAGTGCTCAGGGGCCGTGGCTGCTCCCCCTCCCTCCCACCTCACCCCCACGGCCCGGATTTTAATTTTAGAGGCAGAGAAAATTCCCGTCTCTTAAAGGTCAGAAGGATGCGAAGGAGGGAACAGAGAGAGCCTGTTCCAGCGCGGCCACAGCGGAGCACACGGAGAGGCTTTGCTCCTGCTGCAGTGCCTGCAATGTATTTTTGCCACACGTTGCTGCAGAGTGCAGCCCACTGCAGCAAAGGAGGGGAGCGAATTCCCTTCGCTGGGCTGGGCGCTCCGAGGAGAGGCTCTGCACGAACGGAGCAGCCACCAAGCCTGCCAGCTCCGGCAGCAAACGCTGCTGGGGAGCCTCTGCAGCAGAGCCATCCCCGCTCCCCCGCGCTGGCAGAGCGGCTGGGAATGACCTTCAGCTGCTCTTCAGACGGCGAGAGTCGCGCCTGGATTGTGGGGAACGGAGAGGGAACCGTGTGGCTGAGAGGCAGCTGTGGCGAGGCGAGAGGCAGGGATTTGAGTCCTTTGGGCAGGCCCGGAGAGCTCAGCTTCTCCAGGGAGGAATTAAATAGGAGGGAAGGGGTTTGTGCACCTCCTGATCGTCGGATGCCGGGAGCTTGGTTTGGAGGAGACAAAATGGAAAGGGGAGGATCAGGGATTCTTCTGACAACATTCCTGACCCCCGTGGCCAGAACTGAACATCCCAGCGGCTCCCAGAATACCCATGGAATCACAGAATCCCAGGCTGGCTTGGTCAGAAGGACCTTAAAGCTCATCTCATTCCAGCAGGGACACCTCCCACCATCCCAGGCTGCATCCCAGAGCAGGAGATCGGGATTGCCCCAGCTCCTCTCCCAGATTCCTTTGTCTTTCTGGTGAGAGAGGGAAGAGGGAGCAGTTTAAGGTCCCTGGCTGTAATATTTTATAACAGGTTTTTAAAGTGCTTCCAGATGATGGAAATGGAATCATTTCAGTGTTAAAAGAAGAAATGAGTTGTTCCAGTTTGAAGAAGGGTTATCATTTTTGCAGATCCAGCCTGATGATGTCATCACTCCAGAAAAATGAACTTTTTCCTAATTTATCTTCAGTGCAGGGATGCAAATATCCCAAGTTATTCCAGTGGCTTCCCCTCAGTGCCGATGGCCCCATGCTCCTTCTCTCCTCCTGCACCCCATTTTTAACCCCAGCCCTTGCCAAGGTCCAGAGGCTCAGGTGACCCACGAGCTTCTCCAGCCCCTCAGATCCCTCTGCCAGGGAGGGAAGCTCATGAAGTGCCACCCAGATGGAAGAGCTCCGGCAATTCCTCATGGATAACCCCAATTATCCATCGATTGCACACCGGGGATGAGGAGGGAGGGCGGTGCCCGGCTGCTTTTTGGGTTTCCATGAAGATTTTCCTTCCTTTCCACCCCCGTTTTTCATCTCCTAAATTCTGCCTCAATCAAAATTCCCAAACTCAGTGACTTTTATGGGCAGAGCCTGCCAGGTCCCTCCTGCCCCACCCCTGTCACCCTCTCCCAGCCCCCAGTTGGACTCTTTGTCACATCCACCGGGTCCTACTCGGAAGCTGACCTAACACCCCCCCATGTCTGTGGCACCACGGCCGTGCCTCATCCCCTCCTCTCCATCCCACAGTGAAAGGCTCCAGAAATGGAGACCAGCTTTGCCTGGGAATATATCAAGTAGCACTGGAGAGAACTTGGAAAAACCAGAGGGGGAAAAAAATATATTGGGCATTCTAAAGGGAAGAGAAGCTGTGCAGCTCCAGCATTTATTGAATAGAAGGAGCTGTGTCCTTAAAGCTGTGCCTTCTCTCCATAGTCCAGACTTCTGATAAAATGGGGGACAAAAATAGCTTTAATTCAAGGTTATCTGTGTGATGCTTTGATTTACCCCCCATCTTCCCAGCTGGACTCGACCAGACCCTTCTGAGCCCAAACTCGCAGAACCCTTTTAGGGAACACATCCAGCTTTCCTAGGAAATTTGCTGAAGGAATTAATGATTCTAAGCCTCGCCTTAGCCAAGCCCACAGCAGGGAAAGCGTTGTTTGTAGGAGCTTATCAGGGGAAATGCATGGAAGAGCAGCAGTAAAGCCCAGCTTAGGGACTTGTTCCACTGATCAGCGGGAGTTCCGCACCAGCAGAGTTCAGGGATGTGCCTGGCATCCACATTTCTCACTGTTCTGGCCTGCTCTTTGCTGGCCTTGCTTTTCCTGCCTCCACTGGAGTCAGTGTCACTGTGAATTGGTGTGAGATGATGGGAGTTGGGGATTTAAGTTCCGCAGCTCCAGCCTTGCCTTTCCCAGCTCCTGGCCCAGGGAGTTTGGCCCCTGGGAAGGTTCTCACCTCCCCCTGCCCTCCTGCATCTCCCCCTGGCACATCTCTGTGTTTCTCCCACTCCACACTTGCCTTTGCAGGAAGGAAGGTCTCAATTTTGTACACAAGGGCTCGACTCTTCCAGGGCTTTTCCAGTTTCTTTGTGCCCTTCAAAATCTTGGTGTTTTTCAGGAATATCAGGAAGGAAAAGAACTCTCTGTTGTAACAAAAAATTCCTATCTTGTGCTACTGCAGATCTCCTGGGAGACAAATTTCCATCCCCTGCCTCCCAGAAGCTGCCCCTGTCCCAGCTGACACTGGACACCTTGAGATCAGAATCACTGGGTTGGGTTGGAATGGGCCTCAAAGCCCATCTCATCCCACCCCTGCCATGGCAGGGACACCTCCCACTGTCCCAGGCTGCTCCCAGCCCCAATGTCCAGCCTGGCCTTGGGCACTGCCAGGGATCCAGGGGCAGCCCCAGCTACTCTGGGCAACATCAAACCAGGGGATGCCCGCTTCGAGCACTGCAAAAATGTTGGGGGAGCAAAACTTTTCTGGGCTTAATTTCAGTTCCCACTCGGATATGGAGAGAGTGGGAGAGACTGGGAGCATCCCCAGAGCAGGAATTCCTCCACCAGCGACAGGGAGAGGAGAGGTCATCAGTGCCATGGGATTATCCCCGTGCAACAGCCTGGAGAGCTCGCTGCTGCCATAAACCCTCCTGTGATCCTCTTCCAGCTCCTATAAATGCTTTCCCTCTCTGCTGCCAGGCAGATTCCACAGAGCTGGAAGAGCGAGGTGCTGACCTCACCCAGCCAGAGCTGTGAAGCCACCGTGTCACTGCAGCACTGCCCCGGAGCCGTGGGTGGCAGCGGCTGCCCCAGGGAGCCCGGGCTGGCCGGGAATGGGACGCGGTGGGACCAGGGCTGGGCTTTGCTGCCTTTGGGAACAAAGAGTGGGATCCAAGAGCTGAGCAGCCCCGGGACTTGCTGCTGCCACAGCTGCTCTGAGGAGCACCAGGAGAAGCTGCAGGAGCCCAACCTCGTGGGCAGTGATGTGGTGAGAGGTGTCCCTGCCCATGGCAGGAGTGGAACGAGGTGAGCTCCCAACCCAACCCATTCCGTGTTTCCATGAACCCCTGGAGGGTCCCCGGGATCGCTCCAGGTCACACACAGACCCAGGGCAGGGTGGGAGCAGGGTGGGACATCCACGTGCGTGTCCTGCTTTGTCCCGCAGTGGGTGATGCTCGCGGGGATGGAGGACAGCCAGGACAGCCCGGACAGCCAGGACAGCCTCACCCGCGGGCACGATGCCCCTGCCAGGTGTTTCCCATCGCCCCAGCGGTTTTAGCCCGTGGCCTGCGACACCCCAGCCCGCAGAGGACATTGAGCTGTCACCACCTCTGCCCGCGCCGCTCCCGGGAGGCTGCGAGCCCCTTCCCGCTGCCCGGCCCCGCACCTTGGCCAGGGTGAGGAAATGGCTCCAGCCGTGGGAAGGGAGCGATGCGGCGGGCGGGGGCAGTCCGAGCGCGGGGCCGGGGGATGCTCCGGGGATGTTCCGCTCGCGGGGCGCCCCGTCGGGGCGGGGATGGGCGGCACCGCCTGCGCGCACCGCTCCGCTCCGCTCCGCATCCCCCGCACGCCCCGCACAGCATCCCCCGCCCCGCATCCTCCCCGCCGGGGGGGGGGGGGGGGCGCGGCCGCGTCCCGCCCCCCCGCACCGCCCCTGCGCCGCCGCGGAGCGCAGCGCGGGCGCGCAGCGGGACCGGACCCGCCCCGCCGCCGCCGCCGCCGCCGCCGCCGCTTTGTGTCTGGGCGCCGCCCGCGGAGGCGGAGCGGGCCCGGCCCTGGGCTCCGCGGCGCGGCGGGGCGGGCGGCGGGACAGCCGCGGGCAGCCCCCGGCGGCGCCCGCGCAGCCCCCGCACCGCGGCTCGGCCGCGCATGGACGCGCGCTCCCGCCTGCACCGTGAGTAGCGGGGCCGGGGCGGGGGGGGCGCGCAGCCCCCGGGGATGCCCGGGCCGCCCACGCCCCCGGGCGCGGGGAGGGAGCGCGGGGCGGCTCCGCCGAGGACAAAGGAGCGCGGGGAGCGCAGCGCTCGGTGCGCGCAGCCCGGGCTCGCTCGGCGCGGAGCCGCCGCCCCCGCGCAGCCCCCGCGGCGCGCTGACAGCTCGGGCGCGATTCCCGGAACCTGCCTGCGACGGGGGTCGGGCTCGGCGCAGCTCCTGGAAAATTCTGCGCCCTTCGCAGCGCCGGTGCCGCCGCGGCGAGGCGCGGGGAGGTGCGGAGGAGGCTCCCCCCGCGCAGGGACATCGCCGCGGTCCCGCGTGGCGCCGCCGCTGCGTCCCTCGGCCGGCCCCGGCCCGTGTGTCCGTCCCGGCCGCCTGCGGAAGGCCGGCGGGTGCTCAAGTTGGGTGCCCGGGGTGTGGGGAGCAGCGGGGCCATGGGCAGCGGCTCATCCCCGTGCCGGGGGATTTGGGGGAAGCTGGGCAGGGCTGGGCCGTGGCGCTCGGAGCCCGCGTCCGCGGCCCCATGTCCGTGTCGCTGCCCGGGGACAGCGTGTGCCGAGGGCACCGAGCTGGGTTTGCTCGTTTTCTCTGGGAGGCTGGGCCGGGGAGGGTCATGGATAGGAGAGCCCTGCTGAAAGTTCCTCGGTTTTTGGGAAATAGAAACGGTCCGGTGGATATTTCTGCCGTGCCCCTCACTCCGTCTAAATCCCTTCCTTTTGCTCCTGTCCATCCATGATTTCCAGCTAAAAACTCCGGCCACGTGCCGTTGGTTGGTGTCTTTAACCTCAGGTGTTCCGCGTGAGAATAATCCTTAGGAACAGCTGAAATCCAACGCGTTTTCCTCACCATTCCATGACAAGAGAAGTGACTTAATCCGGTGGGTTTTGCTGTTCCGCATCTGCTCGCTCAGCTCCTCACGGAGGAGGGAGGGAGGGAGGGAGGGATGCTCGCTCGCCATGGCAACCTCCCGGCGCAGATTGCAGCCACTTCGGGGAAGTAGCAGGACTTGGGAAAGAAATAGGAACAGCTGATCTCAGAACCGGCATCGGCAGGGATGAACTGTGCATCTTGGAAAGCATGACCTGTTTTTGGGAATGTTCTTGTTGCCTCGGTTCGGAGGTGTGGGTGTGGAGAGGGAATGGGCCTCCAGGAGGTCACGGAGCTTCCTGTGCCTGCAGCCGCAGTGAAAGGAGGGCTCTTCATTTTCCAAACACTGTTAAGTCCTGTGATTATTCCAAAATTCAACGATTCTATAATCCAATACCGTGCTGTGCCATGTTACCTTGGTGTCCCTGTGAACTCTAACCTTGGCCTGTATTCCATCTGTAAAACTTTTCCTTGGGTAAAGCAGCGTTTTTATTTTTTAATTACCTCACAGAGGAGGAGCTTTGTGCTTCTGTTCCATGGCTGATGTGAAATCCCTAAAAAAGGGGGGTTACGTTACACTGATTTTCGCAGTTGCTGGAGTAACAAAACCATTCCTGAGTGCCTGGTGGATCCGAGGAGCTGCAGTTCAGGAGCAAACGCTGCGGAGAGCCGGGCTGGAGGCAGTGGAATCCCGGGAAGGAGGAGTGCTGCCTGCCCAGCAGCAAATTCTCCATTCCCTGGGCCTGCAGGAATTTGTCACTGCTTCCTAACAATGCATTAAAATTGGTTAAAGTTTAAAATCCCACAGAGAGGATTTTAAAAGGAAGCTTGGCCGTTGTCCCTGGAATATGCCAAGGCAGCAGCACCATTAGAGCCCCTAAAGTTCAGATTAACGAAATTAATCACCCCTGAGGTCTTTGCATCTGGACAAGGCTTTGCTGGGAGCGTTGGTCCTAAAGCAGAGACTCCAGGGATCCCAAACACAGCAGGACATGGAAATCCGTGCCAGGGGAGCAGGGCTGGACCCACCTCGGAGCGTGGCCCTGGCAGGACAGGCTGGGGCTGTGTGGGGGCAGCCCCAGTGTCCCCCCAGAGCCCCGTGGCCACTGAGCCACTCCAGCTCTGCCCTGTCCCCTGGGCCAGCACCATCCCCCCGGAGCTGCTGGGCCTTGGCAAACCTGGGAGAGGCCTGGGATCAGGGAGAGGAGACTGATGGACAGCAAGGCTTTCCCAGGGCTTCAGAAATGGTGAATTTTATCCACCCAGGGATTCAGGGAATTTTATCCTCCTGGAATTCAGCTGACACCCCCTCCCCTGGGTGATGGGGGAGCAGAGGCTCCATCCCTGGAGCTGCCCAGGAGCCCGGCCGTGGTCCAGGGCTGCCCATCTGGGCTGTTCCCACCTGGGAAAGGGCTGGGGATGTTCTGTGAGCAGGTGGAGGAGGAACTGCTCCCCTCCAGGGTGTGAATCCATCGGGCTGATCATCAGCACTGGGAAAATCCGCTGGGACACAGCTGGGGGTGGGAACCCACCCCCAGCACCTCGTGAGGTGTCCCAGGAACATCCAGGGCCACTCGAGAATCCCAGTTAAGGATCTCGGTGGATGTGAGCCCAGCACAGCCCGAGCTCCTCGAGGTGGTACCAAGCCCTATTTAAAGATTTCCAAGAGCCACGATGTGTCCTTGGTTTTCATCTCAGCTCCCTCTAATTTTAGCGTGGTTTCCGTAGGCTTTCATTTGCAGATTGCATCAAATCCTAGGACAAGGCTTGCAGAACTCGGGGCTGGGTTGGGTTTTTTTTTCCCTGGGAATGCAGCAATTTGTCGAGAGCAGAGAAATCCTCCGTGTTTGACTGGGCAGAGCCGCCCCTCCTGGTGTGAGCTGCGGAGAAGTTGGGGAAGAGAGGAAGGTGGAGGGATGAAGAGGGATGGCTGGAAGCAGCTGGGAATGAGGCTGGGGAGGTCTGACAGCCCTGGGGAGAGGCTGCTGCCGGCAGGGCTGGAGCCAAGCGCAAAATTAGCGAAAGAAAGGAGCATTAAATCCCAGCGCTCTGGGAAGGGGGAGCAACTGCCGTGTTAATGGATCAGGTTCTGGCGAATAAAGAAGAAAAGAAGCTGTAAGCTCAGGAAGGCTCTTTTTTATTATAAGGAGGAGAACATTCCTCATCCTTTAGTTCCCTTGGATCCGGAGTGAATGACTTTAGAGCTACAGGAGTTTAAGCTCATCGGAGGAAAACGCTGCTTTTTTTTTTTTTTTTCCCCCAAATATTTTGCTGGGGAAAAGATTTGGAAATAAGAGCTGGAGAGAAGAGAATCTGTGGAGAGCAAATTTAACCTTTTCTAGGCTAGGAACCAGTGGCCAGTGAGCAGAAATAATCTGAATTTCTCACCAATTGGGTGAAGGGGAGCAGCAGAGTTTATCCAGCCCCGGCAACCGGGATGTAGGGAGCAGCCGGTGGGACTAGGAGTGCCGGGCACATTCCCATGGCTGGGAATCCAGCGCTCGGCTCCGTGTCACGTGAATCGCCAGGCACCGCTCCTCTTCCGAGGATGCTGGAGATGTAAAGACGTCCTTGGGAGATCTCTGCTGCTCGGACTTGGATGCTCGGGAGCTCGGATTGAAATCAAGCAATCGGCCGAGGGATCCGCCGGGAATAAAATCCGGGATTAAGGAGCCTTTGGACAGCCGTGGGAGCTCGGGAATCGTCCCCGTGGGACAGCGAGAGCAGCGGGGCAGGCAGAGCATCCATCTGCTGCTGCCACGGAGCCGCGCCGGCGGCTCAGGCACCCAGCCCGGTCCCGGAGCTGCCCTGGAGCGCAGGGTCCAGCGGGATTTAAAGCTTGGATCTCTTGGATCGGCTCAGCCCGGGATTGTTTCGCAGCCGCTCATTCCACAGCACCACTTTGCTGGGCACTTTTTTTTTTTTTTTTTTTTTGTCGCTTTGAAATTTTTGCTGCGGCGGCCTGAGGGCAGCCCGCGAAGGAAGGGATGGCATGGCACGGGCAAGGCGGCATTCCCGAATTCCCTCCGAGAGGAACCCGCCGGGGCAGCGGATTCACCCCTCCCCTGAGCTACGGCAGGAGCCGGGAGCGGGGCCGGCGCCGGCGCTTGGTGTCCCTGCTGCAGAACCCATCCCTGCTCTGCAGAGGTGCTGGGGCTGGGGGACAGAGCCGAGGGGACACGGCCCGGGGGGGACACACCTGGTGGCTTCGGGGGGACACACCTGGTGGCTTCGGGGGGACAGACTCTGCGGGGCTGGGCAGCTGCTGCCGGGGGACGCAGCTCGGGGCAGGGGGACCGTGGTGGCTTTGAGGGGGGGACCAACCCTGGTGGGAGATGAGGAGCTGCTGCCAGGGCAGGGGGATCTCGGTGGCTTAGGGGGCCGAGGAGCCAAGCTGTGGCTGCCAGGAGCTCTGTCTCCATCTCTTCCCAGGTCAAATCATTCCCTCGCATTCCCTGCTTCTCTTGCTTTTTTTCCCAAATTTAAAAAAATCAGCTCCATCCAGACACATCTGTAAGTTCTGTTCCCAACACCCCCTTCCATCTTCCCTTCGCTGTTGCCCTTCTCAGTGCTGACCTTTGAAGAGTCTTTGGGGCAGAGGTTCCTCAGCCCTGGGAGATGTTTGGGAGATGTTTTTGGCCCCCTGCTCCTGCCAGAAGGGCACTTTGCCAGCCTGGACCAGAGGGGCAGGTGGGGGTGGTGATGGAGCGATGCTGGGAATGGAGGGATTAGGCTGGGAAGGGGACACTCACTTCATAATTAGCGTTAAAATCAGGACTTGGACTTTGATGATCCTCCCAGCTGGGGATATCCTGGTTCTATCCTCCTGAAGGTGTTGGAATCTCGTTGCACTTTGATTTCGCCCCAGGTATTTGCTGTGTGTGCGGCGTCCCCACCTCGAGGCAGCTCTGCCTGTTGTTCCAAGAAATATTCCTACATTTTCCAGCCTGAGCACTAAATTGGGGGCTTTCAGCAGCTCCCTAATTATGTGAGACATTTTTTGTATTTAACAAATGGTTCTGATTCCTGCCAGCACTTCAGCCCGGTGTTCCAGGCCCGTGGGTGTCAGGGAACAGAACATATTTCTGTGTCTGTGAATATGATCCCACACGTTGTCTTAAGTGGGAAAATGTTCACAGCCCTTATATGGAGAAGGGTTTTTTTTTTTCCCCTAAATCCATCAGTGCTTTCTCCTGCAGTACTAACGCAGTTTGATCTTCCTGGTGCTCTCCAGGCTGGATTAGGAAGCAGAAATACGCAATGGGCTTTCTTCTTTTCCTGGCAAAAGCGTGGCGTGACCTGCTCTGCCCTCAAGGAATTGGGCCTGGAAGTGGGGGATGCTTCTCCGCACCTGCAGAGCTGCCAAGTGCAGGTACCTGGGAGCAGCCAGGTGCTGTTTCTCCTGGAACTGTGCATCCCTCCTTCCCCCTGGCTGGGAGCTCCCACCCCCAGCCATGCTGGTGGCATTGCTGCAGCCTCCTGGCTGTGCTGGCAGCCGGGAATGGTGGAAGGAGCTGGGATGTGTCACGGCACGGTGACGTGTCCCACAGCGGGGCCCTGCTCCCCACCCCTGTGCCAGGGGGATTTTGCTGTGTGACGCAGGGAAACGTAGGGAATACAGGAGTTCTGGGAGCACTGCACGGTGTCCTGAGGGAACATGGGTGAGAGGATGGATACAGACCCATGGAACAAAGGGGGAGGGGTTCCTTAGGCTGGTGAAAGGGTGGAATTACCTTCCAATGGATTTTGTCCAGGAACACTCATGGCTGCATGAAGTATTCCTGCCCAGGGGCATCACTCCCAAATCCTTTGGGGTTTTGTGATGGTCATGGAGGAGCAGGAGTGGAGTGAGGCTTGTTCTGTGCTGGTTCCTGGGAAAGCTGAGGCCGCAGGGGAAGATGGCCAGGCTGGAGTGGCCGTGGTCACTCAGGGTGTGGCTGTGGGGTCACCCAGGCTCCAGGGTCCCTGCCCCATGGGAAGGTCTGCTGGGAGAGAGGGGAGAGGGATGGCAGAGCAGGGATGCTGTTGGCTCTGGGCCAGTCAGGCCCAGAACCAGGGAATGGCTGGGGATGGAAGGAACCTCTGGAGATCATCCAGTGCAACCTCCCTGCCCACCAGGGTCACCCAGCGCTGGTGACACCGGAACACGTCCAGGTGGGTTTGGGATGTCTGCAGAGAAGGAGACCCCACAGCCTCTCTGGGCTCTGCTCAGGGCTGGCCCTGCCCAGGGCAGCAGTTCTGCCTCCTGTGCAGGGCAATTCCTGGGCTCAGGCCCTGCCCGTGGCTCTGGTGCCGCTGCCGGGCCCCGGAGCAGAGCCCGGGCCCTGCCCTGAGCCCTCCCTGCAGCCAGGGACAGCCAGGGCTGAGGGCCCCTCTCAGCTGGGGCTCCTCTCGAGGCTGAGCAGCCCCGGCTCCCTCAGCCTGTGCTGGGCACGGGGATGCTCCAGGCCCTTCCTCAGCTGCGCAGCCTCCGCCGGCCCCGCTCCAGGAGCTCCCTGGCCCTGCTGGGCTGAGGAGCCAGAGCTGGGCACGGCACCCCAGAGGTGCCCCCAGGGCTGGGCACAGGGGCAGGATCCCTCCCTGCCCTGCTGGGAATGCTCTTCCCAATGCACCCCAGGATCCCATTGGGCACCGCTGGCTCAGGGACAGCTCGCCGTCCCTCAGGATCCCATTGGGCACCGCTGGCTCAGGGACAGCTCGCCGTCCCTCAGGATCCCATTGGGCACCGCTGGCTCAGGGACAGCTCGCCGTCCCTCAGGATCCCATTGGGCACCGCTGGCTCAGGGACAGCTCGCCGTCCCTCAGGATCCCGTTGGGCACCGCTGGCTCAGGGACAGCTCGCTGTCCCCAGGGTCCTTTTCCAGGGATTCCTGCTGGATGTGTCATTTTGGGAATGATGTTCTCCATGAACCTTGAGCACCAGCACAGTGAATACACTGGATTTGTAGGAATTTTTCTTGGGACCATAGAACAGGGTTTTCTGTATTTGTTGTTCTGGGGGTGCAGACTCTGCAGTATTTTTCTCAGGGTTTTTTTTCCCAGCAAAGCCACTTTTCAGGATTCCTGCAGAAATACCCAGGAAAGAGGCCACACTAAAAACTGGGAGCACATCAGCTTTCCAGCCTGGGCACAGAAAATCCTGAAAACAAGGAATTCTGTGCATTTTCCAGGGCTGTCCTTGTCTCCACCTGCCAGGGAAAGGCACTCTTTTACTGGGATGTCATTCCCACTCTGCTGGATGAACATTTCCAGTTGTGATGACAACCATGTGGGAACTTGGACAAGTGGAACGTGGAGCTGCAGGAGCTGCCAGGCAGAGGCCTTTCAGCAGAGCTGCTGTTTTGGGGGGACACATTCAGCACCAGTAGGTGTGAGGCAAGGTGTCAGCCTGGATTTAATCCAAGACATCCTGGGTTTGGAGTGGTGGCTTTGGATAAATCTCATCCCCAAGGTCACTCTGTATCCATGGGGAGGGCTGGGAAAATCCACACACAAAGGACTTGTCTGATTTGTTTCCTTCCTCAGTTTTTTTGTTCCAACTGATTTTGTGGGAAATGCAAACTAAGGCGGGAGTAAGGAGGCAGGAGAGTGGTACTCCAGGGAGGTTTGGAGTGCCCATCCCTGGAGGTGTCCAAGGAAGGGCTGGAGGTGGCACTCAGGGCTCTGGGCTGGGAACAAGGTGGGCATTGGTGATCTTGGAGAGCTTTTCCCCAATAATTCTGGGATTCTGTTTCTCAGGATTTGCATCTCCTCTGTGCAGCTCCCACAGCTGGAATATCATCCATAGGGTTGGTGAAGGCAGGAAAAACCTCCCTGGTGTCAGCTGTCAGATTAGCCTGGGACTGGGTGAATCTGAATTCCTTCTGCTGGATTTGGTCCTGCCTGGTCACCTGAACTCATCATTCCAGGGAGGGAGTTGCAGTAACCAACATTTCCCTGCTGGATTTCCAACAGAGAGTGCCTGGAGATTGTGGGGTGGGAAGAGCTTTTAATATTAGGGCACTTGCTGTCAGCTGTGAACTGTGATTTCCAGTGATTATTTGTTTCCTCCTACCTCCTGGGCAGCTCATCCCCACATCCAAGCACATCTGCTTTTTACTCAGCCTGACTGAATTCCTCTCTGCCCAGGAGTGTCTGCCCAGATGTGGGAGATCTGACTCTGAGCTATCCCACAGCTTGTTCCTGCTCTCTGGAATACCCAGAAGGTCAAATCCCACTCCTTTGTGTCCTCGTAATTTAACTGGAGTCAGGAGAGCTCCACAGAGTGCATTCCTTGGATCCCAGTGCGGACAGGAGGGTGCTGGACCTGTGGGAGCTCTTGGGTGAATCAAGTGCTCTGTTGAGAGACTCATCCATGTTTGTCTTAAAAAAGCTTCCAAAATTCCCTCTGGAGCAGCTCCAACCCAGCTAATTCAAACGGGAATTAAAATGGGACTTTGAAATGGAAGCAGAAATAAAATAAATAGAAAATAAAGCAAATAAGTATTGAAATAGAAATAAAACACAGAGCGGTGACTGCTGCCACCGTTTAACTGCAGATCCAACATGAACACTTCTTAATTAAGGAGTGGAAAAAGCTAATTAGCAAACTGCATCATGGCATTGTTGTGGAGATGAGGGCTTTGTTATTAAAGTTGCTTTGAGGAAGCATGCCAGGAAAGAAATCCAGGTTTCCTGGAAGATCTGTAACGATTTTGTAATGGATTTCCTGGAGCAGGATTTTTAATTTTATGGGATTTCAGCTGCTTGTGATTTATTTGTCAACAAGGGGAGCAAAAGCCAGGTTTGTTTGGAGTGGTTCTGAGAGTCCTGGGACAAGGTTTAGTGGGTGGAGTGCAGTGGATCTAAAGGAACTCGAGCCGTGGTTTATTCTGCACGGGTAAATTAGGAATTAGAGATGGAATTCGAGGAGCTTTGGGGGTTGGAGATGAGCTGAGGCTTGGAATGAAATGATCTTCCACAGAATCCCAGAATACGCTGAGTTGGAAGGGACCCTCGGGATTATTGAGCCCAACTCCTGTCCCTGTACAGGACGTCCCACGAAATCCAAGTGGGAATCCCAAAAAGGGGGAAAACACCCCAAAAAGCTGTGGAATCCAACCCAGCCCATCCCAGGATTCTGCAATTTGGAACAAAATCCTGCAACTCATGTGAAAGCTACGTGACCTTAATTTTCACAGGTTCAGACAAATCACTGATAACTTTAGTCCAGGGCACGTGGAGAAGCTGAGAACGGGAGGCATCCTTTTCCGTAGGAATTCTTGGATTAGGCAGTGTCCATACGAAGCAGGAATCAGCCGGGATCTGTCCCGGCGTGGAGCAGTCTCTGACAACGAGCCCAGCCCGCTCTTCCCTCGGAGCGCCCAGTGCTGGTCCCCGGGCTGAGCTGGGAGGTGGTCGGTGCCCTCCGGGCAGGAGGGGCGCTGGCCCCTGCCGGTGAATTCCCTTTTCCCTGCTCGGGAAGCAGATTGTTCCCTGTTCCCGGAGCCAGGGCTGCCCCGGCTGTGCTGCCAGCCCCGAGCCAGGCTCCTGCTGCTCGCATTTGCAGCTTCATTTCACCTGGGACAGTGCCTGGAGCAGCCCCGTGGGAGCCTGGAGCAGCAGAGCTTTGTGGATGAGATAATCAGCAACTCCTGAAAGTGATGAAATAAAGGTGGCATCTCCCGGCAGCGTTCTGCCGTGGTTTTGATGGATTGTTTGAGTGTTTTCCGGAGACTTTCCATACTGGGAGCAGCAGGCAGAGCATTAAATCCAGGAACCCCAGGGCCTGCTGAAGGTCAGCATTCCCTGTGTCAGCTGCAGGGTTGTGGATCCAGCACAAATATTGCAATTTTTATGTTCGTGGGGTGGTTTTTGTCCTTTTTCCTCCTTTTTCTTCAGTTTAATTGATGCAGCGTTCTGTAAAATAAGTGGGGGGAGAAGTTGTGGCAGAGAACCAATTTTGGGATTTCTCTTCCGTGTATTCCCTGTCTCCTGTGAAGCTGTGTGTCTGACAGTTGGATTCCTTCTTTGACCTTTTGGTAGAGCAGCTTTTCACAGAATCCTGGACTGGTTTGGGTTGGAAGGGACCTTAAAACTCATCCCATCGCACCCCTGCCATGGGCAGGGACACCTCCCACTGTTCCAGGCTGCTCCAACCTGGCCTTGGACACTCTCCAGGGATGGGGCAGCCACAGCTGCTCTGGGCACCCTGTGCCAGTGGGAGATGTTAAAATCCCGATTTTAAGTTTAACATCATCAACAAAGTTCTCCAAAGACTCCTCTGACCCTTTGCCCTCAGTGTGGTGGTTTCTGGGAGGACAAAAATTCATCTTTCTTTAGAAACATTGAGCCCTTAAAAATCCCATTCCTTTAGCCATTGATGGTAATTAAGAGGGTTAATTAATCAGGGTTTCCTTCAGGGCTGTGGCAGCACTAAAGCACAGGAAGGTGAATGTCCCAGTGTGATTCCAGCTGCATGGAAGGAGCCACAAGGATCACCCAGTCCCACTCCTCGGGGAATGGCCTATCCCGGGATCACACCCAGGTCTGGTGTTAGCAGCTCCCTGATCCTGGAATGTGCCGGGATCTGGGATAACCTCTGGGATTCAGGGTGGGCACTGCCTGCCCTGCTCCTCCTCACAGCGGGGCAGGTGAGGCAGCGCTGGCACCTCTGTGGGTGGCTGTGGCAGGAGGTGACAGGTGCCACCTCGCCCCCGCTGGGCACGCTCCTCGCCCTTCCCTGACCTGTGGAAAGCCCTGGAGGCTTTGCCAGGGACCGTGAATCGCTGGATCAGGGGTTTAAGGGCTGTGCTCTCCAGCCTGATCCCAGCCCAATTCCACACCCAGCCCAGGCTGGCATTCCTGCCTGTCCCATCTGCAGGAGCAGCACTGACACACCATCCCAAAGCTCGTCCTAAGCCCTTGCACGAACCAGAGCTTATTTCAAATCTGGGAGTGCAAGCACTGAATATTTGGAATATTTTAGGGATCGGAGCCCGTGTGCCTTTGGCAGCTGGGGTTTGGATTTGGAGTTTGGTGGGGATTGGTTTGGGGTTTTTTTGGTAATGTTCATTGGCATCGCCAGGCACTTTCCTTTAAATTTTTTTGGATTTTTCCCTTTCCGGTTTGGTCTGAATGACCTTTGTTTGTTGTGAGCTGAACATGTTTGTGTTTGATGTCTGGGTGAGGGTTTTGTTACCCTGTGAAGGGGACGATGCTGCAGGGGGAGGATTAAACCCAGGGCTCGTTATTTTACGTATTCTGGGACTTTTCACCCTAAAATGGAGGTTGTACTTCCCACTTTCAGCCTGGAGCAAAGGAGGCTCAGGGGGGACCTTGTGGCTCTGCACAAGTCCCTGACAGGAGGGGGCAGCCGGGGGGGTCGGGCTCTGCTGGCAGGGAACAGGGACAGGAGGAGAGGGAACGGCCTCAGGCTGGGCTGGGCAGGCTCAGGGTGGACAGCAGCAGGAATTTCTGCATGGAAAGGTGGTGGAATTGCCTGGGGACGTGGTGGAGTCCCCATTCCTGGAGAGATTTCACAGCCCTGTAGATGTGGCACCAATGGAATAAAGGTCCCTGTCCATTCTCCTCAACGGGTTTGGGATGAACTCCAATGCAAGAATTCCAGCGATTCCAGAAGAAACTCTCAGGCACTCTGTCTGTCCCTGAAAGGCTTTGTTCCTTGTGATGATTTCCAACATTGCTTCCAGTTCCACAGGTTTTAAAAATATCCTTCCCAGTTTTGGTAGGAGGAAGTTTTCCTGTAGGAAAAGCGAAATGACCATAAAAGGCTTGTTATTAAATCTTACGAGCTCGGTGTTTTTAATTTAACTTGTTACATCATAGGAGTGTGAACTCATTAAACTTCCTATTCTTATATGTGGGATCTATTTTAGCTGATGAATCTCTAAGAAAAAGGTTGGAGATGCGTCAGCAGCTCCTGTGGCTCTCTGGGAGGAAAATACATGGAATTAAAAAGGACTGTATGGAAGGGAAGGCAGCAGTGCCTGTGTCCTTCATCCTGCTGGACAAAGAGCTCACTGGGAGGAGGGGACAGACCCCGACCATAGCCCGGGGGGCACACTGAACACCTTGGAATCTTCTCATTCCCTTTCCAGCTCTCTGGATGTGTCTTATCCTCGGTATAGTTGGGATTAGTGAGGAACCTTCACCCAGTTCAGCCCCTCTGAGCCTCTTGCAGTGCTTTTGCTTGACTTGCCCAGCACTTGGGTGGCCCTGGCTGGCTGTCCCTCGGTCCCTGCCCTCTGAGCGTGTGTATTTCTGCCAACACCTCACATTTGAGGTTCTCTTGCAGCATTATTAGCAACAAATCTGCTTTACAAAGACCTGAGCTGTGCAAAATGGGTCTTTTATGGGTTTTATCCCAGCGCAGGAGAACGTTGCTGGGGGGGCTGGTGCTTCAGAGTGAGGGTCTGGGGAACGCCCCTGCCCCTCCCCAGGGCCTGTGGCACTGCTGAGGACAGGCCCAGCTCTGGCTGTGCTCTGCGCTTTTTATTCTCCTTTTATTCCGACAGCCCAAGCAGATATTGCTCCCTGCTGTCCCAACCCCCTCTGCAGCACAGTCCCAGGGCCACCTGGCACTCCTCCCTTTGGCTTTCCCGGAGGTTTGGAACTTAAATTTTGTTTGGGTTGGAAGGGACCTCAAAGCTCATCCAGTGCCACCCCTGCCATGGCAGGGACACCTCCCACTGTCCCAGGCTGCTCCAAGCCCCAATGTCCAGCCTGGCCTTGGGCACTGCCAGGGATCCAGGGCAGCCCCAGCTGCTCTGGGAAATCCATTCCAGCCCCTCATCACCCTCACAGCCAGGAATTCCTTCCCAGTATCCCATCTATCCCAGCCCCCTGGCAGTGGGAAGCCATTCCCCGTGCCCTGTCCCTGGTTTTCCTTGCACAGGATGATTCCCTGCCTGATGCTTTGGGGAAGAGCTGAAGTGACCAAAGGCTCGGAGCTGTTCCCTGGATTAGGCCCCGCTCCAGCTGTGGAGGTTCCCACCGGCAGTGAGGCCTCTTTTCCCAAGTTTTCCTTTGGAATTCCAAGCCCTTCAGTGCAGTACCCTGAGCCCTGTTGGGAGTGCAGCTCCTGCTGCAGGCTCTGGGATCGCAGGAGCTGTGATCTTCGGGAATGCATCCAGGCCATCCCAGGAGCTGTGATCCTCGGGAATGCATCCAGCCCATCCCAGGAGCTGTGGTCTACAGGAACACATCCAGCCCATCCCAGGAGCTGTGATCCTTGGGAATGCATCCAGCCCATCCCAGGAGCTGTGGTCTACAGGAACACATCCAGCCCATCCCAGGAGCTGTGGTCCTTGGGAATGCTGCAGCCGCTGAGGCGCTGCAGGCTGGGAGGCACACGCGGGCTGGCATTAATTGTGGCATTAATTGTGTTAAGCTGCTGTAATTCTCCCTAAATCGTGTTGTGTGCTGCTGATTCCGTCGGGCTGTGCAGGATCAGTGTCAGGCTGCCGGGCCTGCAGCTCTTCCCACTATCCCATTTTCTCCGTTAACGTGGTGGAGCAGCTCCCTGCTCCCTCCTAATTCCCTTTGCCAAGGAAGTGCAATTTGCCACAAAGGTGTTCTTTTAGTTACGCCTGTGGCCAGCTTGGATGGTCTTAGAACAGAAAGGCTCCAGAGAGTTACAATCCCACAGATTTTTGGGAAAGAAGGCACTATGGAAAATAGGGAATGTTGGTCTGGACTGCCCTGGAGGTTCTTGCTGAGGTAAACCCCCAGAAGTTCCTGTAAATTCTCCTTAATCCAACATTAGAACCATCTATGGAGGCATCAATACATTCACTGCTCCAGTAAGTGACCGATAATTTTATTTCTAGATTTCTTCCCAAAATCTTGGCAGCGATCAGCAGGACACCCCTTTGGCCTGAGCTCTTCCAGCTCCTGTTTGGGAAGCAGGGAAATTCCTGCAAAATGTGGAAAACTGCTCTTATCTGGTGCGTAATCACTGCCAGAGTGGCTCTCTTGTGCTGGAAACCACCCCAGGCCACCTCCTGCTTTTCCAGGGATGATTTAACACTCCATAAATCAGGATACACACCCGAGCAGTAAAAAGGGACAGTATCTCATGATACCATAGGAAAAAGTACCATTATTTACAAATTGAGACAGGCAGTGCCACCCTGTTTGCTCATTTCCAAGAGAAATAATTCACCCAAACTCAGCAGTCAGGGAAGGGGAGCTGCCACCTGAGGCTGGCAATTTTTGGCAATTTAGTTGTCTGGAAAATGTAAATTTTCTGAATTAAATAACTGTAGAAGAAAGTGGCTTTTGGGGCTGATTGTGTGCCTTGCACTGGGGCAAACTCACACTTCCCCAGCTGCTGGTGGCTTTCTTATCTCCTGAGCCACTGCCAGATCTGCAGAACAAGGAAATCAATTTTAAGAAAGGCAGAGAAATCCCCAGCGCTGTTCAGGGACTCTGGAAAAGTCTCCCAGGGAACGTGGACTGTGCTGAGGTGTTCCCGATACACCAGGACAGGATTTGCTGCCTTTCCTCAGGTATCTGGGAAAAAATCCTCAGATATCTGGGGAAAACCTGAAGGAAAATGATGTAAAGCTGCTGCTCTGGGTTAATTCAAGTTAATTTAATTTCAGACTCTCTCTTCCACCACTCACTCCTGTTCAGGGAAGCCTTCCAGGCAGAAACCTCTCTGAATTCCTTTCCTGATCCTCGTGGGAGGTGTCTTTGAAGGAGCAGGGATCAGGAGTTCATTAAACTCTGTGTCCAGAGGTTCTTCTCGTGGCACATCCGTGCTCTGAGGGCCTCGTGGTGCTGAGGGAAGCAGGACACGGTTTGAACTCTGGAGCAGTTTGCTCATTAAGGGCTGTGCTCGGAGCCGAACCTCAGGGACGCTGCAGGGAAAGGGAAATGTGTTCATTTTACCTTTGCAGTTGTAAGTGCACAGCTGAGAACAAGGGGAGGGAGGGGGAGACTCCAGCTCAGGCTGCACAGGAGAGAAATGAGTCCCTTCCTGGCGTGGGGGTGGAAATGAGGCTGATCGCTGGGATTTCTTGGGGAAAAGGAGAGGAGAGACTCCTCGACGAGGCAAAGCAAGAGAGAAAAGAAAGGAGTCTTTATTTATTTAATTAATTATTATTTTTGTTTGGGTTGGAAGGGACCTCAAAGCCCATACAGTGCCACCTCTGCCATGGGCAGGGACACCTTCCAGTATCCCAGGCTGCTCCAAGCCCCAGCTCCCAGTTTGCTCCTCCTTTGCCCAAGGAGGCACAAACTCAGGAGTAAGGGCTGGGTCCCGTATTTCCAAATCCCCAGTGGGGATAACTGGACAACTAAAGATAAATATTGTGGGTAAATTCAGTGTAGAATGCAAATTTGTCTGATTTATTTTAATCTTCCCAGATTTGGTTCAAGTTTTGCTGCCCAGCTGTGCTTCAGTAAACATTATTGCAGCTGACTGCCTAAGCTGAGGTGGAATCCTGAGGTATCAGCTCGGTCTGGGATCCTCAGGTGCTGGATTTGAGCTGGGCACTGAGGTGTGAGGAGGAGCTGAGAACTGGGAAATCCCTCCTGGATGGCCTCTGGCAGGAGGCCCAGCTGGGAAGGATTGCAAAAGGCAAACCTTTGGACATCTCATTTAAACCACCGAATTCCCAGCTTCCCAGTGCTTCTAGAGCTCACCTGTATTTGCTGTCGTTCGTGCTGTTGTGTTCCTGATTGTGAAATATTCAGGGAGTCACAATCCTTTGGATTTTCTTAATGAAGTCCTGGGCGTTTTTTGTGGGACAGGGATTTGTAAGTGATGGATCTGTGCTAACAGCAGGAGGAAAGGGAATTGCACAGGACTGAGGGGCAGGAGGGAAACAGGGAGGTTATTTCAGACCAGGAGTTGTGTCTCCATGAGGGAACTCAGCTGTTCTGTATCCAGCTGCTCCTGGCTCGGCTCCGGCAGCTGCCGGGAGCAGGGGCCGGGCCATCCTCACACCTGTAGCTCCTGCCTGGGAGTGCTCCCCAACATCAGGGAATCATGGAATCACCGAGCTTGGAAAAGCTTTCTGAGAGCATCGAGTCCCCCAGCACTGCCAAGGCCACCACCTGGGACAAGGTCCCCAAGTGCCACATCCACAGGGCTTTACATCCCTGCAGGAATGGGCACTCCACCCCTGCCCTGGGCAGCTGTGCCAAGGCCTGACCGCCCTCTCCACGAGGAAATTCCTCCTGCTGTCCAACCTGACCCTCCCCTGGCACAGCATGAGGCTGTTCCTCTTGTCCCATCCCTTTTTCCTTGGGAAGGGACCAGCAGGATCTCCACAGGTGAACTCACAGTGAGCAAATCCATGTTTAAGGACGTGGTGTGGGGATGAATCCCACTCTGCAGAGCCTGGGAAGCAGCACCAGGAAGGGGTGATGGAGCTGCCTCAGGCTGCTGCAGGATGGCTCCTGGGGCAGCTGTCCCAGCCACTGGCATTCCCAAAATCCGTGGTGGGAGCTGTGCCGGGCACAATGCAGGCAGTGTTCTCTCCATGGCTTCAGTGGGAAGCTGGGATGAGCTCTTTCCATGAAATCCTGGTTCTTGGAGTGACTGAGGCCTGCCAGCCCTGAGCTGGTCACCCATTCCTTCCTCCATCTCCATTTCATTCCCTGTTCTCCCCTTCCCAGCTGGAAACATCCCTTGCAGACCCCCTGAGTGTTCCGTGTGGCTGTGGAGCTAGAGGACACTCCAAGCTTTCCTGGGAGAGCAAAGCACTTCCCCTCTTGGGTCCGACCCAGGAATTCCAGTGGTGCCTTGTGCTGTACGTAAGGAGAATGTTGGGAGGTTGGAGTGGAATCCCCTGTGACAGGACCACGGGCACATCCCAGCCTTGGAATGTTTCCAGTTCTGGAGGGCTCTGAACCGGTCCTGTAATGGAAACAAACCAGGATTTTAATATTTAACCAGGAGCTCCATCTTTTCTTTCCTGGCTGTTGATAAGAGAAGTTGTGTTGGGTTCTTTTTGTTGGAGAAAATTGGTCAGTGGCAAAAAAACGTGTATTTGCCATGTCTCGGTTTTGTTTGGGATGGAGGGAGAAGGGAGAAGGGAGGAAGGAATTCCATTATTCTGAGTCGGAGAAGCTGAATGGAGCTTTGGAGCAGCTGGGAGTAGCAGGCAGGAGTAGCCCTGGGCACTGAGTGATGTTTTGCATCACTGAGTAAAAATGGGCTCGGCAGGGTTGACATAATCCCAGTGGTTCCCTCAGAAATCTGGAGTCCCCGCTGGAATTCTCCGCTGGAAGTGCTGGGGATGGCTGACGCCCTCAGGGACAGGGTGGGATTGTTGGGGTCTGGGCAGGGCAGGAGTTGGATTCCCTGATCCTTGTGGGTCCCTTCCCACCATCCTGAGCTTCTCTGACTCGATCCCAAGGGGAATTGACCCCTCTGGAATCCCACGCCTGGAGAAGCTTCCTGGGAGGATCCAGCCTGGATGAGAGGCAGCCAGGCCTGACAGAGAGCTGGGGCTGCCACATCCCAAAAATCAAATCTCTCCTGGTATCCCTCAGATCCAGCCCCTCCTGGTGTCCCTCAGATCCAGCCCCTCCTGGTATCCCTCAGATCCAAACTCTCCTGGTGTCCCTCAGATCCAGCTTCTCCCGGTGCCTGTTGGCCCTGCCATCCATTTTTAATGGAATTTAAACGGATGACAGGGAAAGTGCATCTGGAATTGGCCTCGTGTTTCTCACATGAAAATATCCCCGAGTGCTGTAACAACCAGAGGGTGGTGAATTTATATCCCAGAAAACTCCCAACACTTCTGGGTGCAAATCAGTAACAGGGAAGGAGATAGGGAAAAAAAAATCCAGTCGTTTTTGGGACAAATTTCTTGCCCTGCATTTTGTAGGATATAAATCTCCTCTGTGACATGAGAGCTGTTATCACCAGGGGCTAAAACCCAGCAAATAAACCCAAATAAAGCAGTTAAAAGGTTCATTCTGCTCCTAAAAAAGGGCTCCTACAATTCCCATTACTGTCATTCCGAGTTAAGTATGGGGGATGCACAGGAAAGGAATTCCAGAACTTAAAAATAACATCTTTACTACGGAAATGAATATAAAATTACCAAATTTATACTTTAAAATGTGTTTATTTTAAAATATATTTTTAAATATATTTATTTAAAAATATATCCTGCTTTTAACTCTGAAGGGACTCAGTTACATCAATTATTTTCCCAATGTTTCTTTAGTTAAAAGGTGAATTTAGAAAAATATTTCTGTCTAAATAAATAACTATAATTATGTAATATGCATTTATATAAACATAAATAGGCATTTATAAATACCTCATGTGCAAGTAGATAAATATATACATTTATAAATACAAACATGGACATATAAATACATCAACACCCAAACCACACAAATTTAAATATCTAAACAAGCAAATATATCTTAATATAGCAAATCCAGGGATTATTTCCATATGCAAACACGCAAGCATAAATAAATACAGGAAATAGGAATAGAGATGTTTAAATATGGGAACAAGCCACTATAAATGCAGGTATTTGGCCTCGATTTTGTAGCTGGTTTTCTTTTTAAGCACTTCCTGATTTCTGGGCAGGAGCATCCCAGTGCCAGCCCTGGCTGGACCGTGGGACATCGATGCCATTCCAGAAGGGGTTTGTTCTGTGGATTCCCTCTGGGGGAACTTGGTGTGAGGAGGGTGAAAGGTTCTTCAGCTCCAGCTGGAACTGTCCCAGCCCACGGCAGCGGCGGAACTGGGGGATATTTAAGGTCCTTCCCAATCCAAACCAGTACAGGATTCTGGCATCCCTTTTTCTAGGGAATTTGGAGTGGGAGGAGTGGGGAGTGAGGCGCTGAAGAGGGAATGAGGAGTGCTGGGGGTGTCAGACACTGCAGGCCCTGGTGCCGGCACAGGGAGGGACTCTGGTGCTGAGGGGGACAGGTTGGAGGGAGGATCCATGAGGAAAATGTTCAAGCTGAACAGATGGAATGTGGAATCATCACAGAACCAGGGAATGGTTTGGGCTGCCAGGGACCTCAAAGCCCACCCAGTGCCACCCCTGCCATGGCAGGGACACCTCCCACTGTCCCAGGCTGCTCCAAGCCCCAATGTCCAGCCTGGCCGTGGGCACTTCCAGGGATCCAGGGGCAGCCAGAGCTTTCCTAGACCTCCCCACCCTCCCAGGGAACAATTCCTTCCCAATATCCCACCCATTCCTGCCCTCTGGCAGTGGAAGCCATTCCCTGGGTCCTGTCACTGGGGCAAATTAAAATCCATATTCTTTGGCATTTTCTTGGAATCCAGCTCAGTGTGAGGGTGAATCCGTTCACTCCATGGGAGGGGAGCCTGTGATTCCTGAGGAGCTGTCCCTGAGGGTTCCCGCAATCCCACACTCCCAGATCTCTGTGTCCTGCTCCGTGTGCCGGGTGGGTGCTGGGAATGGCTCCAGCCCTCCGTGGGCAATGCACGAGTCCTTTCCTGTGGAAATCATGGAAATCAGGGACTGAAGCAGCCTGGTTCCAAATGCCACATACATACACAAAACAGAGAATGAATATGCATGGCATTAATTCGGGCTCCCATTCCAGCAGCAGGAGTGGAGCCGAGCACTGTGCTCACCCTGTCAGGATGTCCTGGGTGTTGGATAAAGAGCTTCCCTTGGAGCTGTGCCAGGGGTTTAGCTTGGATATTGGAAAGGTTCTTCCCCCGGAGGCTGCTGGGCACTGCCCAGGCTCCCCAGGGAATGGGCACGGCCCCGAGGCTGCCAGAGCTGCAGGAGTGTTTGGACAGCGCTGCCAGGGATGCCCAGGGTGGGATTTTGGGATTGTCCTGTGCGGGGCAGGAGCTGGACTCCATGATCCTTGTGAGTCCCTTCCAACCCAGGATATTCCATGATTCTGTGATCTGTGCGTGCCAGGAACGGGACTCAGCATCTGGGAGCCCCAGCTGCAGGTCCAAAGCCTGATTCCCATCTCCAGGCATTCTCCTGGATGGCTTCATTAGCCCAGGGAAGGGTTTGGTGGCAGGAATCGTTGGACTTGGAGTGGTGATTCCATGATGGATCGCCTGTGTCAGTGGGAACATCTGTGCAGGGGGGAAACATCTGTGCTCTGGAAAGGGAAGCGGATGGGATGGGATGGGATGGGATGGGATGGGATGGGATGCATGGTGCAGGAGTGATTCCAGGGGGAGCCACATCCGTGTCTGCAGGGAGAAATGTCCAGGAAGGAGGTGGGGGAGCAGGGATTCCTCATTCCTGCTGGACTCCAGGGTGGGAGCAGCCCTGGGATAATGAGTGGAGCTGGAGCTGGGGGGTCTCTTTCTTGCTTTCAAGGAAGAAATTAAAAAAAGAAAAATGAACAAGAGAGGAGAAAAAAGACCAAAGGAATTTCCAGGAATGGCTTCAGGCCCATGTTCCCCCTCTCCTTCAGCGAGGTAAAAACTTCCAGGTTTTTAATGAGGTCACTGAACACAGAATAAACCCCTGAGAGGATCTGGGGGTGCAGAGAGAGAGAGAAACCTCGTGTGCTGATCCACCAGTGTGAAATATCCAGTGAAACAGCTGGAATATGGATCTGGGGTTCTTTCCTGAAGCAGTGAGCACAGCCGAGTTCATTCTTGGGTTTCTAAGCTGAGCACAAAAGGTCAAATCATGGTTTAAGTCTTGTCACTACTGCAGAATTCCCTGAGAATTCCTTTGTGCCTCCTTCCTGCAGTCAGTCCAGCAGTGAGCAGAATTCCTGGCCCATCCCTGGCAGTGTCCAAGGCCAGGTTGGACACTGGGGCTTGGAGCACCCTGGCACAGTGGGAGGTGTCCCTGCCCATGGAATGGGATGGGGCTGGATGGGATTTAAGGCCCCTCCCAATCCATCCATTCCATAATTCCAGCATCCTCTGGCAGTAAATTCTGAACTAACAGGAAAATCCTTTCTTGAAATTCCTTTTAGGAGGGACCCCACAGTATAATGAAAACGCCCAGAGTGTAATTGCATTTACACATTTACAGCGTGGCATTCAAGGGGTTTTAACTGGGATCCAGCCCATGCCTCTCCCAGGAGCAGAGACCCCGGTTTTCCCTGGCTGCAGGCGGCAGAATTCCGCCTTCCTTTCTGCAAATAGAGGCCTGATGCCCTCAGTGAGTATCCAGAGGGAGGCCCTGGTGTTATTGAAGGGTGGCTGTGCACTTTTCCCAGTGTTTAGCAGCTTGGTAGCTCCCGAATGGACACCCAGGGACTGATTTCCAAAGTGGGCTTTAACCTCTGTCCATAAACACCACGTTTAGTTCTCCTGACAGACGTTCTAAGTGCAAGTTGGGTGATCAGGGATTTAATCACCCTGCCTCCAGTGAGGAGAATGTTTCCAGCGCAGAAAATAAAGCAAAGTTTTAAGGTTTTGTTCCAGAGAGCAATTTGCAGGATTGATAGCCTGAAATGACTTGTTTGCCTTAAAAAACGCTGTAGGTATCCAGGAGGGAAGGCAGGCAATGCAGGAATGACCTTATTTCACCCCAAAACACAAGCATCTGTCTGGCATTTCACAGGCCCAGCTCAGCCAGTGCTGGTTTCAAACCTTCAGACTCAGAATTATTTCAATTGTTGGAACTATCACCGAGATTCCAGTGCCTTGCTGGGGTTAAAATCATGGAATTGTTTAGGTTGGAAAAGCCCTGTAAGATCATCAAGTTCCTCCAGCACTGCCTATGTCCCCAGGTGCCCTAAATTCTGCACATTTCCTCCAAGTCTTGAGCACTGCTGTTGGAAATGAAGTGGGATTTGGCTTTTCCAGGAGTTTGTGTTTGATTCAGTAGGAAATCCATGACATTACAGAGAGTTCAGTGTCCTTTATCCCAGAGGGCAGCTGTCCCAAAGAACAGGAGGCAGGATGGGGAAAAGGAAAAGGGCACTGCTGAGAGCAAAACCGTGCAGCAGGAAGGAATGGGAATATTCCAGAGGGGATGTGTGGCAGTCACATCCTCACCTGGGACTGGGGAGCTGCAGTTTCTGGGCCAGAAATGCAAATCCAGGGACTGTTTAGGCAGTTTTATGGATACTTAGGATAACGTGGAGTGGCCCTTCACCGTGTAGGTGTGAGGTCCTGGCAGGTCCTTAGGGCTCAGGATGGGAATTTAGTCAGGAATATCCCTTTCCTTGCTGCTGTTCGTTCCATGCAGGTTCATCCCAAAAGGTGATTTTATCCCGAGGTTTTTGGGTCAGGCTGTTCCGTGCTGGATCCATCCATGGGCCCCAAGGCACCAGGCTGTCCTTGGATTTCTCCCTGCACTACAGCTCTGGGGGAGAAACAATTTGCAGAGTGTGAGTAAGACATCCAAAAAGTGGGAAAAAAAGCGATTCCCTATTATTAGTAATGAGTTATGTAAGGAATCCTTGGTTACGAAAGAACGGGACCCTGCCACATTTAGAGATCTGCTGCAATTCCTGGTGCTCTCCAGCGAATCCCATCTGTGCTTCTCACTCCATCCATGCTTCTGCAGCAGAAAAGGTTCCCTAAGTGCTCTGGGAATCACCAGGAATGTGCAGCCACAGCCTTGGCATCGCTGGGAAGTGATCCCTGCCCTGTGCTTATCCCAAAAAGCTGCCAGTCAGGATTAGGAATTCAAAAAGGAAAGGAAATGTTTTGCCTTTGGTCCTTTGTAATGTCTTCTCCAAGAAAATCCATGTTCCATGTAGGAATTTGAGGATGACGTTCCATGTTTTCAGGCTGGATGTGCCTGCAGGTGTTTGGTGTTCTGAGGAGGAGAAAACCTTTCCTCAGGATGCCACTGGAATTATGTTCTCCGAGCAGGCACTGGGGGTATCCAGAGGGTGGATTGCACCTCAGTAACTGTGGCCTTAATACGTTTTCAAGCGGAAATCAGTGAAGTCCTTATGGATTAACGAGGTGCTGGGGAAGAGGGATAAAAAAAGAGGGAATAAATATTCCTTAGACCATGTTCAGGGATATTTATAGCCAAGAGTAGCCAGAACTCAGGATTTTATGTTTCAATCCAGCTGCTACCTGCAGCAAGAGCTCCTCAATCATTTATCCCACCTTTAGTGGACAAATTGATTGTGCTGTTTGCTTGTTTTATCCCTTTCCTCATAAAAACTTCAGGAAAGGGTGGAACTGCTCTGCTGTTCCCCCAGAACTGGGGGTTACTCGTGTGAGGCTGAATTCCTGCTGCTGCATCTGTTCCTCGCTGCTTTACAGCCACAACAGCAGCAACATCCATAATTAAGCAGGCTCAATAATTTCCAGGATATCCACACACTTTTAATTGTTTCTAAATTGGCTGCATGAAGCACTTGATTGATATTTTTTTTTTCCCAGGCTTGGTTCTGGATAATTTGGTTTGTTGTTGATTTGTGTTGGGGCTTTTTTTTTTTGGTTTTTCTTTTTGAAGTTTGGAGTTTTTCCAGCCGAGGACCAAGGAGAAATCCCTTCTTGTTTTTAGGTGTTGTTAGAGGAGCTTTGAACGTTCTGGGATTTGCTGCAGAACAGGGAGATGTGGCAGTGAATAATTCTGAATTCAATTGTTCCTCTTTCCACACGGATGGGGGAGAAGTCTTGGGCTGTGTGATGCACGGATCTTTTGTATCCTCGGGGGACTTTATTCCTCGCTCACCTTGATGTTCAGAGCGCTCTTGCCTCCCACCAAACCGATCGTGAGAGCCCGGGCCACACTGTGCTCATGGAAACGGGTAAAACCGAGGTGGGGAGGGCAGCTTATTTCGGGCACTCCTTACCTCTGAAGTGCTCCATTTCCCAGCCCTTCCCCACCCCTTTGGAAGCCGTTTTGTGGGACACCGAGGAGCACAAAGTGTGCGCTCACCCCTCTCAGTGTGAGCGGGGCCCGGGAGCCCAGCCCTGTGCTCCCGGGCTGATTTTCAAATGCTTTCAAATATTCCTGGCCCTGGCCCTATAAATATAACTTAAAAGCCTTTCTGAGAGCACTTTTGCCCCGGGGGTGCTGCACAAAGCCCCAGTGTTCTGGGGGATAATGCAGACAGGGCTTTTAGATAGCGTTGCTTTCCTTGCTGGCTTTCTTCTCCGAGCCTGAATAAAACCATTGCTGCCGTGTGCTTTCTCTGTGCCTCCTCTGAGCCCTCTCCTTGTCCTGGGTCGTGTCTGACTGGGGTGACTGGTGCTGCCTGGCTCGTGCAGCTGCCAAGTGCTGAGGTTAAATCATGCGAGGACAACAAGTGAACAGGAGCCGTTGTTCAGCGAGCCCCGTTCGGGGAGATTTCGCCCTTTTTCTCTCCGATCCATCTGCATTTTCAGGGTCACAGTTGTCCCCGCTGTTTGTGGCACTGTGTCATCCCCATATCCCCGCTTTTCCTCTCGCGGTTCCTCTGCCTTTCTCTGGGGAAGGTGCAGAAGGCACAGCCTGAACATCCTCCTTGGAGGAGAGATTTGGTTGCCTGGAAACTACAGCTGAGCCAACTGGAATTTCAGTTCCAAGGGAAATTCTGGGGGTTCTTTCTTTCTTCCTTTCTTTTGGGTTGGAGCAAAGGCTGCACAATTCCTTCCAAACTGACCCAGAAGTGCTCAGTGGAGACATTTCAGTGCCATCTGGTGCAGATGCTGAATTCAGAGGCTGGTGGAGGATACAGAACATTTGCATGAGGAGGGGTTTCGGTGTTCTGTCCTAGAAAGGTTCAAATGGATTTTCTGGAGCTGATTGGCAACTTTGACACCTCCCACCTGGGAACCAAAACTCTTGCAGGGAAATGTTTGCATGGCAAATTGTATTTTGGGCAAAATAATGTTCTCACTTAAAACCTCCATGGCTGGGAGATTTTAGGGGCTTCCAGTTGTTTCTCCAAGCCCAGCTTTGGGCTTTCTGTTCATGCTGAAGCCAATCCAGTGATTTTTTTAAGTCCTGGCCTGTTTTATTTCCAGCTGAGGGGCACTGCCTGTTTCTTCCCTTGGTTTTAATGTGTAAAACTTGGGACATTCCCTGTCAGCTGCTGGAGGAAAAGTGTTGGAGCTGCAGTGGCCGGGAGGGCTCCTCCTCTCCCCTCCCTTCCCGTGGGTGCTCCGGGGGACCTCGGAGGGGATCCAAGGACATGTGGAGGTGCTGGGCTGTGGCAGGAGCTCCCGGGGCTGTCACCCTCCCAGGGACACTGTGATGTGCTGTGGCATGGACCAGATTTCCCGGCTGGCTCCGGGAGCAGGGCAGGGATGGGCACATTGGATAGGAGCTGGGTCAGAGCACTGGGAATCAGCTCTGTTCCCAGCAGGATGGACCTGAGGCAAAGGAAATCTGCTTCTTCTGTCCTGAGCTCCCTGATCTGCCTTTCCTACCTGCTCCCAGTCGGAGGGAAGGGATGGGGGCTGGTGCTTGGCATTTCTCTGACATTGTGCCGGTGCTGATATTAATTTGTGATGGAGAGTAGAGAGAGAGTTCCTAAAAATAAATTACTGGGGAACTTCTCATAAGTTCCACACTGACTCCTTCCCCCTCTCCCTCTGGCATTTTCTTGCACTCTAGTTTGTGGCATTGGCAAATTTAGGGGTGGCAGGGTTTTGATTGCTGTGATTCTGTATCAGCACTAAAAGGAAATCAATAAAATTTGTCTTTTGGCTTCGGATGGAGAAGGGGCAATGGCTTCCCACTGCCAGAGGGCAGGGCTGGATGGGAGACTGGGCAGGAATTGTTCCCTGGGAGGGTGGGCAGGCCCTGGCACAGGGTGCCCAGAGCAGCTGGGGCTGCCCCTGGATCCCTGGCAGTGCCCAAGGCCAGGCTGGACATTGGGGCTGGGAGCAGCCTGGGACAGTGGGAGGTGTCCCTGCCCGTGGCAGGGGTGGCACTGGGTGGGCTTTGAGGTCCCTCCCAACCCAAACCCATGTGGGATTGTGGGATGTGATTCCATGAAATATTTGCTGTAAGAAGTCCCTGTTGTGTTCGTGGTGTTGAGACAGCAGAACTCACCTGATGGCAAATAAATTCTTATTTATTATCAGCCTTTCCTAAAGGGCGTGACTGGGTTGGCTCAGGGACAGCACAAAGCTCCCATCTTTGAAGCCACAGTGTAGCCCTTTTTTTTGCCCATTTTAGGTCCTTTTCCTTTGCTTCCTGCATTTTCAAGGGAACTGCTCAGGCTGGGCCTGTGCTCAGGGTGGAAAGTGCAAATGAAAAGCTCCCAGCTCCAGCACTGCTGCAGTGACTTCATTCAGAGCAGCCCTTTCAAAGCAGGTGCTGACCTAGTTGCTTTAAATTGGGCCCTTTTCAACTGTACTTAATTAAAATGTATTCCTCTTTTAACCCGCTCCATGAAAGCCCTTTGTGCATCCCATCGGTCACTACCTAGAAATGGGAGCTCTGGGAATGGTGTCCGGGAGACACTCCGCTTTTTCCCTAAGGAATTGTTCTATCCTGGTATTCAGAGCCGTTCAGTCGAGGCACACGGATGCCTTTGTGATCCTGGAGGGTGCTCAGCAGCGCTCACTGGGTTTTCATGCCCAAGAAAAAGGAGGAAACCTTCGGGAGTCGTCGGAATGAATTCCCTGGCAGCGCAGCCCTCGGTGTTGAAAGCAGCGCCTGGAGAGTGCTGAATTCCAAGCGCTTTCCAGACTTCCCCATTCACTTGGAAACAAATGTCACTCTGGGTTATGTCAGAGCAGAGCTGCCGGAGTAAATGACTGCGGACTTGCAGGGTCTGACCACCCAACAATTATCATTTAATAGCTCATTTGTCCCGAGGCAGCTCTGGGGATGAGAGGGAAATCCCGGGGTCTCCAAGGTCGCACGTGGCCGGGATCAGCTCGGGATTGTTAAGGAAACCTTGCCGTCCATTGAAGGGTTTCCATCTCCAAAAGGAAGCTTTTGTCTTGTTTATTGGGCTGTAAATCTGCTGGAAAAGGTTGAATTGCAGTTAATTCAAATGCAAGCAAACAATGAGCAGGATCTGCATCTGTCACGGGTTTGTTCTGGGGTTGTTATTGTGGCATTTGGGAAGGGAGCAGATGAGTTTGTTTGTTCCGGAGCCAGTTAGGAAGGGACAGAACGATCAGTCAGCAGCAGGTACCAGTGTGGGAACAACCTTTCCAGAGCCGTGCTGGGAAGGAACTTTTTTCCTTGGAAATAAAATCAGTGTGCTGGGGGGGTTGTATCAGTCAAAACCTGATGGGGTTTTGGAGCTTTTTTGAACTTTGTTGAGCAAGATTTTCTGTTTTCCTAATCACTGAGTGGCTTGGGTTCAACAGGACCTTAAACCCATCCCATTCCACTGGAAGGGACACCTCCCACTGTCCCAGGCTGCTCCAAGCCCCAGTGTCCAGCCTGGCCTTGGGCACTGCCAGGGATCCAGGGGCAGCCCCAGCTGCTCTGGGCACCCTGTGCCAGGGCCTGCCCACCCTCACAGGGAACAATTCCTTCCCAAAATCCCATCCATCCCTGCCTCTCTGCAGGAAAAGCAGAGGACCTCACCTCCTGCTCTGCTGGGCTCCATTCCATGGCTCCACCTCTCAAGGAAGATCCTGCTTTGGCTTCCAAATCCTTCATTCTCCTTCATTGATATTGTGGAGACAAGGAGGGTTTGTCATCCCAGAAGTTGATGTGCAGGTGTTAAAGACTGCCAAAGCAGCCAGGGCTGCTTAGAAATGCTCATCCCTGTTTCTGGAAAGTGTTCCACCATTTCAGCTCTTTGCCTTTCGATCAACAGACACAAAATTCAGGAATAAAAGCATTTCCAGCATAGGGAAGTGGCCTAATGAACCCCACCTTTACTGTCTCAGAATCTGCAGGACTTGGGATTTCCTGAGCAGCATCTCCCAGTCTGTTTTAAAGGCAGTGGAATTGCACGCACACCACCTCAAAAATTCCCGAACTTGTCAAAATTTGAGGTTGGACAGCAAATTCTGAAATGAAGATCTGTCACTGGGAAGTGTCAGAACCGAGTTTCATTTCTTTGTCTGTGAAATAGGTCGATTTTTGCTCTAATTAGCCCATTACTTGTCACTAGAAGGTCCCAATAACATCTGAGATTATTTGACGGGACATATGGATGGCATTGATCTCAAAATCAAAATATTGTCTTTATTTAGTTTCATTCCTAAACAGCACAAATTGCTGCATCTTTTTCTGGTCAGAATTCCTCCTGTTTTGTTCTAGTGAAACATCTTGACAGTTGGAATCAGAAAATACGGGATACCTTGGGAGTAAAAGGGAGGAAGAGCTGTTTTCATTAGTGTAGAAATGTTACCGCAGTCTCACACATGGGTGTTGAAAACATCTGCTCCTCTAATTAGTTCACTGAGTATGGCTTGGAAGGCTCAGACACATCGTGCTGGGCTCCCTTACAACTGAAACAACAGGAAATCATCCAAACCCAGGCCTAGACAAAGGCTCTGTTCTGATACTGCTCTCTAAATGCTGACATTCCAGTTTGAAGCAGCAGCTCTGGGTTTTGCGGCCTCAAACAAAGCCTTGAAAGCATTTAAACAAGAAAGGTTTGAGCAGGGATGGCTGGAATGTTCTGTGTGGTGACTTTCGTGACACTTACTGGCGTCTGAGGGACTAATTAGCACTTAATTTGGGCTTGTTTTTGTGTTTGGGGAGCGCAGATACATCCACAGCACTGTTTAATGTGAAGTACAGCAGGTCTCGGTGGTGGGGTGTTAGCTCAGAGTAGGTTATGGGAAGTTTTACTTCCCTTTTTCCCTTCCTAGGGAATGACCAGTTGCCTGGGACCCAAACTGGAGCCGGCTGGGATGGGGGGCTTTGGATTGATCCTTTTCTTCTTTCCCCTGGGAGAGACTCTGGGTTTGTGGGACTTCTCACATCTGTGCCTTTACGGATGACAGGGAGTCTGCATCCCGTGAGGTTGGAAATTCACCTGGAACGTCTGGGAAATTCACACAAAACGTCGGAAATTTACATAAACTGTTGGAAATTCCCATGGAATATGTAGGAAATTCACCTAGAACAACTTTTAAAGACACCAAAAATCACAGAGTCGTAGAATTCCAAAGCAGTTGAGGTTGGCCGGACCTCCTGCGATCACCGGGAGCGGTCACCTGCAGCAGGTTGGCCAGGCCTGTGCCCAGCTGGGTGTGGATTTCTCCATGCGTGGAGTCTCCACAGTCTCCTTGGGATAACTTGTGCCAGAGCTCCATTAGAGCCACACTAAAGGAGTGTTTTCCTGGGTTCAGGTGGAATTCCATCTGTGTGGTGCCAGTGTTGGCCCTTCCTGGGTTCATTCCAGGTCTGCGTTGTACTGGGAGCCTGGAACTGGGCCCAGCTCCCCAGAGGCCTCACCTCCTGTGGCACATGGAAAAGTTGGGAGCTACTAATTACACAAATGAGGAGAGCAAACCAATTAAACCTGGCTAAGTACGAGGGGGAGATGATTTGGAATGCTGGTGTTTGGCTGTTCCACATTAATATGGAAGTAGGCTTTTCCAAGGATACGCTTGTGTGCTCCTGCAAGGAAACGTTTCCATGCCAAACCCCAGCCCTGACTTCACTGGAGTGCTCAGGGCTGGGATTTTGGGTGTGACTCATCTTTAGTCACAGCAGAGCCTGACATTCCCACTTGGAAAAGGCAAAAGGAGTTGGGCTGGTTGGGATTTTGTGTTGGAATATTTCAGAACTGGAGGAGAAGGAGGGAATATTCTGTTTGCCTCCCCCTGATCTCTGATAAGATCCCAGGCTCATGAAGTCATGGATTGTGCCAGGCTGCCGTGGTTTTTCTAGGATTAAAAGCCAGGCCAGACTGTTTTATAGGTGCATCAACATCCCTTGGAAAGCATTGGAGCAACTCCTTGTGTCCCAAGGCAAGAAATCAGTGGGATCCAGTCAGGCTGCTGCCCATGGGCATCGACCAGGAAAATGATTGGGTGCCCTTTGTGAAAACACAAGGGAGCCCCAGGAGAATCGTGGAATCATGGAATGGCTTGGGATGGAAGGGGCCTCAGAGCCCATCCAGCTCCACCCCTACTGTGGGCAGGGACACCTTCCACTCCAAACCCTGTCCAACCCAGCCTTAAGAATATCCTTGTGCTTCCCTGCAGCCCTTGCAGAGCTGCCAGGTTTTGGCTTTGTGTCTGTAAACTGATGGCTCCTCTGAAGAAAAATTCCCTAAAAGCAAAAAATTAACTCAGGAAAATGTCAAGGAAAAAACTTGTTCTAAAGCAGGAGGAACTTCTTTCTCTGCCAGACTGACATCTCCTATAATCATCTTCTAAATGCAGAAGACAGGTTCTTTGTCATCTAAAGAATCGCTTTTTTGCTCTCATGGGAAGTGACAAAGTGAAATCCTTCCCTCAGAATTCCGTCTGTTCGCGGTGGATGCTCACGCACCTCGCAGCCCTGGTTCAGCAGCTCCCAGCTCATCCCAGGCACTGCCAGACTGCAGCTTCTCTCTCTTTCAGTGAGTGTTTATTTGTATCTTTGACTCAGTGCAACTCATCAGAAATTAAAATTTAATAGTCCTGGCCCAGTATTGGCAGCTCTAATCCCAACACCAAGAGCTTCCATGGATGAAATTCCATCCCAGCTCTGCTCTGTGGAGCTGAGGGGGTGCTGAAGGCCAGGCTGGACATTGGGGCTTGGAGCAGCCTGGGACAGTGGGAGGTGTCCCTGCCCCTGGCAGGGGTGGCACTGGATGACTTTAACATCCCTTCCATCCCAAACCATTCCATGATTCCAGGAGAGCTCTCAAGTTCCTTTGACTCCCAGGCACAAGGCTTCTTTCCATGGGGATAAACGTGGCTTAAAACACTGTGGGTGAGGAACTCGGCTGGCATTCCATTTTCCAGGGTCTGTTGCCCACTTTCCCCTGGAATATTTCCCTCCATCCTCACACACACACAACTGGCACAGAGTAATTCCTGCACGTGGCTGTGGAATTGTTTTCCTGTTGTCTCTTCCCAAATCCTTTCCGCTCCTCTGTACTCCCAGTAAATTGCCAGCTTGTCCGGTGTAAATAATTCAGGAAGTTCTGTTCACACCTTCCAGAGAGCTGAAGGGGTCCGAGAGGGACCTGCTGAGCGTTCTTCCTACTGGGAACAAACCCAGCAGGGTGTTCCTGGGATATCCTGTCCCCAGCAGCCCCTTGGGTGGTGCTTGGAATGGGGTCACGGAGCCTTTGGGATGGGGTTGCGGGATTTGAGGGAGATCTCAGAGGGTTCCAGGAGCACAGGGCAGGCCCAGCAGGGAGCACTTGTCTGGGTGCTGAGGGTCTGAACGTCAGGATGGAGTCAGGGAAGCACGGAGCCTGTCTCCAATTTATCTGCTGGCACAGCTGCAAACTTTCCCATTGTTTTTTGTGGAATAAATTAAGGATTGAGGAAAGGGGATGAGCAGAAATGTCTGGTTTGTAGGAAAAGGCCAAAGATTTTGGAATATTTGAATTAGTGCCAATGCCAGCTCTGAGGAGCTTCCTTGGGGTCATTCCTGGGATACACAGGACATTTAGACCTGGATGGGGTCAATAGAGCCAGGAGATGATCAAGGGAAAGGACCTGTGGAATGTTATTGTTGATCTCTGCCTGAATGTGGGACTAATCCACGGTTGGAGAGGATTAAACCAGAAGAAATGTGCTGGAAATGGCTTGGATCAGAAATCATCTCAGTGAAACATTCTGTCTCATTTTGAATGTTATTTGAATTTTACTGAATTCATTTTTTTCTGGCTGTGTGAGATCATCATTCCACCAAACACATTCCCCCCTTTTCAGGAGATTTCTCCAGTTTGAAAAGTTTTCAAGCAAAAGCACTTCCAGCCTGGTTTTGGCAGCTGCCAATAGCCAGCAGTTGGAATGCCAAAGTATTAAAATAATGCAGCTGCTGGTTGAGCAGGATGAAACCTGTGAGCCTCTGAACCACCAGTTTCGTGGCTAATGGGATTAAATTTCATAACAGCAGCACCGAATTTCACAGCTAGGAAGGAAATAAATGTAAAATATGCACAGAGCTGGAATTTATTTTTTCCTCTCTTTGTTTCAAACTTGAATTTGGAGGGTGAGGAGAGAACTCCAGAATGTGCTGTAGATAAGTATTAAAAATGGGGTTTAAAGCAAGCAAGCGTTCAAGGGTGGAAGCTGTCAGGTTTCTGAGCAGGGAACGAGCTGGTTAAAATACAGTTTTTATCTATTTTTATAGATTTAATGTTCTAAAAGACTCTGTAACTATGGTTGCTGCTGTCTTTCTGTTCCATTTGTGCTGAGCAGAAGAATGGGGATATTTTTTGCACCTTTTGGGAGAAGTGGAATGTTTTTACTCCAAGGAACCTCGCTGTGATGAAAGGATGGAGAGGAGAGCTCAGAGTGAACTCTGCCTTGCCTTGAATCTATTTCCAGTGGGCTGAACTTGGAGAAGGGAACCTGTGGATAACCCAGATCCTTGGGGAAAGTCAGGAGGAGCAAAGGCTGTGGTCCAGCTCTTTTTTAAACCCAGCCTTTGATGCTCGTCCTGCAGAGGGTCTCAGCTTCCTCAGGCTCTGAGATCAGCCACTGGAAAGTGAGACTTCTTCCCTGATTTTTAGTCAGAATTCCCAGCGCTGCTCCTTGTGCCTGTTCCCTTGGCTTTTTCCTGTGCCCTACTGGGGAGGGTCGAGATCTGTCCTCTCTGCCACCCTCTCAAATGGGGTGACAACAGAGAAACCATTTCCAGCCTCACTTTATTGCTGTTCTGCCCTTTTCCTTAGGGTTAAACCCCCAAATTCTCATCGAAATAATGGGATTTTAGAACATTTGCTTTGCTCATGCCTTACACAGCCAGAGAAGGAAGCTCCTACAAGGCTGCCCCTGGTGTTGGTGACTTTGTGACAGTTTTTAGGGTTCCCTCTGAATTCCCACATTCTGCTGGACTTGTCTCCCTTCCATGCAGTCCATCCCTATAAATGAGCCCACTGGCAGAGGAGAAGGAGGAATAAATAGCCTCTGGATGAATCCAGGCCAGTTATTAATAGCTCCAGAGACTCCAGAGAAGTGAAGGCCTCCAAGAACATTCCAAGAGGAGCATCCAGGATCAGGAACCCTCGAGCTGGGGTTGGGGGGCTCAGGTGAGGGGTGAGGTGGTTGGGAGTCGTGGTGAGGCCTCAGAATTCCCCAGAAAAGTCCCTTGCCGTGCCCTGCTCCGGTGCTCCCTGGTTCTGTTCCCTGGGAACAGCCGCACGGAGCGTTAGGATGTTGTTCATCTTCCCGATGCCATCTGTTTTCCTGGGTGGGAGGGAGGAATGGGATTCACTCCAAGCTGTTCCAAATGTTTTTCCCTGGTCGAGGCTGAGATTCAGATGTTCATGTGCAGCTCCTGATGCCGTTCAGCGGCACTGGCAGGGCTGGGCTTAGGGCAGTCCTGATCCAGATGGATCCCACGGAGCTGGGATCACCTCTGGGTGGGGATGGAAAGGTCTGGGGGTCGCTGCTGCATCCAGAGGCAATGGAGCTGTCCCTGAACACCTCTGCTGCTTCCCGGTGTGTTCTATGGACTGAATGCTCCCTTCTAAGCTTTTGTCCAGCTTTTTTCCCAGCCCTATCCCACCTCTCACTGTTCCCACATCTTCTCTGTGATCATCGTGACTGCTGCTGCTTTTTCATTCCTTTCTGGATTCTTTCATGTCCCACCCCACATTCTCTTTATTTTCCCTCCACTCAAGCAATGGCCAGAGCCCTGATCTTTTCTCCCTCTTTCTCTGATCCCTGTCCTCATTTTCCGATCCCTGGATTTTTTTTCCCACAGGCAGCTGACACTGAGCACAGTGAGATCCTTTTTTTATTTTCTTTCTCAGTTTGCAGTTTTCTGCCTTTAAATCAGTGAATCTCACCCCAAAGCTGAGCCTGGGAAGCTGAGAAGAGCTTCTGGATACTTTTTCCTGGTTTTTGCAGTGGCTCCTGCAGAAGAGTTTTCTGCAAGTGCCTCCCTTGCATGACAACACTGGAAAACTGTCAGAGGCTGGGAGGTGGGAATTCTGGGGATTGAAATCCCTGCAGCACCTACAGCTCAATCCCGGAATCCTGGAATGCTTTGGGTTGCAGGGACCTTAAATCCCATCCCATTCCATGGGCAGGGACGCCTTCCACCATCTCAGGGTGCTCCAAGCCCTGTCCAGCCTGGCCTTGGACACTCCCAGGATGGAGCAGCCACACTCCTCTCATGGATCCTGACTTCCCAGTCAATGCATGGCTGGGAAATAATTCTGGTTTTAGGAGAATCCTTTTCTTTCTTTTAAATTAAGTCCTGATAGGATGAGTTTGTCTGGTTTAGGCCGTGGAGGGACTGAATGTTTATTTTGCCATTCTAGAGCTCAAAGAAGGGATGTGTTTAGTTAAATATTAACAGAATCATTGCCGAGCTGTAAGAGCTCACTGCCTGTAGTAAATCAGAAAGTTCAGGGTTGTCTTGGAGTCACCCAGCTCTAAGGACTTTAATGGACATAATTCAGTGTATTTTGGCTGGATTTTATTGCTTTTTGGAGGTGACATCCACATTCCCCACAGGAGCCCTTCCCACTGCCTCCTCCGGGTCTCCCGAAGAGAATCCACGTGGACTGAGAAGGGACAAAGTGTCTCACAGCTGCTAAACTACCAATCTGTGAGAGATATTTCAACAAAAACGAGCATTAGATAGAATAATAAATATAAATAATATCATCTAAGAATAAAGGAAGTGTTTTGGCAACAGCCAGAGACGATTGGCAAATGTTGAGGAGCACTGGAGGAGGAGCTGGGGACCTTGTGCTGCTGTGGGGACATTGATCCACACCTTTTTTTTTCACCATTATCAGTAGAAAGGTGGCTGGGATCATTTACATGGAAATAAACTGATGGATGCATCGGCTGTCCCGATGAATTTAGAAAAGCTCCGGGAAAAGCCTCCGTTCCTGTGCTTGCACTGTGGGAATGACAAACAGGGATTGCTCAGCTCGGTTCTGGGAAAGGATCTGGGAAACAGGAGATTGGTGCCATTCAAAAAACTGAGCTAAATCTTTACAAAATGCACCTGTTTGAGGGTTTTACTCTGGAAATGATAAAATTGGCAATTCCTGTCAGAATTAACTTGAGCTTTGTAAGCTGGGATTTGGAGGAGATTGTAACAACATTCCAAGCTTTGCTGGGAGTATTACGGCTGAAATTCCAGGCACATCTGGGCAGAACCTTCCAGCTTGATTTGGATGATTTTGGATGATTTTGGATGATTTGGATGATTTTGGCTTTGCTTTGGTTTGTGGTTGTCCAAACAGTTCAGTATTTGATAACCGCCACAGAAAATACCCATAAAATCCTCATTCAGCCCAGGATGGGAAATTCCCTATTTCCCTTCCCTCTGGATTAGAGCTCCATGCCTTTGGGCCAGGCTTGAACTCCTTTGCTGGAGTCACCAGAGCAGGCTGGAAATGGAAATTTGGTGGTTATTTTTAAGTTGCTCCCAAAAAAGCAAAAGCCCAAAGGCTCTCGGTGCCTTTATCCAGCTAAGGCTGAATGCAGCAGGTGGGTGGACGGTAAATTTATCCAAGGGTTTTGTCCATGTTTTTTTAATCTGGCTCCAGGCTGTGGCTCTGGACATCCAGCACTTGTTGTGATTGCTCTGGGGAGGAGCCTCAGCCTAAACTAAACCAGCTGAGACAAGGAAAATCCATATGTTTTGTTGGAAAGCTTAGGCTAAACAAGGGAAATAGTAAAAAAAAATCCCAAAGCAAATCACTGTGGCTGAAGGAAAAGGATGTGCCAAAGTCTTCCAGAGCTGTTCTGTCCACACCTGCAATTCCCAAAGCTCTGCTGTTCCCTCCCCTTAGGAATGCAGCACTTTTATTCCCGGAGTGGAACGATTTGGTGCAGTTCTGGTGGCTGCTCCCAGTTTACAGCACGAGCGATAAAATTCCCCTGAGAAAGTCATTGCTAGGATTGCATAATTGGGCATTAAAGTTCTGATTATACTTTCCAAACTCCGGGACTTTGTTAAAAACCTGACATTCCAAAGCACTGAATTTCAGTGTTTGACAGCTCAGCTGTGAGAGTTTTTTTACAGAACATTTGTACCAGAAGAACAGCATGTTAATTGCCTAAAAAAAAACTGGGACAGATTAATCATGGAGCAGGATACTTGGGAGAGTGTAGTTCTAGAGCCCTCTGCTGATGGATTTCCTCATGGAAAGGGTGGTCAGGCTCTGGAAGGGGCTGGAGTACCCATCCCTGGAGGTGTCCAAGGATGTGGCACTCGGTGACAAGGTGGGCATCGGGCACAGCTTGGACTCGATGACCCTGGAGGTCTTTTCCAACCTCGCTCATCCTGGATTCTGCAGCCATCCCAGCAGACTTCCTGCTTTTCCATGATGTCCTTGAACATTTTTGCCATTATCCCTGCTCCTTAAACCCCTGACCCTGGAGGTGTTCCAGCTGAAACACCGGAGTGACCTCTGTGTGCAGTTTGGAGACCGACTGGCTGCTGGTAGCTGGCCTTGGATAAGGAGTTTACAGCCACAAAGTGCTCAGTATCAACGCTTTATTTTCACTTTGTTGTTAGAAATGGAAGCTGGGTTTGTGTCATGCAATAAAATCACGGAATCGATCTCCTGAGTCAGAACAGACCCACAGGGATCGTCCAGCTCCAGCTTCTGGCCCTGCACAGCTCTCGTTTGTTGTTCTTTGAAGCAGGGAGGGCTTTGTTTTCCCAAATTTATCCAGCCAAGGCTTTCTGGCACAATCATTTCCTGGGAGCAGGGAGGAGCCGTCCTGGAGCTGCCCTGGAATCTCCCATTTCCTTGTCCAAGGGCAGCTGCTCTGGGGGTGACTCCGACGGTGCCATGGGAAGGGTTGGGAGCCTCCTGTTTCCAGATCCCCCCTCAGAACAAGGAGAGGGTTGAATTTCAGCCAGAGAGGCTGTGCTGAGCTCTGAGCTCTGAGTTCTGAATTCATCTCCCTTCGATGGGGGAACTGACCGGGGCAAAACTTGTTTGAACCACGAAAGAGCGGGAGGCATCGGAGTGTTAAAAACCGGGATACGGGAAGGAAGTGAGGACGTGCCACAGATTTCCTTAGGGAAGTGAAATCCAGTTTCAGGGAACCACTTGCCAGTTCTTTCCTTTTTTGAAAGAACATTGTCTGGGCAACCTGAGGCTGCCCCTGGATCCCTGGCAGTGTCCAAGGCCAGGCTGGACGGGGTTTGGAGCAGCCTGGAATCATGGAAGGTGTCGCTGCCCATGGCTGGGGTGGCACTGGATGGGCTTTGAGGTCCCTCCCATTCCAGGATTCCATGCTATCCACTGAAATACAGAGGAGACAGGCTCAGGAATTCCTGGATAATGAGGTGTTTATGGGGATAAATGTCGGGCTTAATGTAAAATCATTTGCTCATGTTCAAGGAACCAATTTTCCACAGCTGCTTGTGGGAATTCTGCCCTTGAGATTTCCCTGGTGCTGACATTCCCTGTACAGCCACAGACTTTGGCATTCCCATAATCCCATTTATAAACAGCCATGGGGGCAGCTTCCAGCACTGCATCCACAGCCAGGAGAGGGGTGGAATAACAGGACAAGAAGGAACTGGTGGACAGTAAAAGGTTTTATGCTTTTTGTCAAAATATAAGGAGTGGAGTGAGCAGGGAAAAGTTTTGAGTTGGGAGTGAACAATGGGAAGAACGAAATCCCCTGCTTGTGCAGGGCAATGGAATGTTTCCGTAGGAATTCCTAGAAGAGAGGGTAATTCCATGGCAAAGAAAGGATAATCCCACAGGGCAGAAAGGCAGCCTGATTATTGGGAATAACTGTGGTGGTGCAGAACTTTAAACCCAGATGTGGAGTTTGGGGAGCTGAGGGAAGAGGGTGTGAGCCAGGGGAGGGGTCCAGAGTGGGAGCTGTGCTTGGAATGGGATGCGTGGAGGGAGGGAATCAAGGAGCAGTGGGATGGGGAAGGAAGGAGAGGATGGCCCAGGTGAGAATTATTGCTGGGGAATAACTGGAAGAGCAGAGAAGGTTAAAGAAGGTAAATGACAGCTGGGAAATAGTGGGAATATCTGTAGGAATGGGGACCTTGTGGGATAGAAACTCTCTCAAGGTGCAGTTGGAGTGGTGGAGCTTGGCAGAAAAGCTGGCATGGGATCAGAACTGGAATTTTTAATGGTTCAAAAATCCCTGTTCTGTTCAGAAAGGAAAAGGTTCTGTGACAGGATGGGAACATTTCCCCCAGGGAGAGAGCGACACATTTTCCAGGCAGTTTGTTCTGGGTATTCCAGAGGTTTGGGGAATACAGAAATGAGCTTAATCTCCTGTTTGGAACTGCAGTAATACCTGCTCCAGTGTGGATGTCCCATCCCATGGGAGAGAGGCAGCAGGGACAGGGAGGAAGGGAGAGGTCCCTCATCCCTCAGGAGAAGAGAGACCCCGAGGGGCTGGAGTGTGTCCAGGGCAGGGAATGGAGCTGGGAAGGGGCTGGAGCCCCAGGAGAGGCTGAGGGAGCTGGGAAGGGGCTGGAGCCCCAGGAGAATTCCTGAGGGAGCTGGGAAGGGGCTGGAGCCCCAGGAGAATTCCTGAGGGAGCTGGGAAGGGGCTCAGGCTGGAGCAAAGGAGGCTCAGGGGGGACCTTGTGGCTCTGCACAAGTCCCTGACAGGAGGGAGCAGCCGGGGGGGTCGGGCTCTGCTGGCAGGGAACAGGGACAGGAGGAGAGGGAACGGCCTCAGGCTGGGCTGGGGAGGCTCAGGGTGGACATCAGCAGGAATTTCCCCATGGAAAGGGTGCTCAGGCCTTGGCAGGGGCTGCCCAGGGAGGTTTGGAGTGCCCATCCCTGGAGGTGCTCGAGGAATGTGTGGATGTGGCACTTGGGGACACGGCCAGGGCTGCTGGGTGACGGCTGAACTCGCTGATCTAAAAGATCTTTTCCAACCGTACAATTCCAGGGTTCTGTGATTCCACATCTGTGCCAGAGGATCAGCTCTCATTGTGAGTCACAGTTGTGGCTCTCAATTAAAACTTCCTGTCCTGGCTGCAGTTTGTGGCTCCCGTTCCCCTCCCTGGCACTGCCACCCTGCCAGCTCAGCGGAATGCCCCTGCTTCTGCTGCTGCAATCCTGCTGAGCTGATTATCGTGTCAGCAATAATGCAGCTGGATTGTGATGGAAACCACTGGAAAGTAATTGGGGATTCTGTAGGATCCTGTGAGGAAGAGACCCAGACTTAGTGGAAGTTCTGTTGTTCCTCCTCGAATCCCACTTTGTTTCCGTGGTGCCCTTAGCAGGTAAATGATTTTCTCTGCTCTTCCTTTGGAGAGCACTTCCAGCCACCGCTCCATAAAGCAGCAAATAAAGCCCATTTCATCCCAAATTTCACAGCAGATAATCTCTTAAACTAAAGGATTACTTCAAATAAAAGCTGCGAGACATCGAAGATCCAAGCAGAAATGTAAATTCCCTGATTTCCAGACAGCACACTTCCCAAAGAAATGTCTCTTGTTTGCTGGGATTCTCTCCTGCTGAAATGTCTGCAGGGTGAGCTGTCAAAGTGATTGGAATTTCTAGCAATTAAGAGCATAATGATTAATTTTGAACATGTGTCACTAATGTGCAACAAATTGCTGGAATTCTGTCGCTTCTATAAAAAGAATCGGGGGTTTTCCTTAAGGTCATGCAGAAATTGTCCATGGGGAGAACAGGACACAGATTTTTAATCATCAAACCAACCCCAAGCACTGCTTTTGCTGTCACTAAAATGTCCTTGCAACTGGAGTCATCATCACCTCGGATTATCCAAAAAACCCTTACTCAGGAAAGCTCCTTGAGGAGTTCCAAGGCGAGGCCAACAGTAACCTTTGGAATCAATGAATATCTTACCAGGAAAGATAAAGATTTGCCTTTATATCCCAAAGGGATGAGCTCTGGGCATTCAAAACTGATACTCTGTGGAAATAATTCTTCAATTTTACTTTACCCTTCTCTGCACCTTTCCCACATCTCAAGGTGTTGAGGTCCCAAGGGACCTCCCGGGACTTGTAGCAAAGCCAGGGAAACTTTCCCTCATTAATATTCCCGGGAGACAAAGGCTGAAATCTGATTCTTCATGCTTGGTTATTTTACTTTAGGATTAGCCAAATCTGAATGGGAACCTGAGCACAGACCATTGTAATGGGGACATAATGAAGAGAATTCAATTATCTGCATTAAATGGCGTTTCTGGGGGAGATATGCTGCTTATCTGGGAATTTCTGTGCAGGAAAACAATTCAGATAATATTTCACACCCCTCTCTTTGATGAGACCAATTCCCCTTTGGAAGCTCCCTAATAATTCTGTTGTTGTGACTTCAGAGCCAGAGTTTCTTAATCTTTTCAGGGAGATTAATGAAGACTATTACCAATTATACAACCTGGATAAATCCCTAATTTTGTGTTTCCAGTTAGGAACAGCGACATTCCCACCTCCCTCACCCAGCTCTGGGGGGAGGTTTGGGAGAAAGTGCTGCTTGCTTCTGAACAGGGTGTGGAAAAGTGTAACTTCAATCAAATAGAGTGACTTCCAGTGGAGAATCCCAGGATTAGTGAGGCTGGAAAAGCCTTCCAAGGTCATTGAGTCCAACCTGCAACCGATCCACTGCGATGTTTTTTTGGGACATTGAAGATTCCACCCCAGCCATGGGCAGGGACACCTCCCACTGTCCCAGGCTGCTCCCAGCCCCAATGTCCAGCCTGGCCTTGGGCACTGCCAGGGATCCAGGGGCAGCCCCAGCTGCTCTGGGCACCCTGTGCCAGGGCCTGCCCACCCTGCCAGGGAACAATTCCTTCCCAAGATCCCATCCAGCCCTGCCCTCTGGCAGTGGGAAGCCATTCCCTGTGTCCTGTCCCCCTTGCTCCACCTCTGTGACCATCCTGGTGCCTCCTCTGGACTCTCTCCAGCAGCTCCAGGTCCTTCCCATGCCCCAGGGCTGGGGCAGCTCTGCAGGTGGGGTCTCACCTGGGCAGGGCAGAGGGGCAGGATCCAGGCTTGGAATGCTCCTTCCCACCTGGATATCTTATGGGGATTCAAGCAGATTTTTCAGGAAGGGCAGTGCTGCTTTCCAGGCGGAGAATAAGCAGATTACCCCTCATCAGAGGCCTTTTCTGAACGGGAAAATGGGGAGGAAATGCAAAGCAGCAGCAAGGACTGATGTAAGAGCTTACATAAGCACAGTTCCTGTGTCACAAGCACGAGATTATGGCTGGAGACAAAAGTTTGGGATAAAGAATACAAGGTAGAGGTGGTGAGAGCTGCACAGCTCACAGAGCAAAGAAACAAAGTGCTAAAAACTCCCAGTTTCGTGCAAAGCTGGTGCCCACAAAGCTGCAGCTCACGGAAAGGTGAGCAGCAAATTAAAAACAAGAAGCTGGGTGAGGAGGTGGCGAAGCTGTGGAAAGGTTCCACGTGGTTGTAAATGCAGAGAGAATCTTCCTCCTCCTTCAAAGCTCTGAATTATTGACAGGGTTGTGTTTCTAATTGCAGTGGGGTGCTGCAAATGAAGATGACTCCGAGAGCTTTGAAGTTCCCTAATTATTGCAGTGACCCAGACTGGAACTGGACACTGTGGAAATCAGCCAGGCAGCCCATAGAATTAATTAAAGGGAAGAAAGGAAATAAAAGTGGATGTCTGTCCAGTGCCAGGAGAATATCCATGGGGGAGAGGCTTTGGGCTGAAGGAAATTCGAGGATTGTCTGCCTTTTAATTCCAACCTTAAACTCAGCTTTGTTCCTTTCCTTATGTGTAGTTCTGGTTATCAAATCTCTTTTGGCAGAGAAAATCCAAATTCCGGAGTATTGGAGCAAATTGGGAAACTCCCAGCACCTTCCCTAAGTCAGAGGGAGGAGCAGCTACCCTGGAACACCTCCCAGGAATCCTGGTGAATGCTCCAGAAAGGGCTCCTGCTTCCCAAACACGTTTTATGGGATTTGGAGAACAGAGGGATGTGCTTTAAAGAAGGGGAGGTTCAGACTGGATTCTTTATTGGAGATTGAGGTGGGACACTGGGAAGAAATTCCATGTTAATGGTGTTGATTGTGCTGCTAGTAAGAGAAAGAAAACAGGAGCAGAGAAGCCGTCCCTTGTGTGAGGTGTGTGACAAAGGAGGCACTGGAGAGAATTCCCTGCTGCTCTGGAAATAATCCCTGTTTTCTGAACCCTCTGGCAGCGCTTTACTGCTCATTCCAGCCCTGCCATGCTCCCATTCACACTTCCAAGTTCTCGATGTTCAGGATTTCTCTGTAACTTTCTGGCTCTGCCAGATCCCTGCAGCTGGGATTTCTTGGAGTTTTCTGAATGGGATTGGAAGAGTGGGAGGGATTTGGGGTTTGCTGCCCAGTCAGACAGCTCAGGCTGGGCCCTGACATCCCAGACCCTGCTGGGTTGAATTTGGACTCTGGTTATTCACCGTGGCACTGCAGCAGCTCCCCGAGACACCAACGCTTCCGTGGAGTGTTCCATGGAAAACTTGTTTAGGAGAAAAATTAAATCCATCATGAATGTATCCTGCAGAACACCAAATTAGAAATTGATTTATGCTGCCAGTTACACAGAGGCAACTTCTGGACCTTTTGCAGCAGCATTGTCACCACCTCTCTTCTACACCCCCTGCTTGACTCTTCAGGAGATCCCAGAATTCTGGAATGGTTGGGTTGGAAGGGACCACAAAGCTCATCCCATCCCACCCCTGCCATGGCCAGGACACCTCCCACTGCCCTGGGCTGCTCCAGCCTGGCCTTGGGCACTGCCAGGGATCCAGGGGCAGCCACAGCTGCTCTGGGAATTCTATTCCAGCCCCTCCCCACCCTCCCAGCCTGGAATTCCTTCCCAGTATCCCACCTATCCCTGCCCTCTGGGTGCATCTCCTCGTGTGCAGGCCCATTGCAGGGGATAAAGCTTTTGAGATGAAGAAAAGGAATTGTTCTGTCTTGTTCCAAGATCCTTGGAATGCTGGAATTTGCTGAGCTGTTTCATCCCACCCTTAAATCAGCTGGGTGAACATGCAGCAGTTTTCTCTGTCTTTCCAGCAGGTGAGGGAAATGACTTCTCCTGTGACTCCTGCTAAACAGGGATTCGTGTTTTCCTGCACAAAAGATCCATTAATTGGGAAGGGATTGTATTTTACTGTAATTGATTTCCATGGAGCTCCCGTTTTCCTCAGATGAAGGATTTTCTTTATATGACAATGAACTCCAGGTACTGCTAATGAGCTGCTCGCTGGAGCTGAAAAGGAGCAGGTTCTATTTCTGCTGCTCTCCTCATTTATCTGCCTTTATTCAAGAAATAATCTGATTTTCCAGCTCTTTTGGAGGGTCTGATCTTCCTATTTAACGTGGGATGTGGGGCAATGACCTCCAGGACTCAGCTGTGGGGAATTACCATTTTCCCCAGAGTTAAACGGGGAAAAGCACCAGGCTCTGGTGTTTCCAGGAGGGGTGGGAGAGAAATCCCTTGCAGGATTAAGGAATGGATCGAGCTGCTGTGTCCCGCACTCAGCTCATCCAGGGGGTGGCTCCTGGACTGATCCTTTTCCATGAGCAGCCACCAGCACGAAGAAAAGGATCCCTGAACATCAGGAGAGAACAAAATGTAGGGAAGGAAAGTGTAATTACCAAAACTGGAATTAGTCCAGGGTAGAAATTAATAACGCTGAAATTAATAAAAGGTTTAATTACCACAAGCCCACAGGGCATGAAATTCTACTCTTTTCGACTGTAGCCCAGATCCTTCCATTCCATACTGGTGCTTCCTGCAAAAACCTTATTTTGCTTTTTTTGGACTGATTTAGTGCTTTTTTTTCCCCTAAATATAACTCAAAACACTGAAGTGGTTTGGAAAATGGGAGTTGAGGCTTGGGCCCTCCTTGTCTTTGTGGTAAATACATTTCAGGACAGCCTGATGTATCCATAATGTTTAAATAACTCCAGGATGGCTTTAGGGACTGCTTGACGTGTTCCAAATCTGCTTTTGGAGTGTTCTCTCCATCCTGAAGTGGTTTTGTTGCAGTGACGAGGAGTAGGGCTCTGTGTAGGGTTACTCACTGAGTTAGGGGTGCTCACACGCACTGGGGGTGAGGAAGGGTCTGCAGCCCTGGGATCGAGGGTGGGAGAAGTTTGGGAGAACTTCCTGGGTGAGTATTTCAGTGCAGAAAAAGGAATGGATTTTGCTAAACCCCTTCTCAGGGTTTCCAGCAGAGCGCGGTGGCACGGGAGGAGCAGGAATGGTTTGGGATTGCACAGCAGCCAAGGATTCCATTCCTGCTTTCCTCAGCTGCTTCGGGAGCCTGTGGAAGCTGCTGGAGCCCTGCTGCTGTGGGGGATTCAGGGATAATGCCCCTTTCCCAAGGGAATCCGACCCAGGTGACCCCACCTGAGCCCAGGCCGGGGCTCGCTTCCCGCTGGGCTGGGGACCAGCCTTGGCTCGGGGCTTCCATGGATGGGTTTGGGTTTTGTGGCTCCCCACAGCTCATTTTCCCATAAACACGTGCTTGTGGCTGGGCTTGGCGTGTTCCCTTCTGTCCCAGAGTGGGGAACAGCTGCAGGATTGAAGTTTGGTCATTCCACTGGCAAATCCCACCTTTTCATTCCAGAAAGGCACCGCAAGAACTGCGCAGTGCAGACTCCGGATATCCCTCAGGAAAACTGGTTTTAATGAACCTCAATCCGGAGAATAATTCCCAGGAACATTCCCCCGAATGCTGCTGGTGTCACAGTCCTGCTTTTCCTCCCTTTTTCCCTCAGTATGCTGCTTGGAGATGACAACCAAAAGGAAAATCATCGGCCGCCTGGTGCCGTGCCGGTGTTTCCGTGGGGAGGAGGAGATCGTCTCCGTGCTGGATTATTCCCACTGTGGCCTGCAGCAGGTGCCAAAGGAGGTTTTCAGCTTCGAGCGGACCCTGGAGGAGCTTTACCTCGATGCCAACCAGATTGAGGAGCTTCCCAAGGTAATCCATGGGATGTGAGGGCAAAGCCATGGCCTGGAATGTGTGCCCGGCTCTGGGATAGGGATTGCTCCTGACCGGAGCTCCTGGGGAGAGCTTTGGGCTCCAGGGTTATTCCTTGGAATTGGTGCTGGACTGGGAGGAGTAGGGACTCCTGCTCCTTCTTCACAGCACAGGAATGGGGCAGCTGCTGGAGCCGGAAAGTGGGAAAAACAACTCTTCAAGAGAAAGGGTTCTGGCCCCGGAAACTCCTGTGGTATCCATGCCTTGATCAGGAGTCACCACTGCCTTTGGAGCCTCTCTGTCCCTGCGTTCCAAAGCAAGCTCTCCTTCAGGATGAGCCCTTTATCGCTGTGGGATATTGCTGGGAATGCCAGTGCTGTGCTCTCCTTCAGGATGAGCCCTTTATCGCTGTGGGATATTGCTGGGAATGCCAGTGCTGTGCTCTGTGTCAGGATGAGCCCTTTATCGCTGTGGGATATTGCTGGGAATGCCAGTGCTGTGCTCTGTGTCAGGATGAGCCCTTCATCCTTGTGGGATATTGCTGGGAATGCCAGTGCTGTGCTCTGTGTCAGGATGAGCCCTTTATCCCTGTGGGATATTGCTGGGAATGCCAGTGCTGTGCTCTGTGTCAGGATGAGCCCTTTATCCCTGTGGGATATTGCTGGGAATGCCAGTGCTGTGCTCTCCTTCAGGATGAGCCCTTTATCCCTGTGGGATATTGCTGGGAATGCCAGTGCTGTGCTCTCTTTCAGGATGAGCCCTTTATCCCTGTGGGATATTGCTGGGAATGCCAGTGCTGTGCTCTCCTTCAGGATGAGCCCTTTATCCCTGTGGGATATTGCTGGGAATGCCAGTGCTGTGCTCTCCTTCAGGATGAGCCCTTTATCCCTGTGGGATATTGCTGGGAATGCCAGTGCTGTGCTCTCCTTCAGGATGAGCCCTTTATCCCTGTGGGATATTGCTGGGAATGCCAGTGCTGTGCTCTCCTTCAGGATGAGCCCTTTATCCCTGTGGGATATTGCTGGGAATGCCAGTGCTGTGCTCTCTGTCAGGATCAGCCCTTTATCCCCGTGGGATATTGCTGGGAATGCCAGTGCTGTGCTCTCCTTCAGGATGAGCCCTTTATCCCTGTGGGATACTGTTGGGAAGTACCCACTGTCCAACACTGCCCTGAGATCATCCAAGTCATCCTTCCAGTGTAAAACTCCTCCTCTGGAATCTTTCAGTCCATTCTCCTGCTGGTCACTGTTCGCTATAAGGAATTAAAAGTCACTGTAGCTAAAATGTTCTGGAAACAAAAGAGGGAAAGGTGGAAAAACCAATTAATGGCAGGTGCTGGCTCCACAATGAAACATCAAGGGATGGGATCCAGGCCTTAATGGAATTGTTCTCCACAATAATGAAAGGTGCTTACAGATCTTTCATTAAACATTGCTCCATTCTCCATCACCTCACAGCAGATTTCCCATTTTTGCTGCACAGAGACTTTGTAAAGATTCCATTTACAAAAGTAGAAAATGGACTTTTTCCGTGCCATGGAGTTGCTTTGCTGGGATGTGATGGTTCACTGCTTGGGAGGTGGCACTCCATGGAGGAATTCTGCACAGATGGTGGGGCAGAGCAGCCAAAATCCCTTTATTTTCATGTAAAAATGCTGTGGAGAGCTGGCTGAGCTCTCCTGGAGACATAGCACAGAACCAGCTGGGTTCTATCCCCAGAAATCCCAAATGGATCCTGGGGAAAACCTGCTCAGGAAGCCCTGAGGTCCCATTGTCTTATAATAATAACAACAACAATAATAATAATAATAATAATAAAACAATAATAATATATTTTCTCATTTTCCTTCTGCTACTGAGGAATATTGGGAGTGTCTCATTTAGGGAGGGGTTTTTGGGATATTTGCGTTGGGTCTCTTGGAATTATCGAAGTGTTTCAGACTTGGGCTTGAGGGAAAACAAATGTATCAGGGCAAGATGCCATAATTCTGTATGGAAAAAAATGAGGACCAAAGGGAAGAGGTCCAAAATGCTGCAACTGGGATGAAGGAGATAATTTTCATTTAGAGTAAATCGAGTTTAACATAATCTTGGCCATGTGGAAGAGAAGATTAATGACAGTGTTAATAGCACTCATCAGTTTTGGTCTTGGGCCTTTATTAATTGTTACCAGGAAATTCAGCAGTCGAAATAATTCCTTTATCAAATTTTCTGCTCCAGGTGTTTTTGCTGCAGAGCTCAGAGCTTTTTTTCATCACTGAATTAATGTTCCAGGAGAGAAAAAGGCCTTTTTCCCGTGAAACTGGCACTGTCTTACTTACCATGAACTTTTTGTGTTGTACATTAAACTCTACCACTCTCTCCTCCCTCTGTAAATGTGATTGCAAAGAATTTCTTCCAGAGGAAAATTTTGGCCAGTTTCTGGTTTTTGCTAGATACTCTGTGCCTCTGATATAACAAAATTCTTTTGAATCAAAACCCTTGATCATGTTTTATTATTGAATGAGGAAACAACTCAGTTAAGTCCAGCTCTGCTTTAGTTTCACGTGATGCTCTAGAGCCCAGTCAATTCTTTTCCATTGAACTGATGCCTTTAACTCACTCTGCCTGATCTTATTTTTATTTTTACCCTGCATTTTATGTATCATAATGATGATTTCTTTTCCTGCTGATTTTTAGTTCTTCATTTCTTGTTTTTTTAAGCATTTACAAGATTATTTTACATTTCTTGCTCTCTTTTTGGCTAAACCCAGCCAAGTCTTTTTATTCTTTTTGCCTTTGACTTCATTCTCCTGCTGCAAAAAGGGCCCTTAGTGGTATGAGTCAAGTGAATTGATGACTAATAAAGAGCAAATTGATCTGGATGAAAGTGGAGTCGCTGGAATCAGCATCCAGAAAAACATGAGTGGGATGGAATTCTCCCCAGAGGTGCAGAATAAAACCCTGATTTTGTAACTCAGAGCTCGGTAGCACCGCTTGGCTTCGGTCTGACAGGAATCAAAGTTGTGTATGGACAGAGGGAATGATGATCCCAACAAAATCCTGATGGCCAGGGAGCTCTGGGAACTGGGAAAAATATCTGTTGAACATCCAGTGGGTGAAAACCAAGCAGTCTTGGGGCCACATTCCCGCATTCCATGTCTCATATTCCTTCTGGTACAGCAGCACATCATAAAATCACTCCAGAGCGAAGATTTTTAATTGGGCTTCTCCCTTCAGCACTTCCAGAGCCTTGGGTGTGTCCAGGTGGGGTCAGAACTCTGAGTTCTGAGCCTTCCTTAGCTCCCAGAGGAATTCCTCAGGCTGGGAATGTGCTCTGGGTATTTCCTTTCCCATGCAATATTTCATTTGTCTTCTTTAGTTCATCCCATTTCCTGCTCAAGGCGTGGCATGGAGTGGCCACGTCCCAAAACCTGGCAGATTCCCTGTGCTGGACATTCCCGGGATCCAAAGCCAACGCTGGAGTCTCTTGGTTGTGTCACTTCCCAGCCTGGTCCCAGAGGATGTGTTTCCTTAAGGGAGGAAAAGCTCCTGGATTCATTGGGAAGGAAGTGCTCATTTTCCAGAGGCACATTCCCTGTGGATGGGGTGGGAAGCGCAGTCCCAGCGCGGGCTGAGGTTTTTTCTCACCCTGAGCACTTGTTGCTCACAGAGTTCCCTCTCCTTTTCCTGAGAATCAATTCGTTGAAGGAAAAGCAGGATTTTCCCGAAGGATTACGACAGAAATGTTTCAAAATGATCTGAAATGTACTCAAGGTGAAGTAACACACTGGAATTTTCACGGCATTCCCGTGGTAATTTGTTCTTCCATGGATACTCAGTTGAGTTTTCCATCCAGGCAATCAAATTATTCTGCATTCCCAGATAGTTCATGGACTTTATCCTGACAGAGGGGTCTGGGAAAAAGACTAAACGCGGTGGGAACATCTCTGGCATCTGAAGAACTCTCAGGAGGTGCCTGCAAAGGGCAGGTGTGGTCCAGAACTCCCTGAATTTCCTGGTGAAAACTGGGAGCCCACTTCTATAAAATTGGAATGGGACGGAAAAATTAGAATTGAGTCCTGAATTTTGGGCAGGGATTGGGGAAAAGTGTCCTTTGGATAATGACAAAGCATTTGTGGATCTTGAGGATAATTAATTTAATCTGAGTGCAGACACAATATTTTAAAATCTGCCATGAATTGAAATTATGAAATCAAATATTTTAATTTACCAGGAGTCACAAAAATCTGGGAATTTTTATGGTCCATGTGAAAGATATCAATAATTATAATTTCTATGGTGCAATGATATCAAAATTCATGGATGTGATGAATTTGCAGGTTTGGACTCTCTCTGAACATTCCTGCTACCAATGACCCGTTTGATTTATCCCTGTCGACTGTGGGAACGCCTTCCCAAAAACCCCATTGGGAGGACGGAATTCTGCTGTGGCAGGTGGGGGGTTTGTGGTGTTTGTGTGTCATGAATGATCCCAAATGGATTCTTTTTTCCCATGAAACCCCGGAACAGCAACTGTTCAACTGCCAAGCCCTGCGGAAGCTGAGCATTCCCGACAATGACCTGTCCAGCCTCCCAACGTCCATCGCCAGCCTGGTCAACCTCCGGGAGCTCGACATCAGCAAAAATGGTGAGGCCTCCAAATCCTGAGGATCCCAAAGAATTGGGAGCTGCAATGAAGTTTTACCTCCTCATGATGGAGAAATGGGTGCTCCGTCTCAGGGTTCCCGCCTGGTGCTTTGGGGAAGGATCCGTGGAAATCCACCTCTGTTTTTTCCTTAAAAAATAGAGTTTTCTGTAGCATCCCGTGCCTTGGTTGCTTGTGCCCAGTTGGGAATAGGAATGTGAGGCCAGTTTTCCATGCACTTAGGAACATTCCACTTCCAAAGTGGTTTAGAGCTCCCAGGATTTATCTGGTCTGATTTGCTGCTGTGCTTTCCCAGTTCTGCATTTTCATATCAATGGGCCTAAAAACCTTTGTGTGCCTGAGCTCAAGGGTCTTCATTTTAAAAAATGAGGCTTAGGAACTCCTGGAAATGTTGGGAAATTTCCTGTCAGTGGAGGCCTGGAGACTGAGGATTCTGTGAGAGATGAGACAGGGAAAAGCAGTTTGGGAAGAGATGAGGGCACGAGTATCAGCACAAATGATGTCACTGCTAATTCTAGAAGGTTGTATAACTCAAGCATTAGCAGAAGAGTTCCAAGTTTGTGTTTATATGTATTTATTTAGGGCTTTTAGATTTAAGAATCACCTTTGAGATGATAATTCCAAGCTGTGTTTCCTCCCTGCTCGAGCTGAAGTCTGAGCTGAAAAGCCCAATGAACAAACCAAGCTGAACAGGTTTTGTGTAGATAACATTTTGGTGTATATAATAAATATTTTTGTGTATCTAACATTCTTTCCATGTTTCTTTAGGAATCCAAGATTTCCCAGAAAACATCAAGTGTTGTAAGTGTTTAACGATAATCGAAGCCAGCGTGAATCCCGTGTCCAAGTGAGTACCAGGAGCTCGTTTTGCTCATTCCAAGGGCACAAAGTGTGCTCAGTGTGAGCTCAGAGTTCAGGGCTTTGTGTCCAGTCCTTTGGCTGCATTAATCTGAATTTTTTCTAATTGTTTTAACCCCAGGGTGGGTTTATCTGAGATCTGAGTGTCTGTTAGTGCCAGTCAGGCTGGGCACCCTCTTGAACACAGGGCTGAGGCTTCACCTGGACACTTCACCAGCCCTTATTCCTTATTCCCTCCAAAATCTTGGATTAGTAACGAAAAATGTGTTGGAAATCCAGGATTTACAGAATGGAGTGAAGGGGAGAAAGGATGAAATGTTGCTGTTTCAGATTAAAAGAAAGAGAGAGAAAGGAAGAGGGAGAGGGGGAAAGAATGGGAGGAGGAGAGAAGGGGAGGAGAAGGAGGAGAAGGAGAAGGAGAAGGAGAAGGAGAGAGGGAGAAAGAGGGGGAAAGAAAGAAAAAGATAAAAGAGAGAAAAGGGAGAGGAAAGGAAAGGAAAGGAAAGGAAAGGAAAGGAAAGGAAAGGAAAGGAAAGGAAAGGAAAGGAAAGGAAAGGAAAGGAAAGGAAAGGAAAGGAAAGGAAAGGAAAGGAAAGGAAAGGAAAGGAAAGGAAAGGAAAGGAAAGGAAAGGAAAGGAAAGGAAAGGAAAGGAAAGGAAAGGAAAGGAAAGGAAAGGAAAGGAAAGGAAAGGAAAGGAAAGGAAAGGAAAGGAAAGGAAAGGAAAGGAAAGGAAAGGAAAGGAAAGGAAAGGAAAGGAAAGGAAAGGAAAGGAAAGGAAAGGAAAGGAAAGGAAAGGAAAGGAAAGGAAAGGAAAGGAAAGGAAAGGAAAGGAAAGGAAAGGAAAGGAAAGGAAAGGAAAGGAAAGGAAAGGAAAGGAAAGGAAAGGAAAGGAAGAAGGGAGAAGGGAGAAGGGAGAAGGGAGAAGAAAGGAAAAGGGGAAAGGAAAGGGAAAAGGGGAAAGGAAAGGGAAAAGGGAAAGGAAAAGGGGAAAGGGAAAGGGGAAAGACCTTTGGCTTAACCCCCTCAAGCAGGAAGGCAGGAAAGGCTGCTCTAGCCTGCATGTGCCAGGCCTTTGCATTTCCTGTGTTTGTAGCAATGCAGAGAAGATGGGAGTGGGCAAAAATGTCTGTAAGAAGTAAGTTCTTCAGGAGAATTTGGGTAGGGAAAGAAGGTGAGAGAGAAAGTCACCTTTCTGCTTCTAAATATACATTGTTATTATCTCCATGGCAACCTCGGGGGGAGCATTAAGGTTTGCACTGTTTTTTTAGGCTGCCAGATGGCTTCACACAACTTCTAAATTTGACCCAGCTCTATCTAAATGATGCCTTTTTGGAGTTTCTTCCAGCTAACTTTGGAAGGTAAGAATGAGTCATCCCAGCACATTCCTTTCATTTGAACCCGGCTCAGGCTCGCAGGGGCCAGCTTAAAGCTGGCTTCTCTTGAAAAACTGAACAAGAAACCCAGAGATTTTGGCTTTCCAGCCCCGTTTTCACGAGTGACTGGGAGAGTGAGTGTTGTGTCAGCGGGAATTCGGTGGTGAGGCGATGCAGTTTGGCACTTTGGGGGAAGGTGAGGGAAGCAGGGCTCGAGGATGCTCGTCCTTCCCGCGGCGTGACTCAGCTGTGGCAGGGGCACAGAGCAGCACTGTGGGCCCTGCCTGTGCCAAACGGGCACGAGGGTGAAGAGCCGTGAGTCAGAAGGGCAGGGAGAAGCGGCTGAGCGTGGTGGAACAAGCAAAGACGAGATGTGGAAGCAGAACAAGAGAGAGCAGAAGGGATGGGGAACGAGGGTAAAAATAAAAGCAGCAGGAGCAGAGCCAAAAAATGTTAGATAAGGACAAAGCAGAGGTGGTGGGAACCAGAGTCAACCCAATTTCCATAGGAGGGGGCAGCAGGAGCTGGGGGGCCTTACCCTGCACAGCCTTGGCGGGAATGGGGAGTTTGTCCCACTTGGGTTGTCCCCCTGGGCAAGGAGCTCAGGAGACAAAAGATCAGCAGAGCAAATCTTTGGGGTTGTTCCAGAGCTCACCCAAGCCCAGTTTTAGGCTGGTGCCTGCAGCCACCTGGTTGAAAGGTTTATTATTTGTCTGAGAACATCAGCTCAGCTCTCCAGAGGTGACACTGAGGAGACCAAATCCTGTTGAAAGAGGCTTTGGGCTGCTCAGGCCTGGGGAGATAAAAACGCTGCCTTCCCACAGCCCCTGGGCTGGGCCTGGCTCTGCCCTGGGCACCTTCAGAAAAACAAAACAGCAGCAGCAGCAAGGGAGTTGTTTGCAGGTGAGGAGTGTGTGGAATGTCAGGGTAACCCCTAATTCCTGCCCCTGGAGTCAGATATAAATCCAAACATCAGGGGAAAAGAGATGGACGGGACACCCTCAGTGTGGTGTTTGCACCCATCCTGCTCTGGCAAAGCCCTGCTGGGGCTTGGGCTGAAGATCTTGGGGTCAAGGACAGGTTTAGGAGCCTAAATCTTCTGGCAGAAAACACCTTCTGTTACAAATGCTGATTTTCTATGAACAAAGGGACTCTAATTCCTTCATCGTTATTGTTATTTCCCTCCTGTCTGATGTCTTTGGGGCCGTGCATTTACAAACCTTGCTCTTGTTTTCTTGTTGGTTTTTTTTTGTTGTTTCTTCCAAACTTTCCGACTTTTCCTGTGTTTTCCTTGCTGGAGTCATGGATAAAATGAATTTAAAATTGCTGGGGAAACCTGATAAATGTCAGAGCTTTTCAGAAGACATGAAATGATTTGGCTCTGAATTTTGTGCCAGAGCCAGCCCCACAAGAACTGGACATTGGATTATTGTGCATGAAACAGCCTTCTTAAAAATTAAAATAAATAATTTCAAAGCATTCTGATGGATCCTTTGGATGCACTCATGATTTCCTCTCCTGTTTCCAGACTTGTCAAATTGCGAATTTTGGAGTTAAGAGAAAACCACTTGAAAACTCTACCAAAGTAAGTGATGGGATATTTATATTTAATCACCTGGAATTTCCAAAAGTGCCAAATATTTGGATTGGTAGCAATGCAGTGGCGATGTTTCTGCGATGAGTTGGTTTTTTGCATTTATTGAAGAAATTCTACTGAAGGTTTTTAGCTAAAAAAACCCCCAATTTATGATTCCATGATATAATGGAAGATGGACAGTGGTTGACCAGCTGAGTGTAACTCAAGAGCCAAAATTTGGCATTTTAAGATAAATATCTGGTATTTTAAGATAAATAAAATTGGGAAGCACCAGGTGAGCTAACCCTGGTCAGTGAGGACGTGACAGCATTTTCCTCATCCAGGAATCATCTGAAGTGTTGAAAACATCCTCAGGAAAATGTTCTCCCCTCATGGTCTGTCCAGAATTAAATGGTTTGGCTTTACTGTGTCAGCAGGATATTGAGGAAATGTCCATTTTGGAGGATTTCTTGGTGCTTTTACCAAAAAAAAAAGGAAGTTTTAATGATTTGTTGCCGTAATTTGAGCAACATTTAAAGGGTGTTTTGAAAAGGAAATGCTAAATAAATGAACAATAAACTTCTCCCCATCCCATGCCTGCTGTAGGAGCTGCACTGGAAAACAGGGAATATGCTGTGCTGTCCAGACCAGAACTATGGAACTGATGTCTGGAGCAGGGATCAGCCTGAAATGGAGAAGTATCCCTGGATTTGGGGTTTTAGGAAGGAGGGCTGTGTGTCCCCATGGTGAGACTCCCAGTGGTGGCACTCAACTGGGTTTATCAAATGCTGCCAACACTGATTTTTCACATTATTCAGCTCATTTTCAAAGGAATTTCTCAACAGCTCCTGCCCAGGAGTCACATTTTGCTGCTTCCCATGGAATTTTATCCACAGCACTGCTCTGGTTTAAAGGAAAGCTGGTTTTTGGGGTTAAACACAATATGATTTATGTGGGCTGAAAACACTTTTCTGTAGGAATTTTCCAGTTCTCCTGTTCTGAGTTACTTTTATCCTATGAAAACCAAACAAATAAACAACTTTAATCAGTTTTTATCTCCATTTAAATCCGGGATCTGTCCAGGACAGGGGACTGGCAGCCTTTGAGGTGTTGATTTGTGTGCCTGTGGTACCTGGGCTGCTCCTAAAGCTCAGCTTAACAGGAGGGAATTGCCTCATCCTTGGATGCAGAAGGAGCTGGTTGGAATAACTGGATGGGATTTGTTTGGATTGAGGGATTGCAACTCCCCAGCAGCACAATTTTGGTCAAATGGGATGTTTTTATATTTTCTAACTCTAATCCCACTAAAGATAAGGCTGATTCCTGACTCCAGAGGGAGCAAGGCTGGGACTGCGTGGCACTGGTGCTAACAAAGGAGTGTTTGGGGAGTTCTCTCTGGGATAAGAAGTGTTTAGTCAGGGGATTTTGGTCCAGTTTAGGGGGTTGGATGGAAGATTCCAGTTAAACGGGGTTCAGTAGCACCCAGTTTGTGGAGTGGGACTTTTCCCGTGATTCCAAGGATGTTCCTTGGGAAGGCTCCCAGGGGAAGAAGGGCCTGGCTGTGGCAGCTTTGCTGGAACCACCAAGGTGGAGCGGAAGGAAAAGGTTTTGCTCGTGCAAATTCCACCCTTAAAGTGCTGGGGAAAGGCCAGGGCACAACCTTGGCATCGACTGGGGGGGGAAAAAATGGGAATGTGGGGCTTTTCTGGGATTATTTTTTTCTCTGTGGGCAAAAGGGCTCTCAGGACAGTGTCAGAGAGAGGATGGAAGTGTTGAGGATTTTCCTCCCTGTGGTGGGGGATTTCACCTCTGATCCCAAAGGCTGGAATGGGGCTGGAAAAGCAGGACTGGGAGTGGGAACAGGGCGGTGGTGGAGGTGCAGGAAGGTGGCAGAGGACACAGGAACCCCTGAAATTCCAGGCTGCTTTATTCACCCAGCCAGGAGGAGAAGGGAAATTGGGAGAAAACCCCCGTGTTTCCAACAGAACCGACTGCACTGGGGAGAACAAACGCGGGATTGTAAAATCCAGGAATGTTACACGGAATAGACATCATCCATTCTGGCTAGAGCACTGAAAATCAGGATATATGGCACAATGCACCGGGGAAATGAGTGGTGCAGATCCTCGAGTTTGTATTTAAAGGCTTCCTTCCTTGTGCTGCCATTTATTAACTTTATCATGAATAAAATAGCCTCAATATCCTGGCACTTTGTCCAGAGGTTCTAATGCAGGACACGAAGAGAAGGGCAAGAAAATAATATTAATATTGCAATTGCAATTTCGATTTTAATATTGCAATTTGAATTTAAATAGGTGTGAAACAGTCTGGAAGGACATTTTAAGTCCCTTCTGCTCAGGGTTATTTAAGTTAAGTGGGGCTTAAGTGGAAAAAGAGTTACCAAAAAGCGGATTTTTTTTTTTTTTTCATGTCTTTCATGCTCTAGAAAAGATGGATTTTGGAATATTTAGAAAATATTCTAAAAAGTTTCTAAAATATTTAGAAAAAAAAGAATATTTTAAGGAAAAATCCAGCATCTGGGCATCAGCAGGAATGAAATGTGCTTTGTGTTAGGCAGAGCTCTAAATCTGCTCTATTTCCTGCTAAATCCAGGTTGTTGGAAGATGTATCCATAGGAACTGGATGCAAAATGGTCTAAAATTACTGCAGAAATAGCAATTTAAGGCAATTCTGACTGTGGGTGATGAAAACATGGCAGGATATTCCCATTTTCCCCACAGAAAAGTTTTTAACCTGCTGAAAATATCTTCATGTTTGGCCCAAAGATCTTCCATGAAATCAAGGATTTATTTTCCCTCTGTGTGGTTGATCAGAGATTATCACTGATCATTTTCCAGGACCTTCTGAGCAGCTGGAAATATTTGGAAATCTCTGCTGGATGTTGCAGATAATTTCTGATATTTTATTAAGGCTCTAATTTGTCCAACAAAAAATAGAAAAATCTGGATTTTTTTTTTTTTTTTTCTGGAATTTCTGTAAAATTTCAGAGCATTTGGGAGATTTTGACCGAGTTTTAATTTGGGAACTTTTACCCTGCTGGTGGCCTGTGCTGGGAAAAGTGCAGTGGGATTTCCTCCTCCTAAAAACCTCCTTAGCCCACCAATTTTCCTGATTTTTCAGCCCAAACATTCCTGAATCACAGCACATTCCCTCACTAAGGGGAATTTTGTATTTTCTGGGAATAGGCTCTGTCCTAAGTATTCATTTCTCTTCATGGTCAGCAGACCTGCTGCTCCTAAACTGATTTTCTGGGGATTTGAACACCCTGTTGGACTCCTGAGAGTGACCAGGAATATTCAGGAACCTCTCTGATGGCTTTTTTTTTTTTACCTCAGGAAAAATCTGGAATCTCCCCTGTGCTGCTGGTTGCTCCAAGCAGCCTGGAATTTTCAAAGACCTTGGAGTAAAGTCCAAGCCCTGAGCTGATCTCTGGGCAGGGGAAAACACCTTCCCGGGGTTCTGTGGGGTTTCTTCCCAAAGTCATCCATAAAACTGAGGGGTTGTGGGGAGCTCCTTTGGACCTGGAGGGGCTGGCAGGGATGAGAAAATCCCTGGATTTGCTGATCTCATCCTCTGACTCACTGGCTCCCAATAAAGTCGTGGCTCCTCAGCAGATCTTTGGGATTTTGGGCAGCCCTTGTTTTCCTGCTGGGAAAAGTGATGTCTGATAGATCATTTCCAGAGGAGTGAGCCCTGGTGTAGGAAAAAACCCAGGAATTCTCCTGGACTTCAGGATTAATTGGCTTTGTGAGGAGGAAAAGCTGCAGTCCTCAAAAACGGGAGAGGCTGTGGCATTCCAAGGGCACCAGCAATTAAAACTTGGGATTTCATGTGCAAAGTCCCGTCCCGAGGGACCAGCAGGGATGTGGGGATAAATCAGGAGCTCTCCAGTCGGGAATGAGGCTGGGAATGAAGGATGGGACTGCTTTAGAGGGGTGTAAAATGGACCCAGATGGATCTGTCAGGGAGTGCTCAGCGGAGCCAAGGGAGCGTTCGTGGCACAGGGTGAGGGAAGAGGGAGAGCTCCTTTGGGAAAGCTCCCAGGGAAATGGGAAAGGCCGGAGCAGGCCCTGGCAGGAAAAACAGCGACTGCACAGCGACGGTGTGGGAGGGCCTGAAAGTAATGGTATTTCTGTGAAAAAAGGAGAACCGAGGGGAGACACTCCAGTGTTCGTGTGCACACTGGGGAAACTGGGGACTGGGGACTGGGGAAACTGGGGAAACTGGGGAAACTGGGGAAACTGGGAACTGGGGAAACTGGGGAAACTGGGGACTGGGGAAACTGGGAACTGGGGAAACTGGGGAAACTGGGGACTGGGGAAACTGGGGAAACTGGGGACTGGGGAAACTGGGGAAACTGGGGAAACTGGGGTAACTGGGGACTGGGGAAACTGGGGACTGGGGAAACTGGGGACTGGGGAAACTGGGGAAACTGGGAACTGGGGAAACTGGGAACTGGGGACTGGGGAAACTGGGGCCTGGGGAAACTGGGAACTGGGGAAACTGGGGAAACTGGGGAAACTGGGGAAACTGGGGCCTGGGGAAACCGGGAACTGGGGAAACTGGGGAAACTGGGGACTGGGGAAACTGGGGACTGGGGAAACTGGGGAAACTGGGAACTGGGGAAACTGGGAACTGGGGACTGGGGAAACTGGGGCCTGGGGAAATGGGCTGAGATCAGCCAGAAATGGCACATTCTGCCACAGATCACCTAAAGGCCTGTGAGTGAGTCCTGGCGCGGCTCAGCGCTCCCATCTCCTCTTTGTTTGGCTTGCTCTGTCCTTTGGGGCTTCCAAGCTGAAATTCCTGAAATAATCGGATTTTCCAGCCCTCTCTTCGCAGTTGGTTTGGTGCAACCTTCCACAATACTTCATCCCTGTCCTTTTGCTCCTGGCTGGAGTCAGGAATGAAAGGACTTCACGGGCGAGATGATGAGAATTGATGATGGTGGGGGGGATGGGGTTTTATTTTCCTTTTGTTAAAATCACCCATTTTATCTTGATCACTTTTCAGCCTTCGAATCGAAGCCAGTGCTCTGAATTCCTGATTGCACATTTTAGGCTCCGACTGTACCAAAGCATAACCACTGAAAATAGAGGGTTGATTTTATCCCTGGGAATTCCTGCTCGTTCTGTTTGCTGTCAAATTCAGATTTTCCTTGGAAAATCATTGTTTGGCTTTACCTCTTGTAGGTGATCAAATTTAGGAATTTTCTGCTTTGGCTTTTTCTCCAAAACCCTCGAGCTGGGCTGAATTTCTGGGGTTTAATTGCCACAATTTAAGGTACAAAAGGATTTCTGTGCACTCAAGCCCATAAAAAATAAATTTTCCTATTTTGGAGAATATTTTCCTATCGATGCTCCAATATTTTCCTCGATGAAGGGAAAATTGGATAAGTTTTCTTCTCATAATTGAAAAGCACACAAGGTCAGCCCAGTTAAAATTTTCCATTAAAAATATTGGAAGGAGAAATGGCCACAAGAAGGATCTTCCTCAGTTAAGCTTCTCCTTCTGGGTAATGAATGAAGGGGTGAAAACCAGATTTTGGTGCAGATGTCATTGAAAATATCTGGTTTGGCTTCCCAATTATCTATTGGGAAAAAAGCTTGGGGGGAAAAATCCACATTTTTCACCCACAAGAATTTCCTCTTAGGAATTTCCATAAAATGGAACTTTCTCTGAATTCCAAGTGTGCTTTGAATTTTTTCTGTACAGACCATGTGAAAAAAATGACGTTTTTCTCTGACATTCATTCCATTTTTTTTTTCCCCCCAGGCCTTCCCACTTCTTTCCATTTCTCTCTCTCCCCCCAAATTTAGAGGTAGACCCAAAGCTTTAATTTGAATTAACCCCATTGTGGATCTGCAGCAGTGAATGTGCCAGGTATCCATAACTACCCAAAATCGAGGGAAAAACCATTTGGGAACAAGGCAGAGTGGGGAAGTTTTCCTGTTCTTGCTAAGATTCAGATTTCTTGGGATGATTTGCAGCTCCTATTTATGCTGGGGTTTTTAAAGGGCTGGGGCTGTGTATAAGGAGATTAAACACATTAAGGTTTTTAAGCAGCGTCATAAAAACTGTGTGAAAATCAGATTTTTGTTTTGTTTTGTTTTTAAAACAAAATCAAGTGAATTAGCCCGGATTCTTCCTATTTTCAATAGCAGTGGCTGCTTTACAGAGGTCAGATTTGCAAATTTGCAGTTTCTAACCCTGTGGAATCACAATTTTTGTGCCCTTCTGTAGCCAAGACTTTGCTCCAAAGGGAGAAATGAAGTGAATAATCCAGAAATTCCAGGAAGACATTCCGAGATTACAAATGTCCCAATCCTTTACCTCCCTTCTGATGGGAATTTGCTGGATAAAAGTGGTTTTTACTTCCAGGAACCTGATCATTGAGTGGTCCCAAGCTTCCCTGAGCCTTACAAACGTCGGTGCCGTGAAATGCACGTTCCTCGCATCCTCAGCGCTTCCCAAATCCCACTTTAGGAAGTTGCCTGGCAAAAATCACAGGGTTTTTTTTTTTTTTGAAGTGTGTTGAAGTCAGTGGAAGAGACAATTTAAATCAGCTGAGAATCTGTCCGGGGGGCGGCTGAATTTAGGGAGAAGCTTCACTTTCTCCTGCTATTTTTTGAGATGCTGCTCCACTTTCTCCCGAGTTTCTGATAAAGATGGGAAGTGTTTGCCACACTTTGGGTTTATAAACATTTCCCGGGTTCCTGGTGACCTGTTTTCCTCAAATAGCAGCTCTGGCTGACTTTGGGAACTCGCACTCCCCCCCAGCTTTACTACTCTGGCAGCACGTTATTAAAATATTGGCAATATTTGAATCAGCAACTGCTACTACGAGGTTTCCCTTCAGGGTTTTTTAAGCTGAATCCATTTGCTGCTCAGGGAAGAGGCTGGAAAATGTATTCCATTGTTTTGCTTTAGGAAAAAAGGCTTTTCCTATTTTTAAAGGGTGTAAAGCTGTCTGGAAAATTGCCTTAATTGTTCTTCATAGAATCCCAGAATTCCAGACTGGCTTGGGTTGGGAGGGACCTTAAATCCCATCCAGTTCCACGGGCAGGGCCACCTTCCATAGACCAGATGAGCTTCAAGGTCTTTTCCACGGAATTCTGGGATCCCATGGTCTCCTTAGGAACGCTGAATTTCAGAGGAAAGCTTGCTGGCCCCAAGTGCTGAGAGGGGAGAACGTTTACAGCCGTGGAGAATCACCCAACCTCACACTCCTTTTGTTCCTCATTATCCCAAAATCCTGGGCTCCTCCCAGAACCCGGAGCTGAACCCGCTGGAATTCCCTCTGCTAATGGGATTGGATTTGGTCACGCTTCACCCCTGCTCTGCTGTCCCAGTTCATGGCACAGGGAAGTGGCTCCCAGGGCCGTTCCCGTTATCCTGGGTTAATCCCAGCCCTGCAGAATCCAAGCACCCTCACGCAATTCCAGCAGGGAGCCGCTGGAGTGCTGTGGGCAGCGGGATGGGGTTTCACCTATGGGATCACTTCTGGTTTTCACAGCTTGCAGGGAACTCCCAGCTCCTCCTGTACCCGGGTGCTTCGTGTCCCTGCCCCGTGGGAGAGTGGGATTGGCTCAGCCTGGCGCCCTGGGATGGGGGCTCTGGAATCCTGCAGGTTCTCACGGAGTAGGTTCTCATTTAGAGTTTTTTTTTTCTCATTTAGGGTTTTTTTTCTCTCATTTAGTAGGTTCTCAGTCGGTTCTCACTTAGGAGGTCCTCACTGCGTAGGTCCTCATTTAATAGGTTCTTTATCTCATTCAGTGGGTTCTCACTTGGAGGGTTTTTTCTCTCATTTAATAATAGGATTTCCCTCTCATTTAGGAGTTTTCTTCACTCATTTAGTAGGTTCTATCCCTCACTTAGTAGGTTCTCACTTAGGAGGTTTTTTCCCTTATTTATTAGGTTGTTTCTCTAATTTTGTAGGGTCTCAGTAGGTTCTTTCGCTCGATGGGTTCTCATTTAGTAGGTTCTTATTTAGTAGGTTTTTTCTCTCATTTACTAGGTTCTCAGTAGGTTTTCTCTCATTTAGTAGGTTCTCAGTAGGTCATTTCTCTCATTTACTAGGTTTTTTTCTCATTTAGTAAGTCCTCACTTCGTAGATTTCTCTCAGTAGGTTCACATGTAGTAGTTCTCAATCATTTTCTTTCTCTTCCTTCCCATTTAGTAGGATTTTTCTCTCATTTAGTAGGATTTTTCTCTCATTTAATAGGATTTTTCTCTCATTTAGTAGGTTTTTCTTCTCCTTTAGTAGGGTTTTCTCTCAACAGGATTTTTCTCTCGTTTAGTAGGTTTTTTCCCTTAATAGGATTTTTCTTTCATTTACCTCTCATCTAGTGGGTTTTTTCTCTCATTTAATAGGACTTTTCTCTCGTTTAGTAGGTTTTTCCTCTCCCTGAGTAAGGTGCTGGATTGTGGATGGTTTCCAGCCAAACCCTTGGAATGACATTTTGCCCTGTCACCATCTTAAGCCACACCAAAGAGTTCCTGCAGCTGCTCTGGGCTGGGAATTCCAGCTCATCCCTCCCAGGGCCATCCTGGGAGCTGTGTTCCTGCAGTGCATCCACCAGAATTCCCTAAAGTCGGGAAGCAGAGAGCCCCAAACCACTGCGGGACCTCGTGCTGCCTTTTCCATGAGCCTGGAAAAATTCCCTGCCCTCTGGAACTTTGTGTCAGCAGGAAGATAAAGATAATTCTGCAAAATGTTATGGCCCTCAACTGCTTTTATTCCTGCACATGGAAAACCGGATTGGTGATTGCTCCTGGATCCTCCTGGATCCTCCTGCCCATAATTCCAGAGGGATGTTCCAGGAGTGACCCGAAATTTTCCAGGTGTTCCTGCCCATTCCCAACCACTTCTCAAGGAAAAGGCAGGTTGCTATTGAGCCCTGGCACTTTTGGTCTCAGATCCATCCCAGCCCAAATTTATTTCTCTGGCTTTCCTTTGGAAGTGATGCTGGGTTTGATCCCTGCTGCCCCCAGACCACGCTGCAGCAGGAGGAGGAATCAAAAGGACTCTGAAATGAGGAACTAAAATTCCTTTTCTCCTGTTTTTGGGTTCAGCTGACGGAGTCAACTTTGGGTTGTCAGATATTCCTTAATTCCCATCGAACCTGGTTCATCCCTGGGAATTATTCAGCACCTTAAATTAGATCTTCTCCTGTTCTCTGGCAAAATAAATGGGAAAGCAGGGCTAAAAGTGCATTTTCAGTCTCTCTTTACTCTCTGTTTGTTCGTTCCATGCAGAATTAGTACAGAAGAGCAGAAAGTGTGAGGAATTCTTTGGGGGTTTGAATAATATATAAACATAAAGGTTTATAAGAATAATGTCTTGCATATCCTGATGAAACTTTGGTTATTTTTAGTCAGTTTTTATTATGGGAAACTTGGGCTGCTTCTCCTCGAGGCGGTGGAGACAGAGATCCCAAGTACTGTTAAATAACCCAATTCATTTGATATTATAATTTGATATTAATTTCATGACTTGGTGGAGTCTCCATCCCTGGAAGTGATCAAAAAACCTTTGGATGTGGCATTTGGGGACATGGATCAGTGGTGACCATGGTTGGACTCGATGATCTCAGAGGGTTTTTCCAACCTTAACAATTCCATGATGTTATTATTGGAGGTATTTTCTCTGTGGCCTAAAGCAGAGGATTTTCCTGGTTATTTGAATTATTTACAATTTTTAGATAAATGGCTTCTAAATAAGGCAGCAAAGTCAAACCTACAAGACCATGAGAAGTTAAATTAAGCCATTAATGTGATTAGCAGGAATTGTAATTAATACCCCTGGATTGTATCATGTGAGTTGTAATTTATGGAGCGGGGATGGTTTAAAATGTTCATTTTTCACCAAGGATTCCATAGTTTCTCTGCTGGTTTCCATGCCTTTGTAGTCTTTTAAAAATCACATTCCCGTGTTTAAAAATCATTAAAAAATAAAGTCACCTGATTCTGAACCTCATGGGAATTCCACCCTCACAGCCCAAAATCCCCTGAATGGAGGCACTCATGAATGGAAGGACAGCTCCAAACAGGATCCCAATAAAGATTTGGGGGGAATCTTCATTTGCCACTTCCGTGAGCACATTAATTCTCTGCCATTACATCATTTAAGCAATGAAGATTTAACTGAGCATTACTCATAATTGCTCCTTTCCTGATCCACCTCTATACAATGACCCCACATAAAAACCAGAATGAAGCTTTCCATGAGGCAAATATAAGTCATTACACGAAAGAGATAAAAATATCAGCAGCTAATGGAAAAATCTCATTTTCCACTGGAACATTGGCAGAGCTTCTTTTGATGGAGCCCCAACTCCCTGAAACTAATCTGCCCCCACATCAATTTTAGTTTCTGGAACTGTTTATTTGACTGTAGAAATGGCACAAATAATGGTCAAATGCATTTTAAGCTGAATTTACAGTAGAACAACAAAAGCTGTCAAAGTTGTGTTCAAAAGAATTTGGGATGACAGACAAAGGTTTTACCAATTTGAGTGTATTTTATCTCTGAAGAGTTTCAAGATTCAATCATTGAAAGTCTATAATAGAAATACCTAAAATAGAAAAATAGATATCAGATAATATATAATGTGTATAATAATTAAAATATTAGCTATAATGGTATGTTGTGATCTATTTCAGTGGGGTTTATTTCCCTGTTTCTGTGGGGTTTATTTCCCTGGTTTTGTGGGGTTTATTTCCCTGTTCCTGTGGGATTTATTTCCCTATTTCCATGGATTTTATTTTCCAATTTCAGTGAAGTTTGCTTCCTAATTCTGTGGGGTTTCTTTCCCTGTTTTTGTGGGGGTTGTTTCCATATTTTTGTGGGGTTTTTTCCCCTGTTTTTGTGGGGGTTATTTCCATATTTCTGTGGGGTTTCTTTCCCTGTTCCTCTGGGTTTATTTCCTGGTTCTGTGGGGTTTACTTCCCCATTTTAACGAAGGAAAAGTGGAATTTGCTGGCAGTAAAAATGCAGCAGTGCTCTGAGCACAGCCTGCTTGGGCCGTGACTGAAATGCTGAACCAGGACTCTGGTTTTCAGCCACAGCATTTCAATAATAATCAGTTTTACCTCTGGTACAAATTGCAGACATAAAATGGTTGATATTTCAGATCACAGCAATTAAGGCTGTGCTAATTTTTTGATTAGGATCTGATTACCTCAGGAGGCCTCTGAACTGCCTGTTGCCGTTCATGTTAAATGACTTAATTATTTTTATCCTCTCTTTTTCACTTCACCCCCCAAACCCAGTGTGGTGTTGGGAGCACTTTGGTCTGTCAGGGCTTAAGGAGAAATTCGGCACTTGGGATAAAACCCTGCTCTGGTTTTGCTCATGGAAACAAAGGCAAAAATTGATTTATTAACTTTGAACTTGATTAAAACTGAACCTCAGGGCAGGGACAGCCACGCTGGGGACCTGGCCCAAGAGTCCAAACGCTTTCTAGTGGTTTCTAAAAAACCACAACAAATGCATAAATCTCTATCAAAAAGCCACTGTTTCTGTTATATTTCATTTCAATCACTTATTAATATAACATGGGGCATTTTCCCTGAGGTAATATGCAAAACTCTACCAAGATTTGTTTGTTTCTGTATAAAAATAACTGTTGCTGGCTTTTGAGTTCAAGAACCTCAGTTAATGTCTCAAGGATTGTTTAAATTTGCATCAGCATCAAAATGGTGCAATTCTTTTTTGCCATAACAATATCAATGCAGCTTTATTTTTATCCCAGCAAAATCTGACATTTTGCAAGTTAAAATCTCATTTTAAGTCTTTCCTAATCTGTTCCAGGTCAATGCACAAACTGACTCAGCTGGAGAGGCTCGATCTGGGCAATAATGAGTTCTCTGAGCTGGTAAGAAATGCTCCTGTTTCTAATGGGAATCCTGTGGGGTTTGGATGCTCTGTCCATGGGGCATTAATGCTTTTACTGGAAAGGCTTTGTTGGATCGTGGCCTTGGGCAAGGGACATATTTCCCTGTCCCATGGAAGGTGTTTCGTACTGCTGAGGGGAATGTTGGTGACCAAATGTGCTTCATCCCCATCAGGATTTTCTCCTCAGCTCAAGGTCGCTGAGCATTCCCCCTCTGAGCAGGTTGTTACTCCTGGGATGCTCCCTGGGGGATGGATTGAGGATCTCAGGATGAATTATTGTGTCAGTTAGGGGCTGATTTCTTAATGTCGTTCATTATATCTTGGAAATAATAGAGACCAATGATTAGAAATTGCTTTTTATTAGCAAGCTGTGGCTGCTCCTGGATCCCTGGAAGTGTCCAAGGCAAGGCTGGACGGGGCTTGGAGCAGCCTGGGACAGTGGAAGGGGATGGAATGGGATGGGATTTAATGTCCCTCCCAACCCAAACCAGTCTGGGCTTCTGTGATTCCAGCAGAGGTAACTTTGGGACTCCCAAAGGAGTTTCTGTCCCTAACTCATCCCCAAAATCAGAATTCATTTCCTTGAGATTTAAATCTTCTGGGAATTTTCTCTGTTGTCAGCACAGAAGGTAGAAGATGCTGTTGCTGGGGAGTCCTGGAAGACCAGGATCAGAGATTACAGCCCTACAAGGGAATAGTTCCTGTAGCTTTAGTTAAAACTGAGATAATTCCACTTCAAACAAACCCTGAAATGTCACCTGGTGGTAAAAAGCTGTAGCAAAGTCTTTATGTCTGTTTTATGGAGTAACTCCCACCCTGTTCCAGGCTGCTCGTTTATTCCATGCAGGAGAAAAGAGAGGCTTTAACTCAGATTTTTAATTAAAATCTTCAGCGTGGATAAACAGAACAAAATTTTCAGAAGTGCTGCTTGGAATTTTAATTGTAGGAATTAAATCCTTCCCGAGTTCAGAGTGTCTCTTCTGGGGGTGGCTGGGGTTTGTGGTGTTTGAAAAGAATTGGACAATATTCCGTATTTTTCCATGGCAGCAGAGTGATCCCACGAGTGATAGATGAGGAGAGGGGTGGCCCCATCCTGCTGTTAGGGCCAGAATTCCCAAGGTGACTCATTTTTAGGCAGCTGCTCCAAAAATGTAGGAACTGGAGCCAAATGGGCCAAGAGGCCAAGGAACAGTGGGAATCTGCAGGAATGCCTTAGGAAAAGTGGCACTAGTTAAACTCACACCTGGGAAAAAAGGATTAGAAGGTCCTGTGTTCATGGGTCCTGAAAATCTGATCTGGGTTTCCATAGAAATCTCCTTTTTATTGGAGGAAGATGAGTCGGTGGTGTGGGAGAGCTTCATTTCTTTGGTGTCCAGGGACTGTTGTGGCCCTTCCCTCGGACCTGGAAAATCCATGCCCTTCCTGCAGCCAGATGGAGCCACGGGCACGGGGCTGCCATGGCCAAAACGAAATAATTCCGTTCATCCACTCTGCTGGGAACAAGATTCCCGAATCCTGGGAGACGCGCGCGTTCCTGGAATGCAAATTGTGGCTCCCTAAATAGCAGCTGTATCCAAGATGTAATCAAGGAAGGGAAGAGGCAGCTCCTGTCATGGCTCTGCAGGAGCAGTGAATCCCAAGGTTTGGCATCTCCCTGGTTTTGGGGAGTCAAACCTGGCCCTGGGAAGAGGAGGAGCAGCAGCTCTGCCTGGAGCAGGTGAACGCTGGTCCCAGCAAGGACCAGCTTTGCTAAGTTTGGCTTCTCTCCATCCGGTTCCAGAGGTTCAGGAGTCTGCAGCCAGCAGCAAGGCTTTGGGAGGGATTCAGGGAGGGAAGAGGTAAAGGTGGGGAGAGAAGGAAAAGGAAAGAGGATCAAATAGAATGTAATTTTATCAAAAAGTTGTGTGAATCTTCCATTCAGACTCCATCCCAGGAAGCTTTTCTGTATGGAAAGGGTTCCAGACCATGGAACAGGCTCTTGGAGAGGAAGATTAAGGAACATTTGGACAATTCCCTGAATAATACCCTTTAAGATTTGGTCAGACTGACTTGAACAGGGAGTTGGACTGGGTGGTCAATGTAAAACCCTTCCAGCCGTTCTTGTTCCTGTTCCTGTTCTTATTCCTGTTCCTATTCCCATTCCTGTCCCTGTTCTTGTTCCTGTTCCCATTCCTGTTCCTGTTCCCATTCCTGTTCCTGTTCCTGTTCTTGTTCCTGTTCCTATTCCCGTTCCTGTTCCTCTTCCTGTTCCCGTTCCTATTCCTATTCCTGTTACTGTTCCTATTCCTGTTCCTGTTCTTGTTCCTGTTCCTATTCCTGTTACTGTTCCTGTTCCTATTCCTGTTCCCATTCCTGTTCCTGTTCCTATTCCTGTTCCTGTTCCTATTCCCGTTCCTGTTCCTCTTCCCGTTCCCGTTCCTATTCCTATTCCTGTTACTGTTCCTATTCCTGTTTCTGTTCCTGTTCCTGTTCTTGTTCCTGTTCCTATTCCTATTCCTGTTACTGTTCCTGTTCCTGTTCCTATTCCCGTTCCTATTCCCATTCCTATTCCTTCTCTGTCCTGTTCTTATTCCCATTCCTATTCCTTTTCTGTCCTGTTCCTATTCCCATTCTACCCTGTTCCAATTGTAGCAGCCTAAGTGGAAAATGAAGATATTCCCCAAACAGACCCGAACCAAAGCATTTCTGACAGACACAAACAAGGTTTTCATGCCACTTTAGTACCAACCCATCCACGAGATCTCATCTGGATCATGAAGTGCCATCATGTGGAATATTCCATGGTGCTCCATAGTAACGGGAAATCCCATCATGCTGGGAAATTATAATCCAAGAAATTCCCCCTCAAAGTGTGCTCTGTACAGGGGCCTTGGAGAAAGGTGTCTGTTAATGAGAGGGATTTAAGAGCAAATTAAAGTTGAGAGGGGAAATTATGATTATCCATAATGACCTCAGCCCGTGAACACTCCAGAGGGATAAAGAGACATTAATCAGCGCAGGAACAAATAGTAGCAAATGACCATTAATCAATTTAGCCTGGAAATTAGAAGTGGTTTTAATCACTGAAGGACAGCAGAATTTCAATGGATTTAACAGAGGCAAAATAAATCATCTTTAAAATGTTCACCAATAGTTTTTAATAGGAACTCATTATGTGGAGATGTGGAAAACAAGGAATGAGTTCTCCACCTTATCAGCTTTGTTCTTACCTGATGAGACATCAGGAGCTCCTCCCACAGTTCCTGGGCAAGTGGAAAATCAGATTTCTTCTGGGAATGGCAGCATTCCAAACCAGACCACACGGACCAGCTCGAGGTCTCTCTTATGGTCTGAAGGTCCATTTGTTCCTGCCTGCGTTGGAATCATTCCAGGGCAATTGTACTGCTTCCAAATGCTGGAACCTGATTTGGAATGGAATATTTCATGGAATATTTCATGGCATATTTAATGCCAGGTTCTGCCAGGCTTTGAAAAAAATCTCTACAACTTGAGAGGGCAAAGGCAAATTCCAGGTCTTGGTTTGCTGTGGAAAGTGTTTCATGGGAAAGGAAAACACTGCTGAGGAAACCTGGGAATATATATTGACCTGGATTTGTAGTTCTGGATTTTCCCAGCTGTAAGGAGTGACGAGTGATTCGGGGACTTGCCTTTTTCAGCCTCTCTCCCTGGTACCCTGAGGTGCTGAAAAGAATGAACCAGATGAAAGTTTAATTTTGCAGCTCCAGGTTTTATCAGTGCCCATGATCCCTGGTGCATCCTGACTCCCGGGTGTGCCAGCTGCAGATATTAAATCTCCCAAGGATGTGTCCTTTCCACTCATTCCTTCTGCAAAAGCTGCTGAAATGTTACACGTTTTGATGAAGAGCAGCAGTGGTTAAATTACACGAGGGGAATGTTCTCTCCTTGTCCTTGAGCACCTGAAAGGCTGAGGGGGGTTATAAAAAACCAAAGGGAAGTGAAGAGGGAAGCTTTTTTGTTAAGAAAATACTGATTTTTGTTTAACTAAAGAAATACTGCTTTATTTAGCTGCCCATAATTATTTGTTCTTCTCCCCAGCCCGAGGTTCTCGAACAAATCCAGAATCTAAAGGAGTTGTGGATGGACAATAATTCCTTGCAAGTGCTACCTGGGGTATGGACATTTATTTTGTGGAATTATTGGGTGGTTTGGTGATTGCCTGGTGGGGAACACCTGCATTTCCTGGGTGGGTGCACAGAGTCATTAATGAATGAATGAATGAATGATTATAAAAGTTATGGGATGGTTCAACATAGAAAAGCTCCACCTGCCTAGTGGGAGGTGGGAATTGGGAATATCCCTTGGATCTGTGTCCAGCTGGAGAAATAGCTGCAGGCCCAGGAATGCCAAATTCCAGCAGATTTAATGAATTTGGAGCACATTAATTAACCAGGGTGGGGGGGAGGTTCCTTTTTCTCCTTTGAGGCCGAGCCCACCCCGGCCCTGCCACAGGGACAGCAACGATCCAGAGGGTGCTGAGATAACTCCGGATCTGCTGGATTTGTGTGTCTGTCTCTAATTAACGCTCTAATTAACAGCTCTATCTGCTCAAGTAACTCTGTCTCACGTGCTATTAAGTCTATAGGGAAGTTAAAACAGCTCGTGTACCTGGATGTGTCAAAAAACAGGATAGAGACAGTCGACCTGGACATCTCGGGCTGTGAGGGGCTGGAGGATCTCCTCCTCTCCTCCAACATGTTGCAGCAGCTGCCAGATTCCATAGGTGAGGAAAGCTTGGGGATTCCTCTCAATTTTATATATATATATATATATTTTTTTTTTTTTTTTTTTTTTTAATATTTTTTTTTTAATTATTAGGATTATTTTTTGGGACTCCGGGATTTTATAACCATGGAGCAAGAAGTGCCATTAAATGCCAAAGGGGGCAGAAAATGGTGTCTGGGCACTCCTGTTTTGTTAAGTCAGGAGCAGAATTCCATGGTCAGAGGGAATTGATCCACCTGGCTTGCTGTTTTAAGGAAAAGAAGCCAAGAAGGACAGAACTGATTTGGTTTAAATGTAAAAATCAGTCTGAGAGTGATGAGGGGAACAATGGGAAGCTCTGGCAGGAATCTGCTGCTCATTCACAGTGGAAAAAGGAAATAAAAAGGAAGTTATTCAAACTATTACTTTTCTTTTCTTTTTTTTTTTTTTTTTTTACTGTTTTACACGCCTGGAATTTCTGGATTATTTGGGATCTATGGAAGTTCTGGGAGCCAGGTGGCTCTAGGCACATCCTTCTGTCCATCAGGATATTTCCTTTCAGTCCCAATCCCTTATATTTGCTTTTCCCTTTCCCCTTGAACATGGAACTGTAGAATTCCTCCATTTGAAATCAATTTACTCCAATTCCAACATGGATTGCTAGTTAACAATGCTAATTATTGACACTCTTACTGGGTGTCTTCTCCTCCCATTTTCCATCTTGGTCTTCTATGTCTCCCCATCAATCCCAGGAGTTTTGTTCCATGGATTTCTGCCCAGATTGATTTTTAGAGGGCATTTAGCAGGAATAAATCCATTTGGAACAATACTTCCTAAAATCCAGAGTGGAGCTGTTCGGGGTTGCAAATCATTGCTTGTGGGATCCCAGGAAATATCCACGGGAGCTGTTCATCCATAATTTCTCCTGCAGGATTGTTGAAGAGACTGACAACTCTGAAGGTGGATGACAACCAGCTCACAATCCTGCCCAACGCCATTGGAAAGTGAGTCCAAGTTTATCATTTTTAATTAAAATACATTTTCTCTTCTGCTCAAGGAGTGTGGGTTTTCAAATATAAAATAAAACAAATACACTGAATTATGAAATCATTTCCAACGCCCAGGTTGTGACACTTAAATTTGGAGCACCACTTTTAATCCTGGGGATTTCTCAGTGCCAGGGGTGAGAAGGTAAAATATATCCAATTTTCCAAGAGGAGAAACAAAGATTTCAGTGTGAATCAGTTGGGGGGAGCAGAGCAGCAAAAGTAGAAGAAGGAGAAGTATTTGGGGGAAAATCCATGTGTTCCCATGGCAAGGGCCAGGGCTTGGAGCTGGGAAGGATCTGGCTGTGGCCTCACAGGGATGGAGGGCTCCTAAAATATGTCAGAAACCTCCGTGGGAAAGCCAGAAGGATTCCAGGAGCTGGGATCACGGGAAGCACTCGGGACGCCCTGCAGCCCTCTGGTGTCGGGTCTCACACGGCTCTGCCTCCTTCTGCTGAGGGTCTGCAGCTTGGTGGCACCCCAGGACCTCAAAAAGGATCCCGTTCCACCCCTGCCAGGGCAGGGATGCCTCCCACTATCCCGGGCTGCTCCAAGCCCTGGCCCTGGCCTGTCTCAATAAGAATTGAGCTGTTGTGGTGCCATTTGGGAAAAATAATCCATATTTGTGACCTGTTCAGCTGCAGCCACTGAAAGCCCAAGCTGGCTCATCCTTGGGGTGTTTATGGGACATTCATGGGGAGCATTAAAAGCTAGTGATGGGAATCGCTGACGGACAAATCTTTGCTCCCCAAATCTCTGTGGAGCAGTAAATTCTCTTCCAAGTGAAAGCTCCGAAGGCTCCAAGCTCTCCTGGTTGCTGCAAAAAGATGGATTTCATATCCAGCTTCAGCAATTTTGGGAGTCAAGTTCTAAAACCTTTTAAAACTTTTTTATTTATTGAATTGCTCCAATTGAGGGGAAATCCCGTTTTTAACCCAACATCTGTTCAGTGTTTGTTGTGGAGCCTTAATTACATTTCCAAAGGCCCAGCCACAGCTCCGAGGTGGAACTGCAGAGCAGGTGGGATCACCTGCGATCTCCACGCTGTGGTGGAGCCCCTGGCTGTGCTTTTCCAGTGAGAAATTCCCTCTCCTCTAAGGAAGGCAGAGTCTCCCACATCAGAATGAACTTGGCTCTCTGACTCATCCCTTTGGATGGATTCCTGCTGGGGCTCTTTTTCCTAAATCCTGGTGGTGGAACCCCCCCAGAGCCCGTTACTGTCACACAGGGATTGGCAGAGTGCAGGAGGGAACATTCCCTCTGGGATTTCTCCATGAGAGCACTTCAGTGCTGACTCCATGCTCTGGTGGGGAGCTCAACCCTCGTTTTTGGGATTTCTGTTCAAAGGACAAGCCCGTGGTAGCTCTGAGAGTGCACAATAGGCCCAGCTTAATCAAACATTCCACCCAAAATCAGGGATTCCCATTAATTCACTGACGGAGCCAAAGGCTGGGGATGTTGCCTGTGGGATCTGGGTGGGTGGGAAGGTGCCAGGGGAATTCAGGACCCACAGCTGGGCCTGGGGCAGTGTTTGGAGCTCGGGGGTGTTTGGGGCACGGGGCCAGTCTGTGCCAGGCGCTGCAAAGGCCGGAGCAGATTTGTATTCCCAGGTTTTAGCAGGATCTGGAGTGACGGAACCAGGGGGAATGGCTTTGAACTGGAAGGGAAAGGGCAGGAAAGGCACAGGTGAAGCTGGGGCTGCCCCATCCCTGGAAGTTTCCAAGGCTTGGAGCACCCTGGGGTAGTGGGAGGTGTCCCTGCCCATGGCACTGGATGGGCTTTAGGGTCCCTCCCAACCCAAACCAGTCTGGGATTCTGGGATTCTTTGGTCTGCAAATTTCCTTTTGCCTGATGCTGGATGAACAGTGCCTGGAGGTGACCCCTGGGATTTGGGCTGCTTTGGCCATTCCCTGGGTGCTGTGGCTGTAGGAAATGCAGCTTGGATCTTGGGTGGGCTGGAATTACTCTTCCTACTCCATGAATCTCTCTGCTTATCTCTCTGAGAATATTCCTCATTTTCCTTGGGCCATGAACTGCCCCGTTCCAGTGGGTGCCCAAGTGACCAGCAGCTGATTTGTGTCTGCCTTGCCTTGAACCTGTCGGGAAAGATGGGAATTTCTCCCAGCAGCACAGCCAGGTGAACGATATTTTACCTGAATTAGCACTGTCAGGATGATGGCTGCTCCTGCCAGCTTCCCCTCGTGCCAGATCCGTGATCCGTGAGGGACGGAAAATCCCTTTCTGAAGTGCAGCTCTTCCACCACAGGGGCTACAGAGGGGAAATACAGCTTCCCAGGGATTTTGGTGTTTCTATTGTGCCATCTCCTGATGGCAGGGGGCAGGAAAACAGCCGGGAAGGGCTGTGCCAGGCATCACCTTCCCAATAAAATTCCGGGCTGATAAAGTCATCCTTCACTGCCAGGGAAAGGTCCATGGATGCGGCTCAGAGTGTCAGATCTCCTGCTGGATTGGGAAGGTGGCAGCTCTCAATTAAGCTTATCTCCTTTCTGGGTGTGTTATCAGCAGGGAAAGGGGGAATTGCTCATCCTGCAGTTTACCAGGATTCACACCGGGCTTCCCTCTGCTCCTGTGAAGCAGGGAAACAACTGAGCCTCTGCCTTCCCTGACATCCTTCTGTGTGTGGCTGGAATGAGTTGTGCTGCCTGCAGAGCCTGGTTTAAAGGAAAGCTGGAACAGAACCTGGCAGAGCCTTTGGATGTGTTCCAAGGAACCCTCTCCCTGATCACTTTGGCTTCCCTGCCTGCTGGAGTGCAGCAATTTGAGGGAAGTTCTGAGGATTCCCTGGGAGGAACAGCAGTCCCTGGTTTCATGGGGTATCAAATCTGAAGGCTGAAAGATCTTTTTAATTAAGAAACTGGAATAAAGGCAAATTAGATACAGAGTGAGGGGCCAACCCTGCAGCTGAGACTCCTGTGAATCCTGCAGAGCAAGGTCTGTGGGAGGTGTTGCCAGAGCTGCACTTCTTATCAGATCCACCAAAATATTGGAGAAAAAAAACAGAGAATCCTCTGACAAGTCCCTAAGGCACTGGACAGGGAGACGGGAAATTTTAGGGAGAAATAATTGCTTGTCATTTGACCTTGCTATTGATTAAAGTACTTGAGAGTAAGAGGTGGAGTGTGAGGAGCAAAGGGGGCCAAGGAGCTGGGTGGTGGCACCTGTGGTGGTCACACAACTTTCACTTGAAGAATTTTAATTTGCAGTCTCACTTTAGAAGAGAGTCAGGAAATATTTCTTCAGAATATTTTGGAATATGTCTATAGCCTCCATATGTACTATGTATATATTTGTATATCTCGCTCTATAACGCGTTTTACATCCATATATTCCCGTTGGGAAGTGTTACTTGGATTACCAAAGGTCACATTCTTGGTTCCAAATGAGTTGCTTGGAATTCTTCCTCATGTTCTTAAATATCCTCAATATCCCAGAAAATCTGAGTGATAACGTGGGTAAACCGAGTGGCCTTCAAGTGGGTTCCAAAAATCCTGTTCTTACAGACTTCTGCCAGGGAAATCGTGGAAATCATTGAATGATTTGGGTTGGGAGGGACCTCAAAGCCCATCCAGTGGGCAGGGCCACCTCCCGCTCTCCCTGGCTGCTCCAATCCCGTCCAGCCTGGCCTGGGACACTTCCAGGGATCCATGAGGAACCACAGCAGCTCTGCCCTGGATGTTCCCTCTCAGGGTGACGCCTGGAGCTGGTGAGGCTTTGGAGCCCGCAGAGGTTTGGGGTTGTTCATGGGATGATCCAGTCCCTAACGAGGGTTTCCCGTTCCAGCTTGTCCTTGCTGGAGGAATTCGACTGCAGCTGCAACGAGCTGGAGTCGCTGCCCTCCACCATCGGGTACCTGCACAACCTGCGCACCCTGGCCGTGGACGAGAACTTCCTGCCGGAGCTGCCCAGAGAGGTGAGCAGCGGATTCCATGGATAAATCCCAGGCTGTGGGAGCCAGGATTCCATCCCCGCCCCTACAGACACGTTATGTGCTCAGGCAGCTCCTTGTGCAATTGCATTGTCTTGACGTGCAAGAGCAAATATTCCTGCTGTGCTCAGTGGTAAAAAAGGGAGCAGTAAATCCATGGAAAGCTGGGAATATCCCGGTGAGGAGCAGCGGGAGGAACCCCAGGCATTCCCTGAGGTTGCTGCCAACAGGAAAATGTCATTTTCTGATTGACTCCTGGATTTTCTGCCTTTTGTGCCTTTCAGTAAAACCCACTTTAGCACCTCCTGACATGAAAAGTGACAATAAACACTCCCAAACTTGGGATTCCATCATTTCGGCTTTTGCATTCCCACAGATTGGGAGCTGTAAGAACGTGACTGTGATGTCCCTGCGCTCCAACAAACTGGAATTTCTTCCTGATGAGATTGGCCAGATGCAGAAGCTGAGGGTGTTAAATCTGAGTGATAACAGGTACAGTTCACAGCATTTTTTTTTTTTTTTTAGCCAATTTAAGAATTCATTTTTTAAAATTTAAGCTTTTCCTTTGAGGTCTTTGTAAAGATACATTTCTCTAAAATATACTTTAAAATAAAAAATTATCTTTAGAATTCTAGTTTAAAAATAATATAATTATCATTTAGTTCATTTAAACTGTAAGGAAAGAATCTTGATTGTTTTTTCATCTTTATAGTTTGGTCTCAGTTCCTTTGACATCCAAAGGAAAACTTCAGGAAAACTGAGTAAGGCCAAAATCTGGACCTTGGTGTGTTTTAATAGCTTAAACCCCATTTCCTTCTTTCATCTCCTGCTGTTTCCATCCAAAAAACGAGATATTTGGCTTTCGCATTGTCTGTAGCTTTGCAATATTTAATGATTAAAAAGCTGATACCCAGGGAATCAGGAAACAGGAATTTGTTGTCCTGCATCCACTGAAATCCAAGGAACATTTTTCATTTCCTTCCTTTTTTTTTTTTTTTTTTTTGGTCAAACCCCAGATTCCTCTGTCCTTTTGCACAGGCCTGTGCTTAGATAAGAAACAAATGCTTAAAATGAGCCTTTCTTGATCCCTGTCCTGTGCTGCCACAGGCACGTGGAAAGACTGAATTCCCCTGGGATTGGTCCATGTGGATGTGCCAGGAATGTGGGAATTTGCAGTAGGACCACAGGTCTGCTGGGCAGTGCAAGATGCAGGGGGTGAATTCCATTTTCTCTCCGGGAATTTCCAACCACACTCAGGAAAAATTAGGGAAGGGCTTTCCAGCCCTGTGGCAGCAGTTTCATCGCTGAGATTCAGGTTGGACATAAATGATAAATTATGGAAAGCCATGGAAAACCCCCTGGAATACTCTTTGAAATTCCTTAATTCGGTTCCATTCTGCGTTGCAATCGTGTGGCATAAATTCCATCCTGTGTGGGCCTGTCCCAAATCCAGTGGATTTCCAGGTGGATATTCCCAAGGCTGGTCCCTTCTCTGCCCTGTGGAGACACACAGGAGGGCTCAGGAGTGGGGGGGCAGAGGACAGTGCTGATCCAGGATGTCCTGGGAGTTCAGGAATGCAGGGAGCCTTCCCTGGCACGTTAAACCACCCTGAGCAGGGTCACTGCCCCCTTTGCCAGCCTGGAATTGTGCCAGGAGTTTGAGCTGAGGAAGCAGGAAACTGTTGGGGGGCATTTGGGGTTTTTTCCCCATTTTTTCCCCAGTGATTTTCCAGCCAGGTCAGCTGCTGATTCCAGGGCCATCCGAGTGTGCAGGGACAGACTGGGATGCTGGGGTGGGACAGGGGGAGGCAGCTCCGGGGTAGGGGCAGGCAGGGCTTCCCAGCCTTCCTGGATTCCAGCAAAATTCCAGCTCCCTGCCCCTCCTCCTTTCTTCCCAGCTGTGAGAGGATTGGGATTTCCACTGGGGGGGGTGGGATTGTGGGACCAGCATCCCAGTGATGTGGGGTGGGATGTGCTGTTCCTTGGGGTGGGATGTGATGTTTGTTCACGGGGTGGGACGTGGCAGCTGTGCCCTTCCCACTCCCCCTCCGTGGTGTCTGGGGACCCAGATCCCAGACCTTCAACCCTTAAACCCGGTGGAATTGTCTCTAAACCTGGTGGAATCGTCTCCTGTACTCTTCTGGAGTGGTTTGGGAAGTGAACCTTTCCAAGCTGTTCCTCTCTCGTTGCTCTCAGCTCCGGCTGAGTTCGAACGTTGCCCTGCTGGATGTTGGGATAATTCTTCTGCCATGGAACTTCCCACCTTAATGAGACTAAAAAGTCCCCACATTCTACTCCAAAGAGTCTGGATTAAGTTCAGACACCTTCTTATGTTGGATTTTCAGTGACTTTTTTACTTTTCTGTGGTCTCAGTTTCTTCACCACTATTCAGGCAATCCCTGCTGTTCCTTTGGATGAGTTCATGCCAAAGAAGAGCCAAAGAGAGCCAGGGCTCCACTTCCTGCTGGAACATTCCCATGTTCCCACAGCAGCTTTGGCCCTCTGCTCTTCCCTGGATCTGGCAGAGGAGGGAGATCCCAGGAGCTCTTTCCCTGGGTGCCCCTCCCAGCCCTTGGGAGAAGGAATTTTGCTCAGGGGAATCAGTGTTTGAGCCCCTCTCTGGTGCATTTTGGAACTGGGGCCAATGGGAATCCCAGATTCCATTTTGCTCAGGGCAGTCCGTGTTTGAGCCCCTCTCTGGTGCGTTTTGGATCTCTGGGCTCAGCCACTCCAGACCTTCACTCTGTTCCATGTCTTCTCCTCATCCCTGGATGTTGGGACTTGCTGATCTTACCTGGCCTGAAGCCCTTTGAATTTCAGGACTTCCTTCAAACATCCATGTTGGAATTCCACTCAACCCAGGGCAACTCCAGCTTTCCTTCCCTGTGCCATGCCCCTAAAACTGTATCCAACCTTCTCATCTCCACACCTGGGAGTCCTCTCTCCCTTTATCTTCCCAGCTCCAAACCTTTCCAGAGGGAATGCAGGATTCTCTTGGCTCTGCCCAGCAGAGCCAGCAGGGGTTGGATCCTGGATCCTGGATCGTGGATGAGGTGGGGTCTCCCTGGGGCTGGAGCGGCCCAGCTCCGGTCAGTCCGGGAGCTCTGGCTCCCATGGGATCCATCCTGCCCCCGCTGGCTCTGGAGTGCCACAAGGTGGCTGTGCTGAGGTGTTTGTGCAGGTGCAGCTCTGTGGAAGCTCTGGGAGCTCCAGCTCATCCCGAATTTCTCCCAGGGGTGGCCTCAGGCGCTCATGGGAGTCTGGAAATCCCAAATTCCTTACCAGTAACCGGTGTCCCTGTCCATGGGTAGCCACAAACACCTTGTCTCCCATCTGCTTCTCCTCTCTCCTCAGAGTCCTTCCAGGTCTGAGCCCTGTGATTGAGAGGTAGAATTGTTAGAAAGTTCATTTGGGCTACACCTCCCTCAGAGCCTCGGTTACTGGTAAGTGACCTTTCTTTTAGTTCCAGATTGTTCTTAAAGGGCTGAGTGAATTCCCCCTTCGTGTTCTTAAAGGGCTGAGAGAGAACCCACCCTTCTTGTTCCTAAAAGGGCTGAGAGAGAATCCCCCTTCTTGTTCCTAAAAGGGCTGAGAGAGAATCCCTATTTCTGTTCCTAAAAGGGCTGAGAGAGAATCCCCCTTCTTGTTCCTAAAAGGGCTGAGAGAGAATCCCTATTTCTGTTCCTAAAAAGGCTGAGAGTGAAACCCCTTTCCTGTTCCTAAAAGGGCTGAGAGAGAATCCCCCTTTCTGTTCCTAAACGGGCTGAGAGAATCCCTCTTTCTCTTCCTAAAGGGGCTGAGAGAAACCCCTTTCCTGTTCCTAAAAGGGCTGAGAGAGAATCCCCTTCCTGTCTGTGCATCCAGGGTCACAACTTGTCATTCCCACAGAATCCCAAAAAGCTCCTCAGACCTCCCCACCCATCCCCACACATTCTGCTCCCTGTGTCCCTCCCTTCTCCTGCTCAGGAATTAGGATTTCACTGCACCCCACGGCCCCTTCCCAAGCAGGGAACTGCTCCTGGATCCCCACCGTGGTTTGGAGCGTGGTGTGGGGCTGCTTCCCACGGATCCTGATCTTCCAAACCCTCACACCCCCCTTTGTGTGGATTTCCCCTTGGAGAACTGGCACAAAGGACAACTCTCGGGGCTTTGTCTGGTTCACTTCCAGCACTGGATTTGTCCTGCTTGGGTCTTTGTTTGAAAATTCTCTCTGAATGTCACCAAAGTGCGGATTGATGGATCCAGGGATATTCCCCAGGTGTTTGTGCTCCAGTTAATCATCAGGGGAAACTCTTCCCACACCCTGAGCCTGAATCTTAGGGCACAACAGCCCCAGAATTTGATACCTGTGAAAATCCCAGTGGGTTATTTTACAGAAATGTGAGAAAAACTATTATTATCAAGAAAAAAAAGTTTCAATTCTGTGTGTCAGGAGGCTCCCAGTAAAAGCAAAGACCACAAAGACCCCTCAAATTCCCACATTTGGTATTTTTCAGATATCATAAACAGTATCAGTACCACTTTCCTGGCTTTTCTGTAGTTCCATGGGTAATATTCTTCTTTTTACACAGTAATATCTTACTCTGGAAGTGTTTAGCCCTTAAGAACATCACAAATGATGTGAAAGACGGGATCTGGGATTAAAGATGGCAGGAATTTCTCTAAACCCCTCATTCCAGCCACTGGCAGTAACTTCTCCATGGCTGTGAAGTCCTTGGAATGTCATCCCAAAACTGGGCTGCTTTGGGTTGAGTTTGGGTTTATTCACCTGAGGAGCTTCAGGGGAAATGTTTCCTTTTTTTTTTTTTTCTTTTTTTTTTGTTTCTCTCAAGGAAACATTTTCCATGTGGAAATCCAACACTGGAAAAACAACCCGGGCAGTTTTGCTTCTCCACACTCTTCCTGTGGATTGTGGCTTTCCTGGAAAATCAGTCAGAGTTTACAGCAAAGGAAACATTTTGATGATTAAGCTTTAAAGTTTGGCACTTACCCGTGGTGGGGGTGCAGGCTCTGGGGATGTGCTGCTCCCTGCCCCATTCCCAGTCCCAGCCCTGTTTCCAGTTCCCTGGAACAGCCCCACATCCCCTACCAGCAGAGCAAGGCCCTCAGGGCGAGCTGTTGATGCAGGAGAATCCCAGCCCTGGGAAGAACAAGGCGTTTTGGGACAACACAGGTTGCCTTGGGGTAGTGGGAGGTGTCCCTGCCCATGGAACACTGGAATGGGATGGGATTTAAGGTCTCTCCCAACCCAAACCCTCCTGGGTTCCACGACTCTGTAAAAACACCCTGCTCAGAAGGAGTTACAGGAAAAACATCAATGAAGATTCCACAAATATCTCACCATCCATCCCCATTCCCACTCTCAGATCCCTTTTAGGAAATGGTGTTTAAATGTCTCATTAAAATGCTAATTTTTTGCCTGCTCCATTTAATTTTGCCATTTAGGTTCACCATGAATATTTATATTATTTTAATCTTTGGTCTGACATTCCGACAAAAATGAATTTTCCATCATCTCGGAGTGTTTCTGTTCCAAACTTCCAGTGTCCCACAAAGGGAGCTCTGTGAGCAACACTGAGGTTCCTCTAAACCTCCCCAGGACCAAGATTTTTTCTTTTCTCTGTCTCATAAGTTCAATTTTATTCCATTATAGCCAAAGGAAAATATCAGTCTCTCCTTGGTAGCAAAGGATATGATGTCAGCAGTTCTACTTTCCAAGGAGAACTCTTAATGTGGAATATTAATCAAATATTGTAGTATAATAATAACAATCGTAACAATGATAACAATGATAACAATAATAATAATAATAATAATAATAAGTGGAATGTTGATAAAATATTGCACTTTAGTAAAACTGATTTTAAAAAAGCAGTGAAATATTAGCCACTCCAGTGTGGTCAAGATGAACATGCTGCACACCAATCTTCAAAAAAATGGTTTTGGAAATGAGGGATTCACCTTGTCCCAATATTCTCCCTTACAGACTGAAGAATTTGCCCTTCACTTTTACCAAACTCAAGGAACTGGCAGCCTTGTGGCTTTCTGACAACCAGGTAATGCCTTTCCATATTCCCATTTTCCTTAGGAAGGGGCTGTAGCCCCTGTCCATGAACCCTGACACTCAATACAAGATTCAGAGGAGTTTTGGAAGGGTTTGCTCCCAGCCCATCTGTGGATTTCCATATCCAGCCATAAATCCTGCTGGGTATCATTTTTCAACAGGGAAAAATCACCTTTGCAGGATTTATTTTACCAGGATCAGCTTCTGCCTCCTTCCCAAAGTAGTAAATAAAGGGCAAAAGTAGCACAGGAGTATTTTGGAAGTAGAAACTCAAGATGTTTGTTCCCAAACTTGTTATTACCCTGTTCCAACCCTTTGCTCCATCTGCTGCCTTATCCTTGCCTTCCTCTTCCCTTTTCCCATCCATTCTCCCATCCCTGCATATTTTGGACTCCACGGCAGTCAGGGAGGGTTCAAACAAGTCAAAGATGCACAAGGACTCTGGGAGAAAACTCATTTCTGAGCCTTTGCAACCTGAGGGGGCCTGGCTTTGTTCCAGGCTTTGGTTTACAGCAGATATTCTTTGGGATTCTATTTTAAACCAAATTATGCAACAGGAACCCTGAGAAATGCAACAGTTCCAGCAGCAGCTGAGCCCTAAAATAAGTCTGAAATGTACATTTAGTTTTAGAGAGGAGCCAAAAATGTGAAAGCTGAAAGGGGGGGGTAATAGAAAATTAGGATTAAATTTTAATGTGTTAAATGAGGATTCTTGGGGTTTTTTTCCCCTATGATTTCCATTAAAAAATTCACATTGCCTGGCTGTGCAGCCCAGGCACAGAACACCCCCAGCCCTTTAAATAGACAACATTTTCCAGCATTTTGACTTTCCTGTGGCAGAGCAGGGACTGATTTCCATTCTGTGCACTGTGACAGTGACTCCTGGAGCAAGCTTAGAGCAAAGCAGTGATAAAACATCCCCAGCTGAAGTCAAACACAGCAGGAGCTCGCAGGGAATGCTCCGTGGAAGTTCCACAGTGTCTTGCTCCCGGGTGAACTGACAGCCCCCAGGAATTTACTCCCCATCAATAATTAACTCTTTGCTAAGCCTGGCTTAAAATACACCCCAAGAGGTGTTGAACTGTGTGGTGACAGGTTTGTTCCCTGATCCTTCTCCCTTGGAGCAGCGAGGTGGGATTCCTGATGTTCCCTGTGCTGGGAATGACAGGCACTGCAGGAGTGAGGAGCGGCAGAGGAGGCCCCACGCTCCTTGCAGCCCGTGGGGAGTTGGTTTTCCTGCAGAGCTGCAGCCAGCCTCGCATCCCCTGGGCACGGGAAGCCGGATCCTGCCCAGTCCCCCGAGTTTACGGATGTGTTTTCCCATTCCCTGCAGTCCAAGGCTCTGATCCCGCTGCAGACGGAGGCGCATCCCGAGACCAAGCAGCGAGTGCTCACCAACTACATGTTCCCCCAGCAGCCCCGCAGCGATGAGGGTAAAATTCCAGCAGCTCTGTGTTTGGAGAGGGGGAGGAATTCCAGAGGGAGGGAGAGGAAGGTTCGGCCATGGCTCCATGGATGGGCCAGGCCCACAGGACATCCCTGGTTTGGCCCCCACGGAGGAATCCTGTCATTCCCGGGCTGTCAGATTGGTGTTTTCTGATTGACCTTCTCAGATTGGCATTTTCTGGCTTACATTTTCGGACTGCCATTTTCTGAACCCCTTTTCTCTCCAGAGAGGCTCTGCAGGAGCAGTCTGAACCTGGCTCTGGGTGTGCACACACCGGGAATTGTTGGGAGCTGGGAATGTCCAGCCCTGTGCTCTGGGGGCTCAGGGCTCCCAAACCTTGCTGGATTGAGGCTTTGCTCCTCCCACAGCTCCATTAAATCCCAATTTTCACACTCCCCCTCTGCTCCAGGGCTGCCCCAAACCCTGGTGGTGCTTCCCACCACTCTCATCCCAGTTTTCTTCATAACTCTGGAGTGGTTTCTCAGTTCCCATTGTCCCCCTCGCATTTTCAAACCACCGCCCAAGTGACCAGCCAGGAGAAGTCTGTTGGGATCATTCCCATCTCCCTTTCCAATTCCCTGCAGATTTCCAGTCAGACAGTGACAGTTTCAACCCCACTCTGTGGGAGGAGCAGAGGCAGCAGCGAATGACTGTGGCCTTTGAATTCGAAGACAAGAAGGAAGAGGAGGAAAATCCAGGGAAAGTTAAGGTAAGTTCTGCTGGATTTATTCTGGGATTCACATATTATGGACAGGGTTCAATATGCAGGTCTTGAATTGAACTGGGTTTGTCTTTTAATGTCACATTCCTGCTGTGTCCCAAGGGGAATTAACTCCCTGTTGGGAGACAGAATTACTGTCCAACCACGCCTTTTTTAGGAGTATTTGAATCCCATAGGGGATCCCATAAAGTAGAAGTCAACGAGGGCTTTGCAGCCTCATGGAATGTGCAGTGGAAAGGGCAGCACTTGTAAAAAATGAAGTGCAAACACGAATTTCCTCCCCCAGTTTTGTGCAGTTAATGTCATTCCAGAGTTCTCCATCAATCCCTCAGTCAGCTGCATTGTCAGAAGGGTGTTTGCAAACCTGTCAGCCTTTACCTGGCATGAAAATGTCTATTCCTTGAATAATGTAAAGGAATTATCCCACACTTCAACCCTGCAAATTTCTAACTGTGGTAGAACAGCCAAGGTAAAATGTAGGGTCAGAGATAAGGTCATCTGAGGAGATTTAAATCAGATTTTACTTCTAAAACTAACAGTTCTCTTGTCAATAGCAATTTAACATTCCACTGAAAACTTGGTGGAAATTCTTGGTTTTTCTTTCCAGTATTTTTCCCAGTTGGGAATTTTTCTCCAGCTCCTGTACCCAGAGCTAATGGGCTCTGCTGCTACAGTGAAACAGAAAATGAAGCCAAAAGCAGCCTTCACCTCACAATAAATAGATTAAGGTGGAATTTTACCCTGGATGAATTGCAGGCTTATGGGTCATGCATGGAAAACAGCACCTGGGAAAGTTTTCTGTTGTTCCACCACTTGCTGCCAGAATTTTACCTGGGGGTGACATGGCTGAAGGCCTCAGCATGAACATTTTTAGCAGTTTTGCCAGACCTTTAAGGGCTAAATTGAAATAAATTGAAATTCTCAGCGGGCAGTAACCACCAACACTGCAGCATTTTATACCAGCAGAAGCAGTCTGCACCTTTTACCTCCCATCAAACGGAACTCTCAGCCAGACAGATGTTAAAACAGATTTGGTCACTGGGATTGTTCAATAACTCTTTTCCATCAAGGATTTTGAAGTTTGAAAATTCTCTCTTCGAGGTCAGGCTGCTTTTGCTGCAGCACTGGCATGGGATTGACAGGGAATACAGATCTCCTCTGGGATGGTAAGTGTGGATCAGTGAGGGGAAGATCTGCATCCCAGTGCAGCTGCCAGGAGTTTGGCTGTTCAATATTAACACTCCCAGGGATGCAGAACTCCTGCTGAAATCCCTGCCTGGGATTGTCTGTCTCATCCCAGCCCTCCAGTTCCTTCTCTCTGGCTGGAGTTCCCGAGGATTTGCTCTGTGCCTTGGCTCTCAGCCCTGCCTGCCTCAGCCCTTGCCCTTAAACCATGGCCTGAGTTCTGGGAGACACCAAGTGCCTCATTAGGCCACCCCTAAACACGGTTTCATTCAACCATAATTGAAGCAGAGCCTGGGTGCTGCTTTCCAGTCTTAATTTATCTTTTTCTGGTGGAATTCTTTATGAGAAGTGACATCCCACTCAGAGATTTGAACATTCTCTGTTCTGCTCCGTGACGTTTATTCTCTCCTGGTTCAGATCTGGATGCCAGCACTTGATGCAGTTTTATTTACCAAATCAATCGTGCTTTTGCCTCTGAAATACTCCTATGGACAGACCATTTTCAGCTGAATCCAAAATTGCTTTTTTGCCCCTCGCTGGGAATTCAAATCCAGCAGCTCTGGCAGGGAGCTGTTAAAATCAGCTCCTTTGTCAGCTCACCTGCACCGTGAGGTAAAGCTGCTGTGTGGTAAATGATTCCAGATCCCTTCGTTTCCCAGCCTCGTTATCCTGACACCCTCTGGGAAACTTGGGAACTTCAGCTGTGGGCTTTTCGAGGAAATCTGTGGGTCTGTCAGTCAGTTAAAGCTCAGTCAGGCCTTGGGGACTCTCTGGAGTGCTTCGGGTCTGGTTTCCTGTGCCAGAGAAGAGTCAGAGACACCCGGCTGTGTGTGAACATTATCCATCTCCAGGAGCAAATGGCTCCCAGAGGATGGGATCCTGCTCTCAGCTGCCATCCATAATTCAGATTAATTGAGTACACGGAGCGTGGCTAAATTAATTGTGCATTGCCAGCAGGATTGTTCAGGGAAGTGTGATGGGATGTGCCAGCAAAGTGCAGAGTTAACAGCACCCTCCCAGGGTGAGAGATGGGCTTGTAGGGAACCACTCCCATCCCTTATTTTATGTCACTGGGATTCCACTCTAGGCTGACAAAGAGTCAGCGAGCAAATTTCAGTCCTGAACTCCTCAAACTCCCCAAACAGATCAACCAAACCGTGAGGAAGGCGCCCTCAGCCCCAGTACCGTGGCCAGGCTTTACTTTGCACTCTGTTTTCAGTCTGTATTTCTGCTTTAAGTCCTGATTTTAATTCATCTTTTTATGACTGTTCAGGTGGAGATAAATCTCAAGCGTTACCCCACTCCATACCCCGAGGATTTAAAGAATATGGTCAAATCTGTGCAAAACCTGGTGAGCAAACCCAGCCTGGGAGTGCGGCCCGAGAACTCGGCCCCAGCTGCCAACACTGACCCCACTGGCAAGGACAAGTACGAGCACAAGTGGCCCCTGACCCCCAAGGAGATCTCAGTGGAGGTACTGTAAAGGATCCTTGTTCCTCTCCAGAATTCCAGACTCTTTTGTAAGGGTTTTGAACCACCAAATGATGTTCTGATCTGCTGGGAACCTCAGACCTGAGATTCTTGTTTCCCCTGTAAAGTTTTAGAGTGAGTTGCTGAGTTTCATCCAGTTTTAGAGTGAATTGCTGAGTTTCATCCAGTTTTAGAGTGAGCTGCTGAGTTTCATCCAGTTCTAGATTGAGTTGCTGATTTCCCCAATGCTGCTGAAGTTTTGGGTTGAAATCTGCCTTGATGGGAATTCTGCTGTGGATTTATCCCAGCACCCTGTTGAATTTCATGGAGTGGGACTGGCATGTGGCAGGAGGATGGGCCCAGGCACCATTTCCATCCCATCCCACCCCGTTTCATCTGTTAAAGACCACTCAGTTCTGTCTGGCCTTGCTGTGCTCTGCTCCTGGGATTCCTGTTAGGAGCAGGAATCCAATTAACCCTGCCCAGAGTTAATGAAGGCAGCTGGAGAGCTCCTTCCCCTGCAGGGAGCAGCCCTGGATGGTGACTCCCAGGGAGCTGCAGGATCCAGCTCTTCCTGGAGTGTTTGCCAAGCACAGGGATGAATTCCACCCCGGGATTAATCACCAAAAGGTAAATTCCTAAATCCTTCAGTCCTGCTGGAGCTTGGTCTCATCTGCCCCATCAAACCTGTGAGCAGGCACAATTCAGAAACAAGGGAAACCCCTTCCCATGGGAGTTTAAAAGCCTGGAGAGGTCTGCAGGAATGCCAGCATTCCTGAAAATCTTTGCAAAGCTTTAATGCTGAAAAAAAATAAATGAGGAAAAAGTTTCTCCTTCTTTTTCACTCCTCTGTTTGTCTGAACATTGTGACAAACTCATTGTCCTTGAAATGCCCCTGTCTGTGGCCAGTCCTGTGTGCAGGAATTGTTCTCCCTCGGTTTTCCTTGTCTTTGGCACAAATATTACACATTCAGCTCTAGCTGCTCTCTCAGTGCTGTGTTTTATTTGCGGTTAAACATTTTCATTCCTTAAAAAAATAACCCCCCAAAGTTGTCTCTTCAAGCTGGCTTCAGAACACTTCAACTCTAGGCACGATTTCGATTAGGACTAAAATATTGAAGCTAAATATTTAATTTCAGCTAAAATAGTTCCGTTAAATCACTCGTGTTTTCATCTAAATCTGAAATCTTCAATCCCACCATTATTCCTCTTGACTCATTAAATTCTCACTGTGTAAATCTGATCCTTGAACCAGCTGGTGACTGGGGCCACGAGTCTTGACATCCTGCTCTTGTTGCTGAACACACAGAATTTCTTTTGTATTATCTATCATTTGAACTTGAATATTCTCAACAGCTTTCTGTGGGTTTTAATTATCCCTGCGTGCTTCCATCTGGAATTTGATCCGTGTGGCCTGGCAGAGGTTTTAGGTGTTGCTCCCGTGGCTGTGGCTGGGGATGTGGCCTCCAAAAGTCAGTGGTTTGTTAATGTTTGTTAAAATGATGTTGAGTTTTTCAATGAAATAGGAACATGCCAGTGAGCCGGGCCCCAGCAGTGTCCTGGGAGCTGGCAGAGCCAGGGAATGCTCCCTCAGGGAGTGGAAGGAAGGAGGAAATGGCAGCAACACCATGAGCACCAGCGAGTCTGGAATGCTGCTGTGGAGACATCCCTGGCTTTGTGTGGAGACACAGGAACCTCTCAAAAACCTCTCTGCACGAGGAGCTGAACTGCTGCAGCCAGAGCAGGGTGATTGCTGAAGCGCCATGAAATAGTGGGATTGCAGCTCCCTCCCAGAGCAGGAGCCGTGAGCCCCCCCTGTTCCCACGTGCCAGCGAAGGTGAGATTTCACCTTCTGTGCTGTGCAGGTGGAGATGGGGGAACTTTTTCAGGTTTTCATTTCCCTGGGACGGAGTCAGGACTGGTACCACAACTGCTCCACCAGCCAAGGAAAAGAAAAGGGATGTTCTTGTCCTTCCCAGACACTGGGAGGGGGTTTGGCTCTAATCAGGCTGGTGCAGATACATTTCCCTCTCCTTGGCTTCCTGCACGAGGATAAAACACATGCGAAGTGTAGGCAAAGTGTGAATGGTTTTGTGAACAATATTGGCCTGATTTCAGTTGTAACCCAGTAAATAAAACATAATTAAGCTCCATTTGCTTTGCAGATAATTAGCAGACAAACTCAAGCCTCGAGTTAAAGCACGCTCTGAAACTGCAGGTGTGTTGTGATGTAGCTAAAGGCTGAAGGCAGTTTCTGATCCCAGGTAATTGAATTTCAGGTGCACTGCTCACTTCTCATCCTCAGATCAGCTGCTTTCTGATCTCTTCTGGCTTTCCCTGCAATTAATTTGCACGTGTCTCTTCAGAAACTGTTTCTAAATAATGAAAAGGAGCAATCTGGAATGAGGAACTGAATAATTTCAAATCCTCTGTACCATCCTTCACCTTCCTTCACAGCAAGCAAACAATGTCTTGATTAATCCTCAATTAAAACAAACCTCTTCATCATTCTGATTCTTTTTGAAAGATGTGAGTTTTGGCCAAAGAGAAGTCTGGGATTATCTGGGGGCTTGTGCTGCCTTTCCATGAGAAACAATGAGGAATATCAATCAAAACCAGCAAGTCACATCTTTATAGTTCGTGTTCTGGATGTGTTTGGATTGAGAATATCCCACATTTCCTCTGCCTCATCCCTTCCCAGAGCCCTGGGCTGCTCCAAGCAGATTCCAGGAATCTGGTCATTCCAAAAATTCTGTCCCTCCAGATTATAACTTAATGTTCTTGTGTTCTCAGCCTGAATATATCTGGGGATATTTCTCTTCCCATTTGTTTCAGTGGTTTGTACCAGGTGTTTTCTCCTCACCACAGTTCTCTGCCCTCTTCCCGTATCCTTCCCCAGTTAATCCTGAGGAATAAATCCTGACTCAACACAATTGCATTCCTCTCTTCCCTTCCTCCTTGCAATTTTCTTTCTATTAGTGACCTTTTTGTTCTTGGCTTTGTAAGAAAAAGGTCCTCTTAAAGAGAGTGGAATTAAATGGAGTATGATTTGGGGTTTTTTACTGCGTATTTCACATATTCACGGCAGATTCACAAATGCCAGAGTGGTTCTTTCAAAAGTGCGTTGGTTTTTGTTGGAATAGCTGGGCTGGGGGATAAAAGGAAAAGGAAAATACTAAAAAATAGGGAACTTCATGCACCTGAAAGAGAGCCCTGTGTTCACCATCTTGTCAAAAACGGAGCTGCTGGGTCTTCCTCTCTTACAGCAAGGGGGGCAGTTTAAGCTTAAAACTCCTGGAAGATTCACGGCACAATATTGGGATTCCAGGTTCAAGAGAAAGAAACCAAAGAATCCCCCAAGAGCCCCCTGCCTGACCCTGAGAACACCCCGAAATCACCTCTGGAAGCCCAGGGCAGGGAGGACAAAGCCCAAAGCTCAGAGGTACAGCCAGACCTGGGCTGAGAACTTCACCCTCTGCACTGCTCTGCACTCTGACTGCCCCAGCAATGGGGTTCCACCAGTTTGCCCCACTGCACTGGGAAGGGCTGTGCTGCGCTGGGGTTTGGCTGTGGGGGAGTCACTGGGCACTTGTGGAGCACCAGGGAAATCCTCTGCATGGGGAAGGGAAGGCTTGACTGGATGACTCCATGTGGGAATCACCATGGAACTGTGCTGCCTTAAATATGAGCCCTGAGGGGGTTGATTCAACTGAGGACGCCTCTTCTGGGAAGGTCCTGCCTCCAGTAGAATATCAAATACAGAGGGATTGAAATAGCTCTGGTGTAAACAGCATTAAATTCTCCAGGGATAAATCACATGGCAAATGCTTCTACAAACCTCTGTCACTACAAAAAGTAGTGATTGGCGAGCAAACCTCTGAAAGTTTCCTCCTTGTGAGTAAAAACAAGAACACTTTAAAAGCATTGTAGCATTTTATATTTTAACAACATGGATTTGGTTTGGGTACTCCAGTTGAAATTGCATCTCTAATTATTCCATCTCTCCCCATTGCCTTCCCTCTCCAAACTCACTGGAGAACCTTTCCAACCTGTCAGGGCACAGAGATCCTCCGGTGTCACCCATCCCTGGCTCCCCAGGACGCTCATCCTCCTCATCTCTGAGCTTTCTGCAGGGATCAGAAGGTCCCCAAAACTCCTGTTGGTGCCCTCATTCCCTCCTAGCCACCCCAGGAGCCTAAATGTCCTGATTTAAAATATCTCTTTCTAAGGAAGAGTCCCACTTTCCTCCCCGAGTTTAACCGGGGTTATTTTCAGCACATGTCCTGTTGCGGGGCCTGTGTGAAGGTCAGATGTGCTGAACTCTCTGGCAGAAGTTTATTAAATCCAAATCATTTTAATTCAGCCACAAACTCCTTAGAGACAGAGTCACTTTAATTAAGCATGGCTCCAGGGACAGCTGAATCTCTGGAAGGACTCACCAGAAATAACTGACAGAGGAGTCCTCCATCCTGAGAGTTGTTTACTCTCCGTTTGTGTAGATTTCCTTCTACTGGCAGCGTTTCGGTGACCTTGACTTCATCAAAAATCTTTACACGGCCTTGATGTATCTTGCAAGTTCCATCTGGTTTGCCCACATTTCCAGAACGAGCACATCACCCTCGTTTTGAGGAGGATTTGTGTAGGATTAATTAGAACTTTCTGCTGACAAACTGGCACCACAGTGTGGTGCGTTTGGGGCATTTTAATGGCCGTGAGGAGAAGGCTCTGAACTGTTTGTGTGCTGCAGTTTGAAGTGTTTCTGTTGCCTGTGTTCACTCTGCGCTGTTGTGTCCCTCAGGATGCCTTTGGACATCCTGGCAGCGAGATGAGGATAGGGGAGCTCCGTCCTTCCATGCCCGAGACGCCGCTGTACCCCCCCAAACTCGTCCTGCTGGGTAAAGACAAGAAAGGTACTGACGGATTTACAGCCTTTGAACTGAAATGGTGTGATGGGGATGTTCCACCTCTGCTTGTAGCCCGTGGATATTTGTGCACATATCGATGTCATCCGTAGTTTTAACTTAAAATGTGTTTTTTCTGGAGTTTCACTGCCGAGTTCCAGCCCCTGAAAGCGTTTGCTGTGTTTTGTTTCAGAGTCGACAGATGAGTCTGAAGCAGATAAGATCCATTGTCTGAATAACAGCGTTTCCTCAGGCACTTACTCAGACTATTCCCCTTCCCAGGCTTCCTCAGGGTCTTCCAACGCGCACGTAAAAATGGGCTCCCTGCAGACCACGGCTAAAGAAGCAGTGAATAACTCTTTGTGGGGGAACAGGTGTGACATCTTTCCTGACACAGCTTCTGCTTGCACTCTGTCCTGTGTGGCCCCTCAGAGTGACCCCGTTAGGGCGTTTGGCTTAAAAAATCCACGTTTTTATGCCATGTTGGCTGTGCAGAGCTGGCCGCCCTCCATATTCCATAAACAGCAGTAATCCCACAGCTGGTGGTTCAGCTCTGTGCTATCTCCAGGCATTAAAGCTCCTGGAGACGGAGCTGCAGCTGGTGCAGTTGGTGTCCCACTGCTGCTGTCCCAGCTCCCTCTGCCCTGGACCTCCAGAAAGGTTCTTGGGAAGCCATAACCTGCACTGGAAACATTCCAGGACCAGCCTGTCCTGTCTGTGCCTGCCATAAATCCCCTCACACTGTTCCATCCACAGCCCTGCCCCATTAAAGAGCTGGATGGGAACAGGCACAAACTGCCTCTGGTGTCTCTGGTTAAAAAGTGGGGGAAACCTTCTGTCGCACTCATCCATTATTTTTACAGCAGGAAAATCTGTTCAGCAGGATTTCTGGGAACACAGCATGGAGCCAGCCAGGCCTTTGAGTGACTTCTTAGCTTCTCCGTGTGTGTCCTGACAGAGTCTGTGCTCCAGGGCAAAAACCTGCTGCCACCGTTCCCGTGCCAGTGGCACGACATCCACGGAGTTTCCAACAGCTTGAGAGTAGCTCAGTTGGTGCTGAAAACACCAAGGGGGCAGGTTTGATTCCTGGACTCAGTGATCCTTGTGGGGCCCTTCCAACTGGGAATGTTCCGTGATAAGAATCCCCGAAGTCTCCCAGTGCGATCCCGAAGCCAGAGCGTAGATGGGAGGAGGCTGACTTGCTTTCCAAGGATGATGAGTGCTGACGTGCTGGGATGGAGGACATTTTATCTTGTTCCCTTCTCTTGTCTTTGCAGGCTGGCCCAGTCATTCCCACAGCCCCTGGAGACCAAGCCATTGCTGAGCCAGCGGGAAGCGGCTCCGGCCGGGAACGTTCCGGCGCGCCCGGAGCGGCGCCCGCTGAGCGACGCCTTCGCCGACAGCTGGAACGACGGCTCCCACTACGACAACACGGGATTCGTGGCCGAGGAGAGCGCAGCAGAGAACCCCAGCACCAACCCCCTGCTGAGCACCAAATCCAGGAGCTCCTCCGCGCACGGGCGCCGGCCGCTGATCCGGCAGGACAGGATCGTGGGGATCCCCCTGGAGCTGGAGCAGCCCGCGCTCAGAAACACACACGACTCTGAAGTGCCTCCTCCCAATCCTTGGCAAAATTGGACCAGAACCCCCAGTCCTTTTGAAGACAGGACAGCTTTTCCTTCCAAACTGGAAAGCACCCCCAACACCAGCCCTTTGCCTGAGCGGAAAGATCACATCAAGGAGTCTCCCGAAATGACAGGCACTTTCACTCCAGGAATTCCATGGGAATATCACGACTCCAACACTAACAGAAGCCTCACGAACGTCTTTTCCCATATGCACTGTCGCCCAGACCCTTCCAAAAACGTCATCTCCATCAGCAAGAGCACGGAGCGGCTCTCCCCGATGATGAGGGATTTAAAAACGAACAAGTTTAAGAAGTCGCAGAGCATCGACGAGATCGACATCGGTGCGTACAAGGTGTACAACATCCCCCTGGAAAACTATGCATCCGGGAACGATACCGTGGGCCCCCACGAGAGGGTGGACAAGCTGCTGGGCCCGGAGCACGGCGTGCTGAGCATGTCCCGCAGCCAGTCCGTGCCCATGCTGGACGACGAGCTGCTGACCTACGGCAGCGTCAAGGTGCAGCCGCAGCACAAGGCGCCGGTCACCAAGAAGGTTTATCAGTTCGACCAAAGCTTCAACCCGCAGGGCGCCGTGGAGCTCCCGGCCGACAAGCGGCTCCTGCCACCCTTCCAGCTCAACGCCGAGTACCTGCCCCAGCCGGCCAAGAGCCTGCCCCAGGAGCTGGTGAGCCCGCGGGGCTACCGCGGCTACGCGCCCGTGGAGCCCATGTTCTCCTTCTCGCAGCCCTCGGTCAGCGAGGAGCCGGCGCCGGCCCCGTTCCCTGGCCCGGCCACGCGGCCCGGCTTCCTGCGCAGGGCGGATTCGCTGGTCAGCTCGGCGGAGATGTCCGTGTTCCGCAGGGTGGGCGAGCCCCAGGAGCTGCCCCCGGCGGACAGGTACGGCCGGGCCCCGTTCCGCGGCGCCCCGGAGCGCCAGGGCAGCATGGCCGTGCCCGAGGCCCAGTTCCTCAAGCGCAACGGGCGCTACGAAGACGAGCACCCTTCCTACCAGGAAGTGAAAGCCCAGACTGGGAGCTTCCCAGTTAAAAACCTCACGCAAAGGAGGCCCTTGTCCGCACGAAGCTACAGCACAGAGAGCTACGGCACGGCCCAAACGCGGCCGGTCTCAGCGAGGCCCACCATGGCAGCTCTGCTGGAAAAGATTCCGTCAGACTATAACTTGGGTAACTATGGCGACAAGCCTTCCGATAGCAGTGATATAAAGCCACGGCCTCCCCCTGGGAAGGGAAATGAGAGCTGTGCTAAAATGCCCGCTGACTGGAGACAACAGCTACTTAGACATATAGAAGCTAGAAGGTTAGACAGGGTATGTTTGGCATTTCTCTGCAATTAATGCCTTTAGTTGTGTGTTTCGCTCTGTCAAACGATTTGCACGTGCAGTGGTGACCACCAGAATTCCCAGGGATGAAATTCCTGCCGTGGTGTCCGAGGGAATGGCCTGCCGAGGGCCCTGGGTGTGCTCAGCTGGAGTGAGGGATCCCACTAAATCCAGAGGCTCCTCACTGGTGACATTCCTTGGGGCGGTCACTGGGGTGGTGACTCCGAGTCCTGGGTAAATCCAGAGGCTCTGCCCCAGTGATGCTCTGTGGTGCCCGTCGCTGGGGTGGTGACTCCTGCAGCTCTGCCCAAAATTAGGATGAGCCCTGAGGTTCTTCCCTGCTCATGGAAGCGCTGCTGGAGCCACCTCGTCAGTGACGACCGAGAGCTTGGAGAGGTGCTGGGCACGTCTTGGCAGTAAAAGGGAATAAAGGAAAAAGAGAATAAGTAATAAAATGTATTTTAGCTCTGGTGTCACTGTTAGTGCAGGGGGTTTAAAGGTGTCTATAACTGAGAAATATCCCTGGGTATCCACTGCCACTGTTCTAATGGGAATGTGATCATTACTCCTTGTAGCTGTAGGAAGTTATGCTGATTTGCCTTCTATCCAAAGGGTACTTTAGTGCATGATTCAGTCATTACCTATTTAATGACCTAATCCATGAATCTGATTTACTCCGTGGTCTGAAGTGGTTGTGACAAATTCCTGTGGTGAAATGCATAAGAAGTCATTGCCAGATGTGTCCATATACTGCTTTATGCTAGAGCCCCCTGAGTTTGGTGTTAATATTCTCCTTACCTTCCAGTTGCTCGGGTGTGATGATATTAAATTATCCTTAAGGGTCAAATGGGGAAACTTTAAAAAGGGGCTCCAGGGCTGAAGCGTTTTCCTCCTTCAGCTCTTTTCCTTGTGCTGTGTGAACCCACTGGAAACTGCCTCCTACCCAGGGAAACCAGTGCACCCCGAGCAGGGTGGAAATAAACACTTGCCAGAGGTTGCTGGTTTAAGGAATATCTTTACACTGAGTCTACAACGTGCACTGAGGGGTACTTTAACCCCGGAAAGCTGACACTGGTGCTGGTCCCTCATCCCTGCGAGGCAGTTCCTGCTGGGTGCAGAGCTCCAAGGAGCTGGGCTGGGCTGCAGCTGGAGGCTGTGCTGGGGGAGCCCAGGAGCCGTGTCCCTGCTGTCCCCAGCTCGTCCCGTGAGGGCAGCCGGGTGTCCAGGGCGCAGGATGGGGCAGAGGCCTCGCCCACAGGGGCTGCTCCTCCGTGCCAGGACCACCCCTGGCTGCCCAGCCAAACCCAAATCTGGCCGTTTTTGCAAAAGCAAGACTTGTACCCTGTGAACTCCAGATCCCAACACCCCCTCATGTGCTGTCAGCGTGGAAGTCCTCTCTGGTGCCCATTCTCTGTACGAGGAGCAATGTACTCGCTTTGTGTGACCAGTGCATGCCTGGAGGAGCTATTGATACTCGGTACTGTTTGTTGGCTTAAACTAAAACTCTGTGAACTTAACCATGTATGTGTGAGACTTAATTCTGAGCATGTGTGTTCATATGTGTCCCGTGGTTGTTTCCTCTACTCAGAGCGCTGCTTACAAACACCACACAGTTAGCCTTGGCATGCTGCACTCTGGAGGGGTTTCAGCCATGCATGCCGGCCGAAGCATGACTTTAAACTTGCAGCCTAAATCTAAATTTGAAAACCAAATGCTTCAAGAGCTACCTCTACCGAAAGTAAGTATGGGCTAGCCAGCATTCCCGGCATTCCCGGTTAATTAATGATCCTTGCTTCCTCCTGGTTTAGCTTCTGCCGACTCCTCGTGCTTTTACAATGCCCAGTCCAAAAAGCAAGGCTGGCAGGGGTGCTGTTGTGCCCCTTGGTGGCCTTGCTTTTTGGATTCCGGAGCTCCCTGGCTGTCATTCCTGCTTTCCTGCTCTCCTCACACACACTGGGGCCATCATTTGCTCCGTGGGGAACCTGGTTTGCTCTGGGACTGTTTGATCCTGGAAGAATGGGTGTGGAAATATTAAACAGGCTCCAGGAGACAGGGATTTTAATATCTAAGCATTAAGTGGGTGTGCTGTAAGACCTGATGGGTTTTGAACACGTTACCACACCCAAACCCATTTTAAACTTTGAGTAACACCTAAAAAAGATAATATTTTCCTCATTTATTTACTGTTTATCTTATATTTAGTATCAATACATTGTTGACAAGTAGAGACATACAAAACTGTGTATTCCCAACAAATATTTGAAGGGAGAGGCACACAGGGCAAGGCAGAGAGGGCCATTCCTGCAGGATTTTCTATGTCAGAGGGACGGGCATGGCTCAGCCTCTCCCTGCCCTGGCACAGGAGCTGAGGGGACAAATCAGCAGCAGCTCTGTGAGTAAGTAAAGGGCAGCAGAGCCCAGATCCTTGTGTGCCAATGGGATCAGCTGTGCTGGGCACTGCCAGGCCGGCCCCTGGCACCCGCCCAGGCCGGAGCAGCCTGGCCAGCAATCCCCAAAGAAGGGTTCCAGGCCCGGTTCAGAGCTCAGATCCAAGGATTTGAGGAGAGCAGGATAATTGAGCAGCAGCAGGAGCTGGCTGTGCGGGCTGGCCGGAGCCCAGCCTCGGCCCTGCTCCGCTCGCCGGTCCCACGCGTGCTCCAGCCGGAATTCCTGGCAATCCAGGACAGGATGGCAGCACACAGGGAGCAGTGTAGGCCTTTCCTGCTGTTCCTGACCCTCCATACTCTGTCACCTCATCCCATGTCCCCCCACTGTCCCCAGGCTCCCGTCCTGCTCTCGGTCTGTGCTGCTCTGTTGTGGGGTGGGAGGCTCCGAGGGGATCCCGCCTGGATGTGTGTGCTGGGTGTGCAGGGACGACATTCCAGTGTTGTCTTTGCTTCCCAAGAATTTGTTTGTCTGCTCAGGTACTTGTCAAGAGTCCTTGGAAAAAATCCATTGGGCATCAACCCCAAAGAATGTTGCTGGTTCCCCCCACACATTAGGAATGAGGTGTTTGATGGCACTGGCAGGCATTTAGGCTGTAGGTGAATATGGATGTTAATGATGGATGTCTGAGGAAATTCAGGAATCTGCTCCATGATACATTTTGGGGTGTGGTCTGATGGGGATTATTCTGCTTTTCTATTCCACCAGCATTCCATTGCTCCATATCCATAGAAACTGTGATGCTGAACTGCATTGAGGGGTTGTTCTCTTGCTGTACTGTTTGGGAGAATTATTGTTGGGAAAGATCACTGCAGGGGGAAATTATTGTTGGAAAAATACTGTGTATGTGTAGTATTGCTGAATTTTATTGCTTCACACCTTCCACAGAACTTGCATTTCCTAAAGAATCCAGGCCACAGCAGTTCAGTCTTTGCCTCTTCCCCTCCCTCCTTCCGTGGCCTGGATTCAGGAGAGTAATGAGTGAGGTCTGGCTGTCAGGAAATCAACTTCAACAATGAATTACACTGCAAATGTTCATGGCCTCAACCTGCTCCTTGTGGAAAATGTGGGAAGTGCTGCTTTTACTCTTTTCCCCAGATTTCATGGAAGTGGAGCTGGGTTGCAGCCTGTCCCAGCTCAGGAAATGGCCGCTATTGCAAGGGGACAAATTCTTTGTGCTGCAGCAAATGAAATCCCGGGATTTCCCTGTTCACTGAGGAAGCTGGGAGCTCCCTCTGTGTTTTCCCTTTTCCCTCTGGAGTGCAGAGTCCCCTCTGCAGGCCAGGCCCAGCGCTTTCCAGAGGGATCCTTTCCATTTCTGGCACCCAGCTCCCAGTGAAAAGTTTTTAAAGTTCGTGGTTTGGTGCAACCCATTCCCAGGATGGGAATTCCCACCTTCCTTGGGAATAACAGTGAGGATGGGAGCAGAGGTTCCCTCTGGAATGAGCCTGGGGAGGGCCTCCAGCTCCAGGAATTGATGTGAGCAGATTCCCAGGACAGCTCTGGAGGGAATGGCTCCTTTTTCCATTTTAATGGGGGTAAAGAAAGCTCTGCAAGGAGATCCTGGGCTTTAAACAGGGGAAATGCTTTTCCAGTGGTTTTGAATAGAAGGAAAATCACAACTTCCATGATTTTTCTGGAAGATTCCTTGAATGATGAAAAAAATACAATGAAAGTTTCCTTCTATTTTAAATAATCAGGGTTGGATTTTTTTTTCACTTCACCTCAGAGATGTGATTTAAATCATAATTCCCTTCAAATTACTTTTAAACTTCTGTTGAAAAACAGTTTTTAATGGAAAAATTTTCAGCTTTCACATTTCAAAGCAAATTTGAATTATTCTTCAGCCATCTAGAGAAGTGTATCCTGATTTTTTTTTTAGTCTAAGCTGGAGAAGAAATTGCTGGAATGGCAGAGGGGAAGAACAGATATTTTTTGTTCCTTTGCAGATTCCCATTAATCAGAAGTCAATGAGCACTACACTGCACCATGTGCTCTCAGTGGCAGGACAATGCTGGAATTTTGGGAAGCCTGACACCCAAAAGGTGTTAGGAAAACCCCCAGTGATGACAGAGAAATAGAGAGACAGATAAAGGAAAATCGGGATGGGGCAGGAAAAGTCCAGACCCCTTCCAAAGTCCTGAAAACAGGAGGGAAACAACCAGGGGGAAAGTGACAAGGAGGAAACGTGGAACAGGAGAGAAAAGGGAATTATGAACATTTAGGAAGCTTTCCCTGTGTGTTGTGACCATTCCTGTTGAGGCAAACACTGAATTCCAGGTTGATATTGTACAAAAAACGTCCCTGGCACAGGCCAGGAGGTTCTGGGAGCTGCACACGGAGCCAGCCCCAGCTCAGCACTGCCAGCAGGGGATGTTTGCTGCAGAAAACACAAACAGCTCATTTTTCTTGGTGGCACATCCCTCCTGCAAAAGTTTCTGCTGCTGGAATGAGCAGTGGGGAAGTTCTAACTGCAGAATTGACGGCAGACTGTTCAAACATTGGAATTCTGCCAAAATCTGTTGCTCTGAAAGTAACGAGTCCCGTTAAACGGATTTTCTCTTCTCCCTCGTCATTCATTATTCTCATTAATTCTGCCCTGACCCTCTCGAGCTCCACAGTGGTGCTGTGTTGGTGGGATACTGGGCAGACTGGGCATTGTGCACTGCACTTGCTGGGTTGTTGTGACTGAGAGTGGAGGGGTTTGTGCTGGTGACTAAAGGCTGCCCTGCCTTTGTGAACAGACCCCGTCGCAGCAGAGCAGCCTCCTGGACAACGGGCAGGACGAGGTGGCCGTGGGCAGCCCCTGGACCCCGTACCCGCTGGGCCGGCGGGACGTGCCCCCCGACACCGTCACCAAGAAGGTAAGGGGTGCCAGGCTCAGCCTGAGCCCGCCCTGGATGCAGCAGGACAGCTTTGGGCAGCACCTGGGGTGTTTCAAGGCTTAAAGCAAGAGGTGCTGTGAGTTAAGGGCGCTGTTTTCGTGGTGCCCCTTTGTGCATTCTGCTCACGGAGGGCTGGGCAGGGTTTCATCCCGAGCTTTCATCCCAATGATGTTGTTCAGTCCATATAAAGCACGGGTGGTGGGATGGCTCCTGCCCAGCCCTGCCCAGGCACAGCCCATTTGCTGATAAACTCCCTGCAAAAGGGTCTCGTTCCTGGTGGTTCTGTGGTGGTGGATGTTGAATTCCAGTGCTTGGAGTTCCTGGCTGCCCCTCCCAGCCCAGCTCGGCTCATGGGCTCAGGAGCTGCTGGGTTGGGTTGCTCTGGCCATAAAGCTGGAGAATGGAGAATCCTCACAAATTGTGTCAGAGGAGGAGCTGCAGGGATGAGCCAGGATAATCACAGGGATCATTGTCAGGAGATCCATCCTCCCCATCCCTGAAGTCCCAGGAGTGAGTGACACCCGGTGGAAGCCACGATGTCACACTGGCACCTGCTGTGTGTAACGATCCCAAGGATCTCCCTGCTGCTCCAAGCTTTTATCCAAGGCAGCTGCAGAAGCAGCAACCCTTGGCTTCAGAGGGCAGTGCAGCCAGAGATCCCCAGGAGAATTCCTGGAAGATGGGAAACAAAAGCCATTGCTCCCAGAGATGCCTCTCAGGCACAGGAGGGGGAGGAGGGTGAGCTGATGGTGCGGGACGGAGCTGGCTCTGACAGCCGAGCTGTTTATCCTCTGAGCTGCAAGAAATTGGGATGAGAAATGTAAGAATCCTGGTTTTCCCAGCTCCAGAGGCTGTGCTGGGGCTGGGGAGGATTGCAGCCGGCTCTGGAAGCTGCGGGAATTGGCTGTTCCTAACGGGACGGTTCCCACAGGCAGGTAGCCACATCCAGACCCTGATGGGATCCCAGAGCCTGCAGCACCGGAGCCGGGAGCAGCAGTACGAGGGCGGCATGAACAAGGTCACCATCCAGCAGTACCAGCCCCCCCTGCCCATCCAGATCCCGTCCTCCCAGAGCTCCCGGGCCCCCCAGCCCCAGCGGTGCCTCATCCAGACCAAGGGCCAGCGCAGCACGGACGCCTACCAGGAGCAGGTGAGACACGGGGGCATGAACATTCCCGGCTTTTCCAAGGTGTCCACGGGAGAGGGGAAGCTCGGGCAGGAGCGGGGCAGCTGAGCTGGGCAGCCCAGGGGAGCTGGCATCGGACTGGGGGAGCTCTGGCTGGGCTGGGGGCAGGCTGGGTCCATCCCTTCCCCAGCACCTGCCACCAACACCCATTTTCTCCCACACTGACCCAGTGACAGCGTTTGGAATTGAGGTCCCTGAGCAGAGCTGGCACCCCCGGGTCAGACTGAATTAATTTGCAGCTTCTGCCCTTTCCTCAGTGGCCCAGTTCAGCACCAGCAGGGCTCTGCTCAGACCTGCGCAGCACAGCCCAGCTGCAGCCCCAGTGCCCCAGCCTGGCACGGGCACTGGGGACTTTCCTCATTCCCTGCTCCTGTCCCCATTAGATTTGTCCTTAATGACCCTGCAGGGCCTGTGTGAGGCCCTGAGAAGCAGAACAAGGTGCAGAGCCATCCCTAACCCTTCCTCCTGTGGGAAGTGTTGGTGGAGCCCCGGGAGCAGCTCCTGTCCCACGTCCCTGATGTTCAGAACCTGCTGGGGGAGGACGTGCTCAGACCAGCTCAGGGCACGGCCATGAAGCTCCTCTGAGCTCATTTTTATTTTATATCCAATTCCTCAATGCTCTTTGGAGCCACCCTGACTAAGAGAGAAGGCCCTGTTTGCTGTGGCAGGAGAGGTGGGTGCTCGGTGCAGTGCTCCAGAGATCCCGGAGTGTTTTTATCCCTTGGCTTTGTCCCAGGGGTGCTGCACATCTGGCTCCTCCTGGGAAAATAAAACTGCCCCAGATGAAGCCTCACTGATGGGTTTATCCCAGTGCTTAAGTGAAAAACTTGGCCAGGATGAACTTCTCTTTCACAGGTCTAAAGGGTTTTAGTTTTATTTTATTAAACCTTAAAATCCATGCAAAAATCCGTGGACCACAGGGAATGTTGTGGTACCACTGCAGCGTGGGAAAATCCTGCCAGTACTTCCAGCTGACAGCAACATTCCAGTGGCTTTTCCTGTTTTGTGGAGTGCAGGGGCTCAGCTCATCCAGGGGAGTGGGATGTGAGGGAAGGAGGCGCCGTGGCTTGGGCAGGGTTTAGTGCTGACATCCCTGTTTTCCTAACCCAGTTTTGTGTGAGGATAGAGAAGAATCCTGGCCTTGGGTTTAGTATCAGTGGTGGAATAAGTGGACAAGGGAATCCGTTCAAACCCTCAGATAAGGTAAGTTGGAAATTCCTCTCTCCCTACTCCTTGTTTGAGAGCTCACAGAGTGGAGGCAGAGAACGTGAGGGGGATGTTTGTGCCCTTCTGTTGGGATAGTTGAAAGGTTTTTCCCTATGCTTGGATTTTTTTGTTGTTGTTTCTTTGTTTGGGTTTTTTGTTTTAGCAGAGTGGTGTTTGCTTTTTTTCCCCCCAGTTGAAGAAGATGAGGGAATCAAGCATCAATCCCATGAGTGTCTGACCCATATTCCCTGGATAAGATAATTTTTGGGGCTGTTTTCTGGAGAATTGCCTCTCTCACTTTTTAAGAGTCACCTTAGGCCTTGATTAAACTTTTACTAAACTAATTAGAGGGAACCCTAAAGCACGATATCATCCCTGGAGGCTGAAATTCCAGGGTTTGTAGCTGCTGTGTCAAATAAAACCAGCCTGGAAATCCCTGGATCCTTACAGACCCCACAGCAGCAGTTGTGTTCTGAACTGGGAATTAAAACTGACACCTGGTGGTGGTCAGGGACACTCAGGATTCATTCTGGGAACTGCACCTTTCAGATAGATCTATTTGCAATAAAAGGAAGCCCGGAAAACTCCAACATGTGGTGAGTCCCAGCTCCCAGGGGTGTAGGATTGGGAAGTGGAATCTTACACCCATGGATTTGTGTTTGGTGCCACGGGACTGACTGGAGTTTGTTGGAAAAGGAGGCCTTGAACACATTCCTGGACTTGATGTTCTTGGATAATTCTGGATCTGGGTAGCAGAAACAGTGAGAACTTCCATAAATATGGAGAATGTTTGGCAAATCATGAAGTTAAAGCTGTGTTTCCTGGGGAAAGCAAAGATGTCAGTACAGATTATGATACACATTATTCTAATAATAATTAACACTTGCCCCGTGTTAATCACCCTGCTGATAACCTGTGGCTCCTGCCCTGTTCACACTGGACTTTCTTTGTGATGTGGGATTTCAGTTTACAACGACCCCTGAGTGCTGAAGGTCTCAGAGAGCTGCTCCACCCCCAAACTGGTGTTTGATTGCAAACAGATTAAACCAGTTTGGCGTTCACCCATCTCCAGGCCCCAGTTAGGGAGCCCCCTGTTTTTTGGGACGTAGTTCTTGGAGAAAGCATCCTAACCTGTGTTACTTCTGACTTATAGGGTATCTTTGTTACTAGGGTTCAGCCTGACGGCCCCGCCTCCAGCCTGCTCCAGCCCGGAGACAAGATCCTCCAGGTAGGGATGCCTTGGGATTCCTGGGATCTGAGCTCATCCTAAAGATACAGCAGTGGTGTTCGCAGGGGGACTGAACCACCAGTTGTGCTTTTAGGGGATTTTAATCTTGATTTCCAGCAGGGGTCCCCAAAGCACTTTTTGCCCACAGGCGCCCACCTGGCTGGTGTCAAACTCGTGGGCAGTGCCCCAGGGCAGGGATTGTCCCCTGTGTCACAGCCTGCCCCATGATCTCCCTCTGGATCTTCCAAATCCTTGAGGTCCCTCCCAACCCCCAGCAGTGGAGGATTCTAGGATTCCGTGAATGCCTCCTTTTGGCACAGTCATCTTTGGGGTTTTCCCTGCCTGGAATTTGTATTCCTCTTTCCCAGAGCAAAGATAAAGATCTTTTATTGTATTAAGGCTTTAGGCAGGTCCTGGTCAGACCCCAGAGCCCTCCCAGAGTCACGGTATGATTTCAGTGGGAATGAAATCATTCCTTGGAGCGCCCAGCCCAGCCCTGAGCCATCCCACAGAGGACAAGAGAAATGTGTGCTTTGTGTTCATGGGAAACCCTCAGATGTTCATCCTTTATCTTAGCCTTGCTTCTAATTGCCAAATACCCCTTTTTCCCCCCAAAACCAAGCCACTAAAGCCTCTTTCCCTGTGTTTTCCCTGCTGCAGGCCAATGGACACAGCTTTGTACACCTGGAACACGAGAAGGCTGTGCTCCTACTGAAGAGTTTCCAGAACACAGTAGACTTAGTTATCCAACGTGAGCTTACTGTCTAAATATTTTTTTATAAATAGTAAATATGTCTAGCCAGATCTAATGTTCAAACAGATTTATACATAGGAAACCAATTTTTTGCCAATTGCTGGACCAATGGCAAACAGTAGTGCCAAATGTATAATACTCTATGTTAGTACCAATCATCGGGAGAAAATATAAGAATTAACTCTATAAATATATTGTTCATGTGGCTCCGTATTAGTTTTACTTGTCAGCCTCTGGCTGTGCATTGGTGCGTTTTTTTAACCAAGTTCCTTCTTAAAAGTCAATTTCATATGATTTCAAAACACAGAAGCACATACAAATCCTTTAGGAATTCTGCTGTCCATCAGAAACACTGCCTCAAAGTTGTATATGCCTTTATAAAGATGAAATATATTAACCTGTACTTCCCATGAAATATTTCTATCATGTCGCATACGAAAGTATAGAGAAGAAAATATTTTCATAAACACCTCAAAGAAAGTATATATTAAATTAAATTTAATAATGTTCATTTATTTTCAATGCAAAGATATTCTATGCCTTATGAAAATACCTGTACATATGCCGTGTGTATAGCTGGCTCCGTAGGGATCAGGAACAATTCACTATACAGGGTGAGAGACTTCTCCAATTGTAACTCTGGGACCTCGGGACAAGGAACCCACATGGGAATGGGATAACTCCCTCTGGAATGGGATAACTCCCTCTGGAATGGGTGAACTCCCTCTGGAATGGGCCAGGTTGGACGGGGCTTGGAGTAGCCTGGGCCAGTGGAAGGCGTCCCTGCCCATGGCAGGGGTTAAACAAGATGAGCTCCAAGGTCCCTCCCAACCCAGCCCATTCCATGGTTCTATGATTCCAACTCCCTCTGGAATGGGTTAACTCCCTCTGGAATGAGTTAACTCCCTTTGCTTTGGCTCTTCCCTCGATTCCATGTGCACACACTACAGGAGAACACCGAGGACAGGCAGGTTTGGCTCACGGATGGAGGAAGGTTGTGATGGTGGCAGTAAAACTCCTTTTGTTGCTGCTAATTTTACGCTTTAATTTTTCATTTCAGATTCCCCATTTACATTGTTGTGTATTTTCCCCCCTGCTCCAGGCCCTGACGGGCCCTGCTCGGGATATTCCCGTGGGTGAGGCTTTCTGGGATCCTTGATTGGAGTCCTTGAGAGGGATGGGCACAGGTGTCAGAGCTGACACATCCCAGGGAGCAGCAGGTGCCCCTGAGCCAGCCTGGGAGGAGCATTCCCAGCACAGGGTCAGTGGGACAAGCCCTGGTGTCCAGGTCCTGGGGCTGTTCCCAACGGGGAATCCCAAAGCCCAGACCATGCCCAGCTGCTGCTGCTTCTGGGGTTCCGGGGTCCAGCTTGGGTATCCCTGACAGCAATATGGGAAAAGCCAGGGAAAGCCCCCTGCAGGTGTTTTTAGGGGATCCCACTGCCCTTGAGCAATGGCCAGGGGCTGAGGGACAGCCGGCTCCGGGATCACCGGCACCATTCCCACCCAAATCCCACATCCAAGGGTGCAGCCACAGCCCACGGACACGCCCAGGGATGTTCCACTTCTCTAAGAATTCCCAAACCTTCCCTCTCTGCCTGTGGGACCTGGGGAGCTGCAGACACAGGGAAGCCTCCAGGACCTTCCACTCCTAATAATTTCCCATTTTCCCAGTGCCAGCTCACAGTTCCTACCCAGGTGATGGCAAACCAAGAGAGTTCTCAGCCAGTTGTTCCCAACAGCGACCATTTAACATCCTCGAATCCGGTTTCATGTTATCCAAGGTATTTTTTAACACATCCACGTCTGCATCTGTGTTTGGTGGCAGTGCCAGCCCTGGGAGGGGACAGGGGGCTCCACGCAGGAAGCAGGCAGGACAAGGCTGAGGGTGAATGGGGCAGCTGAGAGCAGAGCCAAGGAAATCCAGGAAAAATCTGAGTAGGAAATGCCCAGGAGGTTGGTTTGCTGTTAGTAGTGAGCACTTGGAGTATAAAGATGTTGCTTGGTTAAAGCCCTTTCCAGTGCCTAAAGGGGCTCCAGGAGAGCTGGAGAGGGACTGGGGACAGGGGATGGAGGGACAGGACACAGGGAATGGCTTCCCAGTGCCAGAGGGCAGGGCTGGATGGGATATTGGGAAGGAATTCCTGGCTGGGAGGGAGGTGAGGCCCTGGCACAGGGTGCCCAGAGCAGCTGGGGCTGCCCCTGGATCCCTGGCAGTGCCCAAGGCCAGGCTGGACATTGGGGCTTGGAGCAACCCGGGACAGTGGGAGGTGTCCCTGCCCATGGCAGGGGTGGCACTGGATGGGCTTTGAGGTTCCTCCCACCCAGCCCATTCTGGGATCCTCTGAAGCTTCTCTGCTGTAATTTAGCATTGAATTGTTATGCAAGCAGAAATGCTTCTGTACAGACTGTGTACATAGCTCTGAGGGGACTGCAAGGACAGGGAATGCAAAACCAGGAGAAACAAACCCCACACATCGGGATCAGCTGAGTGCAGCTGTCAGGGAGGCCCTGGCTCCTAGGGGGGATCAGGGGGTTTATTCCAGGGAGCTGCCTGTGGATGAGGGATGGGAATGGGGAGGGATGGGAATGGGGCTGTGCTGCCCTTCAGCTCAGCCCTGCTGGGCCTCAGGGGCTCCGTGACCCCCGGCCAGGCAGGGCCTGTCCCACCGCAGCAGGGTTGGGGACAGGTCCCACACAAAGGCACAGGGGGTGACAGAGCTGCGGGGTCACCACCCACCGTGGCAGGGTTTGGACATAGATAAACACAGCAAGTCCCACCTCAGCACAGGCAGAACTTCTTCCCATGGAGGTGGCAGAGCCCTGAACAGCTGCCCAGGACGGGCGTGGGGTTTCCCTCTTTGGAGACGTCCCAAACCCACCTGGATGGGTTGGACTGGATGCTCTGCAGAGGTCCCTCCCAGCGTGTGATTCTGTGAACTGGTGGGATTTCACAGTTAGAATTTCCAAAGGAAACTGGGGATGTTGTGTGCAGCTGGAGCTCCCTGCCCGCGCCCTGTCCCTCCCCGTTCCCCGTGGAAGCGCACAGAGCCTGGCGGCGTTCCCGGCAGGCAGGGCAGGGCCATCCCATCCCGCGCCCATACAACTTTCCGGGCAGTAGTTTGGATAGGATACGGATCCGTGGATGCAGATCCATGGGGAGCTGGCCTGGCCCCGGAGCCACGGGCGGGCACAGCCGTGGTGGCAGCGGGGCCAGGCCCGCGGGGGCACCACCACCACCACCCAATCCCAAAGGCGCCATTTGCAAATCGCGGAATTTCAAACCAAAAAAAACCAAAAAACACAAAAAAACCACCCAAAAAGCTTTTTGCCAATCCTCTCCCTGGCTGCTTCCAGCTGATTTAGTGGAAGTGGCTGACTGATTCCATGGCCTTTCTGTGTCTCTCTCTTGGGTGGCGGTGGCCGTGTCCCTTCCCTCCCTCCCTCCCCTTCCCCGGGCAGGGCACTCGCTCATCACTTCGGTTTTCTACCTGTGAGTACTGTATCCAGTTCAGAACCAACAGCTTCCTTTAGTAAAGATTTTACCATTTTATAAAAGACATGTTTAATTATGATGGAGATGGCTGTATTGTAATTAATATTTTGAGATAATTGTGATTTTGAGCTTAAATTATATACAGAAATGGTCATTTTTGTATGTGTTCAAAGATTGCTATATTCCAGATGACTGTACTTTTCAGTTAAATTCCAGTATCCATGTAAATAAAGCTGAATGAGGAAATATTTACTACTTTATTAACATAGATTGTGAATGTACTTCATGTTTTTTGCAGTATAAAGACTTACTGAACTTGAAAGCTGCTTCATTTTATGTGCAAAAAGGTACTTCAAAATTCTATTTTAAATCTATTGATTGAGTGCAATCAGCTCCTGTCCCTTGGCACATGCAGGTTGTCCCCTCCCCGTGCCCTGGAGGGCCTGGCCCGTGCGTGTGGGGTTGCTGCATTTTGCAGATGCTTCTGTGCAGAGGGAGCCCAGGGACTGAACCGACGCTGTGCAGTGCAGCAGAGCCATTTTCGGCTTTGCTGTACCCACCTTTTTCAGTATTTCAGAAAAAAAAAAGTGTTTTGAATAACATTAAAAAGTCTCTTTATTGTATAAATAATAAAAACGTCACCTTATTGTAAAGGCTTGTGGGTGGTTCTTTTCCTGGCAGAAAGGAGGATGCAGAGGGAGGGGAAGGGGGGGCTGCTCCCCCCATCCCGCTGGGAATGAGCCTGGAAAATTGGGCAACTCCCAAGTGGGACTGCCCTGGTCCAGCTGCAGCCACTGGGAGACATCAAATATGGGAAGGGAGTGATGGAAATGGGGAAGGAAACTCAGGGGTGGCTGCTTTGGGGGCAAATGTATGGAAGGACAAATGTATGGATGCCTCCCATTTCCCTCCCAGCCAGGACCAGGTTCTGGTCCCCTCCTTGGGGACCACGGGCAGGTGCAGCTGGGCCTGAGCCCCCTGAGCCATCCCTGCTGCAGCTGGAACGCAACTCCCATACCTGGGGAGCTGAGGGTGAGCTCAGTGTGCTTTGTGTTCATCTGGACACATTCAAAACCAGGGAATTTTACTGTGGAACTGTATTAAATCCTGCTGTGCTACAGACCCTCCCTCCAGGGCTATGTCCAGGTCTGCAAGAGAGACCCTGAGGGGCTGGAGCGTGTCCAGGGCAGGGAACGGAGCTGGGAAAGGGAGCTGGGGAAGGGGCTGGAGCCCCAGGAGAATTCCTGAGGGAGCTGGGAAGGGGCTGGAGCCTCAGGAGAATTCCTGAGGGAGCTGGGAAGGGGCTCAGCCTGGAGCAAAGGAGGCTCAGGGGGACCTTGTGGCTCTGCACAAGTCCCTGACAGGAGGGGGCAGCCGGGGGGGTCGGGCTCTGCTGGCAGGGAACAGGGACAGGAGGAGAGGGAACGGCCTCAGGCTGGGCCAGGGCAGGCTCAGGGTGGACATCAGCAGGAATTTCTCCATGCTAGGGGTTTTCAGGCACTGGAAGGTGATGGAGTCCCCACCCACAGGGCAGCACTATTACATTAAGGGTATCACCTACAGGACAGTTGGAAGTGTGTTTGAACAAGAGAAGTTCCCAGTGTTCCTGGCTACAAAGCTCAGTTACAGCTTGAAGGACCCAGAGCAGACATCCAAGGGGAACATTTATTGTCTCGCTGCAGCTGCCAACACCAGCCCCATTCTCACCCCTGGGGCACCTCTCACCACCTCACAGCTCCAGTACTCGACCACACTCGCACCAGGGGCAGTTCTGGGGACAGCAATGAAACAAGATAAAAAAGGGATACAAAAACCACACTGTTCCCTTCTGCCTTTGGCCCCAACGTTCCGATGGTGCCAACTCTCTTCGACCCCAGCTCAGCTGCAGGAAGCACCATGGCTGTGCTGAAGGCAGCTTTCCATGCTGTCCTTTATCACAAACAGTGTAAACAGGGTGTGGGACGCTGAAACCCCTGCTGGAACATGCAGCGGGCAGGGAATGTTTCACAGGTTGGGTTCTTAACACTGCAACAAAGGCTCGTGGCCGGGCAGGCTCCCAGCCAGGAGCAGGAGGAGGATGGAGAAGGATGGAGGCAGCAGAGCCCAGGGGTGCTGGTGGGACAGGGATACCTGGATTGTCCTGTGGTGCCCAGGCGGGAATGCGGCTCTGCAGGTATTCCAGCAGTGCAGCCGTGCCCTCGGCCAGGCTCAGGTGGCAATGCCAGGCCAGGGCCCAGGGCTCAGGTGGAATGCCCAGGGCTGAGGTGGGAATGCCCAGGGCTCAGGTGGGAATGCCCAGGGCTCAGGTGGGAATGCGGCTCCGCAGGTATTCCAGCACAGCAGCCGTGCCCTTGGCCAGGACGGCGGCGCGGGGCGTACGGAACGGGTTCCCTTCCAGCAGCAGGCTCCTGCAAACAGGGATTAGTTACTGGGATAAAAACTCCTGTACCCACGCACTCATCCACTGCATACAGATTTCTGAGGCCTTTGAAATTCCTGAGTAATGCCTCTGCTGTCCTGCTGAAGGAGTTTGGGTCTCTGCTTCCCTCGTTCACAGCAGCTCAGCTTTGGAGACAGCTGAATTTTAATTTACGCTGATAAATCAGTGGGGGTGTGGCACACACCCCACTCCTTCAGCCTCTACCAGGAGGAGTGAGAAAAGAACTCTGGAATATAGAAACAGAATGCCAGAGTGGCTCAGGCTGGAAGGGAGCAGTGGGGTCAGCTGATCCAACCTCCCTGCTCAACGGGCGGTGCACCAGCAGCGTGACTGGGAGCACAGGAAATGTGACCTCCCAAAGCTCCACCATGAGCTTCACACAACCAACAGACCCTCAACACCAGCTTTAAATGATGAAACAACTCCTCCAATTCCCTGCAATACTGAGAAATTAGGGAAGAAATTATGGAAGAAACTGCCCTGTTCTACAAATGCTCAGAGTGACCGTTTTTGGGCAAACCCAATGCCCTGCCAACGGGTGCTTTTTCCTCTAGGAAACATTCCCTGAAGAATCCATACAGAACACGTGTTTATAACCAGGCCCCCATGACCCCACATACCTGAGGTTCTCACAGTTGCCCAGCTCTGGGGGCACCTGGAGGAGGTCATTGTTCTGCAGGTCCAGCGTTCCCAGCTTGTCCATCTCCTTCAGCTGCACAGGGTCGATGGATCCCACCTGGTTGTTGCTGAGCAGGATGGTCTCCAGGGCTGGCAGGTGATAGAGGACACTGGGGAACACCTTAAATCTTCAGGAAGACAAAGGAGGGATGATCAGAAACAGGGCATTCAAAACAGGAGCCCCCAGCTGGTTGAAGTGGCTCCTGGTTCTCACACCACAGGAAAATTGTGTCAAACTGAGCCCAGCTCTTTTTATTGTTGTATTAAAAAAACCTACAGTTGCTCACCTATTAAAAGCAAGATTTATTGTGTGCAGCCTTTTCAGTGCCTCCATCCCCTCGGGCAAGGCTGTCAGAACATTGTTCCTGTTATCAAAGGAAGAGACGAAACAACAATCACTAAACTTAGTTGGGGTTTTGGCTGAGAACCCCCAGGACAGAACATATTGATCATGCTGATCAGCTACACAGTCTGGGGCCAGTTTCCTGCCCCATAACGGGGGCAGGAGCATGCCATGGATTCCTATTTCTGCCAGGAAGACACTCAGAGCCTGTCCTCTAAAGATTCCCAAGCACCCACCAACTCCACAAACGTGCCTGAAATTCAGCTCCTTGTTCCCAGAGGAAAGCTTATCAAAGTACACAGATCCTGGAGCCAAAGTGAATCCGTCAGGCCACTCTAAACCTCCCCAAAATCCATGCACTGAGCTAGTCCTGATCTAAACAATGCTGGGAGCATTTCTCAGGAGTCAGAGGAGGCAAGGTGACAACAAGGAACCAGCTCTTGCCTCTGTTTCTGGCAGTGCAACAAAATCTGCACCTTCCCCATACTAACTCCCAGGATTTTCTGGTGTGGTTTTCTCCTGGGGGGTGGTGGGAGTGTTTTGAAGTAGCAACATCTCAGAACCCTTTCCTGACTGAGGCAGGATCTCTCCTCCAACAAGTCTCAGAACCGGTCCATTGCTTTTTAAGCAAGGCCCAAATTTAGGCCACGTCCTATTCTGGCTCTGCCATGGAGGCATTTTGGGAGTGAGAGATGATTTCAGTGCTGCCATCCCACTGGAACAGATGGCTGGCGTAGGGAGGCAGGGAAAGAAGATCCCAGGGAAGGAAGTGCAACACACATCACCAACCTGAGATCCAAATGTGTCAGTTTATGGAGCAGGCACAGCTCCGAGGAAATGGAGGAGATCTTGTTGAAGCCCAGGCTGACATCACAGACTGAGTCCTTCAGCTCCACAAGCCTGAAGCACAAAAGGAAGATGCTTCCATTATGGAAGCTCAGGGCTGCATTCTCAGTTACTACCCCCGGTTTATTCCACAAATCAAGGACATGTTGTGTTTCTTGGCTTTTCTGAAGGGATTTTGGGAAGACCATGGGATGCCACCTGTGGGAGCTGCTGCTCCTCCAGCCTTACACTTGGGGTAAGGCAAAGCTCAAATCGTTTATCTACACTTATCAGACTGCACTTTCTCTCACTGATTTCTCTCACAGATGATGCAACCAAAGCCTCCTCAGTAAATGCAGTCAGCAGCTATTGCAGAGACCATAGCACAGGTGACATCACTGCCACCTCCTGCCCTGGAGATGTTTTAACACAGACTTTACCCACCTTCTTCTGCAGCCAAAAAAACCTGACAGAAATTCCTATTTTTTCCCCATCTTTTGTTTCTGCTCATTGTTGTGCTGTTACAAATTGCAGGAGTATCTGCTGCATCTATTGTATTAACATGCTTTGGTGTAAAGGTTTTAACAGCTCAAGAAGTTCCCTGCTGAGTCCCTCAAACAGAATCTCTGGTTTAGCCCTAAAACAAAAAGCAATTAAATGAGAAGAACTCCTGTCTCTTGTCTGGATCGGCCTGGAATTCTGAGCCAGCTGCACACTGCCTCACACCTATCCCAGGGAAAGCAGCAGCCTCTCACACAAAAAGTGACAAAGCACAGGGTGCACAAGCAGCAGCTCCCAAAACTGAGTCTCTAGAAGCCTTTTTTCCCTCAGGGATTGCACCTCTCCAAGCTGTCTGTGCCAGAGGTTCAATGTTCACCCCACCTGGGAATAAATCACCCCCACAAGGGTGGCGGTGTCCTCAAAATTCAGTGTGGATGATTTTTTGAGCTCCCAGAGACACAGCAACCTCCCTGCTAACACAGAGGGATGATTTCCTCCCAGCAGTGCCAGGCTGTGGCTGGCAGCGGTGACTGCACAGCCCCCCTGCACATGAGGGTGGCACTGGTGCCTCCTCACGCTCGGGTTTGTGTGCACACAGAGCCCCAACAGCTCAGGGGGAGAAGAGGATGCTGAAACAAAGGCAGAAGAGCAAATCCCAGCTGGGAATGCCCTTCCCAGCAGTACCTGGGGGGGATCTCCCGGAGCTGGTTCTTGCTGAAGTTCACGGTGGCCACGGGATTGGTGCCCACGGCATCGAACACGGCAGCGGGGATCTCGGCAGCCTGCTTGTCACTGGGACAGAAGTGACACCAATTAACCACTGCCTGCTAATTAACAGCGCGTTTCTGCCTTCTTTTAGAGAAAATTAGGAGTAGAACACACAGGTAACAGCTGCAGAAAGCTCCCACCACTGCCCCATGTCCACAGTGTCACCAAACAGGACTTTTTTCCCTTTCCCAACCATTCCAGGTCCATCTAAGGAATAACTGAGCAGGCAGTCCCCTACTACAAGATGTTCTGGGACTTAGTGAAAATCATAAAGAGTTTCAAAGGTACTAAAAGCACCTGCTGGGATTCAGCACTTCAGTGAGTTATTGCAGGATATTTGATAATACAAAAAATAGTTCCAACCCCACAATCCAAATCTGCCTATTCCCAAGCACAGGAATTAAAGGGGGAAATGCTCCCATGCAGCAGGGTTTGGGGACAGCTTGGTGTATAATGAAGGTGGGGAAAAAACCCACAAGCATGAAACAGGACAGTGTTCTTACAACTTCTGGAATGGGTACTATTCCCAAATACCTGTATTCCAGTAATTTCAGCGTGGTTATGGCATGGGTGTTGACCATGGACTGGCTGGGAAGAGTCATGGCTGTCACAGGAGCCTCTTCGTTGGGGCCAGGTCCATCATCTGGGGACACCAGAGGGGTGCAGTGACACAGCTGAGCTGCTCTGAGTGGCCCCAGGCAGCTGCCACCATCCCCCTCTAATCCTGCTCTACTCTGGCTCAACTGAAAACCATCAGATTCGGATTATTTCCATCATTTCCTTATAAAGGGGTTTTTCCATCTTGGATTTGGGGGTTCTTTTAGGGTGTGGGAGGGAGAAGGATTGACCTGGACTTTGCAAAGCAGGGGAGGAAGTACTAGAGATGTGCTGGTGGCAGCTGCTCTGTGAGGCTCTGCTCCATGGGGTAGGGAGCTGGAAACTACAAAAATTCTGAAATTCCCTGAAAAAAAGGAATTCTGACTGGAAATGATGATATAGAGCAGCTTTATCCACACCAGCACATCTGACCACAACTCCAGTTAAAGCATTAGTATTTACCAACCCCCCTCTATGAAGTTCCTTCTGATTACTCCCCACAATCCACATGAAAAAGCTCCTGCACACCTGAAATGGGAATTCCCACCCAGCTGAGCAGGGCGAGTCCAACCATTCCATAAATCCAACTTCCACTCAAAGGAATTCAGCAAAACTCTCTGGAAACTCAGCAGCACCAAGCAATAAAAGCCTACTAACAACTGTGCCCAACCACAAGTAGTTAAGGAAGGGCAAAAGGGGCAGAAAGAAGCTAAAAAGAGAGGAATTTTCCAATTTACATCTCTCCAGAAACAGGAGTGGCACCGTTTTAGCTCCACGGATGCCCTAAGAGGCAGGGGAAAACCACGAGCACTGCTGGACGTGCAAGACATGAGTTAATTGTGTTCTCCACAGTGGTATTCCCTGCTGGGAGTTCACCACACTGAGCATTCCATGAACTCCTGTCAAGTTCACAGGGCAGATTTCCACGGAAGAGGATGTCTGGAAGGAATTTTTGAGGCTGATTAATGCTGCCATCCTCTGGCCAGTGCAGAGACCCCCTGGGAAAGGAACACTCACACCACTGGCAAGGGCAGCTGAGCCATCTATTGAGGCCCCTTCGAAATACAGAGGCCAAACATCCAGAGATTGGGTTTGTAAATGATAATCCTCAATTAAGAATGTTTATTATTCAGTATTAGCTAACAGGATAAGAAAAAGAAACAGAAATATCACAGCAAATTGTTGAGTAAAGGAAATCATTACTGCAGGATAACTGGGGGGACCTGGATTTAAACAACTGCACGTCCTAAATTCTAATTTATTTTAATTTCTTAGAATATTCTCTTTAAAATGCAGCAGAAGAAAGCAACATACCTTGGATTTTGCTTCTCAGGTATTCCAGCAGTTCCTGGGTTCCTTTCTTTAAAAAAGAAACAAAACCCAAGTCACTCAGCAGTGTTTGTGCAGCTGGGGGGACAATTCCAGCACACAGGTGGATCCCACAGCACTCCTGACTAAAAATCTCACTGAAAATCCCACAGCAAAACCCTCCTCCACAGCAAAACCCTCCTCCACAGCAGCCTGGGAACTTGCTTAGCTGGAATTTTATTTATTCCAGCTGAAAATTTCTGATCCTAAAGGACAGCCTCAGGCTCCACTTTTGTAGCTCCTTATGTGAAGAGTTTTGTCACTTCCAAAAGCAAGGAAAAAAGCTCCCATGAGCTTAATTTTCCCTTTAAAAAAGCTCCAGCACAATTTGCTGTGGAGAAGACATCTACAGTTTGTCAGTGAAGCCGACTGCTCATTGTTCTGCTACTTTTTTATGGCCCAAATTATAAACTCTGGGAAAATCACAGCAGTTGGCAGAATTTGCAGGGATTTTTAACAGCTCCAAAGATTTCCCTCAGTCCTCTCACAGCAACTTCCAGTGGTGAGACACAGTTGCCACGTGCATAACCTGTGAGTAGTGAAGCCCAATCTCCTCTGGACTGTTTGTTTTAGGGGAAAGGCAGGTTTGGGGTATGATTTTACAGGTTTCAGAACCAGGGACTGACCTAAAGTGCTGGATGTGAATGAACATTTCTCATTCCAGCTGACACAGCCTATGAGACTGGATGAACACAGAGAGATGAAGGGAATGTGGATGCTGGAAAGGAAGGAATTGTCACAAGGAGACAGGCAGGGAGAGGTGGGGCTGTGCTGAGCATGGCAAGGGAAGCCAACAGGGAACAAGCTGGGAAGCCGTGAGGGAAAGGTGAAGGTCAAACTCAAACCTCAGTAACACACACGTGGAGAGGAAAGCAGAGAGCAAGGCAAAGCTCCAAAGCTAAGTGATGGCATGGGAGGTAACAAAAGCACACCAGGATTTAACAGAAATCAACTGGAAATTCATCAAGAACCAGGAATGGGGTTGGGACTGGAGTGAGAGGCCTGAGGAAGAGAAGGTGAGCTGGGCAGGGCTGGAGAAGACAAGAATCTGCTGCTCCACTGCACTCACCCCAGCCCTTTATCTCAGTATCCACCTGCTCCAAGCAGTACCTGGGGAGCCCTAAAGCTCCTCCATCAATTGCTCCTCTAAACCAAGTGTGAAAAATCCAGCCAGGCACAGAAAATTGCAGCCACGTGGATTTACAGTGCCGGTGATGGATCCAGGCAGCGCAAATAGAACACGGCCTGACGGACTCCTCGTGCCTGGCCTTTGCTCCAGGTGGCAAATACAGCCCAGCAGTGACAATTCCAGCTGAAGCAGCAAATCCTCAGTAATCCAGGGAATAGCAGGACTCCAGCAGCCCTGACTCAGACTCCTTTCCAGGAGCACTTTGGACAAGTGCTCATTAACTCAGTGCACACTCTGCTCCCTCAGTCAGGCGCATGAGGGTTTCCCCCTCCTGACAGATGTTAGAGATTTCATTGCAACACAGACTTGTCAGTGCTGCTTATTTTTGGAGCATCCCAGAGCTTTAGGAACATTGATTTTACAAGCCTGGCAAAGGCACAGAAGTAGGAATGTACAACACCACTGAGGAGAGGGGCCTGCAAGGGAAGAAGTAACAGGGAATTCTGCAGCACGAGCAGTGCCCACGCTCCAGCCTCCCTGCTGCCCTGAGGACTCCTTTTCTCAGGAACAACTCACACCCTCCTTCTGCTGCCTCCCTACAAGAGAACAGACAACTGAATCCTACATCCTTAATTAAGACAAGATATTAAAGCCCATCCAGTGCCACCCCTGCCATGGGCAGGGACACCTCCCACTGTCCCAGACTGCTCCCAGCCCCAATGTCCAGCCTGGCCTTGGGCACTGCCAGGGATCCAGGGGCAGCCCCAGCTGCTCTGGGCACCCTGTGCCAGGGCCTGCCCACCCTCCCAGGGAACAATTCCTTCCCAATATCCCATCTATCCCTGCCCCTTGTCACTCCATCCCTTGACCAAAGTCCCTCTCCAGCTCTCTTGAAGGCCCTTCAGGCCCTGCAAGGCCACAGTGAGGTCACCCCAAAGCTTCTCCTCTTCAGGCTGAACAATCCCAACTCTCCCAGCAGTGCTGCTCCATCTCTCTGATCATTCTGGTGCCTCCTCTGGACTCTCTCCAGCAGCTCCAGGTCCTTCCTGCACAAATGTTCACACACAACCAAGCCCCAGTGCTTACTTGCAGCAGGTCTCTCCGAATGGTTCTCAAAGGATTTCCCTCCAGTGCCAGGAATTTCAGCTGAGGGAGGTTCCCCAGTGTGTAAGGCAACCTGCAGAGGGAAACAACTGATTCCAAAGCAGCTCCAAACCAACTGTTAAAGAACGTGCAATGGTTGGTCAGACGGGACTCTGAAGCTCAGGTTCAAAGAAGATTCAGGATCCCAGATTCATTTAAGTTGGAAAAGCCCTCCAGACCACTGGGTCCAACCTGTGCCTGATCCCCCCTTGTCCCCAGCCCAGAGCCCTGAGTGCCACCTCCAGCCCTTCCTTGGACACCTCCAGGGATGGGCACTCCAAACCTCCCTGGGCAGCCCCTGCCAAGCCCTGACCTCCCTTTCCATGCAGAAATTCCTGCTGCTGTCCACCCTGAGCCTCCCCTGGCCCAGCCTGAGGCCGTTCCCTCTCCTCCTGTCCCTGTTCCCTGCCAGCAGAGCCCGACCCCCCCGGCTGCCCCCTCCTGTCAGGGACTTGTGCAGAGCCACAAGGTCCCCCCTGAGCCTCCTTTGCTCCAGCCTGAGCCCCTTCCCAGCTTCCTCAGGAATTCTCCTGGGGCTCCAGCCCTTTCCCAGCTCCCTCAGGAGTTCTCCTGGGGCTCCAGCCCCTTCCCAGCTCCCTCAGCCTCTCCTGGGGCTCGACTCTTCCCCAACTCCCTCAGCTGCTCCTCACACTGCTTCCATGTCATATGTAAGTCACACGCAGAACACAGAACATTTAAGAACTCCCAGTTTGATCACAGCAATCCCACAACGTACAGAGGGTTCCTTCATTTTATGACTGAGTCATTCCTTAACTGCCCTTCCCCCAGGAAGGAGGAGCTGCCACCACCCAGCCCCAGCCCAGGTGCCACTATTACCTACTGATGTCATTGTTGGCCAGGTCGAGTCTCTCCAGCTTCTGCAGCACCGTGATCTCCTCAGGCACTGCCTTGATCTTGTTGTCCCTGAGCTCCAGCACGCACAGGGAGCTCAGCTGTTTCAGATTCTCTGCGTTCAGGATTTCAATCTGATTCTCGCCAGCGTGCAATTCCTATGGGAACAAAGAGCACCACTACTGTGGCCAAATTACTTTATAACTTCTCTCCTAAATCATGACACCAGCAGTCATCAGTATGATGATGTGTTTTTTCTCTGTAGTTACAAAGAAAAAAACGATAATGAACAAAGTGAATTTATCCAGAAAACGTTCCCAGAGATAAAAAATAACTGTTGCAGGCAATATTAGATCCAGCTTTCAGCCACTCCTCTCCTAAATACTTTTTATTTTCCAAATCTGGAAAGTTGTGCAAACTCATCTTTCAAAAGGCTGAACAATGAGGACACTAAGAGAAGTTGCACATGGGGATGCATTAAACAGAGCTCTAAGCACAGAGTTGCCATCTGGTTCTGATCACAGCACCTCACAAAAGCTTGCGTTCAAAGTAACTGTCACTATTTCAAAGTTCACAGCAAATGCATCTCCAGCAGAGCAGCCATTCCCAGCTCACCTTCAGCAACTTGCAGGAGGGAAACTCTGGCAAGGAACGCAGTTTGTTTTTCCTCAGGTAAAGCTGCTCCAGGGATGCCATGGTTGCTAGTTTAGAAGGTACTGTTTCCAAGTAATTTTTGGTACAGTCCAGCTGTCTCAAGCCTGTGGAGTTAAACATGCAGTGACAGAAAGAGGAGAAAATAAAAATACCTTTCTACAGCAGCATAATTATCCTGGGGTTTAATTTGAAATAAAGGCAACAACATTTTGCCAACAACTCTGATTTTCTTGAGAAAACAGTAACTCCTCAAGGATGTATTTTAAAACCCTGCACTGTATTGCTGAACATAAGCACAGCACTGGCTGTTTGGCATTTAGTAACTCGAGGAAAGTGATTTACTTTTCATGGCACTGAGATCTGCAGGCAGCTCCTTGAGCTGGTTACAGGCCAAATTGAGCCGCACCAAGTTCACCAGCAGAGCACAACTGGTGGGAATGGCTGTGAGCTGGTTGTTGGACACATCCTGCAGATTGAAACAGAGAGAGAGATGAGAGATGTCTGAGAACATCCCAGGAGTGCTGCTAGTGCAAAGTTAATTAGTGGCAGAACAGTAAAATTAGATGGCTGACAACTGGCACAAGTGTGAGAGAAGAAACAATCTCCCAGGGCTGCCAGATCACCGGGGATTTCAGCCTTCCCAAAATACTTGTCAAACCAAGAACAAACTAAAAACAAACCCCACCATGCAATAACTGACATTAGAACAGTCACTGGAATATTCACCAAGTTCTGCCACTGAATCCACAGGATCTTTTAACTGGCAGTGGGGAAACATGGGTAAATCCTTTCCAAACAAAGAAATAGGTTTGAAGTTGTGCTTTACCAGCTCCTCCAAGGTGAGGAGCTGCCCCAGCCTCTCGGGCAGGAGGCTCAGCTCGTTGTGCTGCACCAGGAGGCTCCTCAGACGGGGCAGCTGCAGCAGCTCCTCGGGGAGGCTCCTCAGTTTGTTGTGGCTGGGGTGGAAACATGGAACACAAAGAGAAAGGACGAACACTCAGGAGTTTTTAGGAATGTAACTGCACACAGAACATTTGCATCCCACAGCCTGCTGGTCAGGACACTGCCACCCGTAAGGAAAACCTGGCTCCTGGGAGCAATTAACTATCTTTACTTATTTGGTCAAGAAGACTTTTAATCCTACTCTGAATTGACAACATTCCAGACAGATCCCAGGGTTTTTTTGTTTATGTATTTCTCACATGCAGTGGCAGCATAACCTCTCCTTGTGCACAAATTTACAAAACTACCCCAGTAAACAGAAGATTTTGAACCTTCCAGCACAAACAAGATCTACAGAGTTATTTACAATGTGCATTATTCATGACTGGAAATATTTTATCCTCAGAACTGCCAGACTGAAGCAAATAAATGCAGATATTTTGTGTATGATCATTCAGAATATCACTGTTTACATCTTCCAGGCAAGTGTGACTTTGAACATCAGTGAAAACAATTTCAACAAATACAAGGCCACCAGTTTTGATCCAAAATTGATAATATAACATATTATAACATATATAGTATATAATATATAATAATACTCTACAGTGAGTAATCTGGAATTAATTTTTTGAAAGAAAGGTTGATGTCCTGCCATCTCTCACTCACACCTGAAAGTCACTGTAGTATTTCTCACGTTTATTCTGTACCATGGCCTTACCTGACATCGAGTTTCTGGAGATTTTCAAGTTGCCCTAAAGCAGAAGGGAGTGATGTCAGTTGATTGTCATGCACCTGGAAAAGAGAGGTTTTAGAATACAGTTACTAATCTGTACCTTGCACAGCTTTTTCCCAGGCCTCCCCACCCTCACAGGGAACAATTCCTCCCCAGGATCCCATCTGTCCCTGTCCTCTGGCAGTGGGAAGCCATTCCCCCTTGTCCTGGCACTCCAGGCCCTTGTGAAAGAATACACCAGGGAAACGGAAAACAAAGATCCAGGACGACGTTTTCCCACCTCCTACGTGGAAGTATTGTCAGAGCACCAAGGGATCCTTGTACTCACATCCAGCATGGTGAGGGCAGGCAGCAGCTGCACATCCTCCGAGAGGCTCTGCAGCTTGTTGGAGGCCAGGATCAGCTTGGTCAGGTCTGTCTGCTCCCACCAGCGATCGGCAGCTCCGAAGGACAGGTTCTGCTGGGCTTCCTCCGGGACGTCCAGGTTAATCCTCCACACGTGCTCGGGCACTGCAGCACAAACACAGGCGTCAGCTGAACCCCAAAGGTGTTTGCTGCAAGCTTCCACTATCAGCGTGCTTTCCATAAATAAAATCACAGAGTGGGTTGGAAGGGACCTTAATGATCGTCTAGTTCCAATCATATACAGAGATGGATGTATATATGTGGATGTATACATGCATGTGCATGTGTGTACATAAATACATATATACATACAATACACACATCCCTATAGTCACCCTGCAGTCCGTTGTGTTCAAGACACACTTTTGCAGGGCTGACAAGAAGCCGATGGAAACATGCCAGAAACAAACAAAAGTGAGTCGATTGCGAGCAGATGGCGCTCCCCGGGAGCCGCTCCCGCCCCGCCCGGACGCGCTGCCCGCAGCCCGAGCCCCGCGGTGTCCCGGGGGCAGCAGCGCCGGCGAGGTGCGGGGCAGGAGGGCCCCGCGGGCGGGTCCGGCTCACGCACCGTGGGTGAGGCCGCGTCCCGCCAGGTTGAGCTGCCCGCTGCGCCGCGCCAACCGCAGCAGCCCCTGCGGCACAAGCGGCGCCGGCTCGGCCGCCCGCCCGAACCCCGGCCCCGCGCCGCCACCGCCCGCCCGCGCCCGCCGAGCCGCCGCCATTCCCGACACAGCCCGAGCGGGGCCGGAGCCGAGCCGGAGCCGAGCTAGAGCCGCAGCCGGAGCCGGAGCCGCCCGGAGCCGCCCGCCCGCCTCACGGGCGGAGCCGCGCGGGGCCCCGCGGGCGGAGCCGGCCCAGCGTCGGCGCCGCCATTTCCCGCCCCGCGGAGCCGAAATGGAGACCCGGAACGCTCCGAGTGTCCCGGCGGCCAGGCCGGACCGCCCTACTCGGGGTGCTGTACGCGGACACACGAGGAACAGAAAATGAAAAGGCGCTTTTACGTCATTTTTTTATTTTTTCCTTTCCCCGTTAGCCCAGTTTGCAGTGGCACTGCAGCCTCGTGGGGTGCTGGGGGTGGTTGGGGCTTCATGATCTTCCGGGTCTCTTCCAGCCTCAACAATCTCAGGGTGGTTTGGGTTGGGAGGGACCTTAAAGTCCATCTCATTCCACCCCCAGCCATGGGCAGGGACACCTTCTACTGTCGCAGGCTGCTCCAAGCCCCAATGTCCAACCTGGGGACACTGCCAGGGATCCAGGGCAGGCACAGCTTCTCTGGCGATTCTATTCCAGGGCCTGCCCACCCTCACAGGGAAGGATTTCTCCCCAAAGATCCCATCTGAAGCCGCACATGGAATCAGCCTCGTGTGTGCAGGTCCTACCAGCAGCTCTCAGTGAGAGGAGGATGATGAAAAAGGAATGTCCCATGTTGAATTGTAGCTCCTTTCACTCTCAAACAGCACATTCGTGTTTCAAACACTCTGGTTTCTGAAAAACGCTTCTATGCGTAGATCCACTGGAATTAAAGGTAATTGGTGAAGGTTTAACTACATTAGTCAAGTATGTGATTCAGGAAACTCACTTCAAGCACTTGCTCTTCACTAAGGATATTGGCCTCATTAGTGTTTTACCAGTGTTCTTTAATCCCCCCTTTTTTTTTCTCCTCTCTCAGTGGAGGCAGAAACACCCAGAAAATACTGGATATTTCAACTGATTAGTAAAAAAAGCAGCGGTGCTTAAAAATGGCTTTTATGGACTCAAGAAGGTGAGTGCTCTGTGCCTCAGGGCCCTTGGTAAAAACACTTGTTGGTTTCATCGCATTCAGTTTCATGTGCTCCTGGAAATGAACGTAAATTCCACGTGGAACATTGCTGTCAAATTCAAATTTGGAATTGAAATATGCTTTCGGCAATCCAGTACGAGATACGGCATCTGTGATATTTCAGAAGTGGAAATGTTGTAATACTTAGTAAGGGAGGACAGTGAGTGTCTCCTACTTTATGAGTCAGATGCGGCAGAATTTCAGCTTGATTAATAAGGCAGGCTTGTTCTGTTTACATTCAGGAATGTTTACGGGGAAGCACATTAACAAAAAGCAACAAGCTCCTCCGGAAATAGCGTGATTTTTACTCCATTAACTGCAAATACTATTTTTTTTCTCCTGTAGCATGAAAGACAACTTCCCACCCCAGTGTTGTACTGCTTGGACAGTGTAATTTGTGAGAGTTTGGTCTGTGAAATGGTGAGGGAGGAGGAGAAAAGAGCGGGGCCGTGAAGGGCCCCTCAGAGCTCCCTCAGCGCCCCCGTCCCGCGCTTTCCCGCCCCTTCTGCGCACGCGCCGCCCCCGCGCGCGGCCGTCCCTGTCCCCGTGCGTGCCGGGCCGCGCGGCGCACGCGCGGGGCCGCGTGCCGTGGGTGCGCGCGCAGGCGCGGCGCGGTGCACTGTGGGATACTGCGGCCCGGGCAGGCTGGTGAGGCGGCGCGCGCGGGGCCGGCGGGGCCGGGCCGGGCCGGGCTGGGGGCGGCGGCGAAGCGGGGGCGGCGAAGCGGGCAGGGGGGAGCGACCCGAACCGCACCGCCCGCGCCTCACCCGCTCCCCGCCCCCGCTGTGTCTGCTGCAGCACCGGCGGAGCGGGCGGCGGCGCGATGGCCTCCAGCAGCGGCACCGACGTGATCCAGGTCACCAACGTCTCGCCCAGCGCCAGCTCGGAGCAGATGCGGACCCTCTTCGGCTTCCTGGGCAAGATCGAGGAGCTGCGCCTCTTCCCCCCCGAGTGAGTGCGGGCCCCGCCGCCTCCCCCTCCGTCCCTCCGCCCCCCCGCGCCCTGCCCGCGGCCCAGCGCCGCCTCCCGCCCGCCCCCACGGCCGCTCCCGGCCCGGGCCGCCCCCGCTGCCGGGATCCCGGCCGGCGGCTGTCGCTGCGCACCCCGAGAGTTGGTGTTCCCAGCGCGGCTCTGCTCGGTCACGGGATTGCGGGGATTGATGTAGGGCGTGGGGTGACACGTGCGGCTCCTGTGAAATTCACGTTTGTTTCCAGGAGTTGTTTGTCCAGGGTTGTGTCTACTGAGCCTCTGCTGTCTGCGTCACCTCCATAGGACGAAAAGTTCTAGATGCATATAAATGCATTTGATACAAAGAATTTTGTGCTAGAGTAGCTAAACACTGATTTACAAAAAATGCACTTTTAATATTTGTGTTCCTTGCAAATAAATCTGTGCTAAACAGGAAGGTAACCGCTATCAGACAAATGCATTTCTGAGTTGCACATCTTGCAAGGAATTCCGTGCAAATTAGAACAAATAATGCACATTTAAAGTGTGTGTATAACTGAAAATAAAGTATCAAATACCCCGGCAATTTGTAAATAGCCACAAACCAAAAAAAAAAGAAATAAGTCAATTTTTATGTCTTCACAAACAGTTAAATTCTAGTGTAACTAAGTGCTTTCAGAATCCTTTCTGATGCAATGTAAAACCTGGGTGTTAGCAGTGGTGATGGTTGTGCCAGTTTGATTGATTTACAGAGCCTGGTGTCATTATACGTTGGTGTTTTGCATCTTCATTATATAAGTTAAAGGTGTTCTTTCTGCCGTGATGAAGATTTATCAAGCAAGAACATAATCAATTATTTATAATACCCAAAATTGGATTTTTTATTTTAGGGGAAAAAACTGTCACAAAGCATTTGTTTTTCCTCATTGAGGCTTCAATCGCTGCTAGCACAAACCAGGGAAACCCAGCCATCCTGCACATCCAGAAATGTGATCGGTGGTGTTCTTGCAGCTACTTTGGGTTGGATTTGGGCAATTTCAGGTTGGAACTGGAGCCTGGAAAGAAATGGAATGTGACCGTGTATGGAATTGGAATGCAGGGACGGCTCCAGATGGAGTTTCCTTGTTCCCATCTGGGATAACTGACACGGCAGGAGCTCACCTGTGACGGGTGTAGTCATTTCCTGGGCTGCTGCTCTTTGTTGGAACGCTTTGTCTGCTTTTTCAGGGGGGTTGTTGGAGGTGATTTGTGTCTCTGAAACTTTGTAGCTTTAGATACACATTAACTACTCTGTTCAGAGATTACTTCGGTGCCTTGGCGACCTTTCCCTTGTGTACAGAAGGGCCCTGGCACTCACCTCCTGTGGGTTTTCCCTGGGCTGATGGGAATCTGCTGTGGGTCGCTTCAGAGTCCCCAGTTCCACTTCACCCCAAAGAGGGCAACCTTTTCCAGTAGTGACACATTCTTTTTCTGTTCCTTCTCCTTCACATTCCAGCTCCTGACTTTTCCCTGCCCATGGTGTTCATCCATTTTTGGAGGGGTACAGGATATAAATTATAAATCTGTGAATTCTGCCCATAATCGGGATTCGTTTCTGTCCTGGATCCTGCTGGGATTGTCCCTTGCCTGTAGTATTTGAGGAACCAATCCCATTTCCGTTGCTCCACCCCCTCATTTGATCTGTGTCGCTCTGCTGCAGAACTTCCTTATTCTCCTGCACTTGCAGATCACTTCCTGAGCTTCTCTGAATTCCTGGTTTTCCACTCTGCCCTCATCCACCTCCTTTTCCCAGTTTATTTCATCTCGTTTCCCCTTTAGTGTACGCCTCAGCTTCATGCTGCATCTTTAATGCACAACCAGCTCTGGGACTTCTTCCAATTTTCCTCCCCCTCCTGTTTTTCCCTGACTCCATTGCCTGATTCTCACCTTTATGGTATTCCAGAAAACTCCATCCAAACTGAAAAGTGGAGGGAATGGATTTCTGAGTCTCCTGTATTCCAACCCCAGGAAATCCTTGTATGTCCCAGCATTCCAGTGGCTGAGAGACAATTCCTGAATTTTTCAGTCTTGAGTGAATTAGAATAATGATGGATGCTGGCTTTTTTTGGGAACTGTTGAGAACATCCAGTTCTTGATGAATTTCACTCAGCTTGGATTTGAGAGTGACTGGAAATACCATTTTTAAAAGTGCAGTACACAGATGTAAATTAAATGTCAGGCTGCAGAAGCATTGCCTAACACATTTTCAGTTGTTATTTTAGGCTCATTACTTTGGGAAAAAGCTCAGCTATCCCAAAGCATTCCCAGTGGCACTCCTGGCTGTAAACAGGATCTGCTGAAGAGTAAATAAGATCTGGTTCCTTTGGTATCACTGACATATTAAAAATGCCTGAAAATACTGGGCTGCATTTATGTAATGAATTGTGTCATTTTTATACCATTTATATCAGTAACTCCTTCAGCTGTGCAATTACCCCTTGATTTACTTTTCTTTACAATTTTACCATGATTTTGTTGAACACCTTCATGCTTCTTTGGGATTATATTTTTATTCTGTTTTATTTCTTGTTATTTCTTCTTATTAGTTCTTACTTGTGAGCTGAAAAAGGCACCATTTTGGCAAGCTGCTGTGGATTCCTGGGCACAGGAGAGCCAACAGTTTCTTCGATTTTTTTTTTTCTCATTTATCACTGCAGTTACTTCCCAATTTATTCAGTTTTCAAGCTGTGGGAGCAAGTGGCTGTTTCTAATTTTAATGCTTCAGAAGCTGCAATGTGCTGCCTCCAATTTAGTTTTCCACATCAGGTTAAATGTAAGGTTATTAAAGTGTGGTCTGACAGACACTGGGGGCAGTTGTGTGTGTTTGGCTCAGTGGGGCTGAAGGTGAGGGAGCATTTGGCATTTGCAGTGCCAAAAATAGACCCTGGATCTGTCTGGTTGTGTCGGAGTTGTTCCCTGAATTCTGACAACCCCCAGTGCTGAAAGGCTTGATCAGCCTCAGCAGCCCAGATCAAACTGCTCTGCTGCTGGGATGCCTTTGAAGTTGGATGTTTTGGAGTTGTGGCTGGGAATCCAGGTAGGAAAAGCAGATTTTTGTCAGGATCAGTGAATGTTTTCAGAGCTTCCCAGGCTGATCTGGACTTCTGGCTTGGTGTAGGAACAAGGGTTTAGGACTTGCTGCTGCTTCCACTCCCTGTCCTGGGCCTTCTGGAGGCAGCTTTTAACTTATCTGTCCCACAGTTCTGTCTGCAGAACCATTTTTCTTCCTGTCTTTCACTTTGTACGTCCAATTAGCGCAAAATCTGCCCCGTTTTCAGGACATGGGAGCTCTTGAAATCCATTCTGGACCTTGCCTGGGTTGACTGCCTCTGGTTTTTTGGTTTGGTTTGGTTTTAGGGAAGTCACAGCTGTAGTTCTACAGTTCTTTCCTGCTGTAGGAAGTAGGTATTTCTGGGTTGGTTTTTCTTTGAAGTGACTCAAAACTTCTCAGTTTTGGATTTGTAGGTTGACAGACACTTGTTTTGAGCTGGGAATAAGCGCAGACCTACTTTGTGGAGAGGTCTGTGTTTGCTGTGCTCACTTTTCTCTACGGAACAGTGAAGTGAGCTGGAGGGTTCCCTGCCTGAGATCCTGGAATTTCTTTAGGTTTGTTCTTTCCTGCTGAGGGACAGGCAGGAGCTCAGCACTGGGCATTCCTCAGGATGTGCGAGCATGATGAAGTTTAGTCTAAAAGCTGGTATGGAATTGGGTTGATAAATAAAACAGAATCCCAGACTGGTTTGGGTTGGGAGGGGGCTTAGAGCCCATCCAGTGCCACCCCCCGCCATTGCCAGGGACACCTTCCACCTCCCAGGGTGCTCCAAGCCCTGTCCAGCCTGGCCTTGGACACTTCAGGGATCCACAGCTTCTCTGGGAATTCTATTCCAGGGCCTCAGCACCCTCAGAGCCAGGATTTCCTTCCCAATATCCCATCTATCCCTGCCCTCTGTCAGGTTAAAGCCATCACCCCACGTCCTGCCCTTACGTGCCCTTGTCATGAGTCACAAAGATCCTGTAATCATCACCCTCTTCATTTCACAATTTACCTTAATAAGTGATTTGGGGCCTAAAGCAGGGAGTGTGAAACGACAGGGTTTAACCGATACAGAATTGGTAACTTTTTATTTCAGCCAAGTTTTCCTCCCAGCCAGGGAGGAACTTGCATTTGGGTGGCCACTCATGGGTTTATAGCTCATCACAGAACTATTGCTCAGTTGCAAGTGATAACAGAGCTGATGTGCAGCTCCAAGTGAGGCAATGTAACAAATGGTGTCATTTTGGGGTTGGTTTGTGTGGTTTCCTGCTGTCCCTGAGTGCTGCCTCTGTCTCTTGCAGTGACTCCCCCTTGCCGGTGTCGTCGCGCGTGTGCTTTGTAAAGTTCCACGACCCCGACTCGGCCGTGGTGGCCCAGCACCTGACAAACACTGTGTTCGTTGACAGAGCCCTCATAGTCGTTCCCTATGCTGAAGGTTTGTAACTTGTTTGATGTTCTATGGGGCCACCCTTGGGTGGTGGTTGATTCCTGTCTAGTGCACAAAAATTAACAGTAGTCCAATGTCAAACACGTCAGAGACCGCCATTCTGAAACCCTTGGTATATTGCCTTTGGCCCCTGGATTTGATCCGTTTGTTTACATAGTGACACCAAAGTGGAAAGTTTTGTGTGTCTTTAAAGTGTAGAATAATAACATTTTAGGCAGAATTCTATGCAAATTTTGCTCTGTGTCAGTCTCAATGAGACATTTTCCCAAACAGACTGAAATGCAAACAGGTCAATATTTTAAGGAAATTGTACCTTAATAATTGTTCGCCACTTTCACTCTCTTCATGAGAATGGTTTCTCCCTCCCCGAGAGTGCATGGGAGAGGAATTAACATTCCTTTGGGATATGCTGCCACTACATTTATTTGGGAACAGCCCCAAAAAAAGGCCCTCACTCTCCTTGTGGAGTCCAGTATACCAAGGGTTTGAATAATTACGGTTTAATTCAAAAGTGACAACTTCCAAGAGGTGCCACATGGGCACTGGTCCTAGTTTTTAATTCCAAGTTTTCTTGTTCATCCTTGATATATTTAATAGAATTTCACTAAATAATAAACTCTTCTCTCTGTTATTTGTGTGTGTGATTTTTGTAGTGGAGAAGGCAAATGCAAAGCCCTTCCAGATGACTGAAAAACAGTGGGTCCTCTGCAGCTACAGGGGATTCTAGCCATTAACTAAAGGCCAGCAAGCACTCAAGTCCCCAAGTGTTTTCCTGGTGTAACCACTTGTTAACTACATTTTCTCTTCTTCTTTTTATTTTTACATTTTAGGGTGTTACAGTAATTTGAAAGGCAATGAGCAGGGTTTTTGGAACTTACCTTAAAAGCAAAGTGCTGAGAAGACACCTCTTCTTACAGAAGTCTTATTAAACTCTTCTAGACTTGCTTTAGAAGTAACTGATTTCCATTGTACTTGTGCATTTCTTGATTTTCTTCTGGGAAAGATTGCATTTAATAAAATCTTGCAGATTAAGTCATACTACAGTGCTAAGTTTGGTACATGGCCTGGGTTCACACCTGTAGTCTGTCACACTGGAGCTGTCTCTTGAGGCCTGGGGAGCTGTCTTATCTTATCTTTGTATTCCTTAAGCTTAAAAGATACGAAACTTAAACTTAAAAGATGTCCAACTTAATTCCTGGAGTGTAGGAATGTGCAGTGTGGCCTCTGATTGAGCCCTGCTGCTTCCTGAGGGCACAGAACCCCTGCTGTAATGGAGTTACTGCTCCTGCTGCCACTACTTGAGAATAGCAGAGCTGAAAGGCTTCTTGTCCCTGTGTGGGTATTAAACACAGCAACAGTCCAGTGGGATGGTGCTGCAATATTCTCCAAGGCCCATGGGAATAATGCCAGTGTTTAACTCTTCCTACAAGGATGAACCCACTTTTCTCTTTGTCAGTCTGACTTTGTCCACTGTGGATAAATCTGGCACTCAGAGAAACCCACCCAGCAGCTTTGCTTCAGAAAATCAAATTATTAAAGTAGAATATTTTACTGGGCCTGTTAAGGAGTCACTCCTGGGCTGTACCTTGTGTTGTTTAACAGTTCAGAATTTAATGTCCTTGGCACATCACTAGAGAGATGTTCAGCCAATGAAGTACTGCCCCTGGGTTGATAATCCCATACTTCTGTCCCTGTGCTGGAGCACAGTTTTCCCCAGAAATTCAGCCTGCCAGGGTCCCAACTGAACAAGAAGCAGCATTTCCCCAACCCACAGTGCCACTGCTGATGTGCTTAAAGCCAGGCATGTGCTGAATGGGGCCCTCCTCTCTGGTTTCTGCTGTGCTAATGAACCTGTGTGATTATTGCCTGTCACTAAAGCAAATGTTTATTATCTGTTTAGTGCAATAATTCCCCCCCTGTCCCAAGTTTTAGCTCACACAGACACTTTGGTGTTGGCTGTTGCTTTGTGTTATAGAACTATACACAAAGGCTACGGTAAGGTTTAGTATTTGTCATTTTCTCTGGGCTAATTCCTAGATTTGGAAGGATCTCTTAAGGTTAAAGATGGCTGGGGGGGGTGTTTAGGTTCTTTGGTTAATGTTTGTTTCTTTTGTCTGTTTCTTTTTCTTTCATTTCTACACATTCATGCAGTATTTCATGGTTCTAACAAAGCAGCAGTAAAAAAAGCTCTTGAAGCGTGAAAATTAACTGGTGAGGGGCCTCATTGCTTTTTTTAAATTGTAGTTTATTTAAATACTTTTTAAAGAAACAATTAGAGGATCAGATGCATGAATTTTTTTTTAATGGATGCAGATCTTCTATGAGGTGTCTCGAGCTAAGTCTGAGGATTTGTATTTAGATGCCAGAAATGTTGTAGTTGCACTGATTTGAAATGTTTAGCTGTAATTGATAAATATCCTCTTGAGACATAATTTTGCATGCCAAATGACCCCATAATCTCTCTGTAGGTATGTTGATATATTTATGCATTCCTGCCCTTTGCCTCCATGACCTTTTTCCCCTGTCCCTCCATAACTTTGGGTATCTAAAGTGCTGCCAGCTCAGTGCCACGAGCCAGATATCAGTGCTGTGTATTGTACATTTGTGTAGATTATCGGCACTTCTCAGTATAGGTGGGAGGAACCATTACCTTTATTTAACAGTGGTTTTTCTTTTTTGTTGTTGTGTTTTACAGTTCTTTTCCCTGGTTCAGCCTGAACTATATACCAGGCCCTGCTGAAAATACCACCCAACAGTTTTCTTCTGCAGCTTATCCAGTTTCTCTTAAGTGCCCTGTACATATTGTATGTTTTATGATGAGATGCAGTTTCTTAATATGTATTACAGAAACACTACTGGTATTTGCAAATATATAGTAAAATTGTTTTATTGAACTCTCATTTTGGGGGCTTGGGCACATTAACAAATTAATCCATCTGTATAGGGCTTTTGCTGTTGGATAGAGTAAAACTCCCTCCACAATTGTTTGTAGTAGGGCCCTGAGCACTCTGTGTGCAGAGCAGGCAGTGAAATAACCCCTGGTCTTAGCTGGCTGCAAGACTTTGGGCCACAAGTCCCCTCTGCCACGGCAGGTGGCAGCAGCATTGTTGGTACTCTAAGCTGGCACATATTGGAACAAATGCATTTTACTGCACAGGTAAGGAATGTGCCAGCATCCCTGTGTGTATCCCAGCCACAGACACACCCCCAGCATTCCCGGAGAGCCGCAGGGACCGCATTCCATGTGACACGTCAGCAAAAGCCCTACCAAAAACACCCATCCCTTCTCTTTAAGTTTGCCAAAATTTGTATGGTAGGTGTAAAAGAAAACATAGTGAACTGTACCATATTATTAACCCCTAAATCCAACTTTTTTTGTCTTGTGTATCTTGATTTTTCTGTGTGCTTTGTAGTGAAGCAGCCGACACGAGTCGTTGTTCATAAAACAGCTTTTGAAAGTTGAGAGCACTCTCACCCCTGGAGAACCGACTGTGCTTGCTTACGTTTGGTTCATGACTTAAAAATCGAGTACAGGTGATGAAACCTTGGCAGTGTTAACAACAAAGTAGTGTGTATTGTGCTATTTTTTTGCTCTAGAAACTTAACCTTTTGTAGAGAAAAAGGAACAGTCAAATTGTCACCCATTGAAGTTGCATTCTGACAAAAAAAGTTAATGCTAAATATTAATAGCCATCAAGCTTTGTATTTTAGCCAGCATAAGTACTTTCAACAAACTCAGGTGGTGTATCAGGGAGACTTTGCTGGGTGTATTTGTGTATTTGGTGCCTCTGGGCTGGGATGCACTCTAATGCCAGGCTGTTTCCCTGCAGGAGTCATTCCTGATGAGACTAAGGCTTTGTCTCTCTTGGCACCAGCTAATGCCGTGGCAGGGCTGCTGCCCGGGGGTGGCCTGCTGCCCACTCCCAACCCTCTCTCTCAGGTAGGCTGGGCAAACATGGGGTGGGTTCTGCTGCATTCCCATTTAATTGCTGCTGTTTCTTTCAGGACTGATGTGCTAATGGCAATTCCTAGAGCATTTTATCAACCCTGATGGATTGGGACAGCTCTGATGTGAATCGGGGCGCAATAGTGACAAGTTGTTAGATGGGATATCCTTATTTCCCTATTCCCTTATTTCCTGGTATCTCAGGGCCCTGTTTGTTTGTCCTTCCATCCCTCTCACCCATTGTACTTCGCAGATGTGACAAGCGGTAGAGATCTCACAGATTTTAAATTCCTCGAGTCCAAGGAGCTGCCACGCTGTGAGATTCCCTTCATTAATCCTCCAGCTGAGGGCAAAATTGGAGCCTGGTTATGTGAACCTACAGGAATTCATGTGGAAGATGAACAGGGAGAACTGCACATTGTGGGAGAAGCTGGAGTCACAGCTCAGCTCTTGGCAGGGCACAGAATCAAAGGGCAAGAGGCAAATTAATCATAATAAAGCCTCATTAATTCTGCACTTCTCAAAGCCACTTCAGCTCATGCTTAGCTGAAGGACCCCCTGGCCATGGAGCTGCTCAGGAGGGAAGAGCCTAAGTTTAACCTTTGAAACCCAGGGAAGAGGTTGGAAGAACCAGATACAACCCAAAAGATTTCATTCACTAAAAACTCTGCATGTAAGTTCTGGGAATGGTTCTTGAGCCACCTTAATTTCAGTTGTGTCTCTGAACCTCAGGCTGCTCCCAGCCCATCCATGGTGGGATGTGTTTAACACATCCATTTTAGGGGAATGTGCTGCAGAGTCAGGTTTTCAAGCACATTTTGGAAGTGTGCCTCGGGTTTTGGTGTCTGTCTCCATCTCACTTGAAATGGCCCAAAATGAGCTGCTTTGGGGAGCCTTCTGCTCTCTCAGTAGCTTTTTAACCAAATTTGAGACATTTGCAGGGATGCAATATTGTTAAATTGCCTTTTAACATAAACCATGGCCATCTCAACCCTAAACTGAATTAGAAATGAGGTGATTTCCTCAGAAACTTATAATGAATTTTCCCTTTCAGCACTGAAAAGTAACTTACTTTTAAACTATCCCTTCAATGTGCTGGAATGCTTTACTCCTTCACCTTTGTTTTCCCTGCCCCCTGGGCTGCAGAGGGAAATGCTGACACACTGACTGGTTTTTGTCACTAACTGCTGTCTCTGTCACAGATTGGTGCTGTCCCTTTAGCTGCTTTAGGAGCTCCTGCTCTCGACCCTGCCCTTGCTGCTCTTGGGCTTCCTGGAGCAAACCTGAACTCCCAGGTACGTTCTCATTCCAAAACACCCTTCATTGTCCCCTCCTTTCCTGCTTGAAGAGTGGCTTTCATTTATATCAGTTCACAGCCACTGCCTGGCAACTCCAGGGATTGGTTTCTGCTTGGGAAAAGGAAAATCCCCTTGAATATCAAATTAGATGTTGGCAGGGGCCAAGGTATAATTTGGGAATAGCAATGAAATATTTCAAATATGTGTCATTATCAGGCCATGAACTTGCCTTGTTCTTCAAGTAAAAAGTAGTTTGACTTTTTAATTTTGTAGGTGTCAAAAATGTGAGGAAACTTTATTAGGTTGTGAAGCTGAATAAAAAAAGGCTTTTAAGTACTGAGTAATAGACAACTGAGTATATTTGTATCAATAAAAGTATATCAATATATTGAACATTCTATATATTTATAAATAAAATACTTAAGAGGTAAGAACCAAATACTGTTTTACAGCAACAAGAAGTAGCAATAATTTAATGCATTTCTAATGCCATAATTAAAATTTTTTTTATGTATTCCATTGGAAGAACAAGCAAATGATGGTGAAAATTAAATAACAAATGGAAATAAAAAATTTTAAAGGCAAATTAGAAAAATGTATATTTGGGATGATGGAGGATTTTTGTACATTAAACCAGCAGATTGTAACAACCATTTCAAAAATGAAACTTAGGGTTCATTGTAAAAAAAATGAGTGAGGATTAAACATTTTCTTTCTTTCAGTACTACCTCACTGGTACAGGAAGTGACTGATCATCATAATACCTGGATTCTCCTAAGAGCTGTAAAATAGATTTTTCCTGGAATTTTTGGATGTTTATAAGTTGGCCTTGAGGCCTTCAGCGGACAGACAGCTTAGAGAGAGCTCTGTTCTCTTGCAGTAACAGAAGGAACCTGTGCACAGAGTTACTAATACACAATTATCCATACAAACACATCCCAGAAGGGCTTTTTATCCGTTTGTGGTTTTATTCCTGATTCTCTCCAGGGCAGGGCTGGGTTTGGCTGCTGTGGAAAGTAAAGCCCCAGTCACACCCAGCCCCAGTCACACCAGCCCAGTGTGGCCTTTCTTCTTTGCTGGGGGCGTTCTGGTCTGGTTTTCCAGCTGGGAGGGGACATTCCCAGGAAAGTTCTCTTGAGCTCACACATCTCCCAGCCTGGTTTTAACTTTGTTTTTCCCTTACAGTCTCTCGCAGCAGATCAGCTCCTAAAACTGATGAGCACAGTGGATCCAAAGTAAGCACCAGTGTTCCCAAACACTTGTATTGCACTGCTGGGGAATATCCGTGGGGATTCAGTGCCCAATCCCTCTCCTGCTGGAGCTGATGCCAGCTTGGAAGGGCCTTGGAGCGCCCTGGGCTAGGGAAGGTGTCCCTGCCCATGGCAGGGGGTGGGATGAGATGGGCTTTAATGTCCCTCCAAACCCAAACCATTCTGGGATTCCCTGATCCTCTGAACTGGCTCAGTCTGACAATGCAGACCTGCATCCCTTGGATTCCTCAGGCCTGAATTTCTGGAATTTTGTGTTGACCAGGTTGAACCATGTGGCTGCAGGTCTTGTGTCCCCCAGTCTGAAATCAGATACCTCCAGTAAAGAAATAGAAGAGGCCATGAAGAGAGTCCGAGAAGCACAGTCCTTAATTTCTGCTGCTATAGAGCCAGGTAATTCCAGCCTGGAATGAGCCATTCCAGCCAGGATGGAGCTTGGATACAGCACATGATAAAAGCTGATGGTCTGCAGAGTACTGCCTTAATGTCTGTGGTCTGCAGGGAATCCATTTCTTAGGGTTTTAATCATCCTGCAGTGGATGCTCCATGTGTCCTGCAGAAATGGGCTGGAATTAATCCGTTGTTTTTCCCAAAATTCGCTGGTTTGAAGGCTGTAAAACACCCAAGCTTCCCTGAGGGAAGTGCCTGCTGCTGTCTCAGGTTCCAAGGGAACATGGATTTCCTGGCCTCACCACTTGGCACCCTGCTGATGCTTCTCAGGGATGCTTTCCTTTATCTTCATTCCTGATCTGGACAAGTTTGTAAATGATTCTCTTTTTGGAGCTTCCTTCAGCAGGTTGGATTTTAGAACAAGCTCCAGCAGCTCCCACAAATGTCAGAGCCACCAAATCTGAGAGGCAGGAACTTGAACCCTGAAAACACAGAATATTCATCAGTTTTGCAGCCTCCTGATGATTTCTAGGAAAGAGCAGAGCTCCTGCTCTTGTTCTTGCTTTGCTTGAGGCTCTTTAGTGGGAAATTCAAAACAATCATTTGAGAACTTCTTCAGCCCCTCACAAAACGGCAGATTCTGGGATTTTCACAGGGTTTTCCATTGCCCTGCAGCCATCAGCTTTTCACTGACTCAAATGAAGTTTTTTTCTGAATTTTGACTTCTCCAGTTTTGCATAAAGCTGTTACTTGATGTCACAAACTTGTCCCTGTCTGTTGGTTCTGTCGTCTTGTGAAGAGAACGATAGATGGATGAGCCTTGATTTCAAATGGCAAAATCAGGTTGATTTAGATCTGTTTCATGAAGCTCCAGGTCCTTTCCTTTAGAAAATCCTTATGAATACTAAAAGCCATTGGTTTTTCTTCTGCTTTTCCCTTTTCAGACAAAAAAGATGAAAAACGAAGACATTCAAGGTCGAGGTCACGCTCGAGGAGGAGGAGGACACCGTCCTCATCCAGACACAGGTGACTGAGCAGTTCCTTGAAAACACCTCCCAAACAGCTGGAACAATTCCTGCAAAAATCATTCTTGGAAGGGACACTTGGGTTTGATTTAGTGCTCTAAAGATCTGTTGACATTTTGGTATCACCAGAGCCCCTGGGCAGGGCAAGGGGAGCAGGGAGAGCTGTGGATGGAGGCTTGTGTTGCGTTTCTGGGGTTTCCTTGGCCCCGAGCAGCTGGGCTGGGAGCATCTCACAGTGTCCTTTGTGTGACTCCCGTGTTGGTGTGTCCCTGGCAGACGCTCCAGGAGCAGATCAAGGAGAAGGTCCCATTCCAAATCCAGAAGCAGGAGGCGATCCAAAAGTCCGAGGAGAAGGAGATCTCATTCCAGAGAGAGGAGCAGGAGGTCTCGGAGCACATCCAAAACCAGGTACTGGCTCCAGGGAATCCAGTCCTGAGCAGGGCAGGGATTGTCCCCTGTGCTGGCACTGCTGGGCCCCTCCAGGGCTGCCTCCAGCTCTGGGCATCAGTCCAGGGAGGACGTGGAGGGGCTGGAGCATGTCCAGGGAAGGAAACGGAGCTCCTGGGGGGCTCAGCCTGGGGAGCCCCCCCCTGTCCTTCCCAGCTTCCCGTTCCTTTCCCTGTACAGCAGATTAGGAAGTGCTGTTGGATGGTTTGAAAACGACTTAATCTCTTTTCTACTAAAAGGGATAAGAAGAAGGAAGAGAAAGAAAAGAAACGTTCTAAAACTCCCCCCAAAAGCTACAGCACAACCAGAAGATCCAGAAGCACAAGCAGGTACAGAAATGGGATTTTCCTTGGTCTCTGTTCCCAGCAGGGTTTTGATCCACTTCAATATTAAATAGAAAAAAATGGTCTTTGATAGAGCAGCCAGTCTGTGGAAGGTGTCCCTGCCCATGGCAGGGTGGGAGGAGCTGGGCTTTGAGATCCCTTCCAACCCAAACGATGCGTGGCTCCCACTGGATCATGATTCCGATGTGGATGTATCTGGTACAGGCACAGCAGCACCTGTACCACCTGTGTCTGTTAAGATACTTTAATTTCCCTGCAGTGTTTGAGGTAAATTCTTTGGGCTTAGAACAGTTTCTCCTTGCTCTGTGTCAGAGTTGGATGTTCACTCTTCACTCTTCCTGATTCAGGGAATAAATCCAGGCAAAAGTGTTCCCTTTTTTTTAAAAAAACTTCCAAATTTAACTTGCAGTTTTAACAGCTCTCTAGTACCCTGTGAGCAGGGCTGGGATTGGAATTAGGGATGCATTTGTAGCTTTAAAGAAATAAGCACTGATTTCCAAAGCTGCTGTCCCTCCCTGCAGAGAACGGCGGCGCAGGCGGAGCCGGAGCGGGACACGGTCCCCGAAAAAGCCCAGGTCTCCCAAACGGAAAATGTCCCGGTCCCCGTCACCCAGAAGGTCAGGGAAACACTGGGCTGGAAAAAACGGTGTCTGGGTGGGAAACTCCCAAACTGTGACCTACAGGGAAGCTCCCAGGGGATTCTGTCTGGGGGGGAATCTCTGCTGCTTTCACGGAGCTGCTCTGGGGTTGGCTGGGAGCTCCAAGGGTCAGGTGTTCTCGGGGTGGTTGGAGTAGGACATGGCACAGTTCCCAGTCCCTTTGGCTCTGCACAGTAGGAATCAACTGATTTTGGGTGGCCTGGGCATTCTGGGAGCCTATCCCAGGATGGGGAGCTCAAGGTGCTCCTCTGGAAAACACTGGAGCATCGCTGCTCTTACTGTCCAGGATTTGGACTCTGTGATGCCTTTGGGGCCTTTCAGCCCAGGAGATCCCATGGTTCTGTTTGCCACAGCATTTCTCAGCCTTGGCTTTGTGGTGCTGTGCTTGAGCCAGAGCTGAGAAACTGGGATTTGGGCTATTTCCTGAAAGCAGAGGCTGTTCCCTACTTGCACTCTGCCATTTTCCTTTGGGTTTGTTGTGAGCTGTGGGTACACAAACCCTCTGGACACAGTTCCAGCCATGGAACAGGGTGGTGGTGCTGGGCTTCATCCTCTCCCTGCTGATCCTCATAGGCATAAAAAGGAAAAGAAGAAGGATAAAGACAAGGAGAGGAGCAGAGACGAGAGGGAGCGGTCAACGAGCAAGAAAAAGAAGAGCAAAGACAAGGAGAAGGATCGAGACCGGAAATCCGAGAGTGACAAGGATGTGAAAGTATGTTCCAGAAACCCCTGGAGCTGCTCCCAGCCCTGCCCCACATCCCCCCAACCCTGTCCCAGGGGGAGGTGCTAACGTGTCCCTTTCCCTGGCAAAGCAGGTCACAAGGGACTACGATGAGGAGGAACAGGGCTACGACAGCGAGAAGGAGAAGAAGGAGGAGAAGAAGGTGGCGGATGCTCCCTCTCCCAAAGGGAAGGAGCCCGGAGCCGAGAAGGGCAGTGGGGATCCCGGCAGGGAATCCAAGGTGAACGGGGACGACCACCACGAGGAGGACATGGACATGAGCGACTGAGCCTGCCCACAGCCCCTCCACAGTGTGATCCTTTATGCTGTACTTGTTAATCCTCAACCTAGATGTATCCAGCTCCGAGCTCTCCATGGTCTGTCCATCCCAATACTAACTCACACCCAAAGCTTGAGACAGGGACCCCCTGCTCCAGGGACCCGCTGGGGCCGGGCCAGGCCGCACGTCCCTCCCCCAGCACGGGCTGGGCCACCCCTTCCTCCCTCCCTCCCTCCCTGCTTCCCTCCCTCCGGAGTGTCCTGGGCTGAGCCAGCAGGGCCCAGCAGTGTGGGAATGCCCCGGGAGCGTGGCACAACTGCCCTGTCCTGCCACAGCAATGTGGGAATGTCCCAGGAGTGAGGGGAGTGTGGCACAGCCCCCCTGTCCCATGGGAATGCCCCGGGAGTGTGGGGAGTGTGGCACAGCCCCCCTGTCCTGTGGGAATGCCCCAGGAGTGTGGCACAGCCCCCCTGTCCTGTGGGAATGCCCCGGGAGTGTGGGGAGTGTGGCACAGCCCCCCTGTCCTGTGGGAATGCCCCAGGAGTGTGGCACAGCCCCCCTGTCCTGTGGGAATGCCCTGGGAGTGTGGCACAGCCCCCCCGTCCTGCAGCCACCGAGGGGCTGCCAGGGCCTCCCGGACACTCTGGAATTGGCCTTGGATCGCACCAGCTCTTCACGCTCTTGGCTTTAGTTCTGGTTTTAAGCCACATGCTGGGTTTGATTGGGTTTGGTTTCCCAGTGGGTTTTGGTTGGCTTTGCCCGGGGTTCAGTGCCCCGACATTCCTGAGGGCTCTCTCTCCACCGTGTCCCTTCCGCTCCGTCTGGGGCGAGCTGGAACGGGCTGACCTCGGGAAGGGGAATCCTGCCCATGTCCAGCGAGGGAGGTTGGGGGAGCAGCTTCACCCAGGGCTGGGGGCTCAGGAGCTCACCCGCTGCAGCAGGGAGTGCATTTTAAAATGACCTTGGTCTGTTTTTAAAGCAAGTCCATTGACAATGTACTTTTTACTTGATCTCAAGTTGTACAAACAGATGAATTTGTGTTCCTGTCCCGGCCGTTCCCTCCCTCCCGCACTCGGTGATCCCATGGTATTTGCAGAGTAGTTACCCAAAGCTGTTCCTTAGTTCCAGCAGCTCCAGAGCTTTTACTTTTGTGCAGGTAAAGAGACAAAAGTAGCCGACAGTCTGTGCCATGTCGATGTACAGTTTCGGAAAATGTTTTACAAAACTTTGATAATAAAACCCTGAAACTTCAGCTCCTCTTCCTACAAAACTGGTGGGTTTTATTTCCCTGTCACAGTGAAGGAGGAGTTATTTTACTTTTGGGGAGGAAATGGGTTAAAATGGGAATGTGGAGGTTTATGGGACTGCTGAGAAGGATGTGGGAGCGCTGGTGGATGAAAAGCAAGAGAAGGCTCTGGGGAGACCTGAGAGTCCCTTGCAGGGCCTGAAGGGGCTCCAGGAGAGCTGCAGAGGGACTGGGGACAAGGCCTGGAGGGACAGGACACAGGGAATGGCTTCCCAGTGCCAGAGGGCTGGGATAGGAGCCTGGCAGGGATCAGTTGGAGCAGCCTCAGGACCACAGCTGCAGTTACAGAAATCTTTAACTGGGAATGGTTGAAGCCCTTCCTGGAAGTTTTCCTGCCCCTTTTTGAAATCAGCAAATCTGTACCTACAGAGGGAGGCCCTGCTCACTCTGAGCTCAGGGGCTGATGCTGGGGGCAGGAGCGGAAGGCTCAGTTTAAAAACCAAAAACCCCAAGCCCAATCCCTCCAAAGCCCCCAAAAAAAGCCCCCAGCCCTCCCTCAAAAAAACCAAGAGCCCAAACCCAAAAACCCCAATCAATCTCCCTCACAACCAAAAGAAAACACGAAACCAAAAATCCCCTCAAACCCCCCAACCTTGTGCCAGGCCAAAGCCTCTGTGGACATCCCAGGCTTTGCTCTCCATCCCCCAGAACTGTCTCGTCCTGCAATCCGAGGGAGCCCATTCCTGGATGGAGGAGGTGAAATCTCTGGAAGGACTGGAAGCAGCTCAGTGAATTTCAGGCTCTTTTTCCCCCCTCCCTCCCGGGCAGCTGTTCCCAACAGCTCCCTCAGCTCCAGGTGAGGCTGGGAGCTGCTCCCCCTCTCCTTTCCCCATAAAACCTGGCATTCACAGAGGGCCGAGAAGAGGCTGTAATGAAAATGCAGGATTTTATTTAAAAAATGACCAAGAAAATGCCCTTGCAGAACGCAGCAGCAGGAGCTCGTTCCCTCCCCTCCGATCCCGCTCCGGACGCGCGGCCACAACGGAGCCGAGTCCCGGGAAGCGCCGGGACAGGAGAGGGAAGCCTGGATTGCACAGGTGGAGCAGTTTCCAAATCCAACAGCATAGTTTGGTCTTTATTCTAACAATGATACAACCCAAAGTGACTATGAGTGAAGGGAAGAGAAAAACAGGGAGCAGACGACAGGAAAACGCAAGAGGCAACTCGTTTTCCACAGGAGTTACAAATTGTCAGGAAAAGTGAAACTGCAGCATTACAGGAACTGGTTAATCCGGATTAAATAACGCAGTTCTCCTGGTGGGAATTACAACTCAGGAGCAGAGACAGTAAAATAACAGAGGGTTGCTGGGAATATCAACAGAACACGGTGGGATTCCAGCACAAACACATCCGGGGGTGACAAACGGATTCAACGCAGGAATTGGGAATTGCAGTGGTGGGAGTGCAGTGGCCGGACAGCAGCTCCGGGAGAGGAAAACCAGGGAGTTCCCTTTGCCACAGGACAGAGCAGGAGTTTGGAAGACCAGAGGAACAGTTTGGTTCAGAAACAACCCGCGGGATCCTTCCACAGCGAGGTTGGAATTGGGTTGAGCAAAATTCCTGGTTGTCTTTTAAGAGCCATAAAAAACCTCAGGAAAAAGATGTGGTGGGAGGGGAGCCCCAGCCCGGGCAGCCCCGACCCCCAGGAGCAGCAGGATGTGACTCCCACCCAGCCTGTGCCAGCTCCCTTCTCCTCCTGCCTCGGACACCAACTCCCAGCTGGGGTGTCCGGAGGCTGCTCCTGGTCCCCCTGACGTTCCCAGGCCACAGGGATGAGCTGGAGCTGCTGCACGGACACGATCCATGGATCTGTGTTCACTCCCAGGGACCAGACCCTCCTGGAACACCCGGCCTGGCCTTCGGGAAAATGGGAAAACCCGAAGTGAGGCTCTGCTGGGTCAATCCTGCTTGGAAAAGGAGTTTCCCAGAGCCACGGGAGAGGGGAGGGACCCTGTGCCCCACACACGGCCAGGGCTGGGAACACCCCGGAGACATCGGGGCCCACAAACATTCCCTGTGTCCATGCAACACAACCAGTGACAAAAACAGGCTTTAGTGGAGAAAACATGGATATCAACATGGATCTCAACGTGGGCAGTCCCTCGGGATCCACAGGCAGCCCAAGGCTCAGCACAGCGTCCCTCTCACTGAGGATTCCTTGCAGTGCATCCATTGGGAAACCTGCCCGGGTGTCCCTACGCGTGAGAACTCCTCACGCGGAATGTTCAGACAGGAAACACATCCCGGAAGGAGGGACAAGTACCGAGCAGCTCTGGGAGCCTGCAGGGCTGCCTGGGAGCTGGGGGGCAATCCAGGGAATTCCCATCCCTCAGCTCCACAGGGAGGGCAGGAGCAGCCGGGATTCCCTGGGATAAACCAGAACAAAGACAGTTCCAAACCTGTGCCCACATTCCAACACAGAACAAGCCTTAGGAGCAGCTCACTGCCACCCTTCCTGGAAACCCTGCAGGTGGCCCAGGGAGCAGCCGTGTCCTGGGGGGTTAAAATCCCCTGGATCTGCAGCCAGAGGCCACAGGAACCACAGGAAACACTTCCAGGACCTGCCCTGGGCTTGGGGCAGACACCCCACGGCCAGCAGCCCCCAGCAGGGGCTGTTCCAGGGGGGATGGAGCCACAGGAGCCTCAGGCCCATGGAAGGCTGCACAAAACCCTTTTTGTTTTCCAGTTCCAAGCCCAGGATCCACCCTGGGATCCAGCAGTGGCTGCGCTGCCCAGGCCCCACAGCCCCAGCAATGCTTCACGGAGCCAGGGATGAATTTGGGATAACCAAAAATGCAAAGCAACACAAAAAACCAGGGATCCTCCCTGTACCACTGAGGAAAGGGATTTCTGACGTTCACCTTGGGGTGAAGCCTCCTGCCTTCACTGGAATTCCCAAGGAATGGGGTGCCCTGTAGGGCACCGGCTGCGGCTCCACACCTGGCACAGGTCCTGCAGCTACACAGAACATCCTGAAGGGACCCCTGGGAGGGACAAGGGACACCAGGGAGGGACGGGACAGAGCCCTGTGCTGCCCCACAGGCACCGATCCAAGCTCCAGCTCAGCCCCACGGCCATTCCCAGTCTGTCCCAGAGGATCCCACCTGGCTCCCAGGAGCAGCACAAATGGTGTCAGTTCATCCCGGAGGTGTGAAACACACCAGGAATTCATCATTACCTGGGAGCACAAGTTCCATCATTCCCAGAGGATGCTCCACACCTGCCCTGACACAGCACTGCAGGAGTCACTTCCCTTTGCTTGTTTTCCCTAAAGTTTTATGCTGGGTTTGAGTTTGAATTAACAACAAAGCTGCACTGCTCCCCTGTCCCAGTGCTCCCCTGTTCCCACACATCCCAGAACTTCCCTGTCCCAGTGTTTCCCTATTCCCACATGTCCCAGTGCTCCCCTGTTCCCCAGGTTCACAGAGGTGCTGGGAAAGGACCAACCCCACCCTCCCACCCCAGTGCACCTGGACTTTGTCGACAATGATTCCCTGGGCCTCCTCCATGTCCTTTCCCAGAGCAGCCTCTTTGGGATGGATCAGAGATTCCAGCAGTTTGGAATCCCTGCTCTCAGGTGTGCCCGACACCTGGCCCTGTGCTGAGCCCCTCCCTTGTCCCTCGTGCTCAGCACAGCTGTTCCCTCCACTGAGCATCAGTGATCCTCTTCATTATAAACTTTGATCCTTAACTCTATGGAATTCCAGAAAAAGTTTTACCTACAGTGCACAAAGAATATAATTTGGAAAATATTTACATTTTTGTACAACGACACCACAGCACTTGAATCTAAATTTCTTCATACAAACAAATAGCACCATCAGCCTTTTGCACAAATCCTGCCTAACCAACCCCACAAAGGTGGATTATTGTCAGATGAGGAGACTGGAACCACTGGGAATGGGAATAAGCTCGAGGAGCTGGAGTACTAAACACCCATGAAGGAGGGTTGGACAAGATGAGCTTTAAGGTCCCTCCCACCCCAAGCCAGTGTGGGATTCTCTGATTAAAATAAGAAGAGGCAGGAAATGACTGTGGAAACATCCCAATGAAAGCTCCCGAGAGCACCATGATGACCCCAAGTGCAGGGAAAGCTCCTCCTGCATGAAGGGGGAATGCCTGAGCTTTTCCCAGTGCCTCTGTGCATCCCAGTTTTCCAGGCTGCTGAGGGCACACACAAACTGGCCTGGTGGTGCTTGGCCTTCCTGGGACAACTCTCCCAAGTGAGGGTCAAAGAAAGGATTAACAAGTGACATTCCTGGCCAGGCAGCCCTGGAGTGCTCCCCAAAACCACAGGGAGCCAGGCAGGGAGCAGAGAGCAGCGAGGGAAGCGGGAATGAAGGGATCAGGCAGGGCCAGCACCAGGCTGGGCCAGTGCTCCAGAGGTGCCTCGTTCCCTGCAGGGCACAGCTGGCTCTGCCCTGGGTTGCAGGAGGAAATCCAAGTGTCAGTGGTGCCCGTTTGGTTCATTCATCTACAGCCAAGGCATTCCTTTGGGATACCTTCCAACATTCCGTGGCTGAGCTGTGAGCTCAGGGAACAGGGAGCACGGGAAGGACGGGGGGCTCACCCCCAGCCCTGGGCCCAGCTCGGTGCCAAGGTCCAGCAGCGCCTTGTGGATCACCACACGTGTAAAAAATTTAAAAACCAGCAGCTCCTCCCAGCTAGGGGTGGCAGCTCCCGGGCCAGGACTGGCTGTGCCAAAGGGAATGGCAGCAGGAGGCTCTGGGAAGCGGGAGCTGGAGGGGCTGGATGCCCAGTGCAGTGCCAGCACATCCGCACTGCTGCTCGTTCCCTTCGCTGCGGGCTCGTGGAGTTCATCCCTTGCTGTGCCCCACGGCTCTACTCTACTGTGGGTGCAGCCATTCCCTTTCCCTGGGATGTGGATATTCCCCAGGAACCTGGCAGTCCCGTTAGAGGTCCGGGAAGCGGCTGGGATCCTCCTTGTAGTCGTCGGGAATGGTGAAGATGGAGTCATCGAACTCGTCGTAACGGAACTCCTGGAACGTCACAGTGGCCGTGATGGTGGGGAACACCGGGATATCTGCAGGGCAGGGAAAGGGCACACTGAGGGGCAAGGAAGAGCCAGGAATGGCACCAATCCCCAGCCCTGGAAGGGTCCACGGCCAGGCTGGATGCGGCTTGGAGCAACCTGGGATGGGAGGGATTTTGAGGTCCCTCCCAACCCAAACTGCTCTGGAATGCTGTGCAAATATGGCAGAGGTAGAGCACAGCCTGCCCGGGATTGTCAGGTTCACACAGCTCCCTGCAGTTCCAGGAATCCTGTATCCCTTAGGAAAGGGGCTAATGCTTTTGGGCAGCTTGTGCTGGGATCATCTATCCCACGAGTAAGTTGATTTTACACATTTCCATCTGTTTCAAATGCAACAGTTTTATATTTTTCACTAAAAGTAAATCTATCACCAGTAATCCTTGAAGAAAAGGAAACACAGGAATGTTAGAAAATATTCCACACCTGAGAGCCTCCTCCAATACAGGAATAATCCAGCACATCCCACTGCCCTCAGAGCAAGGCCCCAGCACTCCTGTGCTCCTGAAATCTCCAGCAACACATTCCGAGGTGAGAGTTCTCTCCCAAATCTCCAAAGAACACCTTCTGAACATGTTGCAGGAGTAAGTGCACGTGTTTAGATCTGGATTGGATATTAGGGAAAATTTCTCCATGGAAAGGGCTGTCCAGCCCTGGCACAGCTGCCCAGGGCAGGGGTGAGTCCCCGTCCCTGCAGGGATTTCAAAGCCATGTGGATGTGGCACTTGGGGACATGGGGCAGTGGTGGCCTTGGCAGTGCTAGGAATGGTTGGGCTTTTCCAAGCCCACATTCTGGATATTTAAAGCCCCAGGACTTGCTGTGTGCTCTTACCTAATTTGACAGGAAAGCCTGGTGGAAGCTTCATTTGAACAAATTCTCTAAGTTTGTTAAAGTGCTTGAAGGGTGCAATGACTTCTAAGACATTCAACAACCTGCAAAGGAGAGCAGAGCCTGTGACAGATCCTCCTGCCACACCTTGTCCCTCTGGAACAGGAAAACATGATCCTAAGGGCCCGGGGAACAGAGGAGGTGACAATGACATTGTTCCCCCTCTCCACTCCAGGGTTTCAGGGTCGCCCCACATCCAGCTCCCAGTGATCCAGAATTACAACAAGCCAACATCAGGACAGCAATTCCTTGTCCTCATTTTCCACAGGAGATGAGGGATGAGGTAGCACCCCCCTCCTCCACGGACATGAGGAACTGACCTGCCTTTGTGCTGGTTTAGGGGACACAATTTTGGGCTAAAACTTGTTATGGGGAAAACCATTTCAGAATTCTGTGGGCTCAGGCCCATTAGGGAGCAGTTACTGATAACCTTGCCCAAAGCTCTGCTCCTTATCAAGCCAGGTAAGGGCTTGGCTCCTCCCCCAGCCACAGCAGCTCCCAGCTCCCCACAGTAAGGGATTCCTAGCTCAACAGCCTGACTGCACTCAACAGCCTGATTTTTGTACTGCCAGCTCCCACTCCTGGGGTCTGGAGGACTCTGCAGTTCATGAAGACGTTAAAACATTCCCTACAGGAACAACACCCATGGCCAGGAGCTTGGACTCACGATTCGATTCCTAACGGGAATTCCTGGCTCATTGCTATCGTGGCTTTGAAGGTTTTCTTGCTCTCCTTGCAGACCAGCTCCCTGCCCAGGTGAGGAGCTCTGTGAGGGAGAGGGAGAGGCAAAGTCAGTGCTTCCCAGGGAAACCGTGAGTTTAGAGGAAGGAAAAGAGCCTTGGGTTGGAAAACATCAGGGAAGAATCCCTACTTTCAAAGGATTTGCTTTATTGTAAAGCTGTGCAGAATAAAGATAAAAAACCCTCTTAATTTAGATAACTCTGAGTTCTGCCAAACCAGGAGACAAGACAAAAACAGGGAAACTACTCCAAGAAAATCTTCCAGCAATGCCTCATAAACATGGTGTTAATAAACCCTACAGGAAGTGTCTACTAACCACTGCCCAGAGATGCCCACGGCAGGGGATGGAACTGGATGGGCTTTAAGGTCCCTTCCAATCCAAAGCATTCGAGGATTCCCTGCCTGTAGCTGAGGCACTGCCACTGTTCCCACACGCAGGGATCCCCTCCCAGCCCTCTGGAGAACAGACACCAAACCCAGCGTTCCTCCCTCCCCACAAAACCACACACAAGCAGCACCCACCAAGTGGAGGATACAGAAAGCCCCACCAAACGCCCCCAGCCCCATCCCAGGAATCCAGAGGTGTCCCTGGGATCCCTGTCAGCTGCAGCAGCACTCACTTGCCACTCTCTGCAGAGATGTACTCCTCCCAGGAGATGGTGTTGGGGGACGGCGGCGTCAGCGACTGCCGGCGCACGGGCTGTGGGACAAACACGGCTCAGCTCTCGCTGCCTCCTGTCCCCCCTCAGCCCGACATTCCCTCCTGGAACTGCCCCTCAGCTCCAGCAACAGCCACAAAGCCTGCCCTGCTCATCCCAGGCTCCTGCTCTCAGCCCCCACTGAGGTGTTTGGCCTCCAAGGACACTTTCTATAGGATTGGACTGTGCTGCTCCACCGTAATGAGTTAATTCAGGGGTCTGAGCGCCAAGGCAGCAGCTCCAGCTCACACAGAAATAAATTAATCACTTTAAAAGCTCTGTGTGTGTTCCCAGCTGAAGCCTGGCTCGTTCTGAAGAGCTCTTCATCTCCTGGTGCTAATCACAGGCTTCCTCCCATTTTAATGAAGCTCAAAGGAACACGATTGCCTTTCTGGCTTCCCTTTCATTCCCAACAATCAACATTGGGTCTAAAAGAATCCGAAGTGATTTGCCACAGCCAAACCCCTCATCTCTTCTAAGAGACAAATTAAATCTGAATACCCAATATAACCACAGAAATCCCTCCCTGTGTGCACTAATCAGGGTAATTCATTAATGCATCACCACAGTTACACTTGTGGGTCATGTTTATTGTTTTTAAATTACGCCAATCAAAAGAAAATAAAAACATTATCTATGTATTTTGCACAAAGACTGGTGTGCAAGGTTATTCTCCCACATCCTGGGAACAGTTTATCAATTATACCTCAAAATTTTGCTCCATGAGGTTGCCCCCTTTGCTCAGGCTCTCCATGATCGCTTTATTCCGAAGGATGTCCTCCTCACTGAGATGTTCCCTTCTTTTCCTGGATTCCAATACAAGTCCGTTCACCAAGTAGAAATCTGCCAGAAAATTTCCTACTCTCTCCTGCACGAAAGGAATTGGGACATTAATGACTCACAGAAGATAAAATAAAAACATTTCAATTCTTGTGTATCCAATAATGGCAATAAGGGGACTTGGAGATTGAGCTGGAATTCCCCCAGCCCCCACATGGGCTGGCAATGGGCAATCCCAGAACTCCAGCAGGAACAGGTACTTCTTATCAAGGGAAGCTTTAAGACAGAGATTGTTTAAGAATTTGAGTGAAATCCCTTTCCAGAGCACTCGCATCCCTGCCTTTCTCTGATGGGAATGCACAGAATCCTTCCTGCACTCCCCCTGGAATCAACCTGCAGAGATCAGAGACTCCTGGAATGAAGTCATTCCAGTACAATCTGTCCTCCCCCTGCCCAACAGCTACAGTATCTTTCTTCCTAGTTTCTCCTTCTGAAGGCAGTCCAGCAGAGAGATTCCACATGGAATGAACTGGTGACAACTGGGGATACAGGGAGAGGGATTTTTCCTTTGTCCTGAACATCTTATCCTTTCAGAATCCTGGATTGGTTTGCATTGGGAGGGACCTCAAAGCCCACCCAGTGCCACCCCCTACCAGGGCAGGGACACCTTCCACTATCCCAGGCTGCTCCAAGCCCTGTCCAACCTGGCCTGGGGCACTTCCAGGGATGGGGCAGCCACAGCTTCTCTGGGAAATCTGTTCCAGTGCTTCTTCCAGCCCCTTTCCCTCCTCCTTCCTGCCCAGCACCAGGCTCTGAGCTTCCCTCCCACTCACAGTTTTGTCCTCCCTGAAGAGCCACCCTGTCTGGGCCCGTGTGAACGTGATGGATTTGGTGGATAAGGTGGCAGAGTAAATATCACTGCTCATCAAAATGTCAACCTCCTCTTCTGTCTCCATCTCAGATTCCTGGAAGAAAAATTCCAAAATACTCAGCAGAACTTACAAACAACGATTACTTCTTCTAAAAATACACAAATAAATACAAATCCATAAGCCTTGTCCTTTGGATCTTTTCCCAGAAGCAGTATTTCCTGAATTTTCAAATGGTTTTATAAAACCTCTGGCCAAATGGTTTCCAAATAGTTTAATCTTGAATATTAATGTGAATAAAGCATCCAAATGGGATTTATCCAGCAGCTCAGCAGCCACACCCTTTCCAGAGGCAATAATCCATCTGTTTAAGTGATTGGGGGATAAAGCTGTAATTAAAGACTTGACTAATTACAGGGGGTCCAGTGAGTCACGTTGTTATCAGCTGAACTGGCCATGGAGTGACTAAAAGGATGCAAAGCAGTGGGAACGGGTCTGAAAACCCACCTGAGGACACCTAAATTAAGCCCAGTGGAAAGATTAAAAGCAGCACATCATAATTTAAACCATAATCTTTCCAATCCACTCCTATTCCAACTTTTCCTCCATCAGAAATCTGGATTCAAAGCTGGTTTTCCTCACAAAATTCAACGTCACCTTCACAGCTCAAGTTGGAACAACTGAGGGAAAAATTCTTTGGTTTGCAGTCCTTTGGGTCTTTCTGAGGCAAATTTTGTTCAATACATTCCCAAAAAAGCCTGGGATGTGTCCCACCCCCTTCCCAGAGCTTTACCTCGTGATGTATTCGCTGGTAAACTTTTTGCTCATTGTCTAAAACTACAAAAGATTCGGAGGGTGCGGCGTCACCGTTAAAAATGAAGCTTAAATCCCCTCGTTGGCACTTCATGTCTGTAAAGTCTATCAGAGTTGTGTCCAGCCTGTGCAAACAAAGCCACATTTCACACAAATGACCCATAAACACAGGAGGAAAATCAGCTTTCAAGAAGAAAAGCAATTTTTTTAATGGCAAACAAACACATAAAGGGCTGAGTTTTCAGAGGATTTTGTAAGTGAAGCCTGGATGCAGAAATCAACAAAAAATTGCTATAAAGGTCAAGTTTTCTTCAGAAAATTGTATTTGATACTGCCAGCATGAGGAGGGGAGAGAATTAATTCAGTGTTACACATTGAGAAACAACTCCTCAGCACTGTCCTACACAGCCCCTGACTTGAGTAACAATATTGGGACATGACCCAAATTCTGAAGAGGACTAAGAAACAAACTCTTTTTTTTAACCTGACTTAGTTTCATTGCTATTTCTATTTTTCTCCCTCACCAACACAAAGGAAATGCTCCTGCAGACCTGAATAACTGGAAGAAGATGGAGCCAAGGCCATGGATCTCTGTAGCAATTCACATCCAGTATTGCCAGAGCATTTGTTTCTCTTAAAAAGGTGGTTAAAGAACCTGAACTGGGTGACTTCTTCAGCTCCAAGTGGTGAGGGGGTTAAAACTCCTCATACATTTGCCTCTGATTCCAAGGAAAAAACTTTTCTATTTATCTATTTCCCCTCAGTTCAGCCCTTGTACAGGCAGAGCACTCAGAAATGAGAAGGAAAGTAACAGCCCCAGACTCAAATTTCACCTAAAAATTTACTTTACACACCCAAGCTACACCTTTAATAGAGCAAAACTTTCTACAGGTTGAATCTCCAGGATCATATTCTTGCCTGTTTTAAACTTCGGCCCCTGAGGAAAATGCCAGAGAATACATTTGATTCCAAACTAAAGCAGTTGAAGAGCTGAGGTTGAAAAGACTCTTGAAACCCCCCACTGAATTTGTGGATTTGTTACATTAAACACTTTAAAGAGAGAAATTGTATCACTTTGTTTTTTTAACTACAGACTGGAGCAGCAACATTTCTCCACAAAATACTGCAATTTATTTGCAATTGTGTTATAAATATCCCAACCCCTGGTTTTCACTGGCATGTCTGGCAGATAAAGCCTTATCCAGCTGAACTGCTCTTGCTCTATATTTAAGTTAAATTCACCTCAAAGGAGATAATCAGAGAGCCTGAAATTCCAAGCCACAGTGCTGTGTCATGGATGTGCCCAGACTCCTCAGGGGATTCTGTCAGGCCCACTGGGATCCAGCTTTTCCCTGGCACACAGGTATTTGGGTACAAAAGCAGCACTCACCTGATATTTATACCTTGTTTGTGTATTTTACATGCATCAGAAGGCAGAATTCGGGAAAGTAAAGGCACTAAGGGAGGGAGAGAAAAGGCAATCAGGACACTGAGATCCCCCTGCAAAGTATTCCCATTAAAACCATTCCATCAGTTTGATTCTGGAATGTGTTTTAGTACAAATACAGCATTTTCCATCATCATCTCAGTCAAACACAACCAACACCAGGGGTATTTCTGTTTGATAAAACCAAATTGTAATTGCACACACTGCTTCCAATATCAGCCAGAATTTCTATCTCCATCACAGGTAAACCATTTATAAATTCTAATAATTCTGGCTGTTCACAATTTGAGTTCTGGCATTTGACAGTTTATACATTGCACCAACTGAAAGCCTGGCTCCAATTAAAGCAGAAAAAATGGTCCAAAGCATTAAGCTTGGACTAAGCCTTTATTAAAGCACACAGAATCATGGAATCCCAGACTGGTGTGGGTTGGGAGGGACCTTAAGGATCATCCCATTCCACCCCCTGCCATGGGCAGGGACACCTTCCATGGACCACGTTCTTAAAGCAAACAGCTCCTTCCCTCCCTTACTGAGTCACTGGATGACAGAAGAGAATTCAGCCTCAAAAGTGAATAACCAAAAAATAAATCTGGAAAAAGTTGTGTGTCCTTTCCTTAGGACTCAGATCTTGAGCACTGGACTGTGAATGTTTCAGCACAAACCAGAGGAGAACAAGTGTGCTGCAGGCTGATTGCATTATCTCCCTGAGGGAGGGACATGGAATCACTCACCCCAACTTTGAAAATCCCAGTGAAGCTCTAGATAGAAGTCACCTAGCTGAGAAGAAAAGAAGAATGTATTAACAAGCTTTTGAGGCTAAATAACTGTAAAATTTGCTGAAACACAGGCAGAAGTTGTGTTTGGCAAACAAAGAAAACTTTCTCGAACATTGTACTTGAATTTACACTGAACTTAAACATTACTGAAGCTTTAGCTGCAGCAGAATTAATAATGGTACAATGATGTAACTCATTTGAACTCACATTTTTAATCATTTTTAATACTAATTCACACTACCATCAAGCCCTGGATTGCAAAAGATTTATTGTAAACATGTGTTTAAAAAACACCTATGGAGCTCTCTGCTTGCTCTGATTGATCCCATCCAACCCCACGGAATTAGAATTAATTATACAATAATTAATGAGTCAAGTTTCAGGCAGGAGTATTGCAAACACCCATTTCCACTGGCCTTGTGGAAATGTGCTGGAGTCATCAGGTCAGACCTCCTGTGCCTCCAGCCAAAGCCAACCCCATCACGAGGGTGCTCAGGGATCACCACCACAGCTCAGCTTTCAGAGGGACAATTTCATTAACTTGTGATAAACACCTGCATTTCTGCAAATTGCTGCCCCCAAACTGAGCAAAATTTCACTGTGCCCAAGGGGAATTGGCTGCTGGATGCTGATGGAGAATGAAACCAAAAATCCCCTCCATCACTGAGCAAGTGTCATCTGGGGACTGAACAGACCAGGAAATTATTCACTGATACAAGACTTAAGAAAGCCCTAATGATCTAAAGAAATAGAGATTCTTTAAGTCTGAGATTGCAAAGATGACGAGCAGGTCTGTCTTACATAAACCTTTTATTTGAATTTCTAAAAGTTGAAAGGAAGCATTATCTTAAAATAAATATAATTCTGTGACCTCTTAAAACGGAGCCAAGATTGCTTTTAAGAGCAAAGGATTGGTAAAAACATGGAAAAAACTTCCTGACAGTTTTCCAGAGTGTCCATACTCAGAACACAAGCCACTGCCTTCCACCCCATCTGTTTCTGTCAGCACAACTCACCTCTTTCAGGGCTTTTAACAACCGAGGTCTCTTCTCTTCAACACTTTCCCTGGACTGCTGCTTGAGCTTCCTCAGGAGTGCTGAAACTGCACAGGAATTAATCCATGAACTCAGTTTGTTTGGTAATTACAGGTGAGTGCCTTACTTGAAGGCTTAAACCCAACAATGCAATGGAACATTTCATCAGACCTCTGAGAAATTAATCCCAGTTACAGTAAGTGCACATTAACCTGATCTGGTCACCCCAGGAAGAAACTGTTTGTAAAATAAACTAAATAATCATGCCAAGAGGGTTTTTACACAGGTATTAGTAAATATGTGGGTACAAATACATGGCATTGAATATGTGTGACATCTGCTCCACTGAGAAAATCAGTAGTGAGGAGCTGACATGAGAATGCTGTTGGTAGATTACAATTTAGTGCATTAATATATTAATAATACATTTATAGATGTAATATATAGTGAGTTTTCTGCTATAGGAATGCACCACCACACATGGCAGTACCAAATACTGTTAACATCCACCAGTGAGTAGCACCAGAATAATTTCCCTCTACTACTCCATGTCTGAGGTGAATAAATAATATTTGAATAATAAATAATAAATTATATTTCCCCACTGGCCTGTTGAGATGCAGCCTAAAAGCCACATCCCATTGGCAACTGGTACAAAAACAAACCTGTGACCACAGGGAGCAGCTCCAAGGAGATGATCCCACACAGCTAAAATCCATTTGGATCCTGTCACTCCCATTCCAAACCTGGAATGCTCGTGCAGAGCTTTCCCAATCCCTTCAGTCTGAGCAGAGTTAACAGTTGGCTTATGTAACCCAGTGCAACTTCTTATCACGGAAATGGATGTGCCTTATCACGTTTAGACATAAAATGTTCAGCTGATTAAGAGAAACCTTTCAGAGAGCTCAAAGAGCGCTGTGGGAAAATAACACATCTTGAGAGCTTTGCCTTCCTGTTCTGAATGAGCCCCAGTTTGGGATTAATTGGCAAATTTGGATGAAGGAAGAGGTGCTTACTCATCTGTCTGTCTCCATAGCTGATGGCTTCGGCCAGAGGGCTCCATCCCTGAGCGTTTTTCACCTTTACTGGAGCATTATGGGCTAAAAGCAGGTGGGCACATTCTAGGACAAAATATCCACAAAATATCCACAGTTATTAACAGCAAACATCAGGGATGCAGCAGGATCAGTCAGAATAAAACTCTACTAAAGCAATGCATATCAGAGATATTACACAGATTATCGAAACACGTATCTGGAATCTGACTCACTCTAACAGACAAAGCCATCTATGCAAGTCCTTCCTGCACTCCCCTGTTCAATATTAGCACTAAAAATCATTGCTGATCAGCCACCAATTACATAACACTGCACACTTGTCCCTCCTGCTACGTGGATTTTGCTTTTTATAACATTTCTGCATGTCAGATACACACGCCACTATGGAACAAGGATATTTATATTTAATGGATGACATCAGCTCTCTCCGCTTCACACACAAACCCATGCACCAAGAGATACCTCAGCGCCTTCATCCCTCTCTGAGGGCTGAACGGACCATGGGGACACGGATTTGGGGCAAGTCCCAAGTCCATCAGGTGTATGGGAGGCAGAGGAGGCTGAGGCACCAACACATCCCTGTGTCCCAGAACAACCTGGGGAATCTGGGATTTAAAGAGGGCAAACAGGCGCTGCTGTTCCAGGAAAACCTCAGAGCAGGTGTGTAACCCAACTGTACCACACAGCTGCACTTGCATTCCCTGTCCACAGGTGAAAAGTGACAGTGGAATGAAAAAATTAAGGAGACAAGGAGGGTTCCAGTGTTCCCATGTGCTCCTTGGAAACGGTTCTTCATTTTCCAACCACAGGGAAACCTCAGTACACGTCACTGAAGCCACCCTGAGCTGTCTGGAGCTGATGGAGCAGGCCCAGCTGGAGCTGGAGCTGAAGGAATGTCTCATCACCAAGACTGGGACTTCCTGGGTTATTTTCCTACCACAGGTGCCACAGGAAACTGCACTGGTCATTCCAGATGCAGCAGCTGTGAGTCAGTGGCAGGCTCAGAGGCTGGGGAGGAAGAGATATTTCCCTGCTGAATGAACTGTCTCCTGTGGGAATAAACAAAGGCCCTGACTAACCCAGCCAAGACACCGAGGGATTTTTATGGTTCCTTAAACACAGTGCCCAGGACAAGAACATCACTCTGCAGGGAGCAGGCAAATAAGCTTGGAATTACCAGCCGGATTCCATTTCCAGTTCAATAAACAGGCTGGGAGAGCTGGGGGTGTTCACCTGGAGAAAAGAAGGATCCATGGAGAACTCAGAGCCCCTTGCAGTGCCTAAAGGGGCTCCAGGAGAGCTGGAGAGGGACTGGGAATAAGGAGTGACAGGGAAGGGGGAATGGCTTCACTGCCAGAGGGTTAGAGGGGATATTGGGAATAAACCCCAGATTTCTTTTCCCACTCTTCTCCAAATCCATGTGGCATCTTCTTCCCAGAAAACCTCACTAGCTTGAAACACAAGATTACATCCCTTTTTCCTCTTGCCCCCAAATCTTCAAGATCACTTGAAGAAGAAACAAAACAAATGGTTCTACCCACCTTTATGTCCCAACATCACAGCAAGATGTAAAGGAGTGTTTCCTAAAATAAACCATAGAAATAAAAGAGATTAGATTAAAGTTACCAGAATCCATTGCAATCCCTTCCTTAAGAAACCCCAGTTCCTGCTCTAACCCAGAAACACACCAACACCCACCAGAGGAGTGACATTTTTCTAAGCAACCCTGTGGATTGTAATTGTCAAAATAAATATTTCGAGACACATTTCATGGGCCAAGAGAGGGTTTTTAATGATATCTTGAAACTCACTCCAGGCAAAGAGGTCCAGTTGTGTCTCTGAGAACGACACAACCCAAACCCCACTGCTCCCCATGGGCTGAAGGGTCTGATCCCTTCACAGCCTGACATATCTGGGTTAAAAGCTACTCACAGATATGATACTGATTAAAAATTTAACAGCCTGTTGTATTAATTTTTCAAAGACTGAGTACTCATTTTTTACAACTACAGCACTGGGCATATTAAGAAGGAACAGCACCTTCACTACAAAGCTGCCTTTTGGTTGTTTCCAAAGAAAGCTTTGGGGATGATCAGCAGCCTCTCAAACCTGCCCCCATTTTCCTGGCAATGCTCATGACACAGGTGGTATTTGTGTTGTTAAATATTCACTGTGAGGCACCCAGAGCTGTTTTTCCTGGATTAATGCTGCTACCAGGCTCATGACACACTTCATTTAGGGAGCTTAAGGACGCAAAGTTCTTCCATTTAACTGTATTTTGCACATTTAAACACTCTCTTAGAGCAGTCGAGAGAAAAAATGCTGCAGAACAAATTTCTTGTGCAATTCTAACACACACACACTTGATTGAGAGTTATTTTCTAACTTCCATTTTGTCAGCAGGAAGAACCTGCTTTGTGCAGAGGATGTGCTGCACATCTGGGAGAGGCTGCTACAGAAATGCCAGCACCCTGCAGCATCATGGAATTTTGGATGGAGATGGAAACTCTGCCCTGCTTGCCCAAGAGGGGTTGAAAGGGCTGTTCAATGTGTCCTGCATTTCATCCTTGCAGGACACTGACAGCATCCCAGGCAGCCACATCCCAGCTCATTATACACTAACCCAGCTAAACTCCTGCTTCTATTAATAGCTGCTCCAACATCTGGGAGCCAGCACAGCACTGGGAATCCTGGATGCTGCCAGGCTCTGGTAGGGATGGAAATAGCCTTCCTGAGGAGCACGTTTGAGAGGGAGCCACACCGTGTGCTCAGGAAATGCAAATGATGTGATCCATGGGAAAATGCTTTCATAGAATCATGGAATCACAGGTTGGAAAATCCCTCCAGGATCACTGAGCCCAAGCTGTTCCAAATGCCCCCCTTGTCCCCAGCCCAGAGCCCTGAGTGCCACCTCCAGCCCTTCCTGGGACACCTCCAGGGATGGGGACTCCAAACCTCCCTGGGCAGCCCCTGCCAAGGCCTGAGCACCCTTTCCATGCAGAAATTCCTGGTGCTGTCCACCCTGAGCCTCCCCGGCCCAGCCTGAGGCCGTTCCCTCTCCTCCTGTCCCTGTTCCCTGCCAGCAGAGCCCGACCCCCCCGGCTGCCCCCTCCTGTCAGGGACTTGTGCAGAGCCACAAGGTCCCCCCTGAGCCTCCTTTGCTCCAGCCTGAGCCCCTTTCCCAGCTCCCTCAGGAATTCTCCAGCCCCTTCCCAGCTCCCTCAGCCTCTCCTGGGGCTCCAGCCCCTTTCCCAGCTCCACTCCCTGCTCTGGACACACTCCAGCCCCTCAAGGTCTTTGTTGGAATGAGGGGCCCAGAACTGAACCCAGGGTTTGAGGTGAGGCCTCAACCAGTGCCCAGCACAGCTACAGCCCCCTGTCCCAAGAAATCAGTGCTCCAGCAGCTCCTGGAATCCTGCCTGTGCACATCCAGGCCTGCTGGCACAGAAACACACCTCGAACACAGCACCTGTCCCCACACACATGTGGCCTTTCACCTCTGCTGAGGCACCTGCACACCTACAGAGAGCCAGGGCTGTTTTTTCCAGCTGTTTTCCAGCAGAAATTCAGCAAGAGGATTTGTCTGTTCCAGGATTTAAGCTCTTAAATGCATGTTATAATAAAACTGTAAGTCATCTACTAGGTGTAGCTACAGGCTTCTCCCAGGAAACTCATTGTTTGAGAATAATGACACTGGCCTTCCTCTGGGCAGTGATTTGGAGGCTAATTTAGGGAGCCGGGCAGGCACTCAATTAACACTCAATTGCTTTTAGCAGAACAGCAGGAGTCTCCCATTCCACAGGATTTGGCTTTCCTGCACTGAACCAACACTAAAACAGGCCTGGATTATTAACAATAAGTTCTCTCTCCCCTCTGTCCAATCCTTATCACATCCCAGGATTCCTCTGGTGTATTTCTGAGCAAATGATCAGCTGGAGTGTCCCCCAAATAATTCCCAGCTCCAGTGTGTAAACAAGTGACAGATGGAATCAGGCAGGAAGAAAACAATAACAAGGAAATGTTACTCAGCCCTTTGGAATGTCAAGCCATCAAGAGGTTTGTTGTGGGTTTTCTTCTGAATAGTTCAAGTAAAAACTTGGAGGAAGATGGTGAGTCAGAGATCCCCAAAGTGTCCCAACTCTAAGCAGAGCTGGGAAAGCAAAGAGGTATTAACTGGAGATTTATATAGGATATATATGGATTAAAAAAGGATGGAATCAATGTTTGTGATACACACTGAGGGTGAAAGTGCAACAAAGAGGGATCAGGAAGTGCCTTCAAGTAAAGATCTGGAGCTGCTGCTGCTGCTGAGTTGCTTGAAGAGGAACTGGAGGAGGAACAGGGAGAAGCAGCAGCAGGAATAGAGCGAGTGGGAAAAATCCTCCCCAAGTCTGCTGCTTTCATTCTAGCAGGATTTGCTGGAATGAAGGTGGCAGGATAAACAGATCTGTAGCTGGATTTGGAACACTGCCCTTAGGAAAGCGCTGTGCCAGTTGTAGGGAACACTCCTGCCCATCCTGGCTGGGAGCTGAGCCCTGTGTTACTCTGCATCCCTCAGCTTCGTTCCAGTGCCCAATGCCACCACAGATACAGCTGGAATTCCCGATTCCATCACTCCTGCCATCGTGCCACTCCCAGACACCCTCTATCTTCGTGTCCCTTTTGAATCTACAGACCACAATTAAGCACAGCCGATCTCCTTATCAGAAACACAACACAAGTGTCCCCTTTATCACAACTTCTCAGACACCACACACGTGGAACTTGGAATTCTCCAGCAGAAACGGATCATGTTCCTCTTGAAACACGTATTAAAAATAGAGATTAAAACTAACCACGAAGGTCAAGCTGATCCCCCAGGCTAATTTATTTGTTAACAGTATAAAGCATTCCCCAAATTAAAGTGTTTTTAAAAGGCCTGGCAAGACATTCAATATTTACAAATTTCAGAGCAGCACAAGGATCAGATTCCACCTCTGCCACTGCCACTGCTGTGGACAGAGCATTTGCAGAGGAGCAGCCATGAACAACTCTCTCAAAATCCAGAACCACAGCATTTAAAAAGAAAGGAGAAAAAAGGTTTGGTTTTTTCTAGCCTGAGGAAATATCAAAGACTGCCCTGCCAACAGCCAAAGGAAGCGCTCATCATCCCCCAAAGCAAACAGGTGACAGCTCAGACACCTTAAAAAGAACGAATCTTTTAAATGCAATGGGATCTTGGACACAGAACAACACCTGGGCAGAGGCAGCTCTGCCAGGACAGTGCCGGTACTGGAGCTAACACTGCTCATTCATATTACGAAAATCATGGAATTACGGAATGGTTTGGGTTGGAATGGACCTTAAAGCCCATCCAGTGCCACACCTTCCACTGTCCCAGGCTGCTCCAAGCCCCAGTGTCCAGCCTGGCCTTGGGCACTGCCAGGGATCCACAGCTGCTCTGGGCACCCTGTGCCAGGGCCTGCCCGCCCTCCCAGGGAACAATTCCTTCCCAGTATCCCATCCAGCCCTGCCTTCTATCAGAAGAAGCCATTCCCCTTGTCCAGTCACTCCATCCCTTGTCCAAAGTCCTTCCTAAAGGGGATTCACACACCCTTAGGAAACTCCCATATAAAACTCCCACGAATTCCCTACTTCCCCATTCCGCACCCGCACCTCCCGCCCCGGCGGGACGCGGTCCCGAGCCCCGGATGCCCCGGTGTGTCCCGCTCACCGTGACTGTCCTTCTGGGCGATGCCCTGGGTGCGGATGAGCGCCGAGAGCCGCCGCACGTCCCCCTTGAACACGCACTCGTGCACGGGGAAGGGGCCGCGCTCGGGCCCGGCGGGAGCGGCCCGGGCCGGCGGGCGGTGCCGGTGCGCTCCGGGCCCGCGGTGCCCCCCGGCCCGCCCGCCCTTCCCGCCCGTGAAGGCGCCCCCGGGCGCCGCGGCCGCCTCGTCCTCGCCGGCCGCCAGCAGGTCCCCGTCCTCCTTGCTGGGCTTGTGGTCCCTGCGCAGCGAGCGGAGCTTCTCGCCGGTCATGGCCGGCGGGAGCGCCCGGAGCGCTCGGAGCCCGCGGGGCCGGTCCCACCCGGAGCCCCCGGAGCGGCCGCAGCTCCGCCCGCGCCTCACGGGCCTCGGCTCCGCGCCGCCATCTTGCGCCGCCGCTCTCGCGAGACTGCGCCGCACCGCGAGGGCGCGCGGGCGGAGCCACGGAGTGACCGGGAGGGGCGGGGCGGGATCCGCCCCCACGGGCACGGCCTGAGGGGCGGGAACGGGGGTCGGGCATCGATCACAGCAACCACATCCTGAGGGACGGGATCGGGGATCGGACACCGATCCCAACGGGCACGGCCTGAGGGACGGGATCGGTCCCAACGGGCACGGTCTGAGGGGCGGGATCGGGGATGGGATCGATCGCAACAACCATATCCTGAGGGACGGGATCGGTCCCAAGGGGCACGGCCTGAGGGGCGGGAACGGGGATGGGCTCGATCGCAACAACCATATCCTGAGGGACGGGATCGGGGATGGGATCGATCGCAACAACCATATCCTGAGGGACGGGATCGGTCCCAACGGGCACGGTCTGAGGGGCGGGAACGGGGATGGGCTCGATCGCAACAACCATATCCTGAGGGACGGGATCGGGGATGGGATCGATCGCAACAACCACATCGTGAGGGACGGGATCGGAGATCGGACACCGATCCCAACGGGCGCCTCCTGAGGGACGGGATCGGTCCCAAAGGGCACATCCTGAGGGACGGGATCGGGCACCGATCCCAACGGGCACATCCTGAGGGACCGGGACAGATAGAGTCCACGACTCCCTGGGCAGCCGTTCCAGTGCTTTTCCACCCTCCTCGGAAAGTTCTTCGGGGAATGATGGGACCTGGACAAGTCTTCCTCAAAAACACGTGCGGGGAAAGGGAAAAACGGGACAGTCCCCTTGTCGTAGTGCGAGCCCTTGTGGGTGCATTGTCAGCTCAGAAAGGACCTGTTTGGGTCGGAGCTTCCCAGCTTCCCACAGCACTTCCCGGTCCTGGGCCAGTTCTGCAAGTTTCTGCTTCCAGTATGGAATGAATAACTGTAAAAGTGATGATGTCCCAAATTCCTGGTAAATTGGATTTTTTACTAATTCTTCCAGGGAAAACAAGCCCCAAGTTGCCAGGAAGACCAGACCTGCTGTGATAACAGAACTGCCTTCCTGCTGACCTCATCTTTCCCCAGCTTGCATCATCTCCCTCATCCCAAGTGGCCAAGGAGAATTCCAGGCAGATTTTGGAAGTCTGTGCCTGTTGTCCCCAGCTGCTTCCCACACAGCTTTTTACAGTCTTAACACAGACTTTTAAGTAATTTCAGGAAAGAAATCCCAAAGATTTGTTTTTGCTCTATACTCCAGTGGTCTTTCCAATGAGATTTTTCTGTCTCTCCTTGTTTTTTGAGGAAAGTCGAACCCATTTGCAGGCAGAATGTGAGAGGCTGGCTCTGTCAGCAGTTCTGATGCCTCCTGTCTGTTCTCCCGTGCTGGAAACACACGCGGAGCACAGCTGGTCTTGCGGCAGGGATGGATTGGCTCAGGTTTTAGCTGATGTTAGAAGCCTCACGCTGCATTTTTAATTACTGGAGGCATGAAGTCACTGTTTACCAGCTTATTATGGGCTCCCTTATTCACCCCACAAATGGAACCGAGGCATTACTCATGGGAAGGGCTCTGGGAAAACTGCTGTTTGTAGGGAATCCCAACTGTGGGATTATTGTACACTTAAAAATTCTTGAGAATGGGTTTTTTTGTCCGTCTAACTTTCCTACAGGGAGCAGATTTGTCACCACGGGATGGAATTCCTCCCTCCTAAATCCCAGGTTTCTGCTTGTGTGCTGGAGCGTGGCCCTGTACACACCCCAGGGTATGTTCTGCTTAGATCCAGCTTTGCTCAGACTTTATCCATATTTTTGTTGCAAAGAAAATGTTTCCTTAAAAAATCTGATATAAAAATCATTCATATGTGGCCTTCAGCACATATGTGCTCTTTGTCTTCAGATGCCAAAGTGCTGTTCCATGGACGTCAGTCCATGCGAAACAACCTTGGCAGGGAGACCCAGTGAATTAATTTTTAATCACAGAATCCCAGACTGGGTCAGGCTGGAAGGGCCCACAGTGGCTCCTCTGGTGCCACCTCCCTGCTCCGGCGGGGTCATCCCAGAGCCCAGGATTGAGTCCAGACAGGTCTGGAATATCCCCAGGGAGGAGACCCCACAGCCTCTCTGGGCTCTGCTCAGGGCTGGCCCTGCCCAGGGCAGCAGTTCTGCCTCCTGTGCAGGGCAATTCCTGGGCTCAGGCCCTGCCCGTGGCTCTGGGGCCGCTGCCGGGCCCCGGAGCAGAGCCCGGGCCCTGCCCTGAGCCCTCCCTGCAGCCAGGGACACCCAGGGCTGAGGGCCCCTCTCAGCTGGGGCTCCTCTCGAGGCTGAGCAGCCCCGGCTCCCTCAGCCTGTGCTGGGCACGGAGCTGCTCCAGGCCCTTCCTCAGCTGCGCAGCCTCCGCCGGCCCCGCTCCAGGAGCTCCCTGGCCCTGCTGGGCTGAGGAGCCAGAGCTGGGCACGGCACCCCAGAGGTGCCCCCAGGGCTGGGCACAGGGGCAGGATCCCTCCCTGCCCTGCTGGGAATGCTCTTCCCAATGCACCCCAGGATCCCATTGGGCACCGCTGGCTCAGGGACAGCTCGCCGTCCCTCAGGATCCCATTGGGCACCGCTGGCTCAGGGACAGCTCGCCGTCCCTCAGGATCCCATTGGGCACCGCTGGCTCAGGGACAGCTCGCTGTCCCCCAGCACCCCCGCGTCCTTCCCCAGAGCTGCTCCAGCAGGTCCCCCCCAGCCTGTGCCGTGCCTGGGGTTATTCCCAGGTGCCGAGGTACTCCAGGCAGCGCTGCCGGGCAGTCAGCACTCTGCTCCCCTGCGGATCAGCCGCGTGCTGCCGGATTATTCCCGGCCATTCCCAGGGAACGCCGCTCCTGGATCCCGGGAAGGCTCCCCGGCAGCGGCCCCACAGCGCGCGGCGCGCGGGCGCCCCCCAGCGGGCGGGCCCCGCCCCACCGGCAGCCAATGGGAGGGCGCGGAGGCCCCGCCCCGCCGGCGCCGCAGCCAATGAGGAGGCGCGGAGGCCCTGCCCCGCCGGTACCGCAGCCAATGAGGAGGCGCGGAGGCCCCGCCCCGCCGAGCCCCCTGGAGCGCTGAGGGCCGGTCCCACAGAGCCGCGGCCATGGCAGGCGAGGGGACCCGGGGCTTTCTGCCGCCCTTCAAGCACTTCGCCACCAGCGCCATCCACGCCGGCCAGGAGCCCGAGCAGTGGCGCTCCGGGGCCGTGGTGCCGCCCATCTCGCTCTCCACCACCTTCAAGCAGCGGGCGCCCGGCGAGCACGCGGTGAGTGCGGCCGCCACCGGGGCACCGAGCCCGCCACGGGGACAGCGGGTCACCCACAGGGACACCGAGCCCCCCTCCCGGCCCCAGCGTGGCCCGGCCGGGGGCCCGGGAGGCGGCAGGTCCTGGGAAGGGGAGGGAGCTCCCGGTGCAGGTGTTTCCCCACGTGGCAGCTCCCGGGCAAACGCGAGCATCTCGCTCCGCCGGGAGCGGGGCTTTCGCCAGGGAGGCTGTGGAGTCTCCTCGCTGGGGATATTCCAGAGCCGCCTGCACGCGACCCCGTGCCCTGTGCTCTGGGATGGCCCCGCTGGAGCAGGGATGGGACCGGAGCAGCCGCTGTGGTCCCTTCCAGCCTGACCCAGCCCGGGGTTCCGTGTTCCCGCAGCGGACGGGGATCGGGAGAGGTTGGGATGATTCCCGTGTGAAAGGCGGGGGAAGGGGAGCAGGGAGCACCCAGAGCCCCCTTTCTCCAGGGAGCTGCTCCAGGGCTGCCCGGAGCCGGGGATCTGGGAGGCTCTCCCTGCCCTGCTCCCGCCGCAGGGCCCAGGCAGGATCCCTGTTCCACTACACACGCTTTGTGTAAGAGCCTGCTTCAGTTTTCCTTCCAAACCGAGGGAATATTTCATAAGGATTTTGTGGATGCCCTGTAGAAAGTGCTGGAAAGGTTTGCAATGAGCTATGCTGGAATTTCTGACAGGACGTGGCACAAAGCTGCCACTCCTAATTCAGCACCTGCTCCAAACCCGTGCCGTGCTGGTCGGCAGGAGGAATTTGCCTTGTGATCCCTCATTCCACACAGAATCCCAGCTGTGCTGAGGAGGCCCGCGGGAGGAGTCACGGTGCTGTATCCTCAGCCTGATGACAGGATCCATGTTCTTGCTGGGAGCTCTGCAGAGCGATCTGCAGGATTCCTGACTATGAGGAAGTTGTCCTTAAAGAGAAATCCTAAAAGCAGGCAAATCCCAGGGTGCTCAGCAGGTTCTCTCGGTAACAACTGCATCTGTGCATGCATGAGTGGTGTTTTCCTTATTAAATTTCCCCAGAATTTGCATAAAAGCTGTGGCACTGAGAAACGCATGGGTTCTCAAAAACTGAGGAGTTGTCCAGTGCCCTGTGGGTGTGATGGAGATGGACACACGTTTTTCCTGAGAATTTCCTCCAGAGAGGCTGTGGAGTCTCCCTCACTGGAGATAACCAGAACTGTCTGGACAGGATCCCGTGCCCTGTGCTCTGGGATGGCCCCGCTGGAGCAGGGATGGGACCAGGGGACCCTCATGGTCCCTTCCAACCTGACCCAGCCTGGCATTCTGAGGATGGTTGGACTGTGCAGCCCAAGCCCTTTGCTCCCACAGATGGATTCCTAGGGAAAAGCAGGAGAATGTGGCTCCTCGCACCAGTGCCCCCCAGACCCCTTTCTCTGGTGGGGATTCCCAGCTGGATGTGCCAGGACATCTTCCTGCTGCTCTGGGAGGAGCTGGATGCCCTCAGCCAGGGCTCTTTAGAGAGCCTAGAACTGCTGTTGTCCCAAACTTTCCCAGTGCTCTCTCTGATGTTTTTTCTTATTCCCATACCAGGGTTATGACTACAGCAGGTCTGGGAACCCCACCCGGGATTGCCTGGAAAAGGCTGTGGCCACCCTCGATGGAGCCAAATACTGTGAGCAGCTCATGGGTTGGACGGGGCTTGGGACAGCCTGGGACGGTGGGAGGTGTCCCTGCCCATGGCAGGGGTGGCACTGGGTGGGCTTTGGGGTCCCTCCATCCCAAACCATTCCAAGATTCCGTGACCACGGCTCTGGCTGTTGGTTGTGGGCAAGAGCAGCTCCGTGCTGGGCAAGAGCCCAACGCTTCTCGTCCAGAAAAGTGACAGGACAGGTTCTTTTCAGAGGCAAAGCGAGGAAGGCCAAGGCAAGTCTGACTTGTTGTGTCACATCAAACACGGCCCATCTGCCACTGACTCCTTTCTCTTCCAGGCTTGGCTTATTCCTCTGGCTTAGGAGCTATTCTGAACATCTGTCACCTGCTGAAGACAGGAGACACAATTATATGCATGGATGATGTCTATGGAGGTGGGTACAGCACCCTGTGGCTTCAGTCTTCATTGTGCAAGGGATTAAACCTGCCTGTGGTTCTCAGGAACTCTGAATTTCCCACGTAGGACCTCACTGTTCTTTGAAGCCTTTTCACTTTGTGAGGACACAGATCCCCCTGTCTGATCTGGATGTTGAAATAATCTGTTGGCACAACATGGAGGCTTAGAAATACATAACAAGGAATCCATGTTTGAGTGAGGGGAAATGGCAGCACCTTTGTCTTGGCCAGGTTTGTTTGCAGAGCAGGAGCCTCTGCAGCCCAAGGCAGCAGCACTTCCCAGTGTCTGGTGTTTCTCCCAGCCCTTCCCAAGGTTTGGCCCTTTCCCAGCCAGCATTTTGTCTGGTCTGTTGCAAACAACAATTCATCATTTCCTCCAGAAGCACAACTTTGCTCTGTTGTCCCCATGTCCTCTGAGCACTTCAGTGCTGCCCCAACCCACTCTTTGGTGTTGACCTTGCACTGTTTTTATCAATCCCTGTTCCAAACAGCTCCCCAGTGGCAGAGTGCATCCAGCACTGCCAGAGTCCTTCCACAGGCTGAGCTCACTGCAGTTCCCAGGGACATTCCCTGCTCATTAAAGCCTCAGCCTGGGCTGGTTTCTGCAGGGATGAATTTCATTGTTTCTCCTCTGCTTTGGTTTGTTATGAAGAAAGGGTTTCCTTGCAGAAGAACCACCCAAACATCACTCAGATGTTTCCTTCAGCTCACAGACTGCACCTCCATGTTCCATCCCTTCATGCTTGGATGGAGAACTGAGTCCCTGGGGAGAGCCTTGGCAGAAGGCCCCAATCAATCAGTTTTTAATCCAGGCAGTATTTCCTGGTAGTGAGTGCTGCATCAGCACATCCATGGATCAACTGTTGCTGCTGGATTCTTTTGTCTTCCCAGGGAAAGGCCTCAAGGTCAGACAGGAAGGAATCCTTTTTAATGGAGGGATGGGAAACAGTAGCTGGAGTCCTCCCCTTCATTCTTCTTCTCTGTTTAATTTCCTGGTCAAAAACTCCCACACTGATTTCCAGTACTTCATCAATCACTCTGATCCCACATTCCCATTATTGCTGTTTCAGGATCATTAAACCTGCAACAATCTTGAAACTTTGTAAACAAAGAAAATAGACATGTGCCATTTCTGGTGTGCAGCATAAAGCTGTGCCCTCCTGACTGTCCCTGGGTGGTGCAAGAGGCTGGAGAGCAGGGAATGAAAGTTAAGGAAGTTGTTTCATTTTGTGATTTTTGGGTTTTTTTAGGCACAAACAGATATTTCAAGCGAATGGCCTCAGAAAATAATTTGAAAGTAATTTTTGTTGACTTCACAAAACCAGAATGCCTGGAAGCTGCAATCACTCCAGAGACCAAGGTAGGGGAGAGGGAAATGGATTTTAAAGGGATATTAAATTGTTGTGTTCTTGCAGCTGTTGAGCTGAGGGGGGGGCAGCTTGGGGCACAGCTGGATCCACCATATCCCGGTGTGCTGCCTCATGGAAAACATCTTAAGAAGGGCAAAAACCCCTGGAGAGAGAGAGGAGGGAGAAGGTGAGAAGGAGCAGAGGGAACCCCGAGGAGCCCGGAGCCGGAGGTGCTCCGTGGCACTGGGTGGGTGATCCCTGCTCCAGGGGCAGGGAGCTCAGCTGGGAAAGGGTTTGGGACAAGACTCAGTCCTGGCTGTGCGAGGCCTTCTCCAGCTGGGATGCCCTGGGGATGGTGCCAGCCCAGCGGAAGGGAAACCTCCCTGAGCCTGGAGGAGCCCAGCTGAGGGCTGCCCTCGCTGCAGCAGGGCCACTGCCCGGTCCCGCTGCACAGAGCCCGCGGGGAGCTGACCCCAGTGAGCACCCAGAGCCCTTGGGGCTCACCCAGCACTGGGAGCTCTCTGACCTGGTGTTTTTGTTGGGTTTGTGCAGCTGGTTTGGCTCGAGACCCCCACGAACCCCACGCTGAAGGTGATCGACGTCCGCGCCTGCGCAGACGTGGTGCACAGGTACCCGGGGGTGCTGCTGGCCGTGGACAACAGCTTCATGTCTTCCTACTTCCAGGTGTGTCACCTGTCCCAGGGGAGCTGGAGACACCTTTGGAAAGGGATTATATCAGATCTACTTCCCAGGAGACCCAGCTAAGCCCTGGTATTTTAGGTGTAAAGTCACCCTTCTTGCAGAGTGCAAAGTGCCTGGTTTTGTTCAGGGTACTGAGATCTTGCTGAATTAAGAGAACTCTGCAGAAAGTGTTAATGCTTAGCTCAAGCAGCTCTGCAGTTGGCCTGGGCCATACCAGAGGCTTGGTGATTTTCCCCTGCAACATATTACTCACTTTAGAATTCTCAATTTCCTCCAGAAAGGGCTGTGTGGAAGAGCACAGGGAGCTGGTTAATGTGTCTGGAGCAGCCTGGTGTGGAGCGAAAGCCAGTGCTAATGATTAATTGGTGAGAGCAGTAGGTGATGCACCACACTGTGCTAAGAAAAGGAGAATATCACAGTGATCTGTCCATCAATACTGAATGTAAAAGGCCTTTTCCATGGTGGTTCTGGCTGTGCATCTCCACATTCCCTGGGTGGAAGTCTGTGTTTATTGTGGCACCAGCAGTCTTTGCATCTGCCTGCTTTGTTACATATTGAATGATGCCCCTTACTCTTTAGAATGTGTTGATATCATGTGCACAGTCCCTTAATTAGCAATTGATTAAAAAACTGGCACTGCCCAGCACCTCTTGCCCATCCACCTCCTGGTTTGTCTCGCTTCAGGAGGCACCTGGGGAGAGCTGGGAGCTGAGGGGACAGAGAGCTGGCAAAGGAACCTCCTTTCCTCATGCAGGGCAGGATCTCCAGCACCTGGAAAACAAAGCAATTCTTTTGCTTTGCAGTTTGAATCCTTCATTTCCTAAGGAAATGCACTTTATAGAGTAAATTCCATTATTTGTCCCTGCCTCAGCTGAGCAACAGAACTATTTTTCCCAAATATGAGCTGCATGTTGGATGTGTTCAATCTCTTCTCTCCCTGGAGCCCGTGGGAGTTGGAGCAGTGCTTTTAAATCCCATTTTCTTGTGCTTACCATGAATTCAGAGTGCCTCCCTGTCCTGCTGCTTTTAGCACACGTTCTATGGTCATCCTCAGGTCTTTGTGTTTGGTTTCTCCACTTATTTTTCCTGTGTAAGCTCACGGCCCTTTGGAATAGCTGGGAAGGAACCTGAGTGCACACCAACTTCATTCAGAGCTGTGCCTTTCCTTTCCTTTCAGCGTCCTTTGTCCCTGGGGGCTGATATTTGTATGACTTCTGCAACCAAATACATCAACGGTGAGTGTGGGAGTTCAGCACTTCCTTGGGACAGGGATGGATGGGATTTTGGGAAGGAATTCCTGGCTGGGAGGGCGGGGAGGCCCTGGCACAGGGTGCCCAGAGCAGCTGTGGCTGCCCCTGGATCCCTGGCAGCGTCCAAGGCCAGGCTGGACACTGGGGCTTGGAGCAGTCTGGGACAGTGGGAGGCGTCCCAGGGATTTTATTAACAGTGGGGGTTTGTGGCAGGACCCTGGAGCAGCTGGAGTGGCTGATCCCATTCTTGTCCCCTGTCATTTGTAGGGCACAGCGATGTTCTCATGGGCCTGGTCTCTGTAAACCGGGATGATCTCTACGAGAGGCTGAAATTCCTGCAGTACTGTAAGTCCAGACAGGGAATTCCTGACAGGAATCCTGTTCACATCCCCAGCTCCTGCTGGGGAGGGAGTGCATGCACACAAGTGGGAAATCTGCCTGGGAATGTAACTTAACAGAACTGGGAAAAGCTCAATTGAAAAAACTCCAGTATGAAAACTCCAATCAAATGAGAGACGTTGGTCTCCACTTCCTGGGCGCTTTGGGAGCGTTCTGGGGCACATCCTGAAACCATTGGGGTGCCCACCTGCAGTTAGGGGGGTTTGGAACTCACTCGCCCAGCAGGATGTGCCCACTGCAGATTTATCATCTCTGTTGATTCCAACCATTTTCCGGCCTCTTCATTGCCAGGAGTAAATTCCTGTCCAGGGTTCTGCCCTCAGCAGAGGCAGGGAAGGTGCTTTGTGCCCAATGAATGTAATCCTTGAGGCCTGAGCTTGTTAATTGGCCTCATTAACTGGCTCCCCAGTGCGGGAGATGAGGAGCAGAGATTGCCTCGGGTGTCCTCCCACTTGTTGTAACCTCAGAAGTGCTGGAGATGAGGCCGCGTTTGGCTTTGCTGAATGCAAAACACCGGCGCTGCTGAGCTCTGTGGAATTGTGCTGCCGTTCCCACAGCCCTGGGAGCTGTCCCCTCCCCCTTTGACTGTTTCCTCTGCAACCGGGGGCTCAAGACTCTGCACATCCGCATGAAGCTGCACTTCCAGAACGGCCTGGCTGTGGCCAAGTTCCTGGAATGCCATCCCCAGGTGGAGAAGGTCATTTACCCAGGTGGGTGGGCAGGACTTGGGAGCATCCCGGGGGAGGGATTTGGGAGCTGTGGTGCCCCGTGACTGGGGCTGGGTGCCCAGCTCAGTGAGACTGGAGCTGCCCCAGCTCTGCACTGGAATTCACTGGGAATTCTCCCAACTCTCCCCCTTCCAGGGCTGCCTTCCCACCCCCAGTACGAGGTGATGCAGAAGCAATGCACGGGCTGTCCTGGGATGGTCACCTTCTACGTCAAAGGGAACATCAAAAATGCCTCTGCCTTCCTCAAGCACCTGAAGGTAAAGGCAATAAAATCACCCTCAGAGGGAGCTGGAGCTGCCCTGCTGAGGGGAGGGTGGAAGTGGCTTTTCTTGCCTGGTGCTTTGGGTGTTCCCGACTCTGAATGGGGATCATTTGTCCCTGGGGGTTAATGAGAGGGAGCAAAGGGACGCCTCGGCCCCGGGAAGTGTTGGTTTGCTCCCAGGGCGAGGAGGCGTGTCCAGCTGAGCCCAGGAGCTGCTGCTCCCGAAGGGCTTCCTGCAGGATGGGGGAGCCGGGGCTGGTGCAGCTCCGCCCGGGGCTGGGATTGTTGGGGTGTCTGTGCAGGGCCAGGGGCTGGATCAGTGATCCCTGTGAGCACTTCCAACTCAGGATATTCCAGGATCTATGAACTCCCTTTCCATGCAGCCATGACCTCCTTTCCCTTTCTCCTATAGGTGTTTACCCTGGCTGAGAGTCTGGGTGGCTACGAGAGCCTGGCAGAGCATCCGTAAGTTCATCCTTCCATCTTCAGAGCCTCAAAAAGCTGCAGAGCACCACAAAATTCCCACTGTTTTCCAGCCCCCAAAGCTGTTTTCCAGCCCCCAAAGCTGTTTTGCCTGTAGTGGAACTCCAGGACTGTTGTGCAGCACAAAGCCAGGGCAGACCCCAGAGGGAGGGAATTCTGGGAGAGTGCAGGGATGGAGGAATTTTGCCTGGAGGGCTGAGGCACAGCTCGTGTCCATGCAGACAGTCGCAGAAGCTGCTGAGCCTTGGGATAAGGAGCAGCTTGGATTGAGGAATGCCGTGCTCCCTGCTCACACAAGAGGGCACAGCTCACTGTGTGCACCCGGCTGCCTCTGGCTCCCTGGCAGGACCCAGGATTTTGATGGAATTGGATTGTTTTACTCAAAGCCAATTTGCTTTTTGGGAAGATACATGGAAATTAATGACTGTATTTCAATGCTAAATCGTTTCACTTATTGATTTCAGATTAACAGCAAACCCTGGACCCCTCCAGGAGCTGACAGGAGCTGGTGCCAGTGACTGAGCACGTGGGGAAATCCCTTCTTGCCTGTGTGCTCTGTGGCTGGAGGGGATAAACCCTCCAGAGTAATTTGGGACAGTTTGAGAAGGCATCTGAGAAAGCAGAAGTGAAACCAGGAGGTTTTGTACTGGAGGTTGCACATTCCCCACATGCAGAGCTTACAGCTCTTCTTTAGAATAAAAATACAGCTCTGGAAGGAAGAGGAATGGGATTTTCTCCTTTTTAAATTCCAGATTTTTAAGTATCCACTTCTTATTAATCATTTGTGTCTTGGAAATACAACCTGGAGACGCAATTCCCTGGCTTGTCAGCATTCCCATCATTTCCAGGAGCTGCTGCCAGGAGCTCTTTGCAGCTGTGGGGTCGCACAAGCGGCACAGAGGAGGTGTCAAATCCTGCTGCCTTTTCAGGGGTGCTGGCAGGGAACCAGCTGGGTTGGTTTTACCAATTAAAGTCCCAAGTTCTTAGGAAAAATTCTCTTTTTTATCCCTGCAGGGCCATCATGACCCATGCCTCAGTGCCTGAGGAGGAAAGGAAAGCTCTGGGAATCACAGACACCTTGATCCGCCTCTCAGTGGGGCTGGAGGATGAGGAGGATTTGCTGGCAGACCTGGCCCAGGCCCTGGAGGCTGCGGTGAGTGGGGTGTTCCCCTCCAAAAATAATCCCCATCCAGCCTTTCCCACTGGCTGACCCTTCAGCCCCTCCCAGATGGGCCCTGGGGTGTGGCTGGAAAGCTCTCCCTGCCCGGTTTCCCTGTGTGCCAGGGATCCAGGGGCAGCCCCAGCTGCTCTGGGCACCCTCCCAGCCCGGAATTCCTCCCCAGTGTCCCATGCAGCCCTGCCCTCTGGCACTGGGAAGCATTCCCGGGTCCTGTCCCTGCAGCCCCTGCCCAAAGCCAGCCTGCCCCGATGCAGAGCTGGGCAGATCCGGGTGTTTGAAGGGGGAGTTTGGTCTGGGGGAGCGGCCGTGGGGGTTTGGGGGGCAACGGGGAAATGTGAACCTGCAGCAGCTGTGGAGGTGTTGGGTGCTCTGCACAGGCAGGAAAGGTTTGTTCCTGTGTTTTCTCTTTTTGTGTCTGGTTGTTTTTATTGGGGGGGGTGTTGGGGTTTTTTAGGATAGGGAAACTTATCACCAGTAACTCCCCAGATTGCTCTGTGCCAGCACAGAGCATGAAGAGAATCAAACGCTAAAATGTGACTTTTGCTTGTGAAAAGCAAAATCAAAATGTGTGGTTGATAGAGGGGCCGAGCACAATGATCCCTCCCTTTGCTTCCTGCAGTTTGCATAAACCCTGAGGGTCAAAAAGGAACTTGGAACTGGACATGGCTGTGGACGAGGACACGGAAAACCAAACCACTCTTGCTTTGCCTTTGCTTTTGGGAATTCCAGCCTGGATTGCCGGGACTCTCCCGTGCTGCTGTTGGGTTGCTCTCCCTGGCTGGGCAGGGACTGTGCTGGGCACAGCCTGGGCTCTCCCTGGAATGTCTGGAGCCAGGAGCTGTGTGGGAGCAGCCATGGGCACCCCGGGCATGTGCTCCCTGCTCTCCAGCAGAGCTCAGGGCTTCTCCTGCTGCTGCTGCAGGGTTTGGGGCACAGGGGCTGGTTCCTGGTACTGCTCTCAGTTCCTTCTCTTCTCACCCATCAGCTCAGCGCAAAAACTTGATTGACCTCAGATTTATTTTTATTCAGTTTAATTTAATTTAATTCAGTTGGAGATTTGCTTAAAACCTTTTCCTTCTCTTGATGTTTTATTGAAAATGAAGTCCAACAGCTGGTAAATAATAACTTTCTAAGGAGGAATCTCTTTTTTAAGAAAAAAATCATGTGCTGTCATGGGAATTATTGGAATTATTTTAATAAAAATACTTTTCCTTTCCTTGCATGTATTCCCATGTGCCTGTGCTCCTTGTGTTCAAAATCGGGGCATGGAGTGACCCCGGAGTGGTTGGAATTTTGCTGTGGGAAGTCAGGAGGGCTGGAGCCGGGGTGAGGGGCCGGAGCTGAGGCAGGACAATTCTGTATTGGCCACACCCAGAATAACCTTCATTGCACAGAGGGATTAAATCCTGCGAAAACCAAGGTGAAGGCGTTCCCACCCAAACCCACTTAATTCCAGAGAATCCCAGCCTGGTTTGGGTTGGAAGGGACCTCAAAGCCCACCCAGTGCCACCCCTGCACCTCCGAAGCACCTCTGATATGAGGCGGGGCCAGCGGCCCCAGCACGTTAATTACTGGTAAGTAACGAACTGGGATTAATGAGCTTCTGTTAATTACTGTTAATCGCAGTTGGGTAATTAACGCCTGTCGAGGTGCTCGGGGCGGGATCCGAACCCGTGGCCTGCGGAGTCCCCTCAGGCCGGCCCGCCGCTGGCGTCACGCGCCACGTGCCCCTGTCTCGGCCAATCAGCGGCCGCCGGCGGATTCAAACGGCGGGCGGCGGCGGCGGCCGTTGTGCGCGCGGCGGGGCCAGCAGGGGGCGCTGCGCTCCCCGGCGGAGGGGCCGCCATGGCCGGGCCGGGGCCGGGGCCGTACCGCGCCACGAGACTGGTGAGGCACCGGGACAGCGGGGGCTGCTGAGGCACCGGGCCGGCGGGGGCTGCTGAGGCACCGGGCCGGCGGGGGCTGCTGAGGCACTGGGCGGGGCTGCTGAGGCACCGGGCCGGCGGGGGCTGCTCAGGCACCGGGCCGGCGGGGCCGCGTGCGGGACTCGGGGACGCGGCTGCTGCGGGGGCAGCGGGGCGCCGGTGTCACCCGTGCGAGTGCTGGGGGACGGGAGGTGGTCGTGCCCCTCGGGCCTGCTGTCACGACATGGGGGGGGCTTAGGGAGGGTCCCTGCCCGCTGCCGCGAAGTGTGGGTGCCCTGGGGCCCCCTGCTCCTGTCACGGCACGGGGGTACCTGGGGCCGTCCCGCGCCGTGCCCGGTTCGCGGTGTGTGCGTGCCCGGGGGTGCCCTGCCCGCTATCGCCACGGGGGGGGTGCCCTGGGCCCCCCCCCTGCGGTCGCGACACGGGGCGCTCCGGGACTCCCCTGTCACGACATGTGGGTGCCCCGGGCCCCCCGCCCCGTGGCCCCGATCCTCGGGACGCTGCGCTCGCCGCTTCAGCTGCCGCGCTCGCTCCGTTTCCGCGCAGTGGAACGAGGTCACCCGGCACTTCCGAGCGGGGATGCCCCTGCGGCGGCACCGGCGGCGCTTCCGCTCGCACGGCGGCTGCTTCACCGCCGCCGAGGCCGCGGACTGGCTCCACCAGGTGCTGAGGAGCAACAGCAGCTTCGGGCCCGACGTGACCAGGCAGCAAACGGTGCAGCTGCTGCGGAAATTCCTCAAAAACCACGTCATTGAGGATATCAAAGGCAGGTGGGGAGCTGAAAACCTGGAAGACAACGGTGCCCTGTACAGGTACTGAGATTGAAATTATTCCGTGGCCCTTCAGATTGAGAATTTTAATTTAAAATGCTCAGATTTGTAAAAAGAACTTGCTTTGGGTTGAGCGTTTTGGGCAAAAATTTAATTATTAGCATCATATTACACCTCTGAGTGTTCTGCTTTGCTCCTGTGTCCATGCTTTTGTCTATCCGAGGTTTTTGCTGGAATACAAGCAGCACTCCAGTGCTTTGGAGTGAAGCCAGAGTGTTTTGTAGTAGCTCCCTGCTGGGTTTGCTTCTCTTGGACCTTTTATACAAAGTCCAAGTGGGAAATAGAGCCAAGCAGCTCTGAAATGAAAGCTATTAAAGGCCCTCACTTCTCACATTCTGGCCTTTCTCTGTGCCAACATCTTCAGCTTGACTTTGGCATCAAGATGAACAGCCCAAAGCTACTTTATCATATGATAAATTTTAAAAATCAGTGTTTTCCTTTTGATTTTCCTGAATCTCTTCACAGTCCTATGGAGTCACTTTGGTATGGAGTGAGAGTTTTCGTTTTGGTCAAGTCATTTATTTGATTACCGACCAATTCTAAATGTATTTAACATCTCTCCTGTTCACTACAGATTTCCTTCAACATCTCCAGTTAAACCTCTACCAAGCCCACCAAGGGAGAACTTGGAAAACTTCTCTGGAGACAAAGGAAAACCTTTTAAACTGCCCAGTTCATCCAGGAGGGCTTTGAAAAAACCGGAGTTCCTGCAGTCTCTGGTAATAGCTTCTGTTCCTTACAGGATTGCAGTTGTCTTGTATCATCTTTACTCTTTAAAAAAGTAAAACTAGAATCTTTTAGTGACACTGTTCTGTTGTGGCATCTTGCCTTGAGAACTCATTTGGAGGTAAGGAATTAAGAAATAAATTGGTATGGGAGGGGTTTTTATTTTGTTTTGGGTTTTCTTTGTTTTGTCTCAGTGCAGAATTATCCCTGCTCAGGATTTTAAAGTACTGGGAGGGCTGGAAGGTGAAATTCTAGAAATTGTGTGCACAATATGGCCTTGTTGAAACTTAATTTATCTTTGGGGGACAAATAAAAGGCACAAATCATTTAACTTTAGCTTTTTGGAGAAGATGGAATGTGCGCGTGGCCCTTGATTAATTTGAGATTTGTGTGCATAAATTCTGAATTTAGATTCCAGTCCTAAAGGAGGATAATTCACATATTAGTAAGTCTGGATTTAAGGTGTTTTTACCTTTTCAATTGCTGATTTTGAGATTGATCAAGGTTGTTTGGTTTTTTTTTTTTTCCACTTCTTTTGCTTTTTAGTTGTGTGCTTCCATTTCAGTGCTGAGGCTGAAGGTTCCTCTCTGGCTCATGTGGAATTTAATGTTCCACAGAATGCCCTGTTCTTCTAATTCCAATTTTCTCTAATTTTTAATTGCCTTAAGAGCCTTGTATTCCTTACAGTATAAACCACTCATTTCCAGGAAAACTTAACAAGACCAAAACCTGATGTAATACAAGAAAAGAAGGAAGACACACTGCAAGGCAGGGAAATAAGCCAGGAATATGTGCAAGAAACATGGAGAAATATCATCCTGATACAGTAAGTGACAAATTACCCAAAGCACCTTCTTTCTCACTGAGGTATGAAATAGCCCAATCAAGCTTTTGCAATTTGTTCTTAATTTTTAAAACTATGTTTTAAGCTGAATATTTTTGCCATTGTTTACACAGCTTTTCCAATGTATTTGTTACCATTGGATTGTTGCGTTTAAGGAATTTCTGGCCATGTGCTGTTGCTGAAATATGTTTTAAACACCACAGGTGCTCTTCCTGGCTGACTGTTGCTGTTTGTCCCAGGGAAAATTGTCCTCCTGGAACTGAGAAGTTATTAAACAGCACTTGAGTTTCTCGAGAGTTTTTGGATAGATATGAAAAGAACCTGTTTTCCTTCATTCCTTGCAAATCTCTGCTCTCTTCCTCCCCCAGTTTGCAAACCATTTTGGGGCTCCCCTCGTTGGAGGAGGTTCTGCAGCCGGCCCAGATCATTCCTGAGTTTGTCATGTACAACATGAGCAGCACCAGCAAACACGGGGTGGTGATTCTGCAGGACAAAGCAGGTGGCATTTATTTCCCTGGCTTTGCTTAAACATTCTTTGTTTATAAATAGTAACTGATCTGTTTCATGGTCTGTTGTTTGCACTTCTTTCCCAAACCACAGCACAGCTCAAGGACCTTAAATCCCATCCTGTTCCACCCCCTGCCATGGCAGGGACCCCTTCCCCTATCCCAGGTTGCTCCAGCCTGGCCCTGGACACTGCCAGGGATCCAGGGGCAGCCACAGCTGCTCTGGGAACTCCATCCCAGCCCCTCCCCACCCTCCCAGGGAACAATTCCTTCCCAAGATCCCATCTAACCCTGCCCACCTTCAGCTTAAAGCCATTCCCCTTTGTCCTATCAAAATCACATGTGTAGCAATACTTGAAGTCAGTTTTAAGTTTAATCTTTTGTACTTTAAGTGTTATTTAATACATATGAGCCATTATTAGTTGCTAATTATTTGGGCTCGTGTGTAAATAATGCGTTTATCTGTTTATATTTCAGAAGACCTCCCTCACTGGGTGTTGTCAGCCATGAAGTGCTTGGCCTACTGTAAGTCCCTGAAGAGCTTCTAAGTTCCAGAAACCTCTTTTGAAAGTGGAAAGGGAAATATTTGTGTGTGTGAAATCAGTTGTGATGTTTCAGTTCGGAAATTGGGCAAAAACCTGTGTGTGGTTTCCTCTAGTGCAGCTTTTCAGGAGTGAAAGGGACTTTCCTTTTCCAGTCCCTGGCTTTGAGCTGGACCAAAACATTTCCTACGTTTTATATTAAGCTGGGGACAGCAATTTTCTTGGGTTTTTTAACCATCAACTAGACATTAATTAGATGAGTGCCTCTCAAATGAAACCAGAGATAATGAGCTTTTTTCCATGTGCTGAGTTTCCTCTTGCTCAAGAATCCAGAACTCCCTGTGGGAGAACTGGCATCACTGTGCTTTGGAAATGAAGGAACATAAAAGGGTTGGTTATTATTTTGCAGAGGAACCTATAAAGACCATAGATTAATTTTTCTGTCTTTATTTTCTTGGTGTGGAACAGAACTGAGCACAGCTCTTCAGTGGCTGCCTGGAACCTCTTACACTATTTGTGCCAAATACAATATTTGTGGATTGCTGGCAGGATTCTTTGCTTGTGAAACAAGAATAAACTTCAGCTGATTTTCAAAAATTCCTGTTACAATGGAATTGTGGATTTTTGGTGTGAATTTCCTTTCTTCCCCTCTTTTCAGGGCCCAGGAACAATGACATGAGCCAAGCCACCTACAGTGGGTTTGAGCGCGACGTGTTCAGAACAGTTGCTGATTATTTTCACAGTCTGCCTGAGCCATTGCTTACTTTTGAATACTATGAGCTCTTTGTTAATATCTTAGGTATGTATGAATTTAGAAACAGTCAGGGAAGCTGTAAGTTTAGATCAGCTGGGGGACAAATGTGTGATTCAAAGCAGAGCTTGGCCCCCTGATCTGTGTGGGAGCTCAGATCTGAGGAGGATCGTCACTGCTCCATTCTGTATTAGTGTTAATTAAAATGTAGTTCTGTCTCATGTTTTCCCATTTAAATTGCTGTTTCAGCTCACATTCTAAATATTCAATAACAATAACTTTAAAAAAGTGCTTGTTCTGCCTGTTCCTCACTGTTGCAGTGTTACCTGTCTTTGTTCTTGCATGTTGGTTGCAATTACCTTGTTAAATTGCTTTGGGACTGAACTAAAGTCTTCTTCATTAATATCTTAATTAATATCTTAACTTTGTTGTCTGTCTGCCCATTTAGCAGCTCTCTGAACTGGTTCACTTTCATACCACTTGCATCTTTAACATCTCTTTCATTTCCTGATAGTTATGTGTGGCTACATCCCAATTCCAGATCTGGGCAGTGGAAAACGTTCTGTCCAAGAGGAGAAATGTGACCCCCAGCCTTCAAAAACTCTTCAGTTGAACTCTTTCAAGTCCACTGAGTGTCTTCTCCTAAGCCTGCTCCTCAAAGAGCCTGATGAGAAGAAGAAAGGTGAAGCTTCCAGGAGGTTTTCCTCAGAAGAGCTGAGAGCCCAAAAGCAGCATGAAAAGAAACGGCAGCAACACCAACTGCCATGTCAGCAAGGGAGTGCTGGGAACCTGATGGGAGGGAGCTGCCAGAATCTTGCAGGATTCAGGAATGAACAACAGCCACGTGGAGCATTTAGGACAAGGTGTTACTCCTTGGAAAGAATTGGAGCTGCTGCTTCGAGTGTGTGTAATAAAGGAGGATCTGCCTCCCTCCGGGGAGGTGGTGTGAGCACCATCACGGGAAGTGGAGAACTGCTGGATGAGCATGAAGTGACTTCTGTGGTGGAGCTGGGCTGGGCTGGCTCGGGCCAAACACAGAGCCATGGCCTCAGGAGAGTGTCTGCCCCATCCACCCGGGGTGAGGAGCTGTGGGATGGCAGCCACGGATCAAAGCGCCGCTCTCTGAGCCTGCTGGGCAGGAGGAGCTGCAGGAGCTGCACTGCCATCAACAGACCCATCGCTGAGATCACGGTGCAGCCCTGGGGGCAGGGAGAGGCCAGCCCCTCTGTGCACAGCAGGACTGAGGGCTGTGGCAGCACCGTCCAAAAGAGACTCTGCAGGAGCAGCACAGAACTGTCAGAACGCTCTGTCCCCCCCTCCCCTTGTGTGTTGGCTGGCACAAGTAAGGGCTTTCTCCAGCATGTTGTACTGCCTTGTCATGTGGCCTCACTAATCCCTGCTTCCCTCACCTCTGCCACTCTTGCTAGGTTTGTGGATAAGGCATAGAACATGGATTTGTGGGGCTTTCAAAGAAAATCTGCTGGCTAAATTGTTGAAATTGCTGTAGCTCTGCTAACAAATAGTAGTATGTAGCATCTTTGGAGTATGAGCTTGATGTGTCAGTAATTGGCCTTTCTGCTCAGGTAAGTGAGGAAGGAGGCAGGAAATCTGCACACACCTGCCTGTTGGAGATGTCTTTTTCTGCTCTTTAAATCATTATTTTTTGGAAATAGTTCTGGGAATAATGAGTGTCATTCCTTAATTGTATTATGGTCCTAATTGCACCATAATGAAGAAAGTTGAAGATGAGCACACAAACAAAGGCCTGTACATTCTCTCTACTGTGTTAGAGCTGATTTCTCTGAAAAGTTAAGAAATTTGTGGTATTGAGGTAAAAATATGCTGGAAGTTGGTTCAAATCTTAATGCCAGTCATGTTTGTGGTTAACCTGTAGATCTCCTGCAGCCTCACCTAGAAAGAATTGCAGTGGAAGCTCTGCAGATCTGCTGCTTGCTGCTTCCACCCCCGAACCGCAGGAAGCTGCAGCTGCTGCTGCGGATGATGGCCAGGATCAGTGGCAATGTTGATATGCCACGGCTGCACGATGCCATGGGCACCAGGTCCTTGGTAAGAGAAGGAAAATCTCTTCTTAAAATGCAGATGGTTCTTCAGTCTGATTTCTCACCCAGCTGCCATTTAGAATCCGAGATTGGTTTGGGTTGGGAGGGACCTTAAAGTCCATCTCCTTCCAGGTTAAACCTGGCTCTTGGTGTGCATTAGGTCTGGGTTAGGTTGGCTTTTTTCCAATCACCTCACTTGTCTCAAGATGACCAATTGAAGATTCAGGTTTAGATGAGATGTAGGAAGGAATTCTTTGTTCAGAGGGTGGGCAGGCCCTGGCACAGGGTGCCCAGAGCAGCTGGGGCTGCCCCTGGATCCCTGGAAGTGTCCAAGGCCAGGCTGGAGTGGCTTGGAGCCACCTGGGATAGTGGAAGGTGTCCATGTCCCAACCCAAACCATTCCAGGATTCTATTCTATGATTCTGTGAAGATGTTCATTTTTCCATAGGTTAAGCCTTTTTGTGTTATTACCTTTTCAGAATATGTATTTTTAATTGAAAGTGCTGCTCAATTCCAAAAAAAATTACTTTAATTCAGATGAGGGAACAGCTATGACTCTTCCTCCTTGTGTGACCATACTTGGCAGTTGGTACTGGAGAATTTGTGCCACTGTAGAGTGGACAGAAGACAAGTAAACCCCACAGCTGTGTGTACTGAAGCTGTGCTGAACTCTTCCAGCTGATCCAGACGTTTTCCCGCTGCGTGCTGCGCTGTGCACAGGAGGAAGACCTGGATGAGCTGCTTTCCACACGCTTGGTTTCCTTCCTGATGGACCATCAGCAGGAAATACTCCAAGTCCCAGCTTACCTGCAGGTTGCTGTGCGGGATCACCTTGAGTACCTGAAGATGGCTCAGGTTGGTGCCATAAGAGCAGTTCAAATTCATTTGTTAATTGTTACTTCTGAAGGTGGGAAAATGCAAATAAACCCAGGGTATTTTGAATGTATAGATATTAGTTATCTTATGTTTTGCAGCTTGTGAGTGGGTGTGGGTGTTTATTAGGTACTTACTCAAATAGTACAGAATGAGTTGAGTACATGCAGAGCCTTTTTTCTTTCAGTGCAAACAGGAAAAAGAAGACATTTGTGCCATCTTGCCAACATATTCCTACTGCAAACAAATCACTCCTCAGGAGTTTGAAGAACAAAAGGTCTCCACCTCGCAGGCTGCAGTGGCAGAGCTCTTGGAGAACATCATCAAGGATAAAAACCTCTCTGTGAAGGACAAAAAGAAAAAGTTAAAACAGGTGAGTTTATTTCATCTGCTTCTGCAGTGCCTTTGTGAGGGAAGGGCTCAGGCACCAGAGCCTGGGGCAGGAGAGGAGCAGAACGTGCTGAGAAATGTTTGTGCTCAAGAGCTTTTGGGTGCTTTGTGTGCTCTGCTTGGGATTTTAAAGATGGTTTCTAATGCTGCATCCTATGGAGCCAGGCTGGGAGAGCTGGGGGTGCTCACCTGGAGAGGAGAAGGCTCCAGGGAGAGCTCAGAGCCCCTGGCAGGGCCTAAAGGGGCTCCAGGAGAGCTGCAGAGGGACTGGGGACAAGGCATGGAGGGACAGGACACAGGGAATGGCTTCCCAGTGCCAGAGGGCAGGGCTGGATGGGAGATTGGGCAGGAATTGTTCCCTGGGAGGGTGGGCAGGCCCTGGCACAGGGTGCCCAGAGCAGCTGGGGCTGCCCCTGGATCCCTGGCAGTGCCCAAGGCCAGGCTGGACATTGGGGCTGGGAGCAGCCTGGGACAGTGGGAGGTGTCCCTGCCATGGCAGGGGTGGCACTGGATGGGCTTTGAGGTCCCTTCCAACCCAGACCACTCCATGATAATCCAGACTTTGACTCTGCCTGGCAGCAGTGGAGTTTAAACAATGATGTAAAACCAGTATCAAATTACTCTGCTGGAGATCCTGCTCTCTGTTCAGTGATTCCTGATGGAATCACAGCCTGGATTCCTGTGGTGCACTGGCCATCTAAGTCACCATTAACATGCCATAGGTGGGTTTCAATTCAGTAGGTGTTAAAAGCAATAATTGTTGGCTTTAAGAGACCAAACTCTCTCTTCACAATCCTGAAACATTCTTTTGGTGGCCTTGGCCTTGTGTTTTGTAATATTTGTAGTGCTCAAGATTATCTCGCACTTCTCTGGCTTACCAACATCTTGCCTAATAGTAAGGCTAAAACACAGCAGTTTTGGCAGGATTTAATCCTGGAGGGTTTTTCTTTCCTTTGGCAAGTGTTTCTGCCCAATGGAATAGTTCTGTACTTGTCCTGGAATCTCCTAAGCAAGTCTTGTGACTCCCATTTGAACAAGCAGCTTTTCAGGGCAGGCAACACTTGGCTTTGGTGCCCCTCATGCAGCTCTGACTTCCATGTGTGTTGTGGAAACTTTCTGGGCCTCTAAAAGTGAGCCTGGTTTGGTTCAAGAGCATCAAAACTTCCTGAATGTAAAGCAGAATGGTTAATTACAGTTGATTAAGACTTGGAGTAAGTGAGGAGTAAGAAATGATTCACAGCAGCAGGGGAAAGGAAGGAAATGGGGGCCCAAAAGTGATCCCAGGACTGGAGGTGCCCCAGCAGTGCCAGCACAGGGATGGGCACTGCCCTGGCGCCTGCTGGACACACTCTTCTTGATGGGAAATGTTGGGAATTTTGGGGAAAAGCCAAATTCGTGGCACTTTCTAGAGGGTAAGGTCCCAGTTGTGCCAACAACCAGAAGTTACAAAAGGGGTTGGCTGAATCCATCAGTGGAAAGGTTTGGCTGATGTCCAGATATTTCACAGTTTTTCATCCCTTCCTGAGGCCTTGCATGGGAAACAGGCAAAGCGTCCAAATCACATCTCTGATTCCAGGTATTTTCATTTTCATGGAATCAGTGTAAGCTTTCCTGGGAGAGCCCTTCCAAAACAGGCTGAATCTTGGCTCCCTGTTGGGTAAAACTCATTTATCCATGGAATTCCTGGAAGGCAGCTCTCCAGGCACACCACCGTGGAGTGTGGAGTTTTTGTGGGATTATCTTGTCATTGGTGCTCGTGTGTGCTGCAGTTCCAGAAGGAATATCCCCAGATCTACGCGAGCAGGTTCCCAACGACAGAGACGGAAGCGCTGCTCCTGGAGAACAAACCCACCATCAAACAGCCCATGCTGAGCCTCAGGAAACCCAAATTTCGGAGCCTCAGGTATTGATTTCAGCCCACCTGAGCCATTTCTCCCTGCTGGAAGGCTGAGGGATTCACCAAAGGAATTGCTGCAGGAGTTTGGCAGTGGCTGGTCTGTGGAAGGAGGAAATGTTTACATGGACACTGTGCTGGAAAGGTGCCAAAATAGCTTTTTTGTTGTTGTTGTGCAGATACTTTGGAATAACTTCTAAAAGAAAAATATTTATCTGTTTACAAATTATTACAATATATTGGAGTAGGAAAATGTGAAAATCCACATAAAGCTGTTGTTAACCAAAAATTTATATATGGGTTTTTTATGGGAAACTAATGACCTGCTCTTGTTATAACCTTTTAATGTCTGGTCAGGAATTTGTGCCATTTATTGGAGTTTTTACATGTGTGTGTGTGTTGTGACTAAGTGCCTTTTCTATTCTCAAAATGTTTGTCTTTAAACAAAGGAGCCTCTATGAGTTCAGAACCAGGAGAGCCAGTTTACCACAAATAAATTATTATCTTACTCCCTAAAATGCTTCTGTTCATATCATCTGTAAAACCCTCATCCGTTTTTTGATATTTATTTATATTAAAAGACTTGAAGTGTATTTCTGGCATTTTCATGGAAAATTCATTTTGGATCTGTTGGTGTGATTCTCAAAATAGGAGTGACCCATGAAGTGAGATGAGTGGAACCAGAATACAGAATTTCCCTATTTTTTCCAGAGTTAGGGATTTGCTTATTAATTACTATAAGATAAAGGTTCCCCCACATGAGTATAAATCTGCAGGAGTATTTTTGGGAAGGAATAATTAATAATAATTAATCTACTGCATGGCTCTGAGATCCCAGACTGGTTTGGGTTGGGAGGGACCTCAAAGCCCATCCCATCCCACCCCTGCCATGGCAGGGACACCTCCCACTGTCCCAGGCTGCTCCAAGCCCCAATGTCCAGCCTGGCCTTGGACACTGCCAGGGATCCAGGGGCAGCCCCAGCTGCTCTGGGAATTCTATTCCAGGGCCTCCCCTCCCTGACAGCCAGGAATTCCTTGGTACATCTGTGACCCTGAGCCTGTCAGTTCTCTCCTAAAAAATACATTTTTCTCCCTTTTTTTTTTTTTTTTTTTTTTTTTTTAAGATTTTGTTAGAAACCCAAATTAGGCTCATTTTACCCTGGATTAATGATGCCTTAATGTCCTGTGGGTAACTTTGTGCTTTCAGGGCAGGGGCAGCTGTTCCTCCCTGGAACATCTGTGATCAACTCCCTCCAACATTCCAGCACCTGCCTGAACTTGCTTCCAATGCTTCCCAACCCCTTCCACATTGCATAAATGCTTTGTTTATGTAGTGTTCCAGTTAAGTAACTTACGAGGTGAGAAGCTCACATTTCCCAGGATTTGGCTTTCAAAGGCCTGCCCTCATAATTTCCAGTTCTTGATCCAGGTTATTTAATGTTCCTTTCTAAGGTTTTGACAGAACTTAACCAGAATGGGAATAAATAGAGAAATTACAATATAATTATGGTTATTTAATACAAAGGGTTAATGGGGGCCCTCAGTCAAAGGTTTTCTGTGAGAAGCCTTAAATGAACACTTGTCCAAGTGGAAACACTGCCTTGAAGGAGGGAGCAGACAAAACCAGGGAATGAAGCCAATGCTCACATGCTGGTTGTAGCACAAATGGAACAGGGACATATTTAATGTCTCTTTTTGTCCCTTCACCCCAGTTTGGATCCCTGGAGCTGTTTCCAGTTGAAAGTTTGAAGTTGCTCTTTACAGCACTGTTGTTTCCATGAATGTTGACTCTTACTAGAGGTGGTTCCCGATGATGAGTCTGGAGGAGGCTGACAGGAGACCTCAAGGGGCTGCAGCTCCACCCAAGGGCCAGCTCCAATCTCTGCTCCCTGGCAGCTGGGAGAGGACCTGGGAACGGCTGGAGCTGTGCCAGGACAGGGTCAGGCTGGAGATCAGGGAAATGTGAGGCTGCTGGGCAGTGCCCAGGCTCCCCAGGGAATGGGCACGGCCCCGAGGCTGCCAGAGCTCCAGGAGCGTTGGGACAGCGCTGCCAGGGATGCCCGGGGTGGGATTTGGGGGGTCTGGGCAGGAACAGGTGCTGGAATGGATGATCCCTATGGGTCCCTTCCAGCTCAGGAGATTCCTTGATGTCTGACACTGGCATTTTCTTCTCTCTTGGTGTCTCTAGTGTCACATCATTCCTGGGTGAGGCTCTGGAGGAGCCAGGATGGTCCCTGCAGTGCCGAGTGCCGGTGCCAGCTCCCGGCGTGGCTCCAGCACCCTCCGTTTGACTCCTCCCTGGGTTTTTTTCTTTGTAATCACTTCTGCTTGGGAAGAATTTAGGTCTCAGAAAAACAGTGAAAGCCCCTTTTTGTGTGAACAGCAGGACAAAAGCTCCCAAAGCCCCGGGAGGATTTTGGTGCTGAAAGCCGGCTCTGTTCCCGGGGTGCTCTCATTGGTGGGAGCTGTTTTGGGACGGGGCTGTTTTGGGACGGGGCTGCCCTGGGCAGGGCTCAGCACCCCATAAATACCCAGCACAGCTCTGCCTCTCTGATTAGCTCTGGAGGCTCAAGCCCTTCATCAGGGAGGATGTACAGCCAGTGAGTATTCCTGAAGCTCCTCTGTAGGGAAGCACATCCCAGCTGGAGCATCGGCTGGGGCTCTGAGGGGCAGCAGGGTTGGGAGGGGAGGGGGAGGAGGGGAGGTCTCCATGTGTCCATGCTGGTACATCCCCTGCCAAGGTGTGGTTCTGGTCTGGGGGAACAGACTCACCTCCAGGTTCCAGAGGATTGACCAGAATTTGGAGCAGAATCATGGAATCCTGGAATGGTTTGGGCTGGGAGGGACCTTAAAGCCCATCCAGCACCACCCCTGCCATGGGCAGGGACACCTTCCACTGTCCCAGGCTGCTCCAAGCCCCATCTGACCTGGACACTTCAGGGATCCAGGGTCAGCCACAGCTTCTCTGGGCAGAGTTCACCAGCAAAACCAAAGAAAAAAAGGAAAAAGGCAAAACCCAGGTTTTTTGAAAAGCTGGGAGATACAACTGGATTTTGCTTCCTGACGATTCTGGTATCCTGGGTTTGTTGGGCTGCAGTATGGGCTGTCCCCTCGGTGTCCCTGTCCCTCCTTGTGCTCAGGACAGTTCTCAGTAGCTGTTTGGAGCCTCAGATCCTTTCCCTACAGGAAAGCTGCTTCTCCTCCCTCCCTCAAGTTCTTTGCAAGTCATGGATCATTCCTTCCAGAAAGATCCATCCCTCCCTGGGAGGGGGCTCCCAGGTCTGCTCCAGGCTCACCCAGCTCTGCCCCTTTCAGGGTGGAGCATCCCGCTGGAGGCTACAAGAAGCTCTTTGAGACAGTGGAGGAGCTGTCCTCTCCAGTGACTGCCCATGTCACAGGTTGGTCTGGGGCCTCATCTCCTTCTGCTCTCCTTTGTTCCTGCAGCTCAGGGGCTTCCAGGGCTCAGAGGCTTTACAAGGGCTGGATGTGAAGGAGCTCACAGGGCTGGTGATTTGGGTAGCGAAAGGTCAGATTGGGTTGGGACCATCTTCAGACATTTCAGTACTGAGTATCTTGGTCCACAGCAGGTGTGGAGGTGAAGAAATCAGAGCTTAAAGAGCTCATGTGTGTTTAGACACCAAGTTTAAAAAATTTAAAAGATGAGTCTGAAGTTTTGTTCTTTTTGCTGTCACAACAAAACTTCCTTGGTTTGATTGGCCATGCCCATCCCAACGCTGCCTCTCCCACAGGCAGGATTCCCACTTGGCTGCGAGGAAGCCTCCTGAGATGTGGTCCTGGCTTGTTCGAGGTGGGCTCGGAGCCCTACTACCACCTCTTCGATGGCCAGGCACTGCTGCACAAGTTTGACTTCAAGGAGGGGCACGTCACCTACCACCGAAGGTACGCGCCAGCTTTCCACGAAACAAGAATAAATAAGGAAGCGTTTGCATGTCTGAAATGCTGGGGACAGGCTGTGCCTGTGGGAGACACCGGTTTTGTTGAGTCCACGTGGTTCTTGGAAGAGCTCTAGCAGCGGTATCGCTGAACCCAGATCCAGCAGTGTGAGGTTCTGGGGACCTGCAGACTGCAGAGCTCGCATGAGGTTCGTCACAGGAATATTTGTATTTATTGCAAGCCTGGTGTCACCTGTAACAGGCCTTCTCCTCCTGGCCCTCCCAGGTTTCTGCGGACTGACAGCTACGTGCGAGGCATGACAGAGAAGAGGATCGTGATAACAGAGTTTGGCACCTACGCCTACCCAGACCCCTGCAAGAACATCTTCTCCAGGTACCTCGGGGTGGTACAGACATTGCTGGGATGTCCTACTGAGTTTCTGCTTCCCAGGAGCCCCTGACTGCCTGTTGGTTTTCTCTGCTCAGGTTTTTCTCCTACTTCAAAGGTGTGGAGGTCACAGATAATGCCCTGGTGAACATCTACCCCGTGGGTGAGGATTATTATGCCTGTACTGAGACCAACTTCATCACCAGGATTAACCCAGACACCCTGGAGACCATCAAGCAGGTGGGTCTTTGTCCTGGGCTGTTAGAGGTGTGGAGGGTTAAAACTAAAATGAAAATCACGGAGTCACAGCATGAGTTGGGAGGGACCCTAAATCCCACCCAGTGCCACCCCTGCCATGGGCTGGGACACCTCCCACTGTCCCAGGCTGCTCCCAGCCCCAATGTCCAGCCTGGCCTTGGGCACTGCCAGGGATCCAGGGGCAGCCCCAGCTGCTCTGGGCACCCTGTGCCAGGGCCTGCCCACCCTCCCAGGGAACAATTCCTTCCCAATATCCCATCTAACCATGCATTCCTGTCCCTCCAGGCTCTTGTCCCAGGTCCCTCTGCAGCTCTCCTAGAGCCCCTTTAGGCACTGGAAGAGTCCCCCTGAGCTTTCCCTTCTCCAGGCTGAACACCCCCAGCTCTCCCATGGCAGAGGGGCTCCAGCCCCTGGAGCATCTTCAAGTTTGGGTTGGAGTTTGCAAATCAGAGCTCAGCTGCAGACTTTGAGAGGAACTTCCCACATCCAGAGCGAGGATGTGTTGACTCACAGCACCTTGCAGAGCCGGTGCCTTCCCACCTACTGCCAGGGAAGCTGCTGACTCTGTGCATGCTGTTCTCCAGGTGGATCTCTGTAAATACGTGTCTGTCAATGGGGCAACGGCTCATCCCCACATTGAGAACGATGGCACAGTTTACAACATTGGGAATTGCTTTGGAAAAAACTTCTCCCTGGCCTACAACATCATCCGGATTCCTCCTCTGCAGGCAGGTCAGTCAATCCCATCTCTGAGCCAGCTGGGAAACTTTTCCCTTATACATAACCTCTTTATCCTTTAAATGAACTTTGTCATTGAGTTAGGTTTCTTTCAAGCTCCTTTGGATTTTTTTTTTAAATGTTGTATTTAAACCACTTCCAGGTGGTTTCTAAACAATGAATTTTGTGTTAAAGGCAGAAATTTTCTGGGTAGATGCTCTAAGTACAGACTAAGTGTGGGTAAAACCTCTGTAACCTCTCACTTGTCCCATTCCAGACAAGGAAGACCCCATGAACAAGTCGGAGGTGGTGGTGCAGTTCCCCTGCAGTGACAGGTTTAAGCCCTCCTATGTCCACAGGTAACATTTCATGGGGTCAGCAGGTCAGCTGGAACCAGGGACTGGTTCTCACATGTAATCAGCAATGACAACTAGGTGATTAACCAAAATCAGGGTAATTTTGAGCGATGATGCATGTGCTTAGGATGAGCAACTCCATGGATTTTGTCCAAACTGACCCCAGTGAGCCTGATGTGCTCCCCTGCCTTTCCCAACAGCTTTGGGCTGACCCCAAACTACTTAGTGTTTGTGGAAACACCAGTGAAAATCAACCTCCTCAAGTTCCTCTCCTCCTGGAGCCTTTGGGGAGCCAACTACATGGACTGCTTCGAGTCCAACGAGACCATGGGGGTAAGCGTGGGGTCATCCCAAACTGGGCTGGACTGGGCAGCCAGACCTGGGCTGGGAGATCCATGATCTTGGCTTCACCTTCATTTCCCTGAGCCTAAGCCCAGCTCTGTGTGGTTTTCAGGTGTGGCTTCACGTGGCAGAGAAGAAGAAAGGCAGGCTCCTCAACCTCAAGTACCGCACCTCAGCCTTCAACCTCTTCCACCACATCAACACCTACGAAGACAATGGGTTCCTGATCGTGGACCTGTGCACCTGGAAGGGGTGAGTCCAGGGCTCCCTGGGTATCACAACTGCCCCTTGCACCAGACACGCCCTGGCACATCCCTCCTGGGGCCTCTGGCACTTGCATGAACCCATCTAAATAGTCACACATGGTGACATGTAGACTATACAGCAGGGAGCCTGTTAGACACTCATTTTCCAAGAAAAAATTATTTTTATCTTTTACTTACTTTTATCTTTAGTAAATGTTAGTGACTGCTGAAGGGTTGATGCTATTCTGGCTCCTGGGGCTGCAATGAGCAGGGTGTGGGTGAGGCTTGAATGCTGCTCTTCATGTAAACACAGAAATGTGGCATTGAAATGATGAAGCTCAACCCTGTGTTGGCTGCATACCCAGGACACCCTGAGCTGAGCTGATCCTGGCACAGAATCATAGAATTCCAGACTGGTTTGGGTTGGAAGGGACCATAAAACTCATCTTGTCCCACTCCCTGCCATGGTCAAGGACACCTTCCACCAGACCAGGTTACTCCAAGCCCCTTCCCGTGCTTGTGTTGAACACCAGGAGTTTCTGGGTTTTCCTGGCAGGGGCTGTGATGCACACACAGCTCAGCTCTGCCGAGGAGCTGGACTGGAGCTTGTGTCACTCTGTTTGCCCAGAGAAGCTGTGGCTGCCCCTGGATCCCTGGCAGTGTCCAAGGCCATGCTGGACAGGGCTTGGAGCACCCTGGGATAGTGGAAGGTGTCCCTGCCCATGGCAGGGGCTGGGACGAGATAAACTTTAAGGCCCCTCCCAACCCAAACCATTCCATGATTCTACTGAATTTTAGGCAGAAAACACCTCCACTTCACCCCCACTTGCAAAGTCCAGCTGTGTTTCTCTCTGTGATGCTGTTTTGTGCAGGTTTGAGTTTGTTTACAATTACCTGTACCTGGCCAACTTACGGGGCAACTGGGACGAGGTGAAGCGGCACGCGGAGAAGGCCCCGCAGCCCGAGGCCCGCAGATACGTCCTGCCCCTGAGCATCGACAAGGTACTCGAGGCAGCACCACTCCCTGCCAGGGCTCCTGTCCCCATTTACTCCAAATTCAACATTTTGATTAAGAGGGGAAACTTGAAGTATGGGCCTTCAGAGAAACTTTGTATTTTCTTTAGCTGATCAGTGTTTTTCTAGTTTATTTATATGGTTGCCAAGAGAGGTTGTGGCTGCCCCATCCCTGGAAGTGTGCAAAGCTGGGTTGGGTGGAGTTCTGAGTTTAGTGGAAGGTGTCCCTGCCCATGGCAAGGAAAATGAGATGAGCTTTAATGTCCCTTCCAACCCAAACTCTCTGATGACTCCATATGTTACTGTTCATGGCAGAGCCTGTGGGGCAGCAGTTCATCCCAGAGCTGCTGATAGTGCAGAAGGGAGCAGCCACAGCACAAGCATGAGTGGTTAAATCCTCCAGCCCTCAGTGTGAGGTCCCTGCAGCTGCCAGCCTGGCACAGACAGAGCTCTCTGGCTGGCAGCTGCTGAGTTCCTTTCCATGACCCCGCTCATGGTGGCCGGCGGGTGGGCCGAGGGCTGCCAGGGATGCTGGTCAACTGAGCTGCTCAGAGAGCTCACTGGGCTGTGGATCAAGTGAGAAGTGCAAGCCCACGTGGCAGTGCTTAATGAAACCTCTGAAGGCCTTCAGAAGGGAGGAAAGTTGTGTTTAGGCTGAGGAACAGGACAGTTCTTGCAGCACTGCCAAGAACACGGCAGCAGTCGCCTCCTGCTGCTCGCTGAGGCTCTGCCGTGTGTTGCTGCTTTCCCTGTTCAGTGCTGTTTGATACAATTCTGTGCAAATAAACTGAAAATTTTCTCCAATGTCCTGGGTATTTCTCTTTGTCACAGGCTGACACAGGGAAGAACCTGGTCACCCTGCCCTACACGACAGCTACAGCGACGCTGCGCAGTGACGAGACCATCTGGCTGGAGCCAGAGGTGATTTTCTCAGGGCCACGTCACGGTACAATGACACCCCAGCTCCCCCAGACCACAGCAGCACAAGTGCTGCCTGCACACTATGTCCCACTAATCCTCAGCATTTATATGTTTATTTTTCCTTGTAGCCTTTGAATTCCCCCAGATCAACTACGGGAAGTACGGTGGGAAGCCGTACACGTACACCTACGGGCTGGGGCTGAACCACTTTGTCCCAGACAGGGTAACTATCAGCCACTGGGGGATGGCTTTAATTTGGGGACAAAAAAGAGTATTTCTGAGCTCTGGGGTTTTGGGTTTTCCTCACCTTTAGCTTTGCAAGTTGAACGTTAAAACCAAGGAGACCTGGGTATGGCAGGAGCCGGATTCGTACCCGTCAGAGCCAATCTTCGTTTCCCACCCAGATGCGCTGGAGGAAGATGATGGTAATGCTGGTGGGGTTGCTGGCATTGGGATTGGGAAGGGCTGTGTCAGATGGCACCAGCCTGGCGGCAGGGCTGTGCCACAGCTGGGCAGGGCAGAGCCTGCAGGCAGCTCCTGGATGAGATGGGACAGGTGCTAACACTGGTGGTAAATTTCTGAGGAAACATGGCAAAATTAAAACTAGAATCATGGAATTTTTGGGCTGGGAGAGACCTTAAAACTCATCCCATTGCACCCCCTGCCATGGGCAGGGACACCTTCCACTACCCCAGGCTGCTCCAAGCCTTGAACTTGGCCTTGGACACTTCCAGGGCTGGGACAGCCACAGCTTCTGTGGGCAGCCTGTGCTGTATCCCTGCCCGTGTCCCTCAGGAGGGATGGTCACACACCACTCCCAGCATTTCCAGTACCCTGAGTACCAGGGGGCTGCTCTTACCGCGCCCAGCCGGGGGCAGACAGAGCCCACACCCGGCTGGGCCACACCTGTTGTGTTCTCACCTTGCAGGGGTGGTGCTGAGCATCGTGATCAGCCCAGGGGTGGGGCCCAAGCCTGCCTTCCTCCTCATCCTCAACGCCAAAGACATGAGCGAGGTGGCCAGGGCTGAGGTGGAGGTGATGATTCCCGTGACATTCCATGGGTGCTTCAAGAGAGCGTGACCACAGACAGCAACACCTGGCCCAGGCTTCTTCCAGCTCCCAAAAGGTGCAGTCTCCATTTACAGGTGACCCAAACTCCTTCCACAGCCCTTTGCATTTGTGGGGCTGCTTAACTCAGATCGAGCAGTTCAGTCTTGTTGATGATTCTTCAAAATGGTTAATCAGGTATTTTTTAAATGCACCCTTTGATATTATTTCCCATTAAACCACAAGTTTGGGGTGATGGAGAGGTTTTGTTTATGCAAAATTAAACATTGTAGCTGCAGCAGTGTGAAAGATGCTGAAAGAGCAGAGAGTAACCTCAACACTTTTACATGTGGTAACATTGTGTACTACAGGCTGTGCTCTGCTAGATGATCAAGAATTTTTAGCCTATACTGAAGGATTATGGATTTAAATACCATCCTGGTCATTGCTGTAGTATCCTCAGAGCAATCCAAGTGGAGCCTTTCCACAGCTGCTTTGGGAATCCCAAGTGGGTGGCAAGGTAGAGTTTTGTTCTTCACTGAGGCTGCAAACTGCACACCTTCCCTTGTGTGTTTGCCTTTTCCCCTTTCTTTTGTCCAAGTGCAGTTCCTTGATTTCTGGATTTCATGTTAAAACATGGACATGAAAAAATCAAGCAATTGTTACGCCTTGGGCTGACTTTGCTTCCTTAGAGTGCTACAGATATTCAGTTTAATCCTTCCTTCTCCCAAAATAAACTTTCAGCTGATGTTAAAAGAGGCTACAGTTGAAAATAAAAATTTCCTGCTAGTAGATTTAAAATCTGGGATTCTTGTTTGTCTTCAACTGTTCAACATTTTTATTAATGGTATCAAAGAATTAGAAAATCTTTACACTCAGAGTTCTGACAGAGGGTTCTGGTTTGAGAGGGCTGCAGTTACATCCTGATGATGGGATAGGGACAGGGAGACACAGCCTGGGACTTCTTCTGTTCCATGATCTCCAAGCACTGGGCAATCACCTAATTAGAAACAAAAAACAGTATAAACAATGAGCCTCAAACAAACAAACAAAAAACCCCAGTAAAACTCACTAGTTCTGCACTTACTTATTCCTTCTTTTTGTGAAACACTGAACACGGTAAAATGAACAGTTCAACTCTCACATATTTTCATGTGTAGCCCATAAAGTGGGAATTTCAGGGCTCTAGGACTAAAAAAACCGTTCTTGGTGCTCTCCCATTATCAAAGTTCCCGTAAACTCCATGAAAATATTTAGCATCCACATAGTTCCATAAATATGTACCATATTTAGAAGGGTTGTGTTGTGATTTAACCCAGCTGAAACCAGGACAGATTGAGATCTTCAAGTAAACAAATTTCAGAAGTGCAGAGAACATTTTTATTGCTAATAAACAATCTAACAAGGAAAAATAAAAGAACAAAGGCAGCAGCTTTCAGAAAGAACCTAATGGAGGGAGGGATGTCTGCCAATTTCAAATCAATAAAAAGGCAGGGAGACATCCCAAATGTACACAGCAAATTAAAAGCAGGAAGAGAAAATTACAAAAAGCAACATCCTAGGATAAAAGGATGGAAACAAAAGGAATTTGAGGAGCCTGAACTTCAAAGAGTGAAGATATGGGTAATTACATGGGAAAAAAAAGGATTCAGATGCAGAATGAAATTATGGTAAAGTAAAGGAGTGGCTCAGTGAGGAAATGCTGTGGTCAAGTAACCAGAATTCAAGAGAAACTTTTTGGGTAAACTAATGGAGAAGAGACAGGATGAGAATTACAGAGATAAATTTCATGGAGTGAGAAATGGCAGCCTCAGGTCTGGAAACAGCACACTGCCAACCTTGAGTGAGTCATGATCACCCCTTGTGAGATTGGAGAATAAAATGGCCTAAAAAGAAAACCCACCTTTCTAGTGTCTTGAGGTAGAATGATCCCATCATCCCAGAGTCTGGAAGAGGAGTAAAAGGCACTGCTTTCTTCCTCTAGCCTGGAGAGGGCAGAGAATAGAACAGGCTTAAAAGCACAATAAAAACAGTAGAGCAGTGAAAAAAACCTACAGATGAAACAAGCAAATACCTCCATCTGAAGAGAATGGGCAGTACTGCTGTTAAAATGAATCAGAAACCAGCAAATAACAGAGCTGCCCATTCTGCAGTAATGGGAAGATCCTAACAGAAAGACATAGAATTACACGGAAATTTAAAGTATTTTTCCAGTAGATTCATGTTTGCTTCATTAGTCTGGGATGTGTTGCTCTGTAAGATGAACAAAAGTGGGTAATCTAACAATGAAATTCCTGTAAGGTTTATATTGCATGTCCTTACTTTGCCTTCAGCTGTTTCAGCTCCAATTCCTCTCCTGTCCAGTCCCCAGCTGGTGGGACTGTGGGGAAATGTCGAGAATCCACAAGAGCAACTCTTGCATTGGGCCAGAGGAACAGAAAGTTTGGACTGAATGATCTCCCACACTACAAGAAAAAAACCCAAAGAACGGCACAAACTCACTGAGATGAATCATAAAAGGGTGTCTGTGGGATGGCACAGCCAAGGGCAGGGCAGAATGGAACACAGGTGGATTTGTAAAGCATTAATGACACAGCTCCTGGCTCAGCACAGACACCCTGTGCTAGGAACCACCACCCTCCCCACTGCCTTCAATAGTGCTATTTTAATATTTAATTTTGAATTCTCAGCACTTCCATGTTTAATTCTTCCATGATTACTTTTCAGCAATCACATATCGTGTTGCACTTCTTACTTAAATATTAGTTCAGAGCTCGAGTTACCCAGCTGTGTTTTAGAAATGCAGTGACACTTGAGCAGTGTGACAGGTGTGTCCCCAAGCCCTGGGCTGGTGCCACCCGTACCATGACGTAGCTGTCACTCCCAAAACAGCCTCCAATGACAATGGTTATTTTGGGAACAGCAGCACAGGCAACTGCAGCCATCATGGAAGCCTGGGCTTTCAGCCTGTTGGAATGAGCCTCTGCCTGGAATGAAAATAGGTTATTTTAGATCCTTTAAGACTTTATTCTAGATTCCCTCCACTCCCACCAAACTTGTATTTCTAAATCATTCATTTTTTTTACAATTCTGCAGAAACAGATCTGGAATCTAATGGATGTTTTACTCTCCCTAGTCCAGGACAAAACCTACTGAGCTTTACTGCCTTCACGTTAAAAAGAGAAATAGCCAATTTTCGGGAGTGCAGAGTTATCAGAGGAATCAATAAGCTGTATTTCAATGTCAAAAGCATTCCAAATTCCAAGTTTTCCAGCCTGCCTTGCTAACTGAAGAGTATCACTTTATATCAGCATCCAGGCCTGCTTAAGATTCAAATCAGAATGTTCTTAAATCTTAGCAAATTCATAATCTTAGCAATCATTAGCAAAGACATTACGAAGCTTCAGTGGTTGAAAAATTATTTTCCTAACAGTTAATAAATTTTAAAAAGCACAACAAGAACTAGAAGTTGCTTGAAATATATTTTAATACACTTGCCATACCTGTGAGATGCTTGCAGGCCCTGCTGGCTGCGGAGCAGTGTTTTGGAGGAAGAGGATGGGAATTCCCCTCTGGCCACAGAGCTGGACAAAGTGGCTGCCCTTGAGAGCAGCATCATGAGCCAGCTCCCCATTGTTGGCCACTATCCCCACCAAGTGCCTACAGAACAAACATGGACAGTTGGACTCATGATCTGAGAGGTCTTTTCCAACCTTAACAATTCCATGATTCTCCCTTTTGAACCCTAGAGATGATTGGAATGGTGTAAAACCTGCTGAGGACACAAAAGCTGTTGAGAAATGCATGCCCATCCATTTGGATGGTGACTGTTCCCAGCCATACCCTTCCACATGGCCAAATCCTGTCACTAATGTTGTTCCATAAGCAGCCTTGAATTCCTGCAATCTGCTTCCATCCACCAGACGGCTCAGAATCTGCAAAGGAATAGACAGAGTTTACTAGAGAAAAGGAAGTGAAAATAGGAGAGTTCTGCTAAAAGAAATGCTCTGTTCAAATAGTAGCAGACCTGAGTTATGCAAGAGGAGCACAGAGGGTCTTTGGGTGACTTGCTAAATACTCAATATGCACCATAAAACCATCCAATTTGTGTTTGGTTTAATTACCAACTGTGTATTTTTAAGACAAAGGCCAACTCCAAAATCATTTTAGTTTTACAAAGCACAGTTGTTCCTGTGCATAAAAATGTAAAAAAGCAAAAACCAACCCCCAGTGTGCGCAGATTTTGTGCAAGAAATGCTTGGTTCATATGGCTCATGCTTTCTTCCAACACAGTTAAAAGCTGCTTTCAAAGCTTTCTACAGTCAATTCCCTCAAGTGCAGGGATTTACCACTGGAAAAGATACTGGATTCACATCCTTGGAGACTAAATCTCACGTAGAACACAATGAAAACAGTGTGGGCAGTTCTGCATGTCTCTGCTTAAGCGTTAGCACGTGTCCCAGCCTCAAACAAGTTTATTTTGAGCTGTGTTGTTTTTCAGTCAGTAATTCCACCATTTCTTTTACAAGACACAATCTTGAATACTTGGAAAAAGCCAAAAAGGCAGGGGAAGAGAAAACCAGATATTAAGAGGGTATATGTTCCCAAGGCAGCCAACACAGTGCAAGACATGCTGACATAAAGTATCTCAAAAGTGCATGGAAAAAGATGGGCAGCACTGGCACAATCTGGGGTTATTTTATCTCCAACAGGATTTCAGGTTAAATATTTTCTATAGTCCCACAAAACAGTTGCCACCCTGCTTAGTTGCAGGCTTAAGACAGGTTGGCAACAGATGAGGTAATAATTCAGAATAACACCTGGAGCTGTGGGATAGATCAGAGGGAAGGATGGAAGAATGAAATCCCTTACCAGTTTGACAGGAAGAGTACAGCCATAATCCAGTGGTGCCAGCCCCAGGAGCTCCTCAGGGCTGTACAGGGGACTGTCATGATCCCTGTCCTCCTCTGGCACTGGCTCACAGTTTAAGGTGGAGACAACATTACGAATGCACTCATAGGCCTCCTCTTCTGAGGGTGCAAAATGGTCAGTGCAGCCACTGACTCTAGGAGAGAGAGACATTAATTAGCATTGAATTAATGAGTTCTGAATTCTGAGAGAAATTCCAAACCCTAGGAAAAAAGCTGAGACTCTCCAAATGCCCTGTGGAAATACTGTGTGATTTGGTTCTGTATGAATGAGCTGAAGTCCTTCCCTGTGACTTGTGTTAATCTTTTCTTAAAGAAACACCTTTGAATTTATTTTCATGATGCTGGTGTTGCAAACAACATCAAAAATGGAGATCAGGAGAACAAACTTCAGGAATTGTTTCAAAATAAGTGGTTGCAGCCAAGATATAAAGACAGGAATGTATTCCATGTAGCATAGCTGGGTTAGCTATGTGTATTCTGGAAAACACTTGGAAAAGAGGAGATAGCATCACTCTTCTGTAACTGCTCCCTGTGAGGCACAGGGGAAATGACTTGCCTGAAGTTGTTCAAAAAGTATGTGGAATAACAGAGATCCAAATCCAACTTGTCCAGTCCCTGCCTCACCCCACAAATAACCTATTTTTACTTTCATTTGACCGATTTAACCCAAACCCCTGAACCCAAGAAGGCAAACCAGTGTAACCACAGGTTCCACTCTTAGCCCTGATCTGAAATGCCAGTGCCACATTCCTTTAAAGCCGAGCATGCCAAATTCTCTCCCTATTTTTGAGAATATTCCACATACTGTGAGTGAAGCCTGGCTCCTCCAAGGTCCTCAGGAGAGACATCTTCCCCTGTAGCAGCTTTCACCAGGGGTGGCCCAGCAAGGAACAGTGTCCCAGTTTTATCTATGATCACAGATTCCTCAGCCATGGTGGGCACGTAGGCACCTCCAGCCACACAGGAGCCACACACCACGGCCACCTGAGGGGACACAAACCACAGCCATGCTGGAGAGGGGACAGGAAAAGCAAAAACCAAAGCCCAAAGTTGTTTCAGAAATGCAGAAAGTGCTAAATCCCAGCTTGGAGGACAAACCAGAGACAGAAATACCAGCAGGAGCAAGATTTACGACCCATTTGTACCTTTCCCACACCCCCTTGCATTCCCCATGCCACAGTACCTGAGGGATTCCCATGGCAGACATGATTGCCTCGTTGTAGAAAATCCTGCCACCGTGCAGCTTGTCAGGAAACAGCTCTGACTGAGGGACAGGGAAAAGAAAAAGGGATCTTTAATATTAAATACAAAAGCTGATGGTTCCTCTTCACTCCATTCATTCCCAAACGCACCAAAAGTGACACTGGGAAGGTCACCATTAATAATCACTCCCAAACCTTTCATATATACCATTCATTATGGTATTTATTCCTTTATACATTGTCAAATGCCCCCAAAATACCCATGTGCTTTGAAAGCAGAGGTTAAATCTTGTGATTTTTTCTGAAACCAATATATTCTACACAAACTGACTGTAAATGTAGAGAAGGGAAGGGTGGTGGTTCTACTTTATCTGTGAAATGCCTTCAGCACTTTCCTTTTTTCTTAGTTTTGGATACAATTCCAGGTAAAAACTTTTCCTGTGTGCTTGCCCTCAGTGTGCAGAGAGAACAACTACAGTCTCCATGAGAGGATGATCTCTGCATTTTGCAAAAAATCCTGTTCAAATTCTTACTTTGCAGTCAGAATTGCAAAAACTCCGCTTTTAAAGGTCACAGAGCTCAGTGCATCACTGGCACAAACAGGACAATAAAACACAGAATACTTTAAGGATTGTGAAGTGAAAATAGACACCTCACACCATGTTCTCATTTACTAAAGACACAAAGGCAGTTCAGCACACTCACTGGAGTTTCTGATCTCTGATTAGGTGGGAGATGCAAGATTAGCCGAAGTGATGAAATAAATACTGATGTTTTCTGCTCTGCAGAGGTGCCAGCAGTACCTGCAGGGGTAGGAAGGCTCCCCCACTGTCCACGAGGTGCACAGACAGCAGCCTGTTCTCCATGGCAATTTCCTGGGCTCTTAATTGTTTTTTCACTCCAATTGGGTAAATTGTTCCTCCTTTCACAGTGGCATCGCTTGCAATGAAGACACACCAGACCCCACAGATTTTGCCAATTCCTGAAAGTGGTACCACAGATATTTATCAGGACTCTCTAAAATAACAGACAAAACAAGGGGGGCAAATATTTTCAGGAGTTTTTTCAGTAATGCTACATCAAGAAGCTCCAAATTAAATTGAAAATATCACACAGGGAAGAAATCTACCCTCTTCTCTGGAATAACAGTATTGTAAAAAAATAATCTAAATTACAGAAGACAGAACCTCAAATAAATTTACTTGCTTCTGGTGACAATGTAACAAAAAAATTACACTGTGACTCCCAACCCTTGAGATAAAGGGGAAGCAATTAAAAATTACCCCTATAAAACTGAAAAATACAACAATCAGTGATAAAAAAAAAAGGTTTTCATACTGTTCTTCTAGCTACTTTTTAAACTGGAACCACTCTTCGAAATGCAATTTCACTGATATTGAATGAAATTGAATTTCATTGAATTTCAATGAAATTTCATTTTGAAGAGCTGTTCCAGTTTAAAGAGACAATGTTTGAATAGAAAATGCAATTGTCTACGATTTGAAAAACCCTTCAAAATGTATGTCACAGCTCCTGTTTCTCACCATAACTTTGTCCCCTCTCCTTTAAGAGGCAATAGCTGATTTGACACGTCACCCTACATTTATTGAGATGAAAATCAGTAGCTGGTAAATAGAATAAATTACTAAATCTAGAAGAAATGAAAGAGATTTTTTTTAAAGGTTTCACCCAGATTTCCCAGAATAACAATACAGCAGTGGCTGAACTCTTCCCTGTTGGGAATAAGAACTGGATAAAACTAGATTTCACTTTTCCTAGGAAAGCACTTAAGATACTAAAATATCCCATTAACCTTATTCCATGCATCCTTTTTCCTCCCCTTTTCCTTTCCCAGTCGCCCCAACATTCCATTGCCAGGCATTACCCGTGAGGCAGCCGGCAGCAGGGACATCCCCGTAGGGCATGTCCAGCCCTGCCAGCGGGGACAGCTCCAGGAAATCCCCATCATCCAGGAGCAGCCTCAGGCGCTCCCGCACGAACAGCTTCTTGTTGCGCTTCGTGTGCCGCAGGACGGCGTTTTCTCCCCCTCCTTTCTTCACCCTCTCCAGCAGTTCCGAGTATCTGATGGAAAAAACCAAGTTTCGGTTCATGGGAACAAAGAGCTGTGGGGTGCGGTCACACGCTGGAGGGGACGGATGACTTCCAGAGGGACCCGGACAGGTGGAGAGGTGGGGCTGGAAGAACCTCAACAAGGCCAAGTGCAGGTGCTGGGTGGAAAATCCCAAGGACTAACACAGGCTGGGGGAGAATGGATGGAGAAGAGCCCTGGGAAGATCTGGGGTGTTGGTGGATGAGAAGCTCAACCTGCCCTGTCCAGAGGAGGCCCCGGAGCTGCTCCAGGGCTGGAGCCCCTCTGCTCTGGAGCCAGGCTGGGAGAGCTGGGGGTGTTCACCTGGAGAAGAGAAGGCTCCAGGGAGAGCTCAGAGCCCCTGGCAGGGCCTGAAGGGGCTCCAGGAGAGCTGCAGAGGGACTGGGGACAAGGCATGGAGGGACAGGACACAGGGAATGGCTTCCCAGTGCCAGAGGGCAGGGATGGATGGGAGATTGGGAAGGAATTGTTCCCTGGGAGGGTGGGCAGGCCCTGGCACAGGGTGCCCAGAGGAGCTGTGGCTGCCCCTGGGTCCCTGGCAGTGCCCAAGGCCAGGCTGGACATTGGGGCTGGGAGCAGCCTGGGACAGTGGGAGGTGTCCCTGCCCTTGGGAGGGCTTTGAGGTCCTTCCTGACCCAAACCACTCTCCTTACAAGCTACCCTTTAGCAGGTTGAACTTAAATAGATTGCCCAGTTTTCACACAAATGGCATGAAAATGAAGATAAAGTCACATTTCCAGATTAAGCAAACATTTCACTTTTGTTATCCAGAAACTGTTTAATAAAGCAAATAATATAATATATAATAATGAGGCTATCATAATGTGTCTGTCCTAATTCAGCATGAACCTCCACGTTCCAACTACTCCACAGAAGAATCCAGCCAAGAGCTTCCTCTGTCAGTTCCTGCAACAAATTTATCTGACAAAAATCAGTAACTGAGAAGTAGAATAAATTACTAAATCTGGAAGATATACTAAAAGCAGGGAACACTGCAGTGTCACAAGGAGGAAGTGATTACCTATTGTTATTGTCAGGGCAGCACTGTGTATAGGTAAAAAACTGAATAAACTGCAAACAAATCTCAATTTTGGTCTTAAATAAACCAAGTTCTCCCTTTATCTCAAACACATTTTTCCCCCAGATGCACTACCTTTAACTGTAAATGTTGTTTGACACAAAGACTCACACAGCACTATGATCCGAGTGCGGCTCCCCGCACGCTGTGAAGGGTGGAAAAACTCCGGAGGACAAAGCTAAGGATTTTAATCATGTCCTCAATGCCACCACAGGAGGGCACAGTGTGTTTTCCAAAGCTTTGCTTCCAGCTCGTGGATCACTCCCCTGAACAAAGGCCTTTGCAATTTTGCCATCTGATCTTTCAGGACAAACACATAAAACACATTTTCCTGTTTTATCTGTAAATCACGATGGATTGCAGCACCCATCCCCTACTTTGTCAGGAGTGTGTGAGTCACCATTTACGTCTTTGCATTCAAAACGCAACACGAAACAAATGTTAGGAAGGTCTGGAAAAAGTACTTCTTGGCAATATATGCAAAACAACACATAGCGCTATTTTAAATACAGTTTGCACCTCGATTTGGGTATTTCAGTCAACGCTTCACAGATTGGTTTGTGCTGGGAGAGACCTTAAAGCTCATCCAGTGCCATCCCTGCCATGAGCAGGGACACCTTCCACTGTCCCAACCTGCTCCAAGCCCCATCCAACCTGGCCTTGGACACTGCCAGGGATCCAGGGGCAGCTACGTTGCTCCATGGGGCATAAGTGCCCGTAAGTGACTCTCACACCATGTTACAAGCAGCAACACTTTTAAAACCCCACAAAACCGGTTTATTACCTGTTAATCACAGCCTCGCTGTTCCTTAAATTCGCTTCAAACACATGTCGGTACACGGCGGGGACACGTCCATCTAGAACTGGGAATGTTTTGGGATGCCGCCTGGATTTGGGTTTATTACTCACAAATCGGCGGGGAGGCAGGTGGTGCGTCCTTCCCCAGCCCTGCCTCGGCAGAGGCAGCTCCCGATATTCCCTCTGGAGCAGGCGGGTCGGGGGTTGTTCCCCATATTCCCTCTGGAGCAGGCGGGTCAGGGGCTGCAGCGGCGCGGAGGGGCCGGGGCGCCGCCGGCCCAGGGCGCACAGCGGGGCCGGGCTCCACATCGCCCCGAGAGCTGAGGGACAACGAACGGCATTCAGCGACGGGAATTACAGCGTGGATTCCCTCGGTGGGGTCGTGAGGGGACACCCCCGGTCCCTGCGCTGCCATGGGGGTCGTGAGGGGACATCCTCTGTTCCCGCTGAGGACCTGAGGGGACACCCTGACTCCAGTCGTGCCACGGCGGTCGTGAGGGGACGCCTCCGTTCCCGCCCCTTCGCGGAGTCGTGAGGGGACATTCCTGATCCCGCTTTGCTGCGGGGTTCGTGAGGGGACATCCTTGTTCCCGCCCTTTCGCAGGGTCGTGAAGGGACATCCCTGTTCCCGCAGGCGACATGAGGGGACACCCTGACTCCAGCCCCGCCACGGGGCTCAGGAGGGGACACTCCCGGCTCCCTTCTTCCCGCGGGGGTCGTGAGGGGACACCACTGCTTCCCGCCTTGACACGGGGGTCGCGAGGAGACGCTCGGACTCCAGTCGGTCGTGAGGAGACACACCTACTTGGCGCGGGGGCCGTGAGGGGACACCCTCGGTGCCTGCCGCGCCATGGCGGCCGGGAGGGGACGCCCCCGCTCCAGGCCGGGCCGGGCGGGCCCAGCCGGGCCTGCGGAGCGCGGCGGCGCCGGGGCCGCCCGAGCCCGGGCACGGAGCGCGGGGCCGCGGCCCCTCCGCCGGAGCTCCCCGGCCCCCGCTGGCTCAGCTCCCCGCCCACCCCGCGCCCGCCGCGGCCCGGCCGGACCCTCTCGCCACCGCCCCTTCCTTACCCCGTCCGGTCCGCGCCTGCCTCTCCGGGCGGCTCCGCGCGGCGGCCCGCCCCCGGTGTCCTGTGCCCTCCAAGGCCCTTGCCATGTGTGTCCTCTGTCCCTGGTGTCCTGTGCCATATGTATCCTGTGCTCCCGGTGTCCCGTGCCCCGAGTGTGCCGTACTACGGGTGTCCTGTGCCCTGGGTGTCCCTTTCCTTGTGTGTCCTATGCCCCAGGTGTCCTCTCTCAAATTAAGTTTATCGTTAGAATACCAAAACTAATTTGATTTTTTTCCTTCCACGCCTCATCCCATCCCTGGGCTGCTTCGGTTTGCTATTGTCAGCCTTCTGGAAATTACTGCGTGTTGCCTTTCAGTGCCTTCATTAAAATGCATCCCTGCCAGGGAGCTCTTTATCCATACTATACATATTAATAAGGCTGGGTAGCAATGATTAAGTGATGACTAATATGTTAGTGAGTGAAAGTATCCAGCATGGGCTGGAATTTGTAGGTAAATAAGTTATATATGTTATTAAAAAATCTTACAGGTAATAATTAAAATTTGCTGAGATATAATAATTTAAAATTATATTTTTTATCCTTTTACAGCTACAGCAGAGAGGACACTCTTCAGTGCTGTGCTCCCTTGTATCAAGAAACTCAATGCAGGTGGAGCTGTGGGAGGTGGTGGCCGCTGCCCCGTGGGATGTGCCAGAGTCCCTCTGGCTGTCCCAAACCCTGTGACAGGGGGAAGGGCTGTGCTGGACAAGGGAGAGCCCAGGGAGAAGTGGGCAGAGATGCTCTGCCAGAGCAAATGTAACATTCAAGGGCAGCACAGACACTCCAGGGAGTCACCACTGCCAGGACCTCCCCACCCTCCCAGGGAACAATTCCTTCCCAATCTCCCATCCATCCCTGCCCTCTGGCACTGGGAAGCCATTCCCTGTGTCCTGTCCCTCCATGCCTTGACCCCAGTCCCTCTGCAGCTCTCCTGGAGCCCCTTCAGGCCCTGCCAGGGGCTCTGAGCTCTCCCTGGAGCCTTCTCCTCTCCAGGTGAGCACCCCCAGCTCTGCCAGCCTGGCTCCAGAGCAGAGGGGCTCCAGCCCTGCAGCAGCTCTGGGGCCTCCTCTGGACTGAACAATGTAATTTAACAAAACCACTGATCCAGACACATTATGGGGACAGATACAGCCACACATGGTTCCTGATGGAGCCCATGCATGAATTCAACAGTTGCTGCACCAATCCAGCTGCTTTGGGGCATTTTTGGGGATGGCTGTTGCTCATTCCAGTTCTTCCCTCCTTCCCTGGTGTAGCCAGAACTCTTTTCTCCCAACACTTTGAGAAACTTGTGAAGAGCTGAAGAGGAGACAGAAGTCACTGCGCAGCTTTACAGAGATCTTTTGCATTTCCTGTGGGATTTCATGTGAATTCTTGTGCTCTCTGTGGTGCAGGTGATAATGGGGAAGGAAGGAGTGCTGACAGAAATCCATATAAAGCAGAATACATTTGAAGAAGTCTGAATTTCAGAAAGTTGTTGGTGGTGCTCAGCTTCCTAGAGGAGGAATTGCAGATAGAAATACTTGGATATGTGTTTGAAGTGAGATTTGGGCTCCCTGGTGTTTCTGGGCTCCTTTTAAAGTTGATCCATATATCATTTCCCTGGATTCATAAGATTTTTGAGTTCTCAGTTCTGTGAATGTATCAGTGACTCCTATCCAATTATAATTCTCATGCTTCTTATTTCATTTTCCATAATTAAGTGTTAGGCTTCCATAGGAGACATTATCTCTAAACCACTGGTGTTGCATAGCAATTTCATTATATGTGATTTTAATTTGCAGAATTTTTAAGAGTACCTTTTGCAGTTAATTTCTTGGCTTATATTGTGGTGGCTTTGGCAGTGCTGGGTTAACAGCTGGACTTGACCTCAAAGCTCTTTTCCAGCCTAAATGATTCTGTGATTCTTCATTAATTTACAAGTTTTCCAGTAGATAGAATCAGTGGTCACAGGCAGAATTTGCTGTATGTAACAGAGGGGGCTTTTTCTCAGGCTTAAAAAGAGTAATTTTATTTCGTTCTCCTGAAAGCTGAATGCTGTTTGCTTAGATTAAAGGATAAAGAAACACTCTTCACATTTCAGCCCCCACATTTCTGAGTGCCTGTTTATCCCAGAGAGAAGGCGTCAGCCACCAGTTTGTACTGGGAGGCAGCCTGGGATCAATAACAAATCCTCTAATTAAGAGCCAACGGATCCTTATTGACTTATGTTAGTTCTCCAGCTGGGCTCAGCCTTCCTCTCTTGCCACGGCATGGAGCATCCTTTGTTTAAGGCACCCCGAGGTAGGAGAACCCAGCCCCTCTGAGAGGCTGCAGCCTTGTGAAGTGTTTGAAGTTGTTATTTTCAGAGCTTATTTTAGCGACTCCTGAGCTGAGCATTGAGAATATATAGAGCAGCATTTAGGGAAAATGTTCATGTGGTGGTGGCTTCCTTTACCATGAGCTGCAGCTCTGCCAGCCAAGCTGAGCTGCGCCATTTAAGGAACACTGAAGCTTTGAGTGAAGTTTAAACTTAGAAACTTTGCTGGAGTGCACCGGATGCTGGGAGAAACCAGAACACACTTTTTGGATTGTCAGACCAAAGGCAGGAGGGTTCCCACAGAGCCCTCCTCCTTGTGGAGCTTCTGTTTCATATTTAGATTTTGTTTTTTAATACCCAAAGAGCTTTTAGTTGGGTTCTGACCATGGTGGCCTGGAAATTGGGCTAGATTAAAGCAGGGTTTGTTTGTTTACTTAAAAGTGCTAACAGACTTGGACAGTCCTGCAGCGTTTTTCAGGACTTACATCATTCTAAAATAGATTTGATTCGAAACAGATTTGATAAGAAAGTAATTCTCACTTGCATCTATCCCAAAGGAAGAGCTGAGCCTGGGCAGGTGTGCTGAGAGAGAATCTGGATTTGATATGAAATATTAAGAAGTTTATTTATTTTAATTGCTGGAAGATACAAGAGAATACAAGAAGTTAACTGAAGTAGTTAGAAGATACAGGAGAAGTTGGGAGCCGGATCCTCAGTAAGTAAATGCCATTCCCACTGAGGGTATATCAGATGCTCCCATACTGTCCAGCTTCTTATTTTGGGTGGTTTGAGGTTTTCTGAATCCCCAGGCAGAGAGCCAGGGATGTCTTCCCGAACTGTGCCAAAAGATGAGGCTGATCCATTGAGTCATGGAAGTTCTGTGCACATTCGTTCATCACAGCTGTATGAGACAGCAGCTGTATTACAGCACCTCTAAAAAATATGTATTAGCATCAAACCCTTAGCCACAATAACTTTTCACATCATTTAACACAGTATGACAGTGTTTTTAACTCTAGTTTAGCCTTCCCTGCTTCTCAGTCTGTTGCCACAAAGAGCTGACAAATCCATGAATAATCACATAATAACTCCAATTGAGGGAACACAGCTGATGTGGAGAGGACAAACAATGTGTCCTTTTGCTTACATCACTGAGAAATGTGAGTTTCTGTTTTGCCTTACTCCTGCAAAAAATGTACAGAGCAAAGAGAGAAGAATTATCTTAAAGGAGCAGAATTATCTTCTGGTTAAGGCATAATTAATAATGTGTACATAACTAACAGTGTGTACATAATTAATAGTGTGTACAATTCCCTGTTGCAGGGCCAGTCTGTCCTAAATTGCACTGATAGGAGCTGAAAAGAACAGAATTTTATTTTGGGAATGCAGGTAACTGGTGATGATACCCAAATCAGAAGGAAAATAACTCCAACGGGTCAAAACCTGTTGGTTTTACCTGCGCAGGTGTGCGGAATCTCTGAGTGGCTGCTGTTGTACAGTTTGAATATGCAACAGCTGTGTGAAGATCTGTTGCCTCCTCTGTTTTAAAGGCCTAACCAAGAGTCTTCTGAAGTAATCCAAAAGCTCTTTGTGGGTGAGAGGAGATGCAGATTCAGTTGCAAACTCCAGGAAAGTGCTGATGGATTTATTCCCCTGTGCAAACCCCTGGCACTGAGCGCTGACACCAAAGCCTCAGCCTGTGCCCGACTGTTTGGAGTGCCTTGACCATGGGTTTGTAAGGCCTTTCCCAGCTAGTAATTGGTGACTGGATGTGGTCAGGGCAGGCAGATAAACACTTGGAGGAAGGGGGTGAATCACTGAGTAAATATCCTATCGATGCTGTAGGAGCTGCTGTTACTCACAGCACCTTTGGAGGGGGGGCGGGATGTGACGTCTTTGTTTTCAGGAAAATGTTACTTGAAAGAGGAATTGAGGTTAAATGTGTTCCAAATCTGCAGCTCCAAACCTTCCTCACGCATCTCTTGTCTCCTTCAGACCGGTCACCAGTTTAACATCCCCCCTTCTTCCTGCATATCCCTCTGGAACTTATCCCCCCCTCTGAGGTCACAGCAGAGAAGTGTCAATTCTGTAAATGCCAGTGTAGTTGCATCATTAAAAGCCCCCAAAGCAGATGGTCTGGGTTAAAACAAAAAGCCTTTTTTTTTGCCAGTGAAGCAGCATTATAGTGATTAGAGCAGCCTGTTGGCAGTTCCTGTCAGCAATTTTTGCAAGCATGTAATATATAAAAGGATAAAAATACCATTTACTGTGATTTGCTCACCGCAGAAAGAGGCCGGAGTGATACAGTACCAAAATCAGGAGGAAAAGCCCTGCAAGTAGTTTTCTGTCCTCTCTTTTGCACTTTTCCAGGATCCTGGCAGATACAGTAAGTCTGCTTGAGGAGTCTTACCCTCCTTGTGGTTGCTGGGACACCCCATTAGCCAGCAGCCCCTGGGCAGCCTGGGCCATCCTGAACTATGATGATCTCTAAGGTCCTTTCCAACCCAAACCATTCCATGATTCCATAATCCTTCAGCTGATGGATCCATCACCCTTGTTGGGAGCAAAGAGGAGCCACAACAGAACGCTGGGTGCCACCCTTTGTGTGTATCCAGGTAAAGAGTTCGTTCATTTCTGTTTACAGTGTTGAGACTTGACCATTAAAAAGCCCTAATTAGCGGAAAAATTAGATATTTAATCACCCTGTTACAAGACGAAAAGCATGGAGTGATATATGATTTGTATATATATGTGCTGAAATGAATTTTCCAGCTCCCTAGTGTTTATTTTATTTATAAGGAAAGATCTTTGTTCAGAAGAAAGAAAAATCAACATTTATTTCAGTGTGTTCAGGACATTCGCTTTATGCTGAGTGTTCACTTAATTCACCATTTCAGCCCTCAGCTCCCAAATGCTCCCACTCTGTGACAGCAAAGTCCTCAGCAAAGCTGGATCGTTTTGAAATCATGGAGCACATTTTTGGAGACAAAAACCTGATTTCTGAGCTTTGAACTCCATTAAATTTGTAAAATATCTCTACCTTGAGTTCTGGTGCAAAGTTTCAGCACAAAACTGAATATTAACCAACAATACATAGAAAATCACAGGCAAGATGCTGCAGTGATACCAAAAAATCCTCCTCCAGTTCCTGCTTTCCTGATCCACTTGGCATGAAATGTTTTCTTGACTTCTACTTACTATTCTCATAAAAACCACAGGGGTTTCTTCTCACTGCTACTTGTTTTGTCCAAGATCCAGTAATTGGTACCATGTGAATTCACATCTTGCAGTGACAGAACAGAAGTGGGGTTCCAAAAATCACTTCAGCATCTCAACCTCTGGCAAACATCAGGGCTACAACCCTCCAGTCTCTAAGAATCCATGCAGTTACACATCAAGTAGCTTATTTTACTCCTGCTGGTAACCCCTATGTGAATATTTACAGTTCAAATGGAATCATGATAAAAAATTAATAGTTGTTAGATTTTGGTGAAAATTCTGTTGCCTCTTCATACTGGAATTGTTTTATCCTTGGTTTGCGTGTACTGCCTTGATATAATAATAATAATTTTAGTTATTGGTAACATAATTAGCTAAGTTTGGTGCACTAAAAATTACGTCTGTGGTATGAAACAGTGAACAATTAATGATGCCAGAAAAAGAGTGAAAAACCAAAATCAGAGTCAGAGCACTCTGTGAAGTGTTAAGGTACATTTTAAAGGGTTGGTGGGAGGGTTTGGATTCTCCAGCTCCCCGTGGGTTACCTCTCCTCTCCAGGCTACTTGGATCATCTTCCCCCTGACAGCCTTGGTTTGATTGAGCTGTGTGTGAGAAACATTCACTCAACAGCTGCAGGCGCCGGCACCACAGGGAGCCCTTCAGCTGGGCTGGGAGGGAGGGGTGGGATTCTCCAAACCCCCTCAGTACAGCTCTGGATAAAGCCTCCTTGGAACCCCTAAGGCAAGGGAGAGATCCTCTGATTCAAAATCTTTTTGAGCTGGGCTCACCTACTGCAGCACTCAGCCTCGTAGGTGCATAAAAGAGGCCTTCACATTTCCCCCTGTTTGTCTGACTGGATCCTTTTTCCAGCATTCAGCCTTGATGGGCCACAATTGAATCATTTCAGGTGACAAAAACCACCTAACAGTGGGTTCTCATTTCTAACAGAGACATTTTGAGCTGGTATTGTTAGAAATGAAGTTAAAAAAATGAACACAGGCTTTCAATCTGGAAGCACACAGGTACTTTTAAGGAACTGTTCTGGATAACTGCTAAAGAAATGGAAGGAAATTTCAATGTCCTGGCAAGAGACTTTAATCCAGTAAAATCAGGACTGTGAGAGCAGGAACTGGATGTGGAAACTCACTGGCTTCAGACCTGGCCCATCACTTACTTACCTTGTTCTGGTTTAGATGCTGGATGAGGAATTTCTGTGAATTAGGCTGAACATATTCATAATATGGGGAAAAAAGGGATGGGGCAAGAGTTTTCCTGCTGGCAGGTGTCACTGAGAGCTTCCTGTGGCACATGGAGCTGGGACTCTGGATGTGCAGCTCTCTTTGCCCCCAGTAAATCCAGCCCAAACAGGTGACCCAGGGAACAAACAGGGAACTTTGGGACATTCAAAAAGAGGATGTTGCAGAAAGCCCAGAAACCACGGATGGGATTAGCTGTTAGCAGAGGGAATTCTCCTTCAAAAACCTCCAAGAGATTTCCAGTTGTTAACATTTTGAACTTTGAAAATATAACAAAAATTTTCATTTTTAGGTCTCTGACCGTTATCTTCCGGTCTCAGCAGAAGAGCAGTGGTGTAATTAACAGCTTCATGAATACCAGAGTAATAATTATGAACTGCAGGAATGGCTATTGCATCAGGAATTCCTCTTGTAGAACTGCAGCAGCTTTTTGGCTCTTCAGAACTCAGGAGACACATGTAAAGGTAAAAAAATAGCGAAAAATATTAATTGGTATTACAAATACCAATATGTTAAAAAAGAGGAAATATTGCAGGTGGATTACACAGTGTCTGTACATAGATTTCAATTATAACAGTGTTTCAAATGATTAGTTTTCATTTCTTTCCTTGCTACAGCACGATTACAATGTGTCTGCTGTGAAGTTTTTCAATGCAAAATTCAGAATTGTGCTTGATATTTATAATTGGTCAAATAATCCAGATGACAGTTTCTGTTTGCTTTCTGTTTATCACATTTCTACTTATGGATGTAATATGCAAATATTCTCAGAGTCACCACACTAGATTTCAGAATGAACATCTTCACAGAATCATGGAATAGAATCCTGGAATGGTTTGGGTTGGAAAGGACCTTGAAGCTCATCCAGTTCCATGGGCAGGGACCCCTTCCATAGACCATGTTGCTCCAAGCCCCATCCAACCTGGCCCTGCATAATTATGTAATGGCCTGAATAATTAAAGTTAGAATTTCCATGCACATTTTCAAGTAGTCCTGAGGTACCTGGTTAATCAGATTCCTGAATGACTTCCCAAGTCTGGGATGAGTTTCTGGGAAGTTTAACACTTCCAGGGCCTTCCCACCACTCCTTCATTTGCTCTCATTTTTAAAAGCACACTATAATTTGATATTTAATTATTGTTCAGCCTGGACAGGAGGGAGCCAGGCAGGAGGTTATGGGGCAGCTGCTGAGGGGTGTGGTTGGAGCAGCCACGGAGCCTTGCCCCTGGAATTTCCCCGTTCCTCCGGAGCCCACGTGGGAGAAGGACCAGGGCAGCGGCGGGACTGAGGTGACGGGCTCTGTGCCCCGGCCCCGGCCTCCCTTCTTTGCTCTCTGTATCACTTCTCCGCAGGAGCTCAAAGGAATCAGCAGCTCTCCCCGGCAGAGCTCCGAACCCCAGCCCAGTTCACTGAGGCGCAGCGGGACGGCCGGGGATTAATCCGAGCGGGAATGCTGCGGAATTCCTGCCTGCTCTTTCTTTCCCTGGTGCTGGGGACACTGCCAGGGGAGAGCAGGGCTGGCAGCTCCCAGCTTTTCAGGGCATGGATTGGCCCCAGAGGGTCACTCAGGTGCTGCTCCCTCTGCCAGGTTGGGCACAGGAGCAATCCAAGCTCAATACACCTCACTCTTCCAGCTTTTGGGTTAATTTTTGGAGTTACCGAATTCTCTGAAGCAAGATGAGAATGAAGATATTTTGGAATGTTAGGCCTCAGCATCACAAAAACCAGGGCTAGGAGAATTCACTGACAGCCCATTGTCTTGCCACTTCAGAGTTGTTCTTTTCCTGATCTTAAGTTCTTAAGGAGATTTTCATGGAGAATTCTGTTTTCTTTAGTGTTTATTTACTGAGACCCTGGCACAGGTTGTCCCACAGCTGTGGCTGCCCCTGGGTCCCTGGCAGTGTCCAAGTCCAGGTTGGACATTGGGGCTTGGAGCACCCTGGGACAGTGGGAGGTGTCCCTGTCCATGGCAGGGGTGGCACTGGGTGGGATTTAAGGTCCATTCCAACCCAAACCGTTCCATGAGTCCTGGAAGACTCATGGAGAACTGCTACTCGTGCAGCAGGAAGTAAGAATTGCTCATGAACCAGGACTCCATCTGAAAGAAAAATCACAGAAATAAATGCTTCTTCTTGTGCTATGGCATTTCCAATTAATTTTGGCTTTTTTCTCCAGGTATGTTCAGCACTGGTGACACTGAATGATTCAGCACAGTGTCCACCACAGTTAGTTCATTAAATCTTAAACTCAGCACTAATCTTTAACCCAAACCTCTCATTTATACCATACTTGATGTGTGCAAATGAAACAGGAGTAGGGAAGTTTATTTATTTACAAACATTTTTAAAGCTTATGATACTTAGTTCTGAAGGCTTCATCTTCTGGGTGTTATCAATACCTCTCTCAGTCAAGAGGAAGAAGGAAAATGAATTTTTACGGTGGACATTCATCATCTTTAAAACAGAACTGCCACTAAGACAGACCCCTGCCAAATAGGTACATTAAATGTACTTAAGATTCATAAAACTTTCACGAGGAAAGAGATATAATTAGACAAGGAGAAATCAGAGATCTCCTGGTCCATTTGCACCCTCAGCTGAGTTTCTGGGGTTGTTTTAACTTGCTGGTCCCTCCCTGAGTTTGAAAGCCTGTTCAGTTTTAATTAACCTGGTGCCTGATCAAATTTGGAACAAGGTGGGAGGTTCAGGGTGAAGTTACAGGGATGGAGCAATCTGATCTGATAGATCCTTACTGGGGGAGGAACTGTTCCTCCTCCTCCTCCATGCATTCCCCCAGCTTATCATGTGCTGGCTCTGCTTGGGCCCCTCCAGCTGCAAACCAAGCAGAAAACACAGTTTTTATCTGGCACAGCTGAGAGGTCCTTGCCAGACAGGGAGTTTTATCAGCTCACCAAAAAGTCTAATGAGTGCTATCCTTGGAATAACAGAGTGGAAGCAGAACCACACTGGAGCACACTGGAGCACCAGGCACAGGAGACTGCAGGGCTTTCCAGATACCTCTGCTCCTGGAACAAGGAATCCAGAACGGGCACAAGTCCCTCCTGTGAGCTTTGCTGTACTGAGAAAGCTCCTGGTACAATTGGTATTCTCCAGTGGTGGTTCCCACCCAGTGCAAAACCCAGCTGGTTTTGATTGCAAGAGGCTTTGTTTGTGCCTGAGGCCTCCTCCATCTCTCTGCCCTCAGGGATGGGAGCTGAGCACACCAGGGCTGGACATCCATGTGGCCTCAGGCATCAAACAGTGCTGAACAGGGAAAACACTCCCAGCTGGCACAACCTTTACAGCAATGGAGGAGGAGAAAAAGCACGGTATGTGTTGCCTGTTGAACAAAGCAGGGTACTCTGACTGATCCCCAAAATCCTCCCAAAACAGCCCCCACAACTCGTGCCAAGGGCTGAGAGGGGTGATGGGACAACCCCTGACTGCAGGCTGCCTGAGCAGCCAAACCAACCTGCTCTGCATCTTTTCGGCCATTTCTTATCAAAACACTGCCCTGATACAGGGAGGCCCTTACAAAACATAATAAAGCCTGCTGCTGCCAAGGAATGATTGCTGCTAGCATTTATTTTTCCACAATTATTTTCAGGGTTGTCCTTTCGAGGCAGACCAGATCAAGGAGTGGTGCGTGCAGTACCTCATCCTGGGATAAATCCAGGGAGGCTCTATGACTCAGGAATGACTCACTGCTCCTCCTCTGTTCCTTCCAGACTCTTGGGGGTGTGCTAATTTATTGTCAGTCTGTATCTGCAGTCAATTATTCCCCCCAGCTCAGCTCTCCTGTGAAGAAGGAATTCGGGCACGTTCTGCTCATTCCTCACCTCTCCAGAAGGATAAACAGGTGAGCAGACAGTGTCACCTTCAGTCTGGCATCCAGAGAAAAGGGGGGAGGTATTTTTCCTTCCTTGAATAACATGTCCAGCTTAATGATTTGGAACTAGATTGTTCCTACCAAACCCCCCAAATCCCAATTACTAAACTAAGATTGACCTTTCAGAGAGTTATTTCAAAAAACTTGGATAAAATAAGGTGGGTATGACTCAAACAACAGGAGGAACGTGTCTGCAGCACAGTTAAGGCACACAAATTGCTTTCACTGTCAGAATCGAGCATTCAGAATAAAAAGCACAAAACAAGAATGATTAATCTTTTTTCTCTTTAGCAAGACAGATTGAAGCATCCCAGTGGAGCTGCAGGGGAAGGGTTTAAACAATGCCTGCTTAGTGTCCAGCAAGTCCTCACTGGTAGGAATACAAGCAAAGAAAAAATGACTCAAATATGAGATTTTTACATGTGCATGTACGAGATACATAAGCCCAGAGAATCATAGAAGCATGAAAAGTACTGAACAGCAAACAGGCCTGTTCAGCTTTTCCCAGCCAAATTTCAGGAGCCTGAGGACATGACAGATACAGCAGAAAGGCATAGAAAAGGATTTTCCAGTGGCAATGCTGATTTAAAAATCCCTCCCCCCATGTCATTCGTCTCACCCCCATCTCATTTTTCCACGTCCCTCGTCCCAGGCTGTGTTTCACAAGACATTTTTCAGTGGCAGCACTGGCTCCAGGTCCAGCACCTTTACCACTTCCAACTGCTTCTTCCCAACCTTGTGTTATCCTGGCATGAGGGGCTGTGTGATATATCCTTGTTCTGCACACGCTGGGGCTGAAGTGGCCCTGAACTGGCCTTGCAAATCAAAGAGAGATTGAAAACACAGGTGTGTAATGGCAAAATAACAAGGAAATATAATTTTGGAATGATAGACTTTAAAATGTAAACAAATCCCCACATCCCAAATTCATAGAATTATAGAATCCTGGAACAGTTTGGGCTGGAAGGGACCTTAATGATCTTGTCCCACCCCTCTGCCAAACCTTCTCATAAATGTTCCAATCAGCCAAACCTTCTGAGGCAGTAACAAGCTCTCAGAATCCACACAATGCTGCAACTTGACATTATTATATATTCAAATAATTTTATTAAGCACAGTGTGGGAAGCTTGGCTGTTTTTCAAAATATCTGCATCCGAAATAAGTCCATACACCTATAAAAATAGCAGTTCCAGACAGACTCCAGATCAGAGTGTTATTCACAACATCAGACTTGTGATCAATAGCTGGGAGAGTGTTGCCAGAAATAGTCCTGCCCTGGGAAATGCTTCCTGCTGCCTCAGAACAGGTTGTGCTCCTGTCCTTCTGCAGTTTCTCCTGGATTCATCTCCAAGTACACAGAGAAGCAGGAGAGCTGCCTGACTCTTGTGTAGCCATGCTGTGAATCAGGCCAGAAGCACCAAAATCACCAACACCCAGCACCCCGCTGTGTATTTTTAACCGGGCTGAATTCCTCATCCCGCTCCCCCCACTTGCACAAGAATTCACACAGCCTCTTGATGAACCGGATGGGAAATCGATCCAGCTGGAGAAGCAAAAATCCACATCCCATTCCAACAAAAAAAAGGCTCTCCCAGCCAGATTGCTGCTCAGTCTGTGCTGTGTGCAGACAGGACAAAGTGCTGAGTTCTGCCTGAAGCAACCCAGCCTGGGAATGCGAGACAGTCTGAAGCTCCACCTGGAAACAATTTTCCCTCCATCCCTTTTTCCCTCTCTCTTTCCCTGCAGCGTGCCTTGGTTTCCCTGTGCAGCACCACAAACGGCTTCACAAGCACGGAGCAGGGATCACTCCTGTGCCCAGGGCTGGGGAGAGCTGGGGCTGCTGCCAAGGAAAAGTCTTTGCGACTGGGGCCAACTAATCAGGTAAATGCTTTCAGTCTGCCCAGGCCAAGCCGTGTCCTTTGCTATTCTCCAAATATTTATGTCTTTGTGAAACACATAAACATTTCAACAGAGGTCTCTTATTCCTAGCATTTCATGTGAAGTTGTTGTTTCCACACTCCTAAACCCCCTTCAATATGACTAATTCACGCTGGGGGAGTTCCTGACTTGCCTCACCAGAGTCACGGAGCCCCAGAATCCAATCCAGAGATCCTAAGCCCCAGAATCCAATCCCCAGATCCACATCCAGGCAGGGGAGGGATGGGAAGTGGTGACAGAAACCTCTGCACTGTTGTGTGTTCCCCACCTGCAGTTCCCTGCCTTCCTTATTACCCTTTTTCCTTCCTTTTTTCCCCTCCTTCCCCCTTCAAAAAGCATTTGCCTCTGAACCTTCCAAAAGGAACAAAAACACAGGAGAAGTCGGGGAAGTTCCTGTAAATCAGCTGGTGAATGTAAATTTAGTCATTCACTTCATGTAAATTCAGCTGGTAAATGGCAGTTTGGTGTTTCCTCTACTATTTACTAAGAATTTACACACTCAATAAATCTCATCTTAAAACTCTGAGCTCCCTGCTGATCTACACCAGCAAACACATAAGAATCTTCCCAGTTAGGATGAGCAATTGAGGAGCTGAATTATTCAGCACTGTGTGGTCTGTGGCAGCAGGGAGATAAAATTCCCGAGTGTTTGTTACTTCATTTACTTTCTGCAAAAAGCCTTCCCTTGGTAATTTTAGAGCTCAGAGCATGGCAGCACATAGCAAGTTCCAGCTAAATAGCACACTCCCCAAAAGTTTGCTGTTTCCTTAATGTTCATGAATATTTCAGGAATCCTGCTGAGAGGTTTCGGTGCATTCCAGGACAATGATTCCAGGTTTCTCTTTTGCCTGGAGAGGAAATGTGGCTTGACTGTGCCATATTCTGCATTACTCTTTTAGCCAGGATTTATTGCTCTTACAGAATCAGATCCCCTGAAAATATAGGAAAATATAATCCTTGACATGAGATGGGCACAATTTTTGGCTGTTGTGAGAGCAGAGTTTTCTGTAGAAATTCATTCATTCCCTTAAACCATGAGCAGTGCTGGAGCTAAGGAATAGGGTTTGCTTTTTTCACCCTTTCAGCTCGTTGTATTCCATTGCTTGAACTGGTAAAAATACTTGGATAAAAATTTGAAGTCACAGCAACACATAAGATCAGCAAATCAGTCTTTTTCAGCTGAAATTTGATTTATTGTATAGAAAGAGTGATTTGCATCAGCATGTGGTATAATTTGGGAAATATTCACTTAATTGTGGTGCAAGTTAATTTAAGTATCTAAATGTATTGTTTAAATTATTTTCTTTTGCTTATATTGATGCATTTTTAATATACCATAAGACTTCTTAAAAATAATAGTGTGTTTAACAAATACATTTGCAGGTCTGTGTTCTCAGAAGGCTGAATGAGCACTTAAATAACATAAAAAATCCATGTCAGGGTTTACAACATGTGCTTACCCTGAGTGCTTTGCCTTTAAATAAATGCTGACAGCAAACCAAGGAAATTATTCAAATTTTAAAACCCAGAATGTGAGAGAAGCCAATAATAAAAACTATCTGGGTCATTTCCTCCTGCAGTTAGAGCAGAGAGCTCACAGAATCTGAGCTCTGGTGAGTCCCCACATGGGAGTGACAGGAAGCGGCCTTACAGCTGCTGTGGGTGCGTTTGCACCAAAACCATGGAATTTTCAGGTGGGAAAAGACCCCTAAAAAGGGAGCTGGGAGTTGAGTGCAGTGGGAGCAGTGAGGCTGAGGGCTCAGCAGTCACCCAAACTGCTGGGTAAGAATGGGAATGAATCCCTGCCTGGAGGTTGGACACCACAGATTATTGCCCCTGAATTGGCCCTTTGCCTTATTCACCGCTTCAGACTGAGTAAAACCAGGATGGCCAGATCCTCAAATACAGAGTCCTTTTGCCACTCAGTGTTTGTGTCACAGCTCAGTGAAATGGTGCTGGAACAGTCACAGAGGCAGCAATTCACTGCTCCAGTTCCAAGGCATTTCCCTGCCCAGGGAGCTCAGGAACTCCTAATTACAGGTGGATTAATCTGTGCCAGCCGCCAGCTGCACTCTGCTGCCAGGGATCCCCCCTCGAGGTTTGGGATCTGCCTGTGCCTCCTGGCCAGCTCCACGCATCTGATGCAGTGGGGAATCAGTGAATTCAGTGACTGTGCTGGCTGGGGGACAGGGACAGGAGGAGCAGGAGCTTCCCGGACTGGGATGTGTCTCCAGGGATGGAAACCTGCAAGGAGCACAGCTCACAGCAGTAACTGCTTTAGCCACCCCACCTCAAATCAGCTGCTCTTGGAGTACAAGCCTACACTTGGGCTCAGATGGAAAAGAAGTCTAATGAGAAAAAACCATTTTTATTTCTAATTTTTCTCTTGTTTAATGCACACACTTTCATTTAAGAAGACAAAACCGCTGACTTGCTAATTTTAATTCAGTCTCCAGTCTGTGGGGCAGCTTGCCTTGATTACATTGCACTAAATTACTCATCCTGGACACATCCTTCTCTTTATTTTCTCCTCCAAGAGCCAAAATATGATATTGCTTGGCAAGAGGAATGTGTATCTAAAATGTCAAATTACAGCTCGTAACTATTACGGGGTAGTTTTGGCCATAGCCCTCTGTGACCGTTCCAAAACAGATTTCTCTTTCTAGGAGATCCTAAAACCTAACCCATGCTTTATATTTGGGTTTAGGTGGCATTTGGGGCATGTATTGCTTTGGTTGAACTTGAAATTTTTAATTTCTCCAGACTTCCAAGGCTTCAGATTGCATGAACTGATAGCTCTGTGTGTACACATCAAGAACTGCAGATCATTTCTCACCACCTATAAAATGCACATTATCTATCGTAACAGAAGAATAAAATGATAAAGCAGGTTCATATTGGTCAACTCTTCATCTGAAGACAGCGCTGGAACTTGATTAAATCCCTGCCATTAAGTCACTGATATCAGCCTTCACTGAAATTTAATTACAGCTCGTTACTCGGTGTTATAATTCTAAACCAGGTGCCACCAGCACAAACACTCAGCCCCCTGGAGCTCACTTCTCCTGGGAATATGAAGAAATGGCTTTGTTTTAATTTATTTATTTTTTTGAATTTAGCATCTGCTAGTTTTGTCTTCAGTGCTAAATTTGGAATGGATTGGATTAATGGAAATATAGAAGCTTGATAAAGAAATGGAATTCAGCCTTTGTATTCTGAATGTGGATAGGAGTGATTGGACCATGAAGATTTTGCTATAAACAGTTGTGCAATTCAGGTTTTACTTTTGCTAACCTTGCTGTGCTAAGACAGGATGCTGGACATCATTTTACATAACAAAATGCCCGTATCTGTTAGCAATACAACTTTCTTTGCTTGCTTTTGAGGAGGTCACACTCCAGGGAAAGGCAGATTCCAGCCTGGATGGATGCCTGAAGCCATCCTGATGTTCCATGCTCCTGCCTGTGGTGCCTGCTGGGAGACCTGGCTTTTTGTAAACCGATTTTGTGGAGGTGAGAGGGACTCATGGGTGGAGGGGAGAGTGTCAGGAGTGGTTTTGATGAGACAAAACTAACGGGCCTCCAGATGATTGCTCAATCAAGCTGAAGGATTCAAGCAGAGCTGCTCTTACTGCCAGATGATCATTATGTTATGGAAGAGGTTTGGATGGAAGAACTTGGGAATTTAGTGATAGAGTAATGATGAATCCTCCCTAGACTTGTCAGATATCCCATTGCAGGAACTCTGCCTGTTGATGATCGAAAAAGACATCTTGGCAGACTCAAATCAAAGACTTCCACAGCTTTGGAGGGCTTGAGCCTTTTAACCACATGGTAATTATAAAGACTATAAATAACACTTAAAAATCCAGTTCAAACAGTCCTCAATAAATTATTTTAATGTGCTGTTATTGGCCCCCTCCTTCAGGATATCACAAGTCTGCACTGTCAGTCTGACAGGCTGAAATGTGCTCTGTCAAATCAACAGCTCAGCTGTCTTACAGACTGAGGGAAGCCTAGATCCACTGTTTGTAGATGTGGCATTTGGGGACATGGGGCAGTGCTGGGGGAGCAGCTGGACTCGATGGACCCAGAGATTTTCCAGCCTAAACCATTCTGTGATTCCATTGAAGCTTCACCCAGTGTGAGGAAAGCTTTGTCACCTGAAAGGATATTAGGGAAGAGCCACCAGCAGAGTTGTCTGGGACTGTTCTCTCCATGTTTTTCAGATGAAAATGACTCCATGAACTCATGAACTGTGGCTTTTCTTGCCCAGTCCCTTGCTGAGGGAGGCCAGGACAGCTGAGTGGAGACAGTGGCTCTGAAGGACCTAAGCTGGGCAGTGTCACCCAGCCAGTGCTGCTCTGGTGCTCACAGCTTGGACTCAGTGGTCTTGGAGGTATTTTCCAGCCTCAATTAATCTGTGATTCTGTGAAATATTAAGCCTAACTCTGAGTTTCCAGATGTAGGAACAGTGGCAAAATTCAGCTTTCCTCCTTCCTAATCAGTGATAAATGTTTGCCTTGGAAATCACTCCAGCTGTTTACACTCTGGAGTGGGGCCGCTTCAGCAGGAGCACTGCAGACCTGTGGATTTTCTTCCTACTCCCAGCTGCAGTGGACATGACCAGGTGTAAATCTCTGTCTGCTCACCAGTCTCAACCCCCACATGCTGGTTTTGATGTGTGCCACATCTGAGTATCTTTACAAACCACGGAAAAGGGTTTTTTAACAAACAGAAAACGTTCCCCACTCTCTGTGTGCTGGAAATGACATCAAACACCCTTTTCCTGTACAGTGAGAAAATGTTCCATGTTATCAGTATCTGTGAGAGAACAGAACTAAGAATTTACCTTTCAAAGCAGTTCATACTTTCAATCATCCTTAAACTGCTCATTATTTACTACCAGGAGCATCTTTGTAATGTTTTAGGTGTACCCCAAAACAAACAAGGACCTGCATCAAGTAATACCAATATCCATGCTGAACATAGAGCTCACAGCCCCAAAACTTAGGAGTGTGTGGAAACCCTGCTGGGCCCTTACTACACCTTCGGGCAGCAAAATCCCTTTGAAAATCTGGGCTTTAGGCCCAACCCTGCCAAGAGTTCTCTGTGGAAAGCTCCTCCTCCTGCCTGGGGCTGACCCTGGCACAGCTCTCGCAAAGTCTCAGCTTTCCAAACAGCCTAAAGCAGGAAGGGAAAAATCATGTAAGGAGTGGCAAACAGATGAGTTCCCTGATGATTGATGTCTTTCAGAGACAGGAATTCTGATTTGTGAACAGCTGGAAAGCACTGCTGGCTCCTCTCTGGTGCCAGTCTGTGTGTGGTCACTTTGGCATGTGCTCCATATGCCCTTTGGACACGTGTCAAAAGTCACATGTCATTAATTTCTCCAAACTTCGCAGTATTAAAGGTGTAGGAAGGTCGTAGAAATGGAAAGTGCCTTATAAATGTGAAGAATTGTTTCCTGTGGTTTAGTTATTTAACTTTTTTCAATCCAGATTTTTTTCCTGATGGCAGGATTTGAGCTCTACCTCTGAGATTTTTGTCCCAGAAATAAATGGCTTGGAACAAAAGGGACTTTTAACAGGAGATTGCACCGTGCACCTTCTGTAGAGTCATTAAAGGCAGATTGGATTTAGTGGCACTCCTGGCTCCAAAGATGCTGCCCAGAGCAGCTGCCCCATGATCCCTGGCAGTGTCCAAGGCCAGGTTGGACAGGGCTTGGAACAGCCTGGGATCGTGGAAGGTGGAAGGGGGTGGCACTGGATGGGATTTAAGGTCCCTTCCAAACCAAACCATTCCAGGATTCTGTTTGGTCACACAGGTCCCTGCATTTGGATAAGCAGAACCTCAAAGAGTGGCTGGGACTGGTCTGACTCTCCTTGTCAGCAGTGCTTACAGGCTGTGAGGGAACAAACACAATTCCAAGGCTTGATCCATCCCCAACAGAGAAAAGAGCAAAAATCATCACTCAGAATCAACACTGTGTCAGACAGACATCCAAAAAATTATTATTAGATATTTCAAAAGAAGCCTTTTTAACAGCAATTGTTCTATGTGGGATTTTTTCTTTTTTTAATTTCAGTATAAAGTATTTGGTATTTGGAGTCTTTAATAGTGTTGGCAAAAAGCCATTAAGAGGCTTTGATTTTTGGAAGCAAATCCATGTGACTGATCCGAGTGGGATCATAATGGCTACAAGGACCCGTCCATTAAGAGCTATTTTTAACAGTGAAGTCAGAGCTGGAATGTGAAAGTAAAGCTAAGACTAAACTAAAAAAAGGTTAAACTTGCAATATTCTTAAAGATTAAACTGTCCTGCAGTTACAAAATAGCTAAAGTTATTCCTGGTGCCTATATCCCAACATATATCATGCCAAGTTATATTGTTCCTAAGGATCTACCAACAAAACCCCGAGTACAGACAGTGCTCCTACATTGAATGGTCAAGGTGTCTTGGAGTCTTTCCCAACTTTCTTCCTATTGCTTTTTGCTTCAGCTCATCACTGGTTTGTGCTTCTACATCTTTGACCCGTCTTTCATTTTGTTCCTGTCTGTATTTTCATTATCAGTTGTTTCCTTTCATGGCTTATTTGTCCTCAAGTGTTTCTGGCAACTCCCCATCTAGTTTCAGCTGTACAGGATGATGTTCTGCATCCATCATTCCAGGGTAACAGGGGAACAGAGCATGAATCCTTGAGGTATCCAGTAAATAAACACCAGAGACAGAATCCCAGCCTGGTTTGGCTTGGGAGGGACCTTAAAGCCCATCCCATCCCACCCCTGCCATGGCAGGGACACCTCCCACTGTCCCAGGCTGCTCCCAGCCCCAATGTCCAGCCTGGCCTTGGGCACTGCCAGGGATCCAGGGGCAGCCCCAGCTGCTCTGGGCACCCTGTGCCAGGGCCTGCCCACCCTCACTGTAAAAGTCTGCCTAATTCCTGATCTAAATCTCTCCTCCTTCAGTTTAAAACTATTTCCCCTTGTCCTGCTGCTAAAAGGTGATTGCAGGGGGTGATGAGCTCATTCTGGGTCGTGCAAAGGACCGTTCGAGCAGACAGAGCTTGGAGCAGGAGGCCAGCAGCTTCCAGAGGGTGGGATGGGTACACAGCATCCTCCTCTGGGAAAGGGAGATAGATGGAGGGGAGCAAAACTGGGAAAACTGCTCAGCGTGAATGAATGTGATGAATTAAACTTGTGCTGATGGAAGAACAAAGCATTGCCCAGAGCCGTGGGGATGGGAGAGCAGTGGGGAAAATGTGATGGTGAGTTTAGGCTGGAGAGGAGAACGCTCCGGGAAGACCTCAGAGCCTCTTCCAGAGGCTAAAGGGGCTCCAGGAGAGATGGAGAGGGACTGGGGACAAGGCATGGGGGGACAGGACACAGGGAATGGCTTTAAGCTGGAAAAGGGTAGATTTAGACGGGATATTGGGACGGAATTGTTCCCTGGGAGGGCGGGCAGGCCCTGGCACAGGGTGCCCAGAACAGCTGTGGCTGCCCCTGGATCCCTGTAAGTTTCCAAGGCCAGGTTGGAGCAGCCTGGGACGGTGGAAGGTGTCCTCGCCGCGGCAGGGGCGGGCCGGGCCGATCCCCGGGCCGGTGCCGGGCAGCGGTGTGCGCACGGCGGTGCCAATCCCGATCCCGCTGCCGATCCCACTGCCGCTCCCGCTGCCGCTCCCGCTGCCGCTCCCGCTGCCGGCGCGGCCCGGGCGGGGCGCGGGGAGGGGCGGCGGTCACGTGTGGCTGCCCGGTTAAAGCGGCCGCGGGCGGCGGGAGCGGCACAATCACGGCTGGGGCGGCGAGCGGGGCCCGCCCGCTGCCCGCGGCCCCCGCTCCGTCCGCAGCGCCCCGGCCCGCGCAGCCCCGCCAGCATGGCCGGGGCCATCATCGAGAACATGAGCACCCGCAAGCTCTGCATCGTCGGGGGCATCCTGCTCGTGTTCCAAGTCATCGCCTTCCTGGTGGGAGGGCTCATCGGTGAGTGCCGGGGGCCGCTTGCCTTCCTCCTCCTCCTCCTCCTCCTCCTCCCGCTGCTGCCCGCTTGTTCAGTGCTGGTTACAGTATCGCTGACTCGCTCCCATGATCTCATTACCCGCTTTTGTAGCCAAGCGATCCCGGCTCCGGGCCCTTTGTGCCCGTCCCGCGGCTGCTGCGGGGGGAGCCGGCCAAGGAAAAGTTTTTGTGTTGCTTTCTCTTTTTTTTTTTTTTTTTTTGGCCTGGTTTCAGCCTGGACTTAAAGAAAGAGGGAAGTGGGAAAGCTTCAGTATGGCGACGGATCGCGCAGGGAGCCTCGCGTTTCAAAGTTGGCTTAGAAAATAATAATAATTTATTTTTTTAAAAGGATTTTTCCTCCCTTCTTGGCTCTGCACCTCCCCGTGCCTCGGCCGCGGGAGGAAACCTCGCCCCTTGCCAGAATGAGAACAAAAAAAAAAATATTAATAAAAAATCTAGGGGAAAAAAAGAAAAGAAAAAGGGGAATGACTGGTGGGAGAGGGGGTCCCGGCTCTGGGGTTTTTTGGGGGACTCGCCCTTTGTCCGGGCTCGTTTCTGCGGGGGACCTCCCCACTCCCTCCCGATCCCGTTCCAGGAGGGATCGCCGCTCTTCCCTTCCTCCTCCCGGCCTCTCTCAGGACGGACCCCTTCCCTTCCACATCCCGATCCTCTTCCAAGAGGAGCCCCCTCCCTTCCACCTCCCGCTCCTGCTCCAGGAGGGACCCCCCATTCCCGATCCTCTTCCAGGAGAAGCTCAAATCCGCGTGGGCTTGGCCTGGGTTTTCCTGCCCGTGGAAAACCCTCGTGGCTGCGAGCGGGGGATTAAATCCCCTTCCCCGACACCCCTCGGCTCTGGGCCCCCCCGGCTCCGCACGCTGAGCTCCGCACCGGGCACTTTAAAGCCCAGATTTTGTTTATTTATCCCTGAGCATTCCCAAAGGCAGGGATATGGGAACTGGGACACAGCCCTGCGGCAGGGGCTGCCTCCGGCGAGGGGAGTTTTCCCTGCGGGATGGAAGGAGGAAGATGGAGGAGAGTGAGTTTGGGGCAGTCCTGGGGTTTTTTTAATTTTTTTAATTTTTTTTTTTTTTTTTTTTTTCTTTACTAGAAAGCAGCTGAGTTCTGCGCCGGCTCCTTGAAATGATGGGTTTTCATTTCCAGGGTGGGAATGTTGCCCTTCTGTCCGGGAAGGACTGTCCAGCCCTGCGGGGGCATCCCTCATCCCTAGGGCAGGGCCGGCTCCCCCGGGGTCCATCCCCTTCCTCCCGGGCAGGGTCCGTGCAGAGCTCTTGGGGTTTTCAGGAAGAGTCGGGGTCAACATCACTCTGAAACTTTGTTGCACTTCGTTGGGAGAATAAAGCTGGGATGCTCTCCCTGTTTGAGAGGGATTGAAGGAATAGCTCTCACCCTTCCTCAGGAAGCAAATTCCGTGTCCCTGGTGCCCATTGGTGCTTTGCCTTTGTGAACCCTCTAATTACCAGCTTCTAATAACCATAAAATTCCATTAAACATAATTGTGGAAAGCTTCCTCACCTCCATCTCAAGGGATTCACTGGCACATCTTGACTAAAACCCAGTTTTACTGCTCTTGCAGGCCCGAAACCACACAAAGTTTATCAGGATTAGCTTTCTTCCTTCCTTTTTTTTTCTCTTTAAGAGCTGGTTCGAGAGCAGGTTACTGAACCTGCCGCTGATTCCTGAGATAAAATGTCTTGGCCTGTGCTATGCAGAGAAGCCAGACTTTATCTTAAAAGGGTTTTTCTAGCAGTTTCTTGCTACTAAGTTTAAATAGTTGCTTGTTCCAAAGGCTGGTGTGCTCAGAAAGCCCCACTTGTGCTGGCATCTGGGGACAGATGTGACAAACAGATGCTTATGGTTGGCTTTACAGGGGAAAGACAAATGTTTCTGTTCAGTTTTGTAGGGATTCAGAGATTAAAGAACTCAAATTCTGTTGGTTCAGTTTTCCAGCTGGTTTATGCCCTGCTTTCTTGGCTGCTGCTGCTGGGCATCCATGATGCGTCTCCCAGGTGGGGCTGGAAAGCTGCATGGACAGGTTGGATGGGCTGGGGCCAGCAGGGACAGGGATTTGGGGCTGAGTTCAATGCCATGCACAAGCTCAGTCACTCCAAACTGCTGGAGTAAATGCATCTTCTGTCTGTGGTCAAGTCCTAGGGGGTGTTGCCCCAAAAGTTCTTTAATTCCTAGAAATCCCCACTTCTGATCTTCCCTCAGATCAAACTGCTCTAATCAATCATCCAAACAGGTTTTTCCTCTGTACCATTCACCCCTTCTGATGCATTTAAGGAGTTTAGAGGCTCCTCCCTGAGCCAGCAGCTCCCAGCCAGCCCTCCTGGGAGCTGGAAATCCAGGGATATTTGGTGCTCGTGAAACACTAAGTTCCATGTGTAACCTAGGTGTGGTCCCCAACATCTGGCAGGGTGACACACAGCCTGGGAGGCTAGGCAGCTCTTCCCAGGACCCTGCCTTGTTTTGGGCTCCCTGTATCCCTGGAAACTCTGATCCAGGGGCTTGGGACCGACCCCTTTAGTTGTTCCCAAGCACGTGGTGTTTCCTGCAAGGAATCCCCTCGTGGTGGGCAGTGGGTCGGTGGCCGGCGTTCCGAAGGGACCGGAGCCGTGCTGGGAGCGCTCCCAGTGCCACCCCACAGCTGCTCCCAAGGGTGACACCAGGTGGGGTGGGAGCAGAGGTGGCACTGACACAGTGGCCCTGCTCTGGTTTGATGCAGCACACCCAACAGACACCAAAATCCAGTTATTTTGGTGTGCCCAGGTCTAGACAACCCAAAATACGTACACGAGTGGGACAGGGCTGCAAAGCCAAGCCAGCCTTTCCCCTCGCAGGCACTTAGGTCATGTTTCAAAACAATGACTAAGTGCTCTATTTTAACAGATCCCTCGTGCCAGTCCAAAATACCCAAATGCAGCAGTTGGTACCTGATACAACCACCACAGAGCTGATTTTCCTCACATCAGGGGGTTTCTGCCACTGCTGGTTCCCAGCTCGTTTTCAGGCAGTCAGTGTGTGATGCCAGAGTTTTAATGCATCTTCCACATTTCCAACAGCTCTTTTATTTAGCAGCGGGAACCTTATCAGCTCTCAGGTGGGATTTGCTCAGAGCTGGCTGTTGGCAAAGCATGAGATGCATATGGATGGGAGACATTCCCAGGGCAGGAGAGGGTAGCCAGGTGGGGGTCGGGCTCTGCTCCCAGGGAACGAGGGACAGGATGAGGGGAAACAGCCTCAGGCTGTGCCAGGGGAGTTTTAGGCTGAATATTTGGGAAAATTTCTTCATGGAAAAGGTTGTCCAGTGCTGGTGCAGGCTCTCCAGGGCAGAGGTGGAGTCCCCATGCCTGGAGGGAGCTTTGCAAATCTCAAAAGGGAGAAAACACCCCAAAAGAGAGTTTTATTGAGCTGTTTCTTTGTTGTGCTATGGTAATGAACTGTTGGCTCCAGAAAGTGGGGCTGTCACTACTTCAGACCCCAGGGAATTCACGGTGTCTGCTCCCTTCGTGGAAAACATCTTGTTTAAAGGTCACGCTTCTGGGCTGTGTGTGATGTGTTCAGTTGGGATGCAGCAGTGGGAGACAGAACATGATCCATAAAATTAGTCCTAATGCAGCCTTGTCTCCACTATCTGCTGTAAATGATGGCATGTGTGTATCACAGGAGAATGGGATCCCCAGGAATGGTTTCTGTTACCGTTTGTGAGGAATGAGGCTGATGATAATTTACAGCCATGCCGGCATTCCCAGGAGCCCTGCCTGCTCTGCCTCCTCTGGATCCAGCGTGGCTGTCCTGGGATGCCACCAGGCTTGTGCAGGCTGGGAGCTGTGAGAGCCCTGGACAAGGCATGAGGACAAACCTCACACCTCTAAACCTTGGCTGCAGCGTTGGGTCCCTCAGGACAAGAGAGACCCTGCGGGGCTGGAGTGTGTCCAGGGCAGGAAAAGGGGCTGGGAAAGGGGCTGGAGCCCCAGGAGGATTCCTGAGGGAGCTGGGAAGGGGCTGGAGCCCCAGGAGGATTCCTGAGGGAGCTGGGAAGGGGCTGGAGCCCCAGGAGGATTCCTGAGGGAGCTGGGAAGGGGCTGGAGCCCCAGGAGGATTCCTGAGGGAGCTGGGAAGGGGCTGGAGCCCCAGGAGAGGCTGAGGGAGCTGGGAAGGGGCTGGAGCCCCAGGAGAGGCTGAGGGAGCTGGGAAGGGGCTGGAGCCCCAGGAGAGGCTGAGGGAGCTGGGAAGGGGCTGGAGCCCCAGGAGAATTCCTGAGGGAGCTGGGAAAGGGGCTCAGGCTGGAGCAAAGGAAGCTCAGGGGGGACCTTGTGGCTCTGCACAAGTCCCTGACAGGAGGGGGCAGCCGGGGGGGGTCGGGCTCTGCTGGCAGGGAACAGGGACAGGAGGAGAGGGAACGGCCTCAGGCTGGGCCAGGGCAGGCTCAGGGTGGATATTGGGGAAATTCCTTCCTGGAAAGGGCTGTCCGGCCCTGGCACAGCTGCCCAGGGCAGGGGTGAGTCCCCATCCCTGGAGGGAGGGGTTTAAAAGCCCTTGGGGACATGGTCAGGGTGGCCTTGGCAGTGCTGGGAACAGTTTGATTCGCTGGCCTAAGAGGGCTTTTCCACCCTAAACAATTCCATGATTCCCACAGCTGGACCAGCTGCAGCATCCATCTGGCTGTGCCTGTTACTGGGAATTTTGACTGGGATGTTCCAGTGGAGGTCACCACAACTGCTCCAGGCCAAATCTGAGCTGGGACACACCAGTGTCCTCTCCCGACAGCTGCTGGGGTGGAAGTTGTGTGTATGGAATCTGACTGGATTTATGTGGGTTTGATGCCTCTTGGTTGTTTTGAAAGCAAAGCTTTTGATTACAAATTACCTTCCCCTCTGGGAAGCTGTTGGTGTCTCTTTATAGTTACCTTTGCATCCTGAAATTTTTGTACATATAAAGTATTTTTTAAAGGAAGATAACCCCACATGTCTGTGCAGCAACATCCCAGCTTCAAAAACTTCTCAGAAGGGAATTTTCATTGACTTATTTTATGTGAGTTACTTTAAAGGTCCTTTCCCAACTCAAACTTCCATGATTCTAAGGATGCCTTGTCCCAGATCATAGATTCTTGGTTCAGACAAGCCCAGGGAATGCAGGAGAACTCTCTGTGTTGCAGGCAAATCCAGAGCAGGTTCACACGCAGGGAAATGCTGGGAGTCCAGTGCCCACCCGTACACTTTACAAATTTAACTGATTGGAAAAGTGGAGGGATTTATTTAGCACATGAGTCCTCTGGGCTGAGAGGATGGATTTAAGGAGGTGCAGGTTCACTGCTCCCTTCCCTGGTTTAGGCTGGAAAAAACAGAATTGTTGTGACTGGAGGAGCTCAAACTTCCTTGTGTGTCTGGCCCGGAGAGATAATGAGTCATGTGTGGCCATGGCTGAGCAGCTCTCCACAATCCCAGCTCATTATCTAAATGTCTGATTTGGCTCCTGAGCCGTGAGTTTCCAGGATTTCATTTTCTTTCCTGGGATTTCATTACCTTCCTCGGGCTGAGCTGATCTTTTGACAGGGGAGGCGCTCGGATTTCCAAGGTATGGATAGGAAAGAGTGTTTCAGGCTGGGGACAAAGAACATTTTTGTGTGCCTGACTTCCTTTCATCCAGGGCCTCTCCAGGAGCTGGTCGGTGCTCCGTGGCCATGAATGCCAATGGATCCTCTGTATAGACACATTCCTGCAGGGCTGCAGCCTTGGCAGAGGCGCTGGGAGCCAAGGAGAAGCAGACACGAAAGGTCATGTCTGTTTAGTTTAGGTCTGCTCAATTCTTCTTTTGAAGAGCTGTAACTGTAGCTGAATGGGCAAAAGTGCCAGAAATTGAGAGTTCCCAGGCAGGAATGTCAGTGCTGGGGCCTGAGGAGCTGGGAATCCTCTGAGGTGCTGGGTTTTTCTCTTTTCACAGCTGCATCGCTTCCAAATGCAAACTTGGGAGAGCTCAGGTGACAAGTTCAGTCCTCCTGCTGCTCCCCTGTTCTGTCGATTTAAATGTGACCTGAGCACTTCCCAAGCAGTGGTCCTGCTGCCTCCCTGCCCTTTGTGAGGGAAAGCCATTACACAGGAAGCCTTTTCCTTGGTAAATAACACTTACGGCCTTTGAAGTCAGGCTGTAACTCCCTGATAGCCTGGGAAAGCCTTTGAAGGGCTCAAGGTGTCCAGTGGGGAAGGGCCTGGACCAGCCCATTCACATGGAGATGAAATTCCTCACATATCTGAGCACGGGCAGTTTCCAAGGTATCTTATCTTGGGGAGTGTCAGGCTCAGGAGAAAAGCTGCTGGATAACAACAGCTTCTCGTGCTCTTTCGGATCTGTGTGCAGGGATCTCATACCGTGGCTGGGCGTTGCAGGAAATGCATCTCATCCCATTGGAAAGCTGACTTGGAAGAAGATCAGGCTCTGTGTGGCAATCAGTAAAGCTGTTCTACCTCTTTTTTTTTTTTTTTTTTCTTTCTTTCTTTCTTCTTTTAAATAAAATATTTTTGAATATCCATTTCTGCATTTAGGGAGCTCTGCTCGTGCTCACCTCATTTGCATTCGTTGCTGCTGTTGAATATGGATGTGAATTATGGAGATCATTCATTTAGTTCTCCCAGCAAGTTGTGCCTCATAAGATTTCCCTGCTTTGTGACTTGCCTGGGGCTGAGGGAATAATTCTTTATCTCTGTTCCCCAGGAGCCCTTTGGCTGCTTATCAGGGAGCTGGGAATCCCCTGTTCCCTCAGTCCTAAGGGCTCTGGGCACGGCTGCTCCTGCAGCTCCTTGGAAACTGATTTATTGGGAAAAACCTCCAGTTTGTGCTGCTTTCAAGAGGCTTTGCTGGTAGCAAGGTTGCAAAAGTAACACTGGAGAACAAACCTCGAGGAAAAACACAACCCTTGGGATGTGAGAGTGCCCAGGAATATGTGACTGGGTGGTTGTAGAGTCTCAGAATCCCAGCATGGTTTGGGTTGGATGGACCTGAAATCCCATCTTATCCCACCCCTGCCATGGGCAGGGACACTTCCACTATCCCAAGCTGCTCCCAGCTCCATCCAGCCTGGCCTTGGACACTTCCAGGGATCCAGGGGCAGCCACAATATTTCTGTTCTGATCCAACAAGCTTGGGTTTGATGGTTTGGACAGGCTCACTTTAATGGTCTGAAACAAAAAAGAGAAACCTGTAGTACTGAAAAAAATATCTTGGAGATGACAGAAATACGGGGCTTTAAAGGATTTTGGTCTGGATAAAGCTTGAAGTCAAATATAAGAAAGAAAAACGTTTCCCAAGGGGGAGTGGGCTTCCTGTAGGCAGTGGGCTTCTTTAAATATAGTTATTCTGTGTATAAAAGCTGCTGCAATGTTCCAAAAAGCTTTGTGAAATAAGAACTATGAAAGAAACAGTAATTAAAAGGCTCTGTGTCACTCAAATATATTAAACTGGTGGCATCGAGGTCGGGGAAGAAGGAGGCAGAAAAGAAAAATCCATGCCGCAATAAAGACATATTTATAATCCTGAGTGTATATACGGTGTTATTCAGGTTCTGGCTCTTCCAGTTGGAAAAGCTGGGTCTGTCCATGATAAATTAGCTTGTTTATTCCTACCCTGCAGTCGCTTAGGGTAATGAAGCAGAAGCCCTTTGTGTGTGCTCGCTGGGAAGTGCTGGCTGGCTCCGAAGGGGGTAATTGAGTAGAAAAGCAGAATGCTCCCGGTGCCGGGAGAAGTTAAATCCCCCCGAGGTCAGGGGGATTCAGGCTTTAATCAATGTGGACACAATGCAATTGAGAGTTTCCAAAGGGCTTGTTTATGGTGCTGGAGCAAGGGTCGGTGGTTAATGGGAGTGCTGGAGGTGCTGGGATGAGAAGGTGCAGGATGTGTTTCCCAAGGTGAGGGCTGGTGGAGGACTCAGAGGGGATGGAAATCCTGGAACTTGTGTGCAGGAGGAAGGAGGTGATTGAGGCTTCATCACAGAAGCTTTTTGAAGATCTGCTTAATATATTGAAATTAAAATACTGAGTGATGGTGGCTCTTGCCTGAAACTGGGTGTACATAACATCCCCCCCCAAAAAATGCTAAAAATTGAGTTCACTCGTCTCAGTAATTTTTTTTACCTAAAGATTTAAGTATAAAACCAGAAAAGCAGTGTATTTTTTTTTTCTTTGAGGACTAGCTCCTGAGTGAAGCCCCTTGAATCTTATTTCCTGCTGCCCTGGTGGGATCAGGCCCTGAGCACCCTGCCCTGACCTCCTGGCTGAATGGAAAGGATGGAATTCCGTGCAGGATTGTTTCAGTCAGTGACACACGGCTGAGGTGGCCCTGGCAGTCCATGGGAAGCCCTCCCTGGGCAGTGGTGGCCGCACTGGTGAAGGTGTCCAGCTTTCCAAGTATTTGCTGGCTAAAACCATCACAGAGAGCAGCAGGATCTGCTCTGCCCCTGTAATCTGGGATACACTTGGGATTTCTGCAGTGAGCTGGGCACCTCCAGAGGCCCTGCTGGAGGAGATGCAGAGGCAGAAGGGAAGTTTAGGATAGATACTGGGAAGGAATTGTTCCCTGGGAGGGTGGGGAGGCCCTGGCACAGGGTGCCCAGAGCAGCTGGGGCTGCCCCTGGATCCCTGGCAGTGCCCAAGGCCAGGCTGGACAGGACTTGGAGCAGCCTGGGACAGTGGGAGGTGTCCCTGTCCGTGGCAGGGGGTTGGATGAGACAAACTTTAAGGTCATTTTCAACCCAAACCAGTCTGTGATCCTGTGGCAGTGCTGGCAGCTCCAGCACCTCCTGCCCTTGGCATTTGGCACTGCTGGTGTCCAACCACAGGCACGAGGGGTCTCTGCCTCGTGGCTGTGCCAGCCCCTGGGGCCAGGACTCCTTCCTGGGTGCTCCTGCCTGAGCTGGCTCCCAGAGAGCTGCACTCCAAGTGGCTTCTGCCAAACCTTCCTCTGGAAGCCCTGCTCCTCTTACTGCAAGTGGTACCTGCATTCCTGCAGTTCTCATGGCAGGAGCAGCCCGGAGCACGAGGCTGATCCAGCGTGTTATGCACACAGAGCTGTTCAATTATTTACAGGCTGACAGAGATCCTGGAATCCATGGAGCTGCTGCATCCCCCAGACTGGGGGTGGTGGGGCTGGGGGTACCAGAGCTGGGGGCAGTGGGGCTGGGAGCAGTGGGGCTGGGAGCAGCCCTTGGCACCACAGCACAGCTCCAATCCCTCGATGTGAGCTTTGTTTTGCATAGCACTTTGTAATGCTGTTGGCTGACTTGGCTGCAGCTCCACAAAGCATTTTTTTTCCACTTGGTTCAACACTCACTTGGATTTAATGGGCCAGGAGCCAAATCAGTAATGGAAGCCAAGTGCCGACGTTTGTTTGGTGCGCGATTCCCGACGAGGAATATGTATAGTAATTGTCTCGTGCTCCTCAAAGCTGTAACTTTGGCAGAGGGGAGGCTGCAGGGAGCATGCCAAGTGTTTAAAATCATAATCAGGCAGTGATGAAAACATGTATTTATGGCTATAATGAGTTACATCAAAGCAGGAAACATTCGGCTTCTCTGTAGAGGGAACGATGTCTCTTAATTCAGAAATGCCTTCGAAATCGCCCAGAATCTGTTGGAGTTAAAGAGCTCAGAGAGCTCGGCTGAAATGCCTGGCTTATTTCACAGCAATATTCCCGATATTTCCTTCCAGCCGCAGTTTTAGCTGTGGTTACTGGGCTCTGCATCGAGGCATGGTGGAGGAATCAATATTTATTGTAGTGTTTTATGCACTATGGGCACGTCATGAGCGTTCTGTAACCCTCGACTTGCAGCTTCATTTGTGTTTGTTTGTTGAATGCTTCGTTTTATTCTACTTTGCTGTTTCTTGCTGCAGTATTTAGGGTGGATATTGGGAAAGGCTCTTCCCCCAGAGGGTGCTGGGCACTGCCCAGGCTCCCCAGGGAATGGGCACGGCCCCGAGGCTGCCAGAGCTCCAGGAGCGTTTGGACAGCGCTGCCAGGGATGCCCAGGGTGGGGGTGCTGGGGGGTCTGGGCAGGGCCAGGGGTTGGACTCTGATCCTTGTGCTTCCCTTCCCGCTCAGAACACTCCCTGATTCTGATATCAAGAACTTGTTTGGTTTTGGGGTTGCTTTAACCTCCAAGTGTTGTGTCATTCCCGGGGGACGGCTGTATGCAGCGAGGGTTTGGGATGTGGCAGTGCAACGGATCCACCAAGCACATGTGGATTGAGATGAATGAATCTGGGAGTACTCATGGAATCCTTTCAGCTGGAAAAGCCCTCTAAAGTCAGGGAGTCCAACCATTAACCCAGCACTGCCCACCATTGCTCATGCCAATCCCCTGGAGCCCACCCTTATCCTGGCACCCCTGTGCCTTTGGAGCTGGAAGAAACTCAGTGCTGTGAAAAAATGGAAAAAATGCAGTTTATAAACATTTGGCTTTTGAGTAACTTCCTCCCGCCTGGCGTTGAGTCACCTCTCCCTGCCCGTGGGAAGCTGTGTGGATGTCACCCTGTGCCGAGGTGGCACACTGGGGAAGGTACTCCACAGGGCTCCTGGCTGCCATCCCAAACAGCTCCAGAGCTGCTGTGATGATCCTGCTGTGCCCAAATTACAAGGGAGCCAGGGCTGAATCATCTGGGTGTAGCAGTACGGGGCTGGGGGCAGCAGGAGGGTGAAGCTCACTCTGGGGTTGTTTTCCTCGTTGGAATGTTGGAAGTTTGTAGGGTGGTGTTATTGCTGCTGGAGGTTTGAGGGGGGGCTGTGATCTGGAAGGGAAGTCCTGGATTATCTGTCAGAATGAGGGTAGTGACAACACGAAAATCACCTTCTGCAGTCTCATTTCCCATCCCACTCACTGCTCTGGAGGAAACCTTCCTGCCCAAGGAGATGTGTGGCCTTGCATGGTGCAAATCCCCTGGGTAAATCCTGCCCTGCCCTGCTGGACCACGAGGTCTGAGATTAGTTTATCCATCCAGGTTTCTCTGGGCACATGCTTTCTGCGTGGATTTGCTTGAGTGAGCACAGAGGAAGGAAAAGATTTCAGTAAATCAGGATGATTTTGTGTGACTGAGACCGAACCAGCAGATCCCAGCTCTTCAATTAATCCTAATTTGATCCCACTACAAAGTCAGTAATACATCTGTGGATGTAATAAACTTAATTACTTGACTGTGAGATCAAAGAGCTGTGAAGGAGCAGCACTGGGTGCATTTGTTTTAAATTGCCTTCAAAGAGTCGAGTGGGGAGCTGTGAGTTTTGCTGGGGAAACCACTGTATCAGATGTCTGAAGATGCTACAAATGTGGTTCTCTTGCATTCCCAGCTCCCAGCCCCACGACAGCTGTTCCCTACATGTCAGTGAAGTGCATTGATGTGAGGAAGAACCACCACAAAACCAAGTGGCTGATGCCCTGGGGACCCAACCACTGCAAGAAGCTCAAGGACTTCGACGAGGCCGTGAGCCGGCAGATTGAGGCCAACGACATCGTGTTCGCCGTGCACATCCCGCTGCCCAGCAAGGAGATGAGCCCCTGGTTCCAGTTCATGCTCTTCATCATGCAGCTGGACATCGCCTTCAAGATGGACAACGACCTCAGTAAGTGACTGGCACCCCGGAGGTGCTGCCTGGCTCTCATGTCCCAGTGTGCCTCCTCTAAAGGGGTTCTTACCTTGGGCCGTGAGCTGTGTGGGTGCCACGCACAGTGAGGTGGTGCTGGAGCGTGTTCTGAACCTGGGAATTGGTGATCCTGGAATGGTTTGGGTTGGGAGGGACCTCAAAGCCCATCCTGTTCCTTCCTGCCATGAGCAGGGACACCTTCCACTGTCCCAGGCCCATCCAGCCTGACCATTTGACAGTTCCAGGGATCCAGGGGCAGCCCCAGCTACTCTGGGCACCCTGTGCCAGGGCCTGCCCACCCTCCCAGGGAACAATTCCTTCCCCATATCTAACTTAAATTTCCCGTCTTTCAGTTTGAAGCTATTATATAAATACTAAATAAATATACAAAAAAAACCCCAAAATGCAAAAAGCCCACCCAAACTCAAAAATAATGCTGCAAAAAAACCTGCAAAACTATGTTGAGAGCAGCAAGGGCAGGACTGCTCTGGCCCTCCCTGGAACAGAAGTTGTCCATGTGTGTGCATGTTTTAAAGTGTTTGGGGAAAATCCCTCTCTAACTATAAGCTACAGTGAATAAACAATTTGCTTTCCAGACTGGTTGAGCTGGGGTGTGTGCAGCTCCTGCCCTGGCTCCAGCCTGGCTGTTGGGCTGGCTCCATGTTCAGGGATCTGTGGAGTGGGATCAGTTCAGGGAGTTCGTCAGGGTTAGGAGCTTTTTTAGCCAGCTTTGTGTCCTTGACGCCCTTCCTGCTCAGCATGGAACTGTTCCTCCAGCTATTTATCCCAGAATCCCAGACTGGTTTGGGTTGGGAAGGACCTCAGAGCTCCAGTGCCACCCCTGCCATGAGCAGGGACACCTTCCACTGTCCCAGGTTGCTCCAAGCCCTGCCCAACCTTGAGCACTTGCAGAGATGGAGCAGGGATTATTTAATGCATTATCATTCAGATAGGTTAGAAATGAGATTGTAGAAAGCTTTCACCTGTGTTCCTATCCCTGTAATTATCTCTGAAATACAGAGAGACAAGTTTTGTGCCTTTATTAAGGTCTCACCTCCTTACACTTGGATAGATGATTGCATTAGGGAAACAGCTCTTTATTCCAGGGATTTTCAAGTTGAACCACCATGCTGGAGTCAGGAGCTGGCTGAGCACTTGGAGCAGGCTGCTGGAATGCTAAACCAGCTCCTGGCAGTATTTCTGCTGCAAGAGCAGAGCCTGTGCTTCAGTTTTGTGCCCTTCAGAGACTGAGTCCTGCGAAGGTGGGAGGTTTTTTTCAGATCTCAAAGCAGAAAAGCTCATCTTGGGCCACCCCCTGGGTAATAAAAAGAAGGTTTTGGGATTTTCCAACACTTTGTGCCAAGCTGAAGGCAGATGTAAATTAAGTGTGAAATCTTAGGAACTAGTAACACATTTATTGCTTGCTAGATTGTGTTATAACAGCTCTTAAGGAAATAAACAGAAGACTTGTTAAGCTGAACTAATTGCATGTGTGGGTCTGTCCCCTGCTGTTAAATGAAAGGGCCTCATTGATCAGGTGATTGGGATCAGCTCCTCTAAAGGGGCAGTGATAAGGATGTGAAATAACCTCATTTCTTCTTTTAAAGCAACAATTCAAGTTTCTTCCTTCTGGGGCTCTGAGCCCTCCAGGCCTCCTCCTGCTGTGGTCGATTCCAGCAGGGGCTGGTCCCAAACCAGGGCCACTCTTGGAGGGCACCGGAGCTGCTGAAGCCTCCGGTCACTGTCCTAAAAACTGTCTTGGAACTACCTCGGATCATCCAGGAAAGCAGCACTGCTGGGAGCTGCACAGGCTTTATCCTCCTGAAGGAGCTGCTGCCTGGGGCACATCCTGCTCTCCTGGCTCCTGCAGCTCCACCCCAGGGTCCCAAGGTGCTGTGCAGGGTCCTGGGCTCTGCCAGTTCCCCTTGGCCTTCACCAGGGATGTTGCTGAGCCACATCAAACTGTCTCCTGCTTTTTCCTCGAAGGCCCTTGGTTGTCCTCTTCCCCTGCAATCCCTAAGCAAGGCCAACGCACGGAGTAAACCTGAGTTTGGTTTTTCCAGGATGCGGCAGCCCTCCTGGGACAGGGAAGCTCCGGGGCAGGGCCAGCCGGGCTGGGCCTGTTGGGAGGTGTCAGTGACTCATGGCTGACTCCTCATCTCCAGAGAGCAGCAGTCAGACCCTGGGTCAGCTCTCCTCATCCAGTCCTGGGTCAGCTCTCCTCATCCAGGTCCTGTGTCAGCTCTCCTCATCCAGTCCCGGGTCAGCTCTCCTCATCCAGGTCCTGTCAGCTCTCCTCATCCAGGTCCTGTCAGCTCTCCTCATCCAGTCCTGTGTCAGCTCTCCTCATCCAGTCCTGTGTCAGCTCTCCTCATCCAGGTCCTGTCAGCTCTCCTCATCCAGTCCTGTGTCAGCTCTCCTCATCCAGGTCCTGTCAGCTCTCCTCATCCAGTCCTGTGTCAGCTCTCCTCATCTGCAAGGGTTTTCCTGGGACAGAGGGGAAGGGCAGCCCTGGTAAGGTGCCCTGGAAGAGCCTGGCAGGGGCTGAGCCTCCTGGAATACCCCGTGGGATCTGCACCTTTTGGAGGATCAACCAGCCCTAATCACCTTCACCTTGGGAACTCCCTCTGAACTTCCAGTGGTTTTGAAATACAGATGTTTTTGGAATGGTTTTGGAAAACACAGATGTTTAGAAGCTGAGCTACTTCCCTGTGTTTCTCCTTCCCAGAAAGCTGGGAAAGACTCAGAGTGCTCCTCTGAGGAAGAGGCTATTTCTGTGCTGTCCCTGTCCTTTCTTGATGCATTGTGCACTCAATTATTAAAACCCCTTCCCAGAACTGGGAAAGAAGGGGGCCAGAGGAAGGAGATGGAGTTTCTTTGCAGCTGGAAAGCAACTGTGTACAGTCAGAGGGCTGAGTGCTGCAGCCTCCTTTTCTAATTCATCCAGCCTTGGGCTTTTTGGTAGGTTTTGTAATTTTAGGGAGCTGCTGAAGCATGGAAGTGTAATGGAAATAATTCCAGCATTTCTGCTTGCCTGCCATAGGCTTCTCCCCAGCCAGCTGTGTTAGTGTGCAGCTGGCACAGAGCCCCCTCCTGAAACAACTCTGCTATTTTTAGGCCATTGTAATATGAGTGAAGATATCCTGGGCAAGTATTGTCCTAAAAAGTGGTTCATGGAAAAGATCCTGGGCAGTAAAATGCCAGCGGGAAAAATTACACTGGTGGTGCTTGGAGCACGAGCAGGGAGTCCCTCACTGGGGGGGTCACAGGGCTCAAGGCTGGGAAGCCTCCAGGAGTGTGTCTTGTCCTCATTTGGGCTGGAAGGGGCCTTGAAGCCCATCCCGTTCCACCCCCTGCCATGGGCAGGGACACCTCCCACTGTGCCAGGCTAAAAGCCCCAATGTCCAGCCTGGCCTTGGACACTGCCAGGGATCCAGGGGCAGCCCCAGCTGCTCTGGGCACCCTGTGCCAGGGCCTGCCCACCCTCACAGGGAAGGATTTATCCCTAAGCTCCAATCTGACCCTGCTTCCTCTCAGTTTAAGGCTGTTTAATGCTGTGCAGGAAAAGGGCACCCTCCCCTCCCAAAAAAATTGTCTATTCACAATCTCTGTCTGATTAATGTGAATAAGGCATGAATCTTCTGAAAATTTGGTTCTCTGTCACTGTCCTTATTTGTTCCTCAGGGACAATGGGAGTTGCTGATGGAAGGCTGACATAGGATGATCATGGAATCATGTAGGTTGGAAAAGACCTTTAAGATGGAGTCCAACCACTAACACAGCTCTGCCATCAGTCTGCTGTGCTGAAATCTATGGATATATGGATATATCTATATTTTATGTTGACAGCCCTGAAAGGTCTTTGCACAAAACTCATTTCCAAGGGGAGGTGTCACCCCAACGGAGAGACTGATGGAATTCCAGAGGGAGCTTCTAATCCATTGGCCTGGAAAGGCACACAGCAGTTCATCTTCTGCCTTCTGGTTTTCATACTCGATGGCAGCAGCAACATTTGGACTGCAAAGACGAAATAACTGAAAGCTGTTTTTCTTGGATTTAATCCCAAGCATTCCAGTTGGTTTTATGGCTTCTGAAATGGAGTTCATAGTTCTTTTTAGCCGGGCCAAGTTCAACCTTATGTTCCCATTTATCTGTTTTGCTGGTCTCCTAAACAGCGGATCTGAGATGGCAAATCCATGTTTCATGGAAACCCAACTCCTGGCAGCTCTGGAAAGGGACTGGATATGGATCTGGATGGTATAGATCACATGCACCAAAAATGCTCAGAAAAATCCTGAAGTGTCCACATCAGATGCACAACCCGGCCACCTCCGAAGGGCGTAAAAATAGAACTCCAAACCACAGATCCCATCCACGCCCCTTCCCATCCGGTGGGATGAGTGTGCCACCACATATTCCCAACAAAAATATAGCTGAAAAGATGGGTTCTGGAGCCATCTCCCAACACTCCTCCGTGGTGGATGGTTCTGGAGCCATCTCCCAACACTTCTCCATGGTGGATGGTTCTGGAGCCATCTCCCAACACTTCTCCATGGTGGATGGTTCTATAGGTTTTCCAGCCTCAGCTCTCAGAGTTTGGTGCCCTACAAAAGGAGGCTGGGCTGTAACATGCACATGCTCGTTTTGGAGCGTGTTCCTCGTTCAGAGCCTTCCCTGGGATCTGTGCCTGGTAAACAGGAGGATTTTCCAGCTGGTGCAGCTGGTACAGACTTGCCTCAGGTTTTTGAAAGTGTTGGTGTGTTGCTCCTTGGCAGCCTCAGCTGCAGCTCCAGTGCATGAACTCGCTCAGTTACGGCTCCTCAATGAGCCCGCTCCAGCCTGAACAAGCCTGTTGCAGCCTCATTCCGTCCTGGCAGCAAGGACCCCCTGGCAGTGTCCTGGCAGGAGCACCTTTCCAAGCAGTTGTATCCCAGACTGTCACTGTGAACAGCTCCAGGAGAGGACGAGCTCCTGGCCCCACATGGATGTGTGACCTTGCCAGGCCATGAGCTCTGTGTGTGTCACTGACGTGCGAGTTGGGGCATCTGCAGAGGCAGGAACGAGTCAGGGCAGGTGTGGAGGAGCAGGGGAAGGCTCCAAAAACCTTCTGTAGAGCAACTTAAGCTAAACAAGACACATAGAAAACATCAATGCTGTTGTGTGCAGCTGGTTCTGAGGCTTTTTCCAGCAAGGCCAGCGTAGCTCAACTTCGGTTCGTTAATTGTCTTCATAAAGGAGCTTTGTGTAGTATTTTTAATTACTCTGGGAAGCTTCTGAGCCTCCTGTCTCTTTGCTGTTGCAGAGGAAAACGCAGAGATCACCCTGGATGTGTCGCTGGCCTATCGCGACGACATGTTCAATGACTGGGAGGAAATAGCGCATGCCATAGAGATCAGGAAGCTGAAGTGCACCTTTGGCTCTCCAAAAGTAAGGAATTTGGATGACACTGGTGGTGGGGATGAGTGGGAGTTGTCCTCTTCCAATCACAGAACCATGGATTCGCCCTTTCCATGAAAAAAATTTCCCCAATATCCAACCTAAACCTCCCCTGGCACAGCTTGAGGCTGTTTTCTCTTGTCCTGTCACTTTTTACCTGGAAGAAAAGGCCAATCCCTCTCTGGCTCTCACCTCCTGTTAGGGAGATGTGGAGGGTTTGTCTTGGGAGCCTGCCATTAAAGCCTGAAATGTGAACCTGTTTGAGGTCAAACCTTATTTACTCAGTGATCCTAAACAATCAAACTTGAGGAAAAATGTCCCTCAGCCACTGTCTCGCACAGGCTGGAATTTGCAAACAGGCCCTGGGTGCTCCCAGTGCTCCCAGTTTGAGGGCTCCGTGGTGTGCTGGTCCCTGGGGGCTGAGGGCCACGGTTCTGCTCCCTGCCCTTCCTGCAGACCGTGGAGTCCGAGGGCCGTCACTACGACTGCGACTTCCTGCCCTTCATGGAGATCGGCAGCGTGGCACACAAGTACTACCTCATCAACATCCGCCTGCCCGTCAACGACAGGAAGGGCATCAACGTGGGCATCGGCGAGATCAAGGACATCCGCCTCGTGGTGAGTGTCCTGTCCGCCCTCTGCCACCCAGGATGTGTGCTCGGGCTCTGCAGCTCCTGGCCCGAGCTCCTCTGCCTGCAGTGGCACCGTCCTGCTTCCCAGGGGATGCCCTCTCTGCCTGCTCTTCTGAGGAGCCCTCCCCAGGCCTCCAGAGCTGGCCTCTTCCATGCCTCCGAGCTGCCTGTGTCCTCTGCTTCCCACCACAGTCTGCCTGGGATGCAGAGTCCTCCTTATGGATAGGAGCTGAGGAGGAACAGGAGAGTTCAGAGGGGGCCTGGTCTGTCCTGGAGTTGTCTGTGGCCATGTCTGGGAAGGCTGTCAGTGATCCTTGCTCTGCCCGCCCTCGAGGCTTGGTGAGCAGGGATGCTTTTCCCAGCTGGAGGCCCTCCCACCCCGGCTGCGGTGGCTGCAGACGGCGGTGGGAGGACGCGTGGCTGGAGAAACATGTTAATGAGCCAGTGCTCTTCCCACCAGGGTGACTTGGCTCCATGAGTATCTCGTTACTTGTCTGGGAGTAATTCCGCCAGCTTTTTCCATGCTGTGTCAGAATTCCCTCTCTTCCTCGCCGTGGAAGCCGTGTCTGTTGGCATTTGTTCTCAGACCTTCTGGAACCTGCCCAGGTGGCCTGGGGGCTCACCCGTTCCCTGTCCATCATTGGCCAAACTATCTTTGGGATGCACTTCCATGTGTGTGCCTCTCCTGACACTGCCATGAGGAGAAGCACAGGATGATGATGTTAAGCCCTGTACCCTGGTTTTCCTCAGGGCATCCATCAAAACGGAGGCTTCACCAAGGTGTGGTTCGCCATGAAGACCTTCCTGACGCCCAGCATTCTGATCATCATGGTGTGGTACTGGAGGCGGATCACACTGATGACGCGCGCTCCCGTCCTGCTGGAGAAGTGAGTAGGGGCCTGTGGTGGCCCAGGGGACCTCGAACAAGGGGACCCCACTGAGGTGATCATTGTTCCCAGGCAGAGCCCAAGACTGGGGCATAGGAATTGTCTCTTCTCCATCCCCTCCCTCCACCCAGGCACAGTGGGAGCTGGAGACCCCACAGCTTCTCTTTTCTTTCCCATTAAACCCACGGAGAAGGAGGAGCTGCTCGGAGGAGCTCAGTCCTAGGGGGTTTGGTGGCAGGAGGTGACACTTCCCAAACGGTGCTGGATTTCCACCTGCTGCTCTCCACGCACAGCTTTGGCTTTTGGGGCTCTGTCCTTCCCTTGCACACTGGACAGAGATGGTGTTTGTGCCTCTCCAGGGTCATCTTTGCTCTGGGAATTTCCATGACGTTCATTAACATCCCCGTGGAGTGGTTTTCCATCGGATTTGACTGGACTTGGATGCTGCTCTTCGGAGACATTCGACAGGGCATCTTCTATGCCATGCTGCTCTCATTTTGGATCATCTTCTGCGGGGAGCACATGATGGTGGGTACCACACCTGTGGGCAGGTGGTTTCCAGCCCCGCTTCCAGGAGAACCTGGCAGCTCCCTTGCTGATGGTTGGAAATCATGCTGTGGGGACTTGCACCAGCTGAGGGGACTTGAGGCTAACTTGCTTTTCCTTTTTCTCCTCCTCCCAACCTCGTGATCAGGACCAGAACGAGCGGAATCGGCTTTCGGGGTACTGGAAGCAGGTTGGACCCATTGCTGTGGGCTCCTTCTGCCTCTTCATCTTCGACATGTGCGAGCGGTGGGTGCAGCTCCACTCCCAGGCTCGGCCATCCCGGAGCAGAGGTTCCTGGTCACCTCCTGCAGCAGGGACCTGCAGCACAGCTGGCTCTTCCCATGCGGAGCCTTGGGAAAAGATTCTTCCCCCAGAGGGTGCTGGGCACTGCCCAGGCTCCCCAAGGAATGGGCACGGCCCCGAGGCTGCCAGAGCTCCAGGAGCGTTTGGAAAGTGCTCTCAGGCACAGGGTGGGATTGTTGGGGTGTCTGTGCAGGGCAGGAGTTGGATCAGTGATTCTTGTGAGTCCTTCCAACTCAGGATATTCCCTCACTCTATGATTCCCAGGCTGCATAGTGACCAAGGGGCCCTCTGAACCTGTTGGCCTCTGATACAGTTGGTGATTTCTCTCCTCTCTGCAGGGGAGTGCAGCTCAAGAACCCCTTCTACAGCATCTGGACCACCGAGGTGGGCACAGAGCTGGCTGTATCCTTCCCCTGCTTTGTGGGAGAGGGAGGTGCTCCCTCCTGCCAGGTGCCTGGGAGGTGTGGGGAAACCCCCTGCTTTTGGGTGGCCAGGGGTGGCTCAGGCACTGCAGGAGATCACTGGGGAACTGAATATGGGAATCACCTGGATCATGTTTTCTAGGATTTCTTGTTAGTTTGTACCATTTTCCCGTAACTTCCTCTGCACAGATGGCCTTTATTATAGTCGCAGGGATCTGCCTGTGCCTCTATTTTCTCTTCCTGTGTTTCATGGTCTTCCAAGTGTTCAGAAACATCAGTGGGAAGCAGTCGAGCCTCCCTGCCATGAGCAAGGCTCGCCGCCTTCACTACGAGGTAAGGGCCCTCCTGGTGGCACAGATTCCTTGTTTTTAAAAGATATTTTGGACCTCAGAGTCTGTTCTGAGACCTCCTTTATCCATAATCTCATACTTCCATTTCTCCTCCTCTAATATTAATTTTTGTGCTTAGTGGCGAGCGTTGCTAAGACCAGCTGGTATTTCATGGTGTAAATTCAGATTGTTGGGGTTGGGTCATTTCGTTACAAAGTTGCTGGAAGGTCAAAGCAGAACACATTCCCCCCATTATCCCCGTTTTTAGCCGCTAATTTTGTATATTTTTCTGTCCTACCTGATTTGCCTGCTGCCAGCCCCTAGGAACTCACCCTCAGTGCTCAACCTGCTTCTACAGGGGTGCAAATATTTATCCCCAAAGTTATTCTGTTAAACCGTGGTCGCTTCTGCTCTAAATAAATCATTATCATCCATCGTGAGTTCACATAAAAAATTTAGAAAATTGGACTTGAGGGAATTTGAAGCAGATACGGAGTGTTTTTCCCTCTAGCAGGAGGCACAGGAGTTCAGCTCATGGTACAGAGTTGCTGATGCAATGCTCCACATCCAGACATCTGGGGAGCACAGATCTGGTGTGGAAGAGTTAAATTAATAGTCCTTTGTTGTCGTGGTGTGGCAGGGTAATTACGCAGACACTGACATTTCCACCTAAATTCCAGAACCAGGCTAAAAAAACCCACGCACTCACCCAAAACCAAAAGAATTTGTAAGTAAAACTGTAAAACCAGTGAAAGCAGGGGTGGTGGGCAGTGGGATTTCCAGCCAAGGAGTTTGTCTTGAAATCTCCATTCTGTGATAGCCAGCCAGGTTTTCCAGACACTGGAATCGCTGCAGCTCCCTCCCAGCCAGGCTGGGGATGAGGATGAATGTGGTGAGACCCCGAGCCCACGCTGAGACACCGACCCGCCACGTGTTTGTTTTACAAGAGCCGTGAGCTGTCAGGCTGTCCCCTCCTGCAGCCTTGCTCACACCAGTGTGCCACCTCTTCCACTCAATTAACTGCTGCTCAATCAGTCACCGAGCAAATGTCATGGAAAGGCAGCGCTGTCCAGACGTGCCCACCCCGCGCGGAGCTTCCGGCAGGAGCGCAGACGTGTGGGGAGCGGAGGATATGGGCTGTGCTGAGCACGGCACGGGAGTGGGTGGAGGTTGTTTTGCTTTGGGGTTTCGTGGGTTGGACCCTTGTTTTATTTTTTATTTTTTATCCTCGTGTCTTGTCTATCCTAAAACCAAAAATGGGTTTTGTGGATTCTGTTAATGTGACCAGTGACATTTCTCTCTAAACAGGGGCTGATTTTTAGGTTCAAGTTCCTGATGCTCATCACCCTGGCCTGTGCAGCCATGACCGTCATCTTCTTCATTGTGAGCCAGGTGAGGGAGGGCTCTGGGCTTCCTGGGAGAGCATCAGCCGCCGCTTCCCAGCCGCTCCCGACGCCGGCTCATCGCTGGTCAGACAGGACTGGCCTGTTCTGAGCACGTTTGATAACAAGTTGCTTTTGAAGAAGTTGTTTTCATTTATTTGAAGCTCTGCCATGCAATTGCTGAGGCTGGAGCCGGCACAAAGGCCCTTGGCTCCCAGCGGCGTTGGGGCTGCGCCGTTCGGAAAATCGGCCAACAGAGTTTAGTCATTTCTGAGAACTCAGCGAGAGGAAAATGTTCTGTTCACACTGAAACACTCGGGTGGCTTTGTGTGCCCACGGAGATGTGACAGCATCCAACCTTCCCTGGGTTGACTTTGCAGCCCTGCTGTGCCCAGCAGTAGCTGTACCTGTTTGTCCTGAGCTCTGATGTCGCCTCCGTACGAATGAGCTGCTTGAATCATGGAGTCACAGACTGGCTTGGGCTGGAAGGGACCTTAAAGCCCATCTCATGGACAGGGACACCTTCCACTGTCCCAGGCTGCTCCAAGCCCCAATGTCCAGCCTGGCCTTGGGCACTGCCAGGGATCCAGGGGCAGCCCCAGCTGCTCTGGGCACCCTGTGCCAGGGCCTGCCCACCCTCCCAGGGAACAATTCCTGCCCAATATCCCATCCAGCCCTGCCCTCTGGCAGATGTCTCTCCATCCCTTGGCCCCAGTCCCTCTCCAGTTCTCCTGGAACCCCTTCAGGCCCTGCAAGGGGCTCTGAGCTCTCCCTGGATCTTTTGCTTCTCCAGGTGAGCACCCCCAGCTCTCCCAGCCTGGCTCCAGAGCAGAGGGGCTCCAGCCCTCGGAGCATCTCCATGGCTCTGTTTTTAAGCTACTTTAGTTTTCTTCTTGGCCTTTATGCTTTTCTTTAACAGAAAGCAACACTTCAGCCTGAGCAGTCTGTGTATCTTCAAGGAATATTAATATTGATGATATTTTCATGGATCTTGACAGCCCTCAGCATGTAGCAGGTTGGTGCTGTCAGCCTGGCCCCTCCTCAGCCAGCCGTGCTCAGCACATCAATTCCCCCATTATTCACGCTGGTTTTCCTGCTATAAAAGGTCTATTTCTAGCAGTCGGATGTGTTGGGATGTCCCCAGGTAGTGCCCTTTGTGTGCCAATCTGTGCTGAGCACATGGTTGTGGCAGGGGTATCACAGAGCACAGCAGTTCAGTCACATTAAATGAGACATCAGAGTTGAAGGAGTCCTGAGGGAATAATTTTGTCAGGAGCATTTTTTCCCTGCAGACTGAGTCTGAAGTGGAGAATCCCAGCCTGACTTCTGCCTCACTGAACCTGTTACACTCCATTTCCTGCGTCCTGTTGAATCGATGCTTTTCTCACTGATTTACTCCAAGGCTGTATCTTTATGGAATTTGCTCTTCCTGAGGGCCTGTCCGTGTCTGTTTACTCTGGACAGGTGACAGAAGGCCACTGGAAGTGGGGGGACATCACGATCCAGGTGAACAGTGCCTTCTTTACCGGCATCTATGGGATGTGGAATCTCTACGTGTTCGCCCTCATGTTCCTGTACGCGCCATCCCACAAGAACTACGGCGAAGACCAGTCCAATGGTAAATGTCCCCAAATGACCTGAGGGCTCTCATGGGGACAAAGAGATACAAAGTAGGGGGTGCCCTCTGTGCATTTTTTTTTGGCCCAAGTGCACACTCAGTGTGTGAAAAGTTTTGTAAATGATGGTTTGGGTTCCCAAGCAGGCATTTTAATTAATGGCTGGGTTAGGTAGGTTTGACTTTTAGCCAAGGCTGGCTGGAGCCTTTGGGATGGTTTTTGTGTCTTTTAGCATTGCCCAAATGGAACCGTGTAGCTCAGATGGAGGGATGAGGAGTGGAGAAAATATACCCTCCTGTCAGGGAGCTGTGCAGAGCCAGAAGGTCCCCCCGAGCCTCCTTTTTCCCAGGCTGAGCCCCTTTCCCAGCTCCCTCAGCCGCTCCTGGGGCTCCAGCCCCTTCCCCAGATCCATTCCCTTCTCTGGACATGTTCTAGCCCCTCAATGTGTTTCTTGTGCTTCTATTTAAATAACTATAAATAAAATAATTTATAGGAAGGTTGCTGGTCCGTGGCTTAGGCAGCTGAAAGCCTGGAGGGAATAAATAGTCCCATATTTTATTGTGAGACTGCACTAAGGAATACCTTTGTTTCTCAGGTGACCTGGGGGTGAACAGCGGGGAGGAGCTGCAGCTCACCACCACCATCACCCACGTGGATGGGCCCACAGAGGTCTACAAGCTGGCTCGAAAGGAGGCTCAGGAGTGACACGGAGGTGCCTCAGCAGGGACCAGCCTGGGGTGGGGAGCAGAGGACACACGAGTCCCTCTGGCAGGAGACCGCTCTGGCTGCATCCGCTCCTCGAGCACCCCGTCCCTGGTGCATTCACAGAGCAGTGACAGCGAGCAGAACATTTGTAACTCTTTACTATGGTGTAGTTATTCCTGGGGGGAGGGCTGTGTATATTGTGTTACACTCGGGCACGTAAAACCCTGCTGGAAGGGCACTGAGGTTGCAAAGTCGCGCATCCAGATGTGGGGCCGGGGCAGAGCTGCCGTGGGGCTGGTCTGATTTTGCTGTGTGTCCTGGTGCATAAAGGTGCTGCAGGAGCACATGCTCAGTACTCTGGGTTTGCTCCTGTGTGCAAGTGACACAAGGTGTTGGTTGTGGGGGGAGCCTTGTTGTAAAAACATTTAATTCCACCTCTGTAACTGTATGGACCCTTGTCTGAGTCTTAGGTGCAGCCCTACAGCCATGCTCTGTCACTGGATGAAGCACAGCTGGGAGAGGAGTACGCTGTTAGTAAGGTTTTAGTAGAAGCAGGGACTGCTTTCTCAGCAGGTTTTACAGCTGTTTGTTGAATACAGGGAATGTCCAGCCTGGATGCTGAGCTGAGTTGCAGGAGAACAGAGCGCTCCTGACTCAAATTCCCAAGGTGCTGATCCCGCAGCTGGCTCCTTCCTGTTCTCAGTCCCTTTGGCTTCCCGTGCTTTTGTGGCCTCCTCCACCTTCCCCTTTTGTTATGGTGCATCCCTGGGAGCTGGGCAGTCTCGCTCCATGCACTGCCGGGCTGGAGCAGAGCTGGATTCTTCCAGGGATTATCGGACTTGAAAGAATCCGCTGGTCACGCACTAATGTGGATCTTTGCTTTCCCAGAGCAGACGCAGGCTCTGGGCTCACTCAGCCCCATGCTGGGAGGCCTTTGGCAGAGAGTGGGGAGTGGGAACTGATCCGGGGTGGAGGCTTGAGCTGGACCCTGCTGGGACCAGTTTGGAGAAGTGAATGTTGGGGAAGGGTCTGTGCTGCTCAGGGCACACCTTCCGTGGCCTGGAGCATCCAGAGAGCCTCATGAGCTGGCAGTAGTAAATGTCTGTGTTAACTGCTGGTAACACGTAACTCCCAGTTTTGGCCCTACAAGATAAGAAGCTGCTGCTGCTGCTGTGTGTTGCTGAAGGGTTAGAGAGGAGGCAGAGAGGGGAAACTCCTTCCTGTCAGCCCAGGTACCATCACGATTCCCACTCCAGAATTTATTCATTTATCACAATCCATTTAGTAAAGCTCAAGACTGTGAAGAAAGAGAGGGTGGCACCACAAGATCACCTTGCACGGGGTTTGGTTGCTGGGCACCCCAAGTTGTGCACCATCACATGGGGCTCGTCCAGTCAGGATGTGTCACACCAGACACACTGCCAAAAAGCTGCTCCATGTGTATTAATTGGAGCCCCTATAGGATTTTCCTAAAGCAATTCCATTTGTTGTGTTCACCCTCACCAGGGTCCCAGCTTCCCCTGCCCCTGGAGGCAAAGCAGCTCCAAGCAGTGTTCCTACTTGGTAGTAGTTACTCCATTACAGAGTGAATTACATCAACGCAGATCCCCGTAACTCCAGAATGTTCCCAGCTGAACGCTCGACTTTGCAACTTTACCATCCCTTTTCCCTTGGGTTCTTACGTGATATTTATGTTGTTCCCATAGCTGTGTCTGTGGATTCTTTTCCAGCTTAGACTATAGCAGTGCGTTTTGTAAAGGCACCCCACGAACAGGGAGCCGCAGCTTTCAAACCAAATTTTGTGTCAAACACTAACAATTTGTTTACGGGGCGCGTGTACGTGTGTGTGTGTGTGTGGGTTTTTTATTTCTTCATTCCTCAGCCCTACTCATATGTCTCGGAAATAGTCCCTGGGTCTTATTAAAATATATCCTTTCTTTTTGTTTAGGTTGAGTTCAGTTTTTACAGAATGCTTTAAGCAACCTGGAAAACACGTAGTTTTGTTAATTTAAATAAAATATACAATATTGTGGATTTGTTGCTGGAATTTCTCCTCATCTCCAATCTCCTCTGGCAGTGGGAAGCCATTCCCCCTTGTCCTGTCCTTCCAGACCCTCATCCAAAGTCCCTCTCCAGCCCTCCTGGAGCCCCTTTAATTATGGGAAGGGGCTCTTAAGGTCTCCCTGGAGCCTTCTCTTCTCCAGCCTGAACAACTCCAGCTGTAGGGTTTTCCTTCCTGTCCCTGCTTGCCAGCCCTGGAGTTGTCACCTTTGTGTGTTGGCCATCACCCCACTGCAGTGTTGATTTGGGCAGTCCTCCATCGGCTGCCGTATTTCAGGGTGCTGCTGCCCGCTGCTTGGAGCCTGCTCTCCCCATGTTGTCTTGCTGTCTATGATCCAGGGTAAATAAATTTAAAAAAAAAATTTTGGTCTCTCCTCTCAGGGAACAAGTGATAGGACAACAGGAAACAGCCTCAGGTTGTGCCGGGGAGGTTTAGAGTGGATATTTGGGAAAATTTTTTCATGGAAGCAGTTGTCCAGTCCTGGCACAGCTGCCCAGGGCAGGGGTGAGTCCCCATCCCTGGAGAGATTTAAGAGCCGTGTGGATGTGGCACTTGGGGACGTGGGGCAGTGGTGGCCTTGGCAGTGCTGGGGGAATGATTGGACTCGGTGGTCTGAGAGGGCTTTTCCAACCTAAATGCCATAATTCTTTGACTCACACTTAGGGAGTAGTGGAAATTTTGATGAAAACAGATGAAATTCAGTATCAAGAGCCTGAAGCCCCCTTGCAGGAGCAACTGCCCTGATAAAACAGCACCTGAGAGAGGGTCTGGGTGGGAGCGGCTTTAGGCAGAGCCCTAAAAAGAGTCCCCGTTCCCGCTGCAGCCTGTGCTGGCTCCAGCCAGGCCACAGGCAGGGCAGCTCTTTGGGACCTAATGAGTGTCAAAAGAGCGAATAAATGAGATTTCAGTGCCTGTAGAGCCGCCAACCCCGCCCACACGCTCCTTTCCCGGGCGCGTCCTGCCCTGGCAGGGCTCTGCTGCCACCTGCTGCCACCAGAACCCGGCTCCCGGCTGGACTGAACGCGAACCAGCGATCCCTCGCCAATAAGATGTGGATTTGGAAATGCTGATGTGTAGAAGCTCCCATTGCCTGCAAGGTGCTGCCCCTGGAGCTTTGTGTGTTCGTGTCGCCGCGCAGGGACACAGTGAGAACAGGCAGGAATGGGAAAAGCCACCTGTGACTGTCAGCACTGGCTGGGGAGAGGGAGGTGCTGGACTTCGTTTCTTGTCCTCTTTAAACCCGCTCCCGGCAGCCCCCAAACAATTCGTATGCTGTGGGACACTGAAACACATCCCCTCTCCCACCACAAATCCCGTAGCCCAAGGCCGTTTTCTGGGATTTTGTTAGGATGCCGGTGAATGGCTGTGTAGCTGGGGACAGAATGGCAGGAGATGGAGCTGTGGGAGACAAGCACCGGTTCTGGTTACAATGACTGCCACCTGCTCTCGACGACGGGACAGCGTCAGTGCACTTTGATTGGGGTAAAATAAGCAATAAGCAGCAATAGATTTATTTTTGGAAGGTTTTGATCTGTGGTGGGCACATGGACGTGTCACGGGTCTGCTTCCCACTTAGCACCTGACACCACGCTGTGCAAGAGCTCTTAGAGTTCTTCCCTTGTCAGAGCCTATTATAGGAAATCAATCCCAGCTTTGGGCTTTAGAGCTGGAGGTTTAAATAAAACAACTCTTAGAAAGAACCACTGGAAGGCTTGGAAAATATCTGAAAATGGGATAACTGCCTTTGAGCAAAAGTGGCTAGCACAGAGAGCAAATTAGCTGCACATTCCTAGCCAGCATTTCATTGTGGCTAATAAATACCTCATAAACACCAGAAACGATGGTTTAGAAATACCCCATAAACACTAGAAATGACGGTTTGTAAATCTGCTCTGAAAATCCCCATCAATGATGGGATTCAAAGTGAATGGCTTGCTACAGGCAAATCATCCTGCCTGGAGAGACAGGAACCGTAAAAGCAGATGTAAGATGAGCAGGAATTTTTTCCAGCAAAGGGAAGGTGAGGGGTGATCCCTGACCCCGTGTTGACCCCACTAATGTTGATTAGTGGACTTCCAGAATTCTGCTTTATTCCCCTATTTTCATTATTATCAATATGAATTCAGACAGGAACTTTCAAAGCATCTCACTAGAAATGGGCACCTTACTGGCTTTAGAGAGGCTGTTTCTTTTTAAGGTCTCGGATTTAGTTCCCTTTGCATGGGGATGGATTTGGTTCAAGTTCTATCCCAGGTATTTTGGCCTCATGTCAAGATTGAAATTCCTCTGTGTTTTTTGTGTTAGACAAAACAAACAAACAAACAAACAAACAACAACAACAACAAAATCCACAGCAGCATGAAATAGATCTAAAGAGATACTTTTTGTTGGTCTGGGATAGGAGCATTGTAAGGCTGATAGAAGTGGATTTAAAATAGGAGAATACCACAGAGTCAGGAATGCAACAAGGATCAGAAAAATAAGAAATGATAACCCGGAAAACCACAAATGGTTTGGGAAGAACGAGCTTGGGGAAGGACTGGAAAGTGTTTCCTCCACAAGTGCTGATTTCAGCACAATTACTAATTGCTTTTATGAGTTTCTTCCTCATCTTGGGAGTTCTGACAGATGTCCCTGTGGTCTGTAAATCCTGCATCATTCCCTGTGCCTGCTATCAGTGGTTCATCGTCCTTCTCAAGCTTTGTTAACCTCCCCCAGGTCTGAGAGCAGAGAAACACGTCCAGCCCTAACCTTAACAATTCTACCAACAATTCATTTGGTTCTTTTAACACATGGGCATCACTTAGAGCTTGTTGGCTGCTGTTTCACAGATTCAATATCACTTCTTGTTGATTAGGCTTGAAAGCATACAAAGATCAAACATCAAAGAAACCTTTCTTACGGAAATTTTACATATTCCACATTTTGCAACGTGACCAGGCTGTAGATGACCCACAAAAAGAAACACTTCATAAATTGCATTAATTTCCAACCGATCCCCTCAGGGGCCGACAGCCATTTTGGGCGTGAGGGCGGGCGGTGCCTGGGCGGGAACGCGCGGGCGGGAAGGGGCGGGAAGGGGCCGTGAGGGCAGAGCCGAGCCCGGGGCGGGAACCCATGGGCGGGAAGGGGCCGTGAGGGCAGAGCCGAGCCCGGGGCGGGAACCCATGGGCGGGAAGGGGCCGTGAGGGCAGAGCCGAGCCCACGGTGGAGGCCGGGACGGAGCGGGGCGAGGAGGAGCCACCCCGGAGGGGGAAGAGCGGGGACACACGGCCGCATGCTCCTGTCAGGCACCAGGTGGTGCGAGCTTCGGTGTCACCGCGTGAGGGCGTGTGGAGGGACGGCGTTGGGGGAAATTCCTAATAAACGAGGAGAAATACTTGTGATTGTGACACACAGCTACTCTATTTCATCCGCCGGTGTGAGGGAGAAAAACCAAAGAGTAGAATCACAGAATATCTGGAGTTGGAAGGGATTACATGGATAAAGTCCTGGGTGGACCTTGCTGGCCATGGCCCCAGGGCTCGGTGGCTTCCCCGGGGAGGGCTGAGAAGCTGCTCAGGGCATCCCTGCTCCGCTTAATGGCGGGGGGGGGGGGGGGGGGGGGGGGGGGGGGGGTGAAAACCTGACCCGGATTTGAAGTTTTTAAATTAATTAAGCCCTAAATTAAGCTGGGAGATGCGCAGGGTGGAAGAGAGACGGCAGAGCCCGGCAGTGCCTGGGGGTCTGCAACGCGGGGCGGTGAGGGAGGGCGAGACTCGCCTTTGTGCGCGGAGTGAGGGATGGAGCAGCAGAACTCGGCTGCAGCGGCTTTAATTCAGGCGGCTGTGTTGATTATTTATTTATTTTCACGGGGAGGTTGAGGGGAAGGCTGGATTTACGGCGGCACGGAGCCTCCCCTCCCGCGGCGCTCCCGGCGAGGGTGGTACCGCTTCCCGGGGGCTGGAACACGCCTTCCCGGGGGCTGGAGCGCGGCTTTCCCGGGGCTGAAGCACGGCTTCCCTAGAGCTGGAATACCTCTTCCCTGCGGCTGCCAGGCGATTTCAGCCCCGTTCCGCTGCTCGGTGGAGCTGATGGCTGCAGGTGAATTCTTATTCTCTTCTCGTAGCGCGAAACGTGCACGGGATGCATGGCTGGGGTAGGGGAGGATAGTGATTTATTTCAAGGGAAAAGGATGGGAGTGATTTATTAAATGCTGATTTCAATAACGCACCTTTCCCCCTCCGTCTCCACAGCCCACCTCTGCATAGGGGTGTGTAAACTTGCTGGAACTCGGGTTTTTTGGGTGAAAACCTCCCCTCGCGTCGCGGCGCAGCGAACATGCCTGAGCAGAGCAATGATTACAGGGTGGTGGTGTTCGGAGCAGCGGGGGTCGGCAAAAGCTCCCTGGTCCTGCGCTTTGTGAGGGGCACTTTCAGGGAAACCTATATCCCCACCATCGAGGATACGTACCGGCAGGTGATCAGCTGTGACAAGAGCATCTGCACCCTGCAGATCACGGACACCACGGGCAGCCATCAGTTCCCTGCCATGCAGCGGCTGTCCATATCCAAAGGGCATGCCTTCATCTTGGTGTACTCCGTCACCAGCAGGCAATCCATGGAAGATCTTCACCCCATCTTCGATGAGATTTGTCAGATTAAAGGCGACATCCAGAAAATCCCGATAATGTTGGTGGGGAACAAAAGCGACGACACGCAGAGGGAGCTGGATGCCAGCGAGGGGCAAGCGCTGGCCAGCAAGTGGAAATGTGCCTTCATGGAGACGTCAGCCAAAATGAACTACAACGTGCAGGAGCTCTTCCAGGAGCTCTTGAATCTGGAGCAGAGGAGAACTATCAGTCTCCAGGTGGATGGAAAGAAATCCAAACAGCAGAAAAAGAAAGATAAACTGCAAGGCAAATGCTCTGTTATGTGATTACCTTTGGCTGGACTCGCTGCACGGCACAGCCAGAGCGTGGACTCCCACAGAAAATACATTTCTGCTGGAGATTTGGGAGGAATCCACGCCTTGCAGGGTTGTTGCTTTGCTCTAAAATCCCCACTGGGTAATTGTATTTGTTGTTTTTAAGGAGGATGGCTTCTGCATGTTTATTTTTTTAAACCAATAAATGTTCCATGTTAGCAATTACCTACGACTAGAAGTTTTTAATGTAAGAAGTTTTCCAGAGGAAAAAAATGTCTGTCAGAACAAACCTCTCTATTCCTGTGTGTATGTGCCAGTTTTTAAATATCTCCAGCCTGTTAACTCAGAGAAAATCATCTATAATGTGTAGAGTGAAATTGTTTTCAGGAATCTATTGACCAGAGCAAATCCCTGACAAAGTGAGGCACTTGCACTAAAAATGACCATATGTGTGGCTCTGGGTGCCTAAATTTTTGATTGACAGACTGGCTTGCCCACCAAAGCTGCAGTTTTTGCATGGCAGAAGTGAAGATTTCCTGTGTGCTGTGCACGTCCTGAGACTTGTGCAGTTCTGGGGGTGACTACAGCTGTATCTGCATAAAAACAGTCTGTCTTTCCTCCTTTGCTCCAACCCCCTCTGTTCACTCAGGCAGGAGATTCCATGTGCTCTCACTCCCAATCCAGGAGCGATCCTTGGTGTCCTTGAGCAGGAGCTGCCTCCTGATGAAGGTAACCAGGAGGTTGTAAGTGCCCATTGATAGAAGCTGGTTATCTTTTCCTTGCCCAACTATCACCCTGGTTTTGCTGTCTGAAGCTCCTTTTTCCAGCCTTCCTGGAATTCTACTAGATACTCGTTTTCCCCCCTCCATCCAAGTTACCCAGGTTTTAGTTGAGACCTGGGACGACTCAGTTCAGGTAACACTGCCCTGGGGAAGGAGCATCTACACAAAGCAACCCCCCCTCTGATGAGAACTTTTAGCAGATGCTTCCCATGAATGAAAGGACTGGAGGTTTTTAAAAGCTGTGCGGAGGTGACATTTGGGGATGTGGGTCAGTGATGGCCTTGACAGTGCTGGGGAACAGTTGAACTCTTAGAGGGCTTTTCCAAGCTAAATAATTCCATGATTCTGTCTCCTGTTTTGGTGTGTCTTAGCCCAAGCAGAAGACTGTAAGACCTCAGTGTTGCACTGTGGGTTTGATTTTTACACAGCAACATGGTCTTAACACATGAGACACGGGAGGAGAGGAATTGCTGCTTTTTATAGCACTTTTCCAGTGAAGTGATTTCATTGTTGAAGGTGAACACGATGTGGAACAGGAGGTGAGGGAGGCTTTCAGGCTCTTACTGTGAAAGTATTTGTGTCAAGTATGACCTGAGGGGAGCCTGCAAGAAATATGGGGGCCTGGAGAGCCAGGACAAAGGGGAATGGCTTCCACTGCCAGAGGGCAGGGATGGATGGGATATTGGGAAGGAATTGTTCCCTGGGAGGGTGGGCAGGCCCTGGCACAGGGTGCCCAGAGCAGCTGGGGCTGCCCCTGGATCCCTGGCAGTGCCCAAGTCCAGGTTGGATACTGGGGCTTGGAGCAGCCTGGGACAGTGGGAGGTGTCCCAGCTTGTGGCAGGGGTGGCACTGGGTAGGTTTTAAGTTCCCTCCCAACCCAAACCAGGCTGGGTTTCAATGGAAGGTGCTAAAGAACGGCCTTTTCTCCCAAATGTTTTTGTTCATGTTGCAGACTAATACACAAAGCCATGAAGTTTGTATCCACGTGAATGTATGACATTTTATCAACTCTTGGCACCTGGTGCTCCCTTGTCTCCCGTGCTGTCCTTGAGCTGCTGTTCCAGTCTCCTTAGGCTGTCCCTACACACACATGGGATCTGTTGGCTCTCTGTGTGCCAGGGGAGTTTGCCCCAGTTTCAGCTGGAGCCCTCACACCATTTGCTTCATCAGAAAGATATATTCCTTATGATTTCAGAAACCCAGCTTCTGCAGGAGAGTTTGGAACTGCCCAAAATGTTACGCTCACTTGCCAAAATCAGCACAGAGGCTCTGCTCCTGATTTTCTTTATTGGAGAAGGGACCCCCAAGCTCCCAGTACTCGACCTGCAGTGCTGGCTGGTGTCATCCCCTGTGTGTGACCTCTCCTAGGGCAGTCAGGGGGCTGTGGAAGCAGCCCTGATAGCTTTGCTTGGACATAAGTCTTCCTTTCTCCTCTCTTTGTGCATGGATTTTCTCTCTCTGTTCTCTCATGTCCAAGCAGTTACACAAAGCTTCTCGTGGGTTGTTTGGTTATTATTACAAAAACTATTTCGGTTCCATTGCAGCCTTTGAAACCCCTCGAAGACATTTTCTGTCTAAGCCTTTTTAAAATGTCAGGAGACCTAATAATGTCTCTACAACTCCCACTGCCTTCATGGAGATGCCTGTGCAAAGGATCTGCAATTACTCACACAGCCAGGATGTTCTGGAATGTGTCATTATCGATGCTGTGTGTTCCCTGTGCGGGGTGTGGAGGTCTCCGAGGGCTGGGATCTGTCAGAGCAACAATCCATAGGAACAAAACAGGCTCAGACATTCCTGCACCCAGGAGAATTCCTGAGGGAGCTGGGAAAGGGGCTCAGCCTGGAGCAAAGGAGGCTCAGGGGGGACCTTGTGGCTCTGCACAAGTCCCTGACAGGAGGGGACAGCCGGGGGGGTCGGGCTCTGCTCGCAGGGAACAGGGACAGGAGGAGAGGGAACGGCCTCAGGCTGGGCCAGGGGAGGCTCAGGGTGGATATTGGGGAAATTCCTTCCTGGAAAAGGCTGTCCAGCCCTGGTGCAGGCTCTCCAGGGCAGGAGTGGAATCCCCATCCATGCAGGGATTTCAAAGCCATGTAGTTGTGGCACCTGGGGACATGGGTCAGTGGTGGCCTTGGCAGTGCTGGGGGAATGATTCAGCTGGATCATCTTAGTGGACTTTTCCAACCTAAACAATTCCATGGTTCAAAGCTTCCTTTGGTTGCCATGAGACCAGGACTGTGTGGCAATGGAGAGTCTGGGGTGCTCCTGGGGGTGTCCCAGCTTAGAAACCCAAACCAGATGGGGAACAAGTGACAGCTGCTGTGTCTGCCTTCCATGCTCTGTAAATAATCTATGTCTTGGGCGTGCAGCTCAACTGTACTGAAAATTAAAACTGTGTTAATAAATAAATTATATAATTGGCTGCTTCCATATAAGCTGAACTAACCTGGTTTGTGTGTGTACAATCTATCGTTCTTATAGGAAGGGAAATTAATTTCATTGGAGTGGATGCTGTGTTTTGTAGTGAGGGTATATGTTGGAAGGAAATGCCTTTTTTGAGTAAGTGCAGTTTAAAAAAGTAACAGACCTGCAGTTTTCCAGTCAATCATTTGATGAAGGACATTCAGGTGAAACCATCCATCACGTTCTGCTGTCTGATGGAGCTGGCCTGGCCTTACCTGCTGTTTCCAGCAGTGCTTTTCCAGGAGCTGGTAACAATATGATTTTTATGGAGCTATTAATGAATCCTGTAAACCCTCCAGCTTGGAGACATGCCCTGACACACTGTCCATGTCTGGAGAGCAGGATGGGAGCTCACTAATAATACTCAAGTTGGTTGTTTTATTCCCTTTTTCGTTTCATTCAACCCCAGAACTTGCCAGTTTTCTGGAAGGTTCTTCACGAGGTCAGATGTGGTGAGGCAAGGTCATGGAAGATGCTGACACAACTTGTTGAGTTGCTTTTAATGCCTCCATAATGTCTTTTCGGGATCATGAGTTGAACACAGTTGTCTCTGAAAATTCCCTTTGGGATACACTGAAGGAATCCCAAGACCTGCTGGTTCCCAGGTGGCTGGTGAAGGCTGAGACTGTGAGGGCAGCGAGTGACTTCAAACTGAATCACAGAATCATGGAATCATTCAGGTTGGAAAAGCCCTCTAAGATCATGAAGTCCAACCTGTGCCCAACCCCCACCTGGCCATCCAGCCCAGAGCACTGAGTGCCACATGTAGCCCTTCCTTGGATGGGGACTCCACCACCTCCCTGGGCAGCCCATTGCAATGTCCAGCCCGACCACCCTTTCCACGAAGAAATTCTTTTCCTCTCTGCAATGCTGAATTTCAAGCATTTCTCAATTAATACTCAATATTTCCATACAACACTCACTGACAAGGGACCGCTTGAGGCAGTTCCCTTCCCGGGTCCGACCGACAAAATCAGTGTCAAGAGAAAACACTGGGGAGGAGAATCACGAACAGCTCTTCTTGCAAGTGAAAAATATGAGCAGTAGCTGGAGTGTCCACCTACACATGTATTTTAAAAACAAGCAGACAGAATACTGCTGTATTCCAGTTCCTCTTCCCAGAGCAAGGCAGGCTCATGATTAATGGAACAAACAGCGCAGAATAATAAGCAATATTGCTTTATATGCAGGGTCCGTAGCCACGAGGTACCCGGTGCACTCCAGAAGAGTAAAAGCTTGTCTTAATCATCGCCTGCCTCCTCTGCAGTGTCTGTGGCGTAAATTAGGGACATCAAAAGCTTTGGGAACTAATGAAAATGCTAAAGAGGCTCCAAACCAACAGCAGCGTAGCAGCCTCCTGCTTAGCGGCATTGCTTCGTGCCAGGCTAGACCTGCCGCTCCTAATTGTTTCCTTTTTTCCCACTTCGGGGGAAAATGATGATATATAAAATCCTATTAGACTGGAATACATTCAATAATGCAAAAAGGATGGAGGAGCAGAGGAAGGAGGGGAACCCAGCATTGCCGGGTTGGGTTGGGTTTGTTCACAGTCCCATGGTGATGGAGCTGAACCTCGCTGGCACAGCTGGGCACTGGAACAGGGTCTGACTTGGGCTGCTGCCTCCATCCCATTTGGTGCTCTTTGTCCTCTTCACACTTCCAGCAAGTCTGAAAATTAGAGGGGAAAGGAATGATTGTGTTTTCCTGGCTTAGCACAGAACCAGAGTCTTCCAACTCAACCATCCCAACTGTTCCTCCTGTTGCCCTCAGCCCTTATCCAGGTGGGAAGGGGGGTGTGGGGTCCCACCACAGCCCATCACTTCTTGGCAGCCTGTGCTGAGAACTTGCTCCAAGCCCTGAGCAGAGGGCAAACGCAGCTGATCTGCTGTGATAGGGGCTTTTCACAAGGGGGATTTGATTTAAACTGCAGGGCAGTTTGAAGGGAAGGTTTAGATGGAATATTGGGAAGAAATTTTTTCCCTGTGCGGATGGTGAGGCCCTGGCACAGGGTGCCCAGAGCAGCTGTGGCTGCCCTATCCCTGGAAGTGTCCAAGGCCAGGTTGGATGGGGCTTGGAGCAGCCTGGGATAGTGGAAGGTGTCCCTGCTTGTGACTCCTCCAGCTAAAGGGACACCGTTTTCCTACACCTGGATATAGTTGCCCACAAGTACCTCCTCCAAAGCAGGCAGAGCACTGCTCTGAAGCCTCTGACATGGAGAGCAGCAGGGAGCTTTCCTTTCATATCTCAGTGATGCATTTGTGCCTTTCAGACTAAAAATATCTAAGGATGGAGAGATGAAAACCTGTCTCTCCTACGTTATGGTTTTCCTTTGTTCCCACAACTTGTCTTCCAACCCCTGCATCCCATTATCTGCCTCAGGCTGCCCGTGGGTGAAGGATGAGCAGCTCACACCCAGGCAGTGAAAATCCCTCCTTGGAGGGAAAAATCCATCCATCACATGGAGTCCTTGGATCAAGACCAAGGTCTCATCTGGGATGGGAGTGATGAAAAGGCTTCTTCTGCCAGTGCTGGCTGCCCACATCCTGCTGCCCACATCCTCCTGACTGCTTGGAGCATCCCTGGAGCAGGGATGGAGCAGATCCCAGCCTGCACTCACATTCAGCCCTGTACAGGTCCATATGGACCTGCTGGGATTGATAAGGAGGTGAGGGAATAACTGAATATACTCCTTGTGCCCCTGAGGAAGAGCACAACCGAGTTGCAGCACACAGGTCTGACCCTGGGCAGTCCTGATGTGCCATTTCAACAACATAAAACCCAAAAATAGGGAAGAAAATTAATAAATAAGGGAATGTTCATGCTCAGATTGTTTCAGCCATTTCTGCTGTCAGATGCTTTACCAGCTGTCCAAGCTGGAACTAGGGGAGAGCGGCTGGTTTTGTGATTATCCGGAAAGATGAGCCAATGAAATATGGCTCAAAAATGGGAAATATTTCTATGAACTGTAAGAAATTACTCATTCCCACAGGCATAATTCCAGGCATTGATTCATTTGGTTAATTTTTAGTGGAAAAATAAGTCTTTACACCCAAGAAAGAGGATGCTGAAGCGTGGTTGGTGTTTGTCATGTGGAACACAAGGAAATTTGGTGCTTAATAATTGTTGTTGCATTAATTATTGCTCAAAACAGCCTTAGCAAGGCTCTTCCCGGGGATGTCCAGCATGGACACCCAAAACAGGATTGTTTATCACACGTGCTCCTTTTGGACAGCTTTTCCAGGGAAGGCTGGGTCCAGCAGCCCAGGGATGGGCATTTAAGTGAGACACTCCTTCGTGGAAGAAATACATGATAAAGAGTAAGGGAAAATAAGCATTGGTGGGGTTCAGATCATATTCCTGGGGGCTGGCTCCCTCCTGACAAGGGCGGGAAAAGCCAAGGGAGCCTGGGCTCCCATTCCTTCTCCGATGATCCTGCAGGGAGGGAATGTTGAGGTAGCAGGGATGGAGATGAGAGAGCAGGAACTGCTCCTGGCCAGGCCCACGGTGACAGGCACAGGCTGTGGCCCTGCAGAGAGGAGCAATGAGGGATGGCTGTCCCGGAAATCACATTGTGCTGTCTCCTGCACCTCCGGTTCTCCCACGCGGAATTTGATTACTCTTCTGCTCCAGAGGAAGCCTTCCTTGGCTGCTGGCTGTGCACAGCTGTCTGCTTTGTTTATCAAGTCCCTTTCTGTGACTGTCACTCTGGACTCCATGCCCAGGGATAGTCCCAGGATTGCTGGGAGCACCTCTTTCCTAAAAGACAGGACAACGACCTCCACCCCACACCAGCACATAACTGGGAATGAGCCCCTGCCTGATCCCAGCGAATTTCAGGATCATTTTCCTGTGCATTTCTGGTTAAGTACAAGCTCAGTGAAGCCACCAAGCCAAAATTCCCATTCTGCAAAGGTCCTGGGAAAACCAAGTCAAAATTGTTCTGCACAGATCCTGGGGGAAAATCACTACATTTTGAGGGGGAACATGGTATAATTTTGACTATTTTGTCCAAGAATTGGACTTTTCTGCTCTGCCTGCTCCTGCCTGGCTCCTGTCAGGATCACTGGGGCTGGAGTGATGTGGCTCATTTTCTCCAGCGTCAGAGATTTCCATGATCCATCTGGGAAAGCCCCCCGAGCTCATTCAGTGAATCCCCCACCTCCCTGGAAAGGGATACAGAGCATCCAAGGTGGGAAGGAGCAGCAGTGTCAAACAGGCAGAAGAAATCTGGCTTTGCTTTCTCCGGCCAAAGTGCACCCTGAGAGCAGAGCTGCTGCAAAACCTCCCAGGCTGTGCATTGCAGGCAGCCCTTGGCTGAACTCTGAACCTCATTATGCAGGAAATAAAGAGAGCTCATGGAGATAAATAGTGCTGGGGGACAGGATTCCACCCTGGATACTGCTCCGAGTCCTGCTCCGAGTCCCTCCCAGTGCCTCACCTCCAGACTGGTTTGAGTTGGAAGGGATCTCAAAGCCCATCCAATGCCACCCCTGCCACGGCAGGGACACCTCCCACTGTCCCAGGCTGCTCCAAGCCCCAATGTCCAGCCTGGCCTTGGGCACCGCCAGGGATCCAGGGGCAGCCCCAGCTGCTCTGGGCACCCTGTGCCAGGGCCTCATAGGGAAGAATTCCTTCCCAATGTCTAAGAGTGAGTGCCCTGATCTAGGCTACTACTACACACTAATAATAATACCAGTACTAATAATTAACATTTACATATATATTTGTGTTTGTAGGAGAAAGGGAAACCTGTGCTTGTGTCACTGGGATCTGCAGAATTCAGTCCTGCCTTCAGAAATAGGTGAGGCATCCACCGGGTGAATGTCTGGGGTGGAACAAAAGGAAGGGAAAACAAGAAGAGCTCTCCTCCTGATGAGTCTTTACCCAGCCCCTGCTGAAAAGGAGAATAAATGTTTAATAGAGAAAACACAAAGTTCAAACCAGTGTGCCCTCCCGGTGTGTCCGCTGCATGTCCCAGTGCTCCCAGTATGCTCAGCACAAGCCCCAGTGCACCCAGTGTGTCCAGTTCATGCCCCACTGTGCCCTCCCGGTGTGTCCACTGCATGTCCCAGTGCTCCCAGTATGCTCAGCACAAGCCCCAGTGCACCCAGTGTGTCCAGTTCATGCCCCACTGTGCCCTCCCGGTGTGTCCATTGCATGTCCCAGTGCTCCCAGTATGCTCAGCACAAGCCCCAGTGCACCCAGTGTGTCCAGTTCATGCCCCACTGTGCCCTCCCGGTGTGTCCATTGCATGTCCCAGTGCTCCCAGTATGCTCAGCACAAGCCCCAGTGCACCCAGTGTGTCCAGTTCATGCCCCACTGTGCCCTCCCGGTGTGTCCAGCGTGTGCCCCGCGGCAAACGCTGGGGTGGGACGGGAGCCGCAGCAAAGCTCCTGGGAATCCCAGACAAGCTCCAGGGAACCCCGACGAGCTCCTGCTTGGGTCGGCTCTCTCGGGAGTGCTGCACTGTGAGGCCACAGGTAGTTAATTAACGCTGGTTAATTAAGCTCCCGGTCAGGGCTGAATGGTGGGAAGCTGCTGCTTTAGCCCACGAGAGGGCAATGCTTCCCGCCTGGCTGGTGGCCACACTTGGGAAAACTGGATTTCTGTATTTTTAATTCAGAATCGAATGAGGAATTCCTTGCCTTTGAACAGTTTTCCAAAAGGTTTTGTTTGGGTTTTTTTCATTGGGGCATAATGCAAGGCAACATCCGCCTGTGTTCCCAGCTGGAATCGCAATAAAGAGGAGCCGAGCAGACTGATGATCCCATCTCCTCTCCCATAAAAGCTGCCTGCGGAGACAGCCTGGAGCCGGGAGAGCCTGGCTGTGCCAGGGACAGGACAACAGGACAACAACCTGCCCGTGCTGGCATTGGGCAAAACCGTGGAAAAGAGCAAGGAGAGGTTTTCCTCAGGTGAGGTGCTCCCAGAGCAGGGATGCTCCATGGGGACACACTCGGGGCACAGGTGTTGTTGGTAATGAGCACAGCTTTCATTTCCCAGTTTTCATGGAATTTCATAGAATTCTAGACCGGTTTGAGTTGGGAGGGACCTTAAAGCCCATCCCATTCCAAGCCTTTCCCTAGGCAGGGACACCTTCCACTATCCCAGGCTGCTCCCAGCCCCGTGCAACCTTGTCTCGGGCACTTCCAGGCACGGGGCAGCCACAGTTTCCCTGGACAATCTGCGCCAGGGGCCTCCCCACCCTCATTTTCCAACCCTTCTCCCTCCTGCGGGAACCCGCATTTCAATGTTAATCCACACCCTCCCCTGCCTCTGGAGACAAATGAATTCCCAAGCGATCCCAGGATCAAAGCCCCACAAGCACAGGCACGCCAGGCTCGTTCGGGCAGCAGACAAGCCTTCGCAAATACCAGATCCGCCCCTCCCTGGCGACTGCCAAACTCCGAAAATTCCCAGGACAGCCACGCTCCATCCCGCCGCATCCTCTACCCGCCATCCCAACCCCTCGGGGCCACGCTTTTCTCACTCAAACACCAGGGGCACGCCTCAACCCACCCCCCCGCCACAGGACAAACCGGGTTTGGCTGTGGAATTCCGCATGGATTTGGGATACGAGACGCGCCAACTTGGCCACGCCCACAACCCTCCTGGCCCCGCCCATCCCCGCGTGGCCCCGCCCCGCCCCGAAAGGGGCGGGGCGGGGCCACGCGGGGATGGGCGGGGCCAAGGGGGAGTGGGCGTGGCTTGGCTCGGTGGGCGTGGCCTCAGCTCCCGCTCCGGTCGCCCGTGGAGACACCGGGAGCGGCGCTCGGTGAGTACCGGGATCCCGGGATCCCGGGACAGGGGGGGTTCCAGCCTGGAATACCAAGCTCCGGTTCCCGGGATAGCCCTCCCGGCACGGCGGAGGCAGCGGGAAAGCGGCAGCCCGGCTCGTTTTAGTTGCCGGGCCTGGCGGGGCGGGCCGGGCCCGTGTGGTGCTTGGGTGGTTTTGGAGTTGGTTTGGAGTTTTTTTTTTTTTGATGGGTGGTTTTTTTTTCCCCCCGATTTTTTTGTTGTTGTTGTTGTCCTGAGGAGGATTCCCGGCGGGAGGCAGCGCGCAGCTGTGATGTGGTTCAACAAGTGGCGTGTGGCAAGGGAGTGAGGCGAAATCTACTTAATTATGTAAAAAATAGTCTTCTTCATTAGGTAAAAATCATTCTAAAACAGGCAGTTTTTTCTTCCTTTCCTTCTCCTTCCCACCTCCTTCCCTCCAGACCTTCCCCGTGGCACCGATGGATACCCAGAGCTGGCGGCTCCAACTACACGGGGGCAGCCCCAGCTTTCAGCTAAATCCTTTAAATTTTACCGATTTTAGTATTCCCAGCCATCAGGCCATGGGTTTTCCTTGGAATCGCGGAGCTCTGCTTGACGGAGGAAGCTTCCCACGTGCGGGGAGTTGTGGGATGAATGTGGGAAGGAGGTTAATTAGTGGGAAGCGTCATTATTCCAGGAGGTTTCGTGTTGATACTGAGATTACACACCCTGTTGCAGTAATAATTTGCTTAGAATCATGGAATTACAGAACATCCTGAGTTGGAAGGGACCCACGTGGATCATCGAGCCCAACTCCTTGAATTTTTGAGTTCTTTTACTAACTTTTAAATTGCAATTCTCTATTCCAAGCTTGGGGATTGTTTTGGGATTGTGCTGTGCAGGGCCAGGAGCTGGACTAAATGATCCTTGTGGGTCCCTTCCAGCTCAAGATATTCCGTGATTTTATGATTTGATTCGTCTGGCACATCAAATGGAATTCCCAGCAATTTTCCAGGCGATTATCCGGTGTTTTTATTGGCCTAGAACCCACAGGATCAGGGACATGTTACTTGTGTGGGTTTTTCTGGGCTGTAAATTGGTTTAGAACTACAGTTCTGGGAGTAAAGGCCGAGTAATGGGCAGCGGCAGGATTTTGTGCTGCTCAGTGCCACTAAATGAGATTGAGGGATTAGTATGGAGTTAATGACTCCTCGATCCCGTATTTCATCCCGGCGTGGGATGCACTGCAGCATTTGGGATATCTCTAATCAAGGAGCAATAAACTCCAGAGAGGAACAATACATGGGGTCTGATGCTGAGGGTGAGCTCATTCCATAATCACCCAGCTGATGAAGGATTTTTCCTTGGAAAATGAAGCTCTCCTGTTATCCCTGGAGGAGTTTCCCAGGCAGCAGAACAACTGATCTCTCATCTCTTGCTGGTGTTAAATCAAATTATGGAGTTGTGCTGTAGGTTTCAGATATTTCTTTTATTTCAAATGTGATGTTTCTTTGACAATATGATAACTTTTTAAGCACTGACAGTTCTTAAGTTTTTAGGTTCTGTTGCTAAAAAGACTCAGAATATTTGAGCCAGATTCATGTCAAGTTCTCTGTAGTGGGGCCTGGGATGACACAGTAAAATTAGGGAATCCCAAATGGTTTGGGTGGGAAGGAACCTCAAAGCCCATCTCATCCCACTCCTGCCATGGGCAGGGACACCTCCCACTGTCCCAGGCTGCTCCCAGCCCCAATGTCCAGCCTGGCCTTGGGCACTGCCAGGGACCCAGGGGCAGCCCCAGCTGCTCTGGGCACCCTGTGCCAGGGCCTGCCCACCCTCCCTAATATCCAATCTATCCCTCCCCTCTGGCAGTGGGAAGCCATTCTCTGTGTCCTGTCTCCATCTGCCTGCTTAAGAAATCCCTCTCCCTCCCTTTTCTGTGGCTCCGCCATCCCTGCAAACGTTGCTGAAATTCTGAGTGGAAGATGCTGAACACCACAGCTCTGCAGGGTGGGAATGTGCTCCTTCCCTGGACACAGCTTCCCAAATCCCAGTGTACCCCTCTCTGATTAGGCTCTGTTGCGAAAGCAAGTCCATATTGCTCCAGAAATCCATGGTGCAGCCCCATAAATCCTCACCCTCTGCCCTTTCCCTTTGTCCCCTTTGCCAGAGCAGAGATCACTGCAGGGGGCGGAGGGAATCATTTCCAAAGGTTTATAGTTATCGAGGGAAACGCCACGGCAGCCTTGGCCGAGCCACGGAGCCGTATTCCAGGGAGGATTGAGTTGCTGCAGCTTCATTTGTGCTTACACAAACCATGGGAATGGGGGAGGGTTGCTGGGTCCTGTGTCCTGGCACAGAAATACCCCTGTGCACTGGCAGGAATTGGAGTGAAACTCCATTAATTGGGATGGAAGTCACCCAGATCTTGAAAGGCATCGTGGACTCACTGTTTCTTGGGAAATGGGAGCTGCAGATGTTTGGTGACTCGTGGGATTCCTGCACTGCTGGAATTGTGCAGTTATTTGGTGAATTTTGCAATATTTCACAACTGGGGCTCGTTTTTCCGAACCTCACGTTCATCCTGCACTCAAGTGTTGGGAGCTCTTGGGCCCACACCATTTCTGCTCTCAGGAATAACCCAAGGCGGAATTCGGAAGGGTGATAAAACACTGATGGCACGAGTAAAAAGTTTTCATTCCGTATTTTGCAAGGACTGATGAGAAAGAGCAGAGGCTGTGACAGAAGTCCTCAGGGTGACTGGGTTGTGGTGGGATTCTCCATGGGATTTTAGGGAGGTGGGTAGAAGCAGGAAGGTGGGGGGAGCAGTGGGATGCCCAGGGGAGGTGGGAGCATGTGGGGGTACATCCCTCCCCTGGAGAGACACGTGGCTCCAGGGGATCCGGCATTCCCATGGGATGTAGCACTCATTACTGTGGAGCTGCTGAAGCCCTTCCAGCCAGGTGTCCCTGGGGAGGAGAGGATCCACTCCTGGATCTTCTGGTGACACTCTCCTGCAGAGCTGCCTCCAGCTCTGGGGCCCCCAGGAGAGGAAGGACCTGGAGCTGTTGGAGGGAATCCAGAGGAAGCACCAGGATGATCTGAGGGATGGAGCAGCTCTGCTGGGAGAAAAAGCTGGGAGAGCTGGGATTGTTCAGCCTGGAGAAGGGAATGCTCCAGGGAGAGCTCAGAGCCCCTGGCAGGGCCTGAAGGGGCTCCAGGAGAGCTGCAGAGGGACTGGGGACAAGGCATGGAGGGACAGGACACAGGGAATGGCTTCCCAGTGCCAGAGGGCAGGGCTGGATGGGAAATTGGGAAGGAATTGTTCCCTGGGAGGGTGGGCAGGCCCTGGCACAGGGTGCCCAGAGCAGCTGGGGCTGCCCCTGGATCCCTGGCAGTGCCCAAGGCCAGGCTGGACATTGGGGCTGGGAGCAGCCTGGGACAGTGGGAGGTGTCCCTGCCATGGCAGAGGAGCAGAACAACCAGTTGGCATTCTATGAAAGCTGAGGCCTGGGGTTCAGTGTACCCCAAATCCCAGCTCCCTGGTTCCTGGAGCACCAGGCAGTGTGGCTGGGGGCGGATCACAGCTTTGGGATGTTCCTGGACACCAGCAGCTGAGTATTTTTAGTTGTGTTCCTTTGAATATTTGGTAAAACAGGCAATGTGTTTATATTCAGCTTCCTGTGTCCGTATCAACGTCTTGGCATGTGATGGAGTTCCAGAGGGAGGAGGGAAAGGGAAAAACTGTGATGTGAGGATTATTTGTGCTGCAGCAGCTGAGGACGGCGGGACGTGGCTGCTGGGATCAGCTCCTTGTTTAAACATTCGGCTCAGCTCAGGCAGGAAGCAGCCTTGCTCCCCCTTTGTTTACCCCCTTTGTCTTCCCATCCCTTCTCCCGTGTCTTTCCAAACCTGCTGTGCAGGGACAGGTGACTTTTTGGCACGCTTTGGTTTGGGATGTGTGATCCAAGCCTTCCTGCCCCGGCTCTGACATGCAGCACAGCTCCGAGCCCTGGCTCTCTGCGTGGGCTGTGATCCTCCAGCGTGGCTCTCCGGAGTGTTTGGAGGTGGAAAAGCCCATCTTTGTCCTGCTGGGAAGGGAGCAGCCTGCACTCCCCTGCTGCCCTGATCCAGGCTGAGCTCAGCTGCTCTGTGCCATCGCCCCTCTGCTCTCCAGAACCCTTCCCTGTGCAGAGGCAGTGGGAGCACACAGGGGAGATTTTGTCTGATTCTTCCAGCTGAATGAGGGTTTTCCTTGTGCCAAAGCTCCCCCAGAGCACAAAACCAGGTGCTTTAAGCTGACAAGAGAAAATTGTCAGTTTTCCAGTTTCCAAGAGAATGCCAAGGGGATCCCCTGGGACCCAGCAGTGCCCTTGCTGCCTGAAGTAGGGAAACATCAGGGACTGGTGGCTATCATAGAAAAGGAGAAATGTGGCACGTTTGGAAGAGATATTAGGGATAAATTCCTCCCTGTGAGGGAGGTGAGGCCCTGGCACAGGGTGCCCAGAGCAGCTGGGGCTGCCCCTGGATCCCTGGCAGTGTCCCAGGCCAGGCTGGACGCTGGGGCTTGGAGCAGCCTGGGACAGTGGGAGGTGTCCCTGCCATGGCAGGGGGGTTGGGATGAGGTGGGCTTTAAGCTCCCTCCCAACCCAAACCATTTGGGATTCTGTGGTTGCTGTGAATAATTTTGAGCAGATCCCAAATGACATTTTCAGCCCTGTTTGTAGCTTCAAGCCCCTTCCCAAAGTCAGGGTTTTTGGTCTAAGCTTGGAGCTGGGATAAGCAGGAAGTGTCACTGTTTTGGGAGAGGGACCATCCTTTTCCCAGCTGAATCTGCTTTATGTTGCTGTAAAACTTGCAGGGATTCCTCCTGCAAAGCAGGGATGCTCCAGCTGGAACTGGAACTCCCGCAGTGCAGGAGGACCTGGCTGGTGCTGCCAGCCTTGGCCAGAGGGACTGGGACCCATCCAGCTGTGGAATTTCCTCATCCCACGTGCCCTTCCCTGATTTATTCCTTCCCGAGCATGGCCTGGCCTCTGAGCAGAGGCTTTTAGAGGGGGTGCATTACACCGGCCTCAAACTATGCCAGCAATGCTGGGTTTGTGGGTTTTTATGCCTGGTTTGATAGGAGCTTTGATTAGGCAGGAATATCAGCGTGGCTGCGCGGTGGAAAGCGGCCCCGGGAGCCGGAATCGCTTCTCAGGCGCATGAAAGATGGGCTCGGACCGGCTGATCCCTGAAGGTCTCTCCCCACCCAAACCGTTCCGTGGGCTCCGTGCTTGTTTTGACTGTGTTCTCATCTCCCTCGGGATGCACAAATCAATATTAAAATGTTTCTTATTTTTCCCTGGTGATTTCCAGGGGGTGTGAGCAGAGTGGGACCTTGCACTGATAAGCAGAGCAGCAGCTTTTCCATTCAAACTTCGATTTTGTGCAGCAGTCCCACATCTGTGGAGGAGCTTACATGTCACAGTTATTTATTTTGGTTTCCTTGCTGGATGTGGACAGGACAAGCCTGGCACAGGGACAAGGACTGTAGCAAGGCAGACTGTCTTTAAGACAATTTATTTTCCTCCTCCACACAATGATTTGACCAGCACTTATTAAAAGTGTGATCCCATTTCCAGCACAGGAAGGAGCATGTGATTATAATGGGAATACTGCCCATGCTGCCCACCCCTCTGCCTTGCTCAGGACCATCCCTTGGGAATTTAGGTGGGTTTTGCCCTCCTGGTTCCCTGGGAAGGAGGGAACTGGATGGCTGTGGCTTCTCCAGGCCCGTGGTCACTCCTCAGCCGGGCATGGAGCAGCTCCAGGGCTCGGTGCCAGAGTTGGAGGAGCAACTGGAGGTTGGATTCATTCCAAAGGGTGTCAGCGGCAATCCCGGATCCGGCCGTGCCCTGCTCAGCGAGGGATCTGTGCCCTGGCTGTGCCAGCTCAGGAAATGCCCGGTGCCTCTAATCCCAGTTCCACACTGGGGGTGTCTGCAGGGGTGGGAGCCTGCACTGGAAATTCCAGGAAAGGGTAACACAGGAATTGCCAGTCCCTGTTGGATTATTAGATATCAGAACCTGACACATCTGTTTGCACACCTGTGTGTGACCTGCAGTGATTGAGCAGCCCTAGGGCTCCCGGCAGTAGCACAGCCAGGAGAATGAAAGAAAAGATGATTTTACTTGTAAATACAGTCCCTGCTCCAGCTCTCACAGAATTCCCATCACCTGATGGCTTTTATCACCCTCCCAGGCTGGGAGAGCTGGGGGTGCTCACCTGGAGAGGAGAAGGCTCCAGGGAGAGCTCAGAGCCCCTTCCAGTGCCTAAAGGAGCTCCAGGAGAGGACTGGTATAATTCCAGGGGTTTTCTGGGTGTGTAAGGCCTCCATAGGGAATGTGAGCTCTCAGATTTGTTTAGGCACTGATTTAAACCCAGCTGTGAGAACACATCACTGGAGGCTGACAGCTCCGAGTCTCCAGGGACAAAGTAATCCTGGAATGGTTTGGGTTGGAATGGACCTCAAAGCCCATCCAGTGCCACCCCTGCCATGGGCAGGGACACCTTCCACTGTCCCAGGCTGCTCCAAGTTTGAGGTAGATTTTCCAGTCTCAAAATACTGTTTTGGTGATTAGCCTTAAACCACAAGTGCCAACCCCCCTCAGCTTTGGCTTTCTTGCACTGTGAAATCCTTATAATTTTTATTTTATTCTTGTTTCAGGATCATTGCACTGATAAAATCAAGGCAAGCTGGACAGGGAGCAAGTCTGCCTATGTAGGTGAGTTTCCAGTGCACTCTGGTTCCTTCCTTTCATGCGAAATACAAAGCAGCACGACAGGTCCCAAACCCTGGTGATTTAATTTTATTCTGGAGCAGAACGAATGTAAAGTCCTTGGCAGAATTGCTGACGCTTTTCACCTCATTTTTTTAACAGCCTGGCTGCTTTTGTGTTGAATTTAGGGGGCAGAAAAACCTGCTTTCCCCATAGAATTTAAGCTTTTCCTTGTTTATTCCCCTGGTTAGGAAGGACCAGCCTGCAAATCTTCATCATTTCTGTCTTTGCTGTGTTAACTATATTGTGTTTGGCCATCAAAAAATGCAAATTATTCTTTATCCCCCCCCCCCCCCCCAATCCTTAAAAATAGGCGCTTTGATAAATTCCTGTGGCCAAGGAAGTGGTGAAATCCTTCCCACCTTCCCAGTTCTTTGAGCTGAGCCCCGTGGAGCTCTTCCCAGAGCATCTCCCGCCAGCGTCCTCGGCTTTATCTCTGGCAGACGAAAGAATCTGCTGAAGGTCACATAACCTGGGGCCAGGCTGCATCCCGTGACTGCCAGGCTGGAGCTTTCAGCACAGCCCTCTCCTGCTTTGCAGGCTGATTTTGATCCAGCTGAAAGTCTCTTTGCAAATGTGTCTTTGCAGTTTTCCCCTCTTTCCCGGTGGGAATTAGCTGGGTAGTGCCCCGTGGGGAGGAGCAGGGACCTTCTGTGGAGAAACTGCCCTGCAGGTCGTTGCCTTTTCCAGTGGCTTCAGGCTGATGTCTTTAAATGCTCAGATGTTTTTCAAAGTAACCTTGATCTAAAAGTCACTTTTCATGGCTTTCATGCGTGCTAAAGATGTAAAAAGTTCAGTCAGAAGAAAAGCAGAGGAAAATAAAAGCAGGTTTTTCCAGTGCTCCTCTCCCAAAATGTACATTGGGTTTGACAGAATCCCACAGTGGAGGCTGGCTTTGAAAATCAAAGGGAGCTGCAGCCCAGGTTTGATCAGCAGGATGGTGCTGGAATAACTTACGAAGTGGAGGTTATGAAGGAACACGGCCTTAATTAAACACCCAGAATGCCAAGTCCAATTGAAGATCTTGGGAGTTGTCTGTTTCCTTTCATTTCACATTATTAAGGGTTTTAATCCCCAATTAAGACACTGGCAGCATTATTTATAATTGGCAAGAAAAGATCTCCACTGTAGAATCTCTCAATGCTCTCAGGTGTAAATTCTCTGAAGAAGGAAACATCACAAATGGATGTCCTGTGCTTTAAGGGGCTTTTATTCTCTGTTTGCACTGACAGGCACCCTGTGCAAACCAGGTCTATCTGCATGGCCAGAATTCCCATTTCTCATCCAGGCCTGGCTACTGCCCCTCCTCCAGGAGGGGGGTGGGAGCAGAGTTTGGCCTTGCTGGACCTTTCCTGCTGGAAAATTTGGTTTGAAATCTGAAGTGCCTGAGCTCCCCCAGTCCTTCAGCTATGGTGCACCCCAGAGCATCCCCATCCTCCCCAAAACCACTGCAAGTCCTGCAGCTGCCGGATGTTCCAGCTTTCCTTTTCCACAGTGTCATCCTTGGGGGAGGATCTTGTTTTCTTTCACCAAACCCAAACTTTTTTGTGTATAAAGTATTTGTTCCACAACTGTAAATCTTGCCTGAGACCTGTTTAAAATTCCAATCCTGTTTAATAATCCAGCCCCTCTCACCTGCCAGGAACCAGGGAGCTGCTCTTCACTCTTTGGTTTGGGGTAGGTGTGGAAAAATCCTTCTCCTGGCCACTGGTTGCCTGTGATGGGAGCAGGGAGGTCATGGATGATCCCTGTTGCCATTTTTCCTGGGAAGTTTGCCCTGTGGCTGTTGTGTTCAGTCTGGAAGGTGCAGGAGTGGCTCCGGGTGCTCCTGGAAATCTCTGGAGCATCTCATCACTTGTGTCTCTGCTCGTTGTGTGGGGAATAAGGACCATGGAATTCCAGAATGGTTGGAATGGGAGGGACCTTAAAGCCCATCCCATTCCACCCCCTGCCATGGGCAGGGACACCTTCCACTATCCCAGGCCGCTCCATCCTGGTCTTGGACCCTTCCAGGGATGGGACAAAAGCACCATAAGAAGAGAAACGACCCAAAAGCAGCTCTAATCCCTGTTTTATTTCCCCCTCAGTTCTGTTTGCTCGCTGAGGGCAGGACCCCGGTGTTTTCCTGCTGCCCAGGTTCATTTTCCATTCTCTTTGGCAACGCAGCAGAAGGAAAAGATTCCAGCTCCGGTGCTTCCACTGGGTGTCAGCACGGCCCCACACTGGGCCAGCAGAGCCCTCACAGCCGCCCTGGGCTTTCCCTTGGGCTGCTCCCACTGCTGGAAAAACCAGGCTGGCTGCATGTCCGGAGCAGGGAACTGGCTGGGGAGCAGCTCTGCCAGGCCGGGATGGGGCCGGGAAGAAGGGGGTGTTTGGCTGGAATCTCCTTCCTTCTCCGAGCAGGACAACCGGTTGGAGCAGGAGCAGCGTGGGACGTGCCTGCCTCGTTCCAGTGCTCCCTAATTAGGGTGACAGCCGGGACAGTGGGTCCCTGCTGCTGCAGGAGCAGCGTGGGGAGCTGGGCAGTGTTTGCTTTGGAGGTGTGGATGCAAACAGCAGCGTTCCCAGAGGTGCTGCGGGGACACGCGGGCTCTGGGAACAGCTCAGGGCTGCTCCCCCTCCACGCCGGCCCTTTCACTCCTTTTCCACTCTCAGTAAGCATCCAGGCTTCCCAGGTGCTTTCCAAAATCCTTGGGCCTGCCAGGGCAAGGCACCTCCTTCAGCCCCTGACTGTCAGCGCTGAGGGAGAGGCAGCACCCGAGGGCCATTCGGGTTTCAGGTGGGCAGAGGCCTCCCTTGGGTGCTCCTTTCCCCCGCCTGCTGCTGCTGTCAGGGACCCCGTGCCTGTCCCACCTTGTGCCAGGTGCTGCTGTGCTCCGGGCTGTGCAGGATCCGGGGGGACACGTCAGCTCTCGCTGGGACTCCAAATCCTCTGCAGCACTCTGGCTGAAAATAGAGCCAGGCACACTGAGATTCCTCCAACAGATTCTGCCACTGGAGGCCTAAAAATTCAAAAAATCAAAACCAGGGAATATCACAGACTTTTTGATGTTTGTGTGGAATTGTTTTATCTGTTGCTGTAGCTGGTTGTGCTCCAATGCGCCCTTGGAACTGAGTTGTTTATTCCTGCCCCCACCTTGAATGCCAGCAGTGGCCTCTTGGCTTGGACTCGGAGCATTTTCAGGTTCTGCAAGTCATGACAAACCTGCTCCCGAGCTCCCAAGGGTGCCCTGTAGAAAAACCAACCTCCAGCATTCAAGTCCCGACCAGCTGCCAGCCCTCGCGCTCCCACAGAGTTCCTGGGAAAGCAGCACGTGCAGAGCAGCCTCAGGATCCATGGAAACCTCACCTCACGTCCTGCTCTGCACCTGGGAGTGGGGCATGCAGCTCTGGCATCAGCTCCTGCTTGTGCCACCCCTCCAGGGGTCATCGTGGCCCTTCTTCCCTGCTCTCCATGAGGACTGACCTCAGCTTGGTGCCACTCCATGCAGCCCCTCTTCCTCTTCCTCTCCCTCCTCCCAACCACCTTCCAGCCCCACAAATCCCTGCATTTGCAGAAGCAAAATGTTATTCTTTTTATTCCTGTGAGCTCTAGGGAATGTGAGTCGCTAAGAGGAGGCAGCTGGATTTGGGGTTTGCTGGTGTGTTATTCCCAAATTGTTTGCAGGGTCCCAGCTGAAGGCAGCGGGATGAGGGGATGCCAGGGAGGAGGGAGTGAAATGGTTTTGCAGGCAGGGCTGTGAAGCAGCAGCCAGAGCCTGTGTTAGTGGTGGTGACAAACCAGATCCAGCATCAAACTCTCCCAGCAAACACCAGGGAAGTTGCAGGACTGGGAATGGTGTCACTTGGAAACCTGCAGCGTTTGTGGTGGAACCACTGAAATCCTTAACCCGAGCTCAGGGCTGGGAATGAGCTGGGAGCAGCAGCTCCGAACTTGTCCAGCTGCTTGCTTCCCTCTTTTCCCCCTTTTCCTGTGTTTTTAAGAAAAGTGGGATAATTCCCATGGTGGTGTTTGTTTCTGGTTTATCAGGCAGCAGCATCCAAACATTTCCAAGCCGGAGCTGCTCCCAGCAGCGATTCCCTGCAGCAGCAGCAGTGACTCCCTAGGGTGCTCCCTCCATCCCATGGGAGTGCAGGGTGTGCAGGGCACCCAGACCAGGGGTGCTGCTGCAGGGCCTCCCTCCCAGTGGGAACAGGGAATGTTGGGAACACCCCGTGGCTTTCTTTTCCTGCCATTTCCCTGGCGAGTTTGGAGCCTGCCCAGTGCAGAGGCCTTTCCACCTCTCTGCTCCGTGTCCTCCACAGCAGGGCTCCAGTGGCTCTGGAAAGGGAGAAGCCTTTGAAACTGGCATTTGCAGATTAGCTGTAACTTTAGATCCCTGCTGCCAGCCCTGCAAAAGCAGGGGCTGGAAAAGCAGGGGCTGACGGGGTGTTACACTTGTAGCTGCTGCTGTTGTCACTGGTGTTGGTTTGTGTTTTGTCCAACCTGCTCTGTCGATCTAAGTTTCGAGTTATTCACCTCAAAGTCTGCTTTATTTCAAAAGAAACAATTACAGAACACGTTTTTTCCCCTTTGAGCCTTTGTCCCGCTGCCAGCCAGGCTTTGCTGCTCCGGTAGGAGCTGGCTCTGTATAACTGGAGCAAACTGGGAGCTGTTTTCCAGGCAGAGCTGCTGGGATTTCCAGCAGATTCCCAGCCCTGCTTTAGCAGTGCTGATTTAATTACCTTTCACTCAGCAGGTGCTTCACGAGTCCTGGATCTAAAAGAGTAAATAAGATAGTCCAGAGTTTAATTATCCCGCTGGAGCTGGAGTCTGGCACCCAGCCCAGGCGGATCTGGGGATCTGCTGCATGGCAACCTCATTACCTAAAGCCTGAGGAAAGAAATAGGGCAAGGCCTGGAAAAATAGGGCTTTTCTGTGGAAGAGGGGCAGCTCCACCTGTTTGCAGGTGTTTCAAGAAAGAAAAAAATGCATGTGCGTGGCTGCAGGAAGTGCACTGGAAGTTTCCTGTGTTCTTCTCTTTCCCTGGCAAAGTGCAGCTGGGGAGCATCCTCCTCTGCAGGCCTCAGTTTTCCACGGGTAAATTAGAAATTCTTCCCTGGGAGGGTGGGCAGGCCCTGGCACAGGGTGCCCAGAGCAGCTGGGGCTGCCCCTGGATCCCTGGAAGTGTCCAAGGCCAGGGTGGAGCAGCAGTGGGAGGTGTCCCTGCCCATGGCAGGGGTGGTGGCCAGGGGAGGCTGTCCTGGGACTGATCCTTTTGTCTCGTTTTAGGCTCTGAGTCAGACCCAAGTGAGAGTTGCAGCCGTGCCTGCAGCTGCGCTGGGGTTTGGGAATCTCTCTCACCACCCCCCTGGGTCCTGCAAGCCCCTGCTGAGCTTTGTCACCCCCAGGGGACCGAGGTTGTCACCGCGTGTTCCTACAGGGAACCCCCTCCTGCTTGGAACAGCGTGAGGTCACAGCAGAAAATCCCGGAGTGGGTTGGGCTGGAAAGGACCTTGAAGCCCATCCAGTGCCACCCCTGCCATGGGCAGGGACACCTCCCACTGTCCCGGGTTGCTCCAAGCCCTGTCCAACCTGGATTGGATCAGCAACCTTGTTTTGTCTGAGGAGGTGAATGGAAAAACTTGTTGGAAACTGATTTAGGGAACAAGGAGTTGTGACTGTGACTGCTGGGACACGAGCGGTCCCAGTGGGAAAGTACTGAGATGAGGGAGGCTCTCAGGGCCCCTTTTGGCTCCGGGCTGCCTGCTGAGCACGAGGGATCATTTCCTAGAAATCAGAGCAGTGCCCTCTCCGACCGAGTGGTCGTTTCTTCAGGGAGCAACTTCATTCTCCTGGGAAATTCTCCTACCCCAGAAAACCCTGCCCAGGGCTCTGAACCCCCAAGTTCTGCAGAATTCTGACGCCTCCAGTTTCAATCTGGGGAGTTTTGTGAAGTCCAGGGTGCCCTGTGAGCAATCCGTGGTTGCAGCAGCTCGGACGTGTTGCCAGGAACTGGGACGGGAAACAGATTTATTGGGAGCTGACCTAGTTGTTGTAAATCTCCCTGTAGAAGAGATCCAGTAATCTTAGGAGGGCTATTAAAGCTCGTGTTTGTTTGGAGATGGGCAAATGCAGCAATTTAATTTTCAAATCTTATGGTTTGGGTTGTTTTGGTTGGGTTTTTTTTCCTCCAGACATCTCATTTATTAACAAAGCTAAGCAGCTGGGAAAACGAGCACTGGAACTTTCCTAAGGAGGTCATCCATGTAGGGTGGGAAGGGATCCAGAGAATCAAACAGCTCCAGTGGCAAAAGGGGGGTTGGGGCTGGGGGAGGGAAGGCTGAGCATGGCCTTTCCGCAGTTAAATGAGGGGATAATGGTTTATCTTTTAATTTTGCAACTTTTCTAACCTTAAAAAAAAAAAAAGTACTAAAATTACAGGAATCAGCAACTCCTGAAGTGTCCTCTCAGAGCTGCATCCATGACTTGATAAAAATAAATTGCTTTGCATTGGATTTTTCACGCTGCAGGTTTTGAATATTGTGAGGGAAAACTGCAGGGACTGGGCTGGGAGTGTGGGCTCAGTTTGTGGTGGATCTGTGCTGTTGTGTCCATGTGGAACAGCTCCTTGTTATTCCAGAAGTGAGGGGTTTGGAGCTCCCACATGTTGGAGCACTACTGAACCCAACAGCTGCATTTATCAGCTCTGGCAGTGCCTGTCGGAGTTTCCTGCTTGGAAGACTCATTTTTGATCTGAAGGGGCTCCAGGAGAGCTGCAGAGGGACTGGGGACAAGGCATGGAGGGACAGGACACAGGGAATGGCTTCCCACTGCCAGAGGGCAGGGCTGGATGGGATCTTGGGAAGGAATTCCAGGCTGGGAAGGTGGGGAGGCCCTGGAATAGAATTCCCAGAGCAGCTGTGGCTGCCCCTGGATCCCTGGCAGTGCCCAAGGCCAGGCTGGACATTGGGGCTTGGAGCATCCATCACCCTGCATGGATCTGCAGGAGGATGCTCTTTAATATTCCCTGTAGGAAATCAGTTTTCAGTGACACCAAAGATGAGGAATGAATGTCCCTCCTCCTGTGCCTGGGCAGGCGTTTGCTGCCGCTTGGGAATTGCCCTGCCCGAAGCTTTTCCAAAGAATGTCCCCTCAAAACAGGGACTTGGAGCAGGATAATGGTGCTCCCAGCTTGCTGGGCTGGCACGAGCATCAGCTGGAACACAGCCCTGCTGCCCAGGCTGGGTGAGAGAAACCTGAATCCTGCAGGAGCTGCTCAGGCAGAGCTCGGAAAGGTCACGGAGCTGCCTTGGGCTCGAGTCACTGCAGTGCCATGAGGGATTCCAGCACTCGTCCTCCTGGAGCTGTGCAAAGCAAGCAGAGTCCTGCTGGAGGCTGGGATCCAGGACAGGGACATGGGCAGGGCTGGGCTAAACTCTTTGGACTCCCAGAGCCCTGAATAATTTGGAATCCCAGACTGGTTTGGTTGGGAGAGACCTTAAAGCCCCTCCCATCCCACCCTCTGCCATGGCAGGGACACCTTCCGCTATCCCAGGTGGCTCCAAGCCCCAGTGTCCAACCTGGCCTGGGACACTTAGGACTAAGCCTGCCTGGGTGGAGAACCAGCCAGGGATGCTGGGATCAGCCTGTGCCGTGGATATTTCTCCCCAGAAAGGTTTTCCAGCCCTGGCACAGCTGCCCAGGGCAGTGGTGGAGTCCCTGTCCCTGGAGGGGTTTAAATGCCCTGTGGATGTGGCACTGGGGGACATGGTCAGGGGTGGCCTTGGCAGTGCTGGGGAAATGATTGGACTTGATGAGCTCAGAGAGCTTCTCCAGCCCCAATATTCTGTGTTTCCATCGTGGCTCACTCCTTCCCATCACTCTGCTGGGCTCAGGACCTTGTTTCTTTCCTTGCTCCAGCTCCCAGGGAAGTTGTGGCCTCCCAGCACACTCTGGGATCTGCTGGAATCCCAGGGGAAGCTGCAGATAGGGGCGATCAAGTGGCCCAAGCTGTGCTAGGATCACTGCTGGACCAGCCATGCCTGTGCCATCCTGCTCTGCCACAGGCTCAGAAACCTGCACAGCAGCTCCATGCTTTTCTCTGGAGTGTGCTTTACTTCCAGAGTTGATTTTTAGCTGACTGGTCCTGGTTGGATAGAACAGTAATGATTTTAAAATGCACTTTTTGCAGCGTGTAGTGGATGCCTCTGTGTAGAAGCACTTCAGGGTGCTGTGCTGCCTTCTGGAATAATAACCCCCTGTCTTTCCAAGCAGAACTTCCCTGCTCCACTGAAAATGTCTGGCAAAACAGCCACCACGACCAACAACATCGCTCAGGCCCGCAGGACCGTGCAGCAGCTCAGGATAGAAGCCTCCATAGAGAGGATAAAGGTGAAGAGCCCAGCCTCCTTCCCCCTCCTTTTCCTTGTTTTTCCCCTCCCAGCTGTCAGATGATGGGATAACAGAGTGTGTGTGTGTGTTTTGTGTTTGAGCACCCACAGCTCAGCCTTTCCCCCCTCAAAGCCTGACACCAACATCTCAGCTCAACAAACCCAAATAAGTCCACTTCCTGTGGCCCACTGTCCCACCCAACCCTGCCCTCTGGCAGTGGGAAGCCGTTCCCCGCTGTCCTGTCACTCCAGGAGAGATGAGAAATTCCTCTGGAATTGTTTTGAAGCCCCTCCTGTTTGTTTTCAGGTTTCTGTAGGGGCCAGGTGGAGCCTTTGCCTGGTGTCACAACCAACCCCAAAGAGCACCGGGCTCCCTCCTGTCCTTCATTCCCTGCGGATCAAACCAGCAGACAGGGCCCTGGAGAACATTTCCATCTCCCAGCACTCTCCCATCCCACTTGGTTCCCTCACAGCTCTCAGCCTTTTGATCCCATTTCCATGGAAAACCCCATTTTATGCTGACTTTTCCCATCTCCTGCAGGTGTCCAAAGCCTCGGCAGACCTCATGCTGTACTGTGAGGAGCACGCCAAGAAGGACCCGTTGCTCATGGGAATTCCAGCTTCTGAGAACCCTTTCAAGGACAAGAAAACCTGCATTTTGTTATAGGAGAGGGGCAGCTCCTCCTGCCCAGCCCCTGCCAGCCCAGCTGGGCCTGGCCAAGCACCACCACTCCCCCAGGTACCTGCACCCCACGGCCACTCCCTGACCCTGTACAGACCATTCCCTGAACTTCCCAAGGCATTCCTGCTGATCCCTGTCTCTGTTAGGAGGTTTCTGACTGAATCCCTGTCTTTCCTGGCCAAGGGAATGGGGTCCAGGGTCTCTGCACAGGGGGTCCTGGGGGCATTTGCCAACTCCAACAAGACCAAAGTTGCCTGAGCTTTGCTGAGGGAGCAAAGTTGTAGAGACCTGATGGAATCACTGGGTTTACATTTTTTAAAATTATGGATTTTGGGGTGGGGGGGAGGGGGGTTAGTGCCTGTGCTGGCAGCACCTGTTTGTGCACAGACACGTTCAAAGTGCATTTTCTAGCAAAAACTACCTTGAAAAATGATTGTAGCAGCTGCTGGGGAACTCCAGGGAGCTGTGCCTCAGCCTTCCTCCTGCTGGCCTCTCTTCCCAGGGCTTTCAAAGGACAGAGTTTGGAATCAGAGATGCTTTCCCTGCTTTCCAAAAGTTGAAAAAGCAGAATTTCCAGCTTGGATTCTGCTGCATTTTCTTCTCGAATTAAAAACCTGTGTTAGGATAAAACACACCCTCAAAGAAATGGAAAAAGAATGGGAGGTTGGAAGTGCCCTGGCAGAGCTGGAGGAACGCTGCCCTCGCTCCCAATCCCAGCTGGGTTCTGTGCAGGGAGTCAGAACTTGACTCATTTTTATAAAGAAATACATTTTTAAACGGGAAAAATGCCAAATTATCTCCAGCTTGTGGTTATGCATTTCTAATTGCAGGGCCTTTCCATCTAGCATATATTTTATATATACATAGAATAAAAAAGTCTTTCTCTGTGTGTGTGTGTAGATATATAAACTTTATATATTAACAGCAAATTTGGAAGGGTTTAAAAATAATCCTGACTTCAGCTGGCTGCAAATGTCCTTCTGTGCAGGCAGCTGAAGTTGTGATCTGCCGTAACCCTGCATTTCTGGGAGGATATTTGCAGAATTTATGAACCACGTGTCATTTACGTTGCATATTTGTCATTTCTATATGAAATCATAGACCCACTTTTGATATAGATTTAGAAATTCAACTTTGTTTAACAAATCTCTTTGGCAGAGCTCCAAAGGCAGCCTGGCACGAGAAACCTGCTGCTCACCCTGTGCTTGTGTGCAAATTATTTTTGTAATCAGAGTATTTTTCTAGTGGCAGTTGAAAAAACCAACAATGTAGCTCTGCACTAATTCCTTTTCACTGTGTTTGTGTCTATTTGTCCCACACCTGGTTAGAGTTAATGAGCTCTGTTAATTACTCACTGTGGGGCTGCAGGGCTGGAGGTGCTGGGAGAAGTCCAGAGGTGCCCAGAGGTGCCCAGCTCCGGGTGGGGTGTGGGGAGGGAAGGAGCCTCGTGCTGTTGATTGTTTTCTTCCCAGGAATCTGGGAAGGAATTGGAATTTTTGTTTGGTTTGGGATCCCTGTTCCCAGCCCCAAACCAGCTCCCTGGTGTGGCTGCAGGGGTGTTCTTTGCCCCTTACATAAAGCCTGGGGGAGGGGCTGGCTGCTGATCCAGATGTGGGATCCTGGATGGTGACCCAGCACAACTGCCCAAATCTGACAGCATTTAATCCATAGGTTTTTGGTAAAGTCACCGTTTTTTAAATACAGTATGCAGGGACACGTGAAATCTGGAGTGGTGACGTTTGCACTTCACTTTTTGCGATCAATACCCCCAAGAAAAAACAGGGATTGTAAAATTTGGGGGAAATACAGACTCTGCCCTCATAGAATTTTTTAAAAAAGGAGAAGTGAGACCATTGCATCCACAGGTGCTGGGAGAAACTCGTGGTGAGACCCCACCATGCTGCATCATTGGGCTGCCCATCTTTAGCTTTGGCCAAGCTGGCTGATTTAGGGAGAAAAATGAGAATTTGGGTGCTGGGCCAGGTGTTCCCAGGGCCACCCATTTTGTAGTGTGGGGACAGGCCTGGGGATGACACCAGGAGGAGCCAGGGATTCAGGAGGGTTTGGATGGAGTCTGAGCTTGGAGAAATAAATCGGCTGCTGGTGCTGCTGCAGCGTCGCCGGGCCCAGGGTGGCACCGGCCTGTCCTGAGCCCCGGGCTGGACACGGACTGGGCTGGGTGGCCCCGTGCTGGAGCATCCCGCGAGTGGGAGAACAGGTCCAGCCTCCCCTCCCGGCTGGGCTGGCACCTTTCCTGCGGGGCTGGGCACAGAGTGACCCCGTGCCACTGCTGGGGCACACGGGGGCCCTGGGGTCCAGCCGGGTGCCCTCAGGGAGGGACAGGGTGGGGCACCGGCGTCCCCGTGGCCTCCCCGGGCAGTGCCAGCAGCAGGGGGGGTGTGGATTTTCCTGCCACACGGAGAAATCCCATCTGTGCCAGCCTGGCACCGGGAGCTCCCGGCCCCGGGGGACACGGGCCGAGCTGGGGGTGCAAACAAATCCCCGGGGCGTTGCAAGGAAACACTGGGGCAGCTTTTCCTCCTCCAAGGAATCAGGTTTCCCACCTGCCGAGAAGGAGCTGCAGGAGCGTGGAAGCCTCGGCAGCAAAGCCCCAGTTTTTTAGCCCCTGTTGTGGCAGCAGGCAAGCAAAACAAACAAACAAATAAATAACATTCCCAACCTTTCCTGCAGCACATCGGCTGCTTTGGCGTTTAATTGCTTGGGAGGGGCCGGGAATAAACCCACACTGGAGCTGCACAACAGGACCTTGCCCATGGCCAGGACAAGGAAGCAGCTGCTGCTCAGCCCTGATGCCTGTGCACTCACAGAGTAAGGAAATAAAACCCTGGGCCAAAGGTTTGATTTTACACTTTATTTCAAAAAAAAGAAAACACAAAACAAGAACACCATAACCCCAAAAAACACTCGAATTTCAAACAATTATATTAATGGCGCTGCTCTTGCAGCCAGCTGGGAGACGATTCGTGGTTGCAGACCAACTGCTTGAGGGCATTTCGGTTCTCAAACCTCCAAGTATAAATAATTTCTCCATCAATATCAGAAAATAACTTATTATTATTATATATCTTAGCATAAAAACGTGAGAATTACCATCCCAAAAATACAACAACATTGCTGGCAAAAGGCCTCGATTAACCTTGTTTGCTCGTTAAGGTGTTTAAAGCAGGAACTTTAAGTGGCACTTAAGGACAGAAAGAGTGAGGGGTGTTCTCGGGAGGGCACCCCGGGCACGTCGGGCTGGGCTCATCCCTTGTTTTCCTTGGCTCCCACACTCGGCATCGCTCGGCTCCAGTCCCACGCCTCGCTCCACTGCAGCCAAACCCCCCCCGACGTCAGTTTTAGCTTTATAATTTTATATTTTTTTTGTTGTTGTTGGGTTTTATTTTTCCTTCCCCCCCCACCCCCCGGAATCCTGGAGCCGGGACAGGGAGTTCCTTCCTGAGCAACTGCGAAAGTCTTGCACCACTCCAGCGGGATGGGGCTGGGCTCGGGGTCACCGCTCCGGGAGGTTGATCACCGGCACCCACTGGTCCAGGTACCGGCTCTCCCGGCAGAAACACATCAGCTGACTCAGCGCTGGATCCTTCCACTGCGAGGCCTGCGGGTTCTGGAAAGGGGACGGCAAAAAGCTTCAGCAGGGCAGCAAAAACAACCCGAGTGCGGCACGGGGGGGGGGGGGGGAACAAAAAGCACAGCAGAAGGCCCAGGAGTGTGAATCATCTTAAATTGCTACCGAGGCAAACAAACAAGTCAAGCCTGGAAGCATGTGAGGAGTTTAGCTTTGGACTCTGGGGCAGAGTAGGGAAGGGGGGAAAAAAAATAAAAAGAGAGAGAGATAAAAGGGGGGAGGGAAAGGAAAGAAAAAGGGAAAAATAAAGAGGGGAGGGGAAAAATAGAGAAGGGGAAGGGAGGAAAAATAGGGAAACCCCCCCCCCCCAGAACAACAGGAGAAAGAGGGGAAAAACAAAGGAGAAAGATGGGGGAGATAAAGCAGAAGAAGGGGAGCAGGACCCCCCTTTCCCCGGGGCGCGGGAAGCCCCGCGGGACCCCCGGTGCCGGCCCGCTGAGGCCGCGGGTTCGAGCCCCGGGCGCGGCATGTCGAGGGGTCCCGGCCGGCAGCGGGGACCCGCGGGTGTCCCCCCGCGGCGGCGGCCCGGGCTCACCGTGACGAGCACGCAGTGCAGGTCCGCGGGCGGGTCGGGGCCCGCGGCGGGCAGCAGCAGCTGCGCCAGGCGCGCCGGGTTGCTGACGCGCAGGATGTTGATGTCGTTCTCGCAGCAGAAGGCCCGCAGCAGAGTGAAGTGGATCTGCAGCGCCGCGTCCCCCGCCTCCTCCTCCTCGGCCGCCAGCAGGCACAGCACCACGTTATCGGGGTCCCTGCGGGGCACCGCCGTCACCGCGGGCGCACCGGGCAGGGGGCAGCGGGGGGTACGGGGGGTCACTCACACGTTGAGCAGCTTGGCCGCCTCGTAGACGCCGAGGGTGAGGCTCCGCTGGCTCAGCGCCTTGCTCAGCACCTCCTCGAGCGCGTCCCCCGCCTGCTCCATCCTGCGCCGGGACACGCGGCACCGGCCGTCACCGGCCACCCCGCGCCGCTCCCCGCCCGACCCCCGCCGCCCCCCCGGCCTCACCTCCCGGCGGCGCGGCGCTCCCCGGGCAGCTCCTCCAGAGTCATCACGGGGACGAGGGCACGGGGACAGGGCCGGGCACGGGGACAGGGCCGGACGCGGGACACGGACGGACACCGGGCACGGACGGACACCGGGCACGGGACGCGGCCGCGCTCCGGCCGCTCCGGCCCCGCCGCCTGTGCCGGACAAAGGCGCCCCGCGCGCGCTACCCCCGCCCGCCCCGGCCAACCCGCGCCACCCTCATTTGCATACCCCGCTGCCATTGGCCTATGCAAATGAGACCACGCCCACGTGCTGCGGAGCCCGGCCGGGCCTGACCCCGCTCGGAGCGGTCGGGAACGGGGACAGGGAATGGGATTGGGAATGGGAATGGGACACGGGCAGGGACACCTGCCACAGACCAGCCTGCTCCCAGCCCCAATGTCCAACCTGGCCTTGGACACTGCCAGGGATCCAAGGGCAGCCCCAGCTGCTCTGGGAATTCTATTCCAGGGCCTCCTCACCTTCCCAGCCAGGAATTCCTTCCCAAGATCCCATCCAGCCCTGCCCTCTGGCAGTGGGAAGCCATTCCCTGTGTCCTGTCCCTCCATGCCTTGTCCCCAGTCCCTCTGCAGCTCTCCTGGAGCCCCTTCAGGCCCTGCCAGGGGCTCTGAGCTCTCCCTGGAGCCTTCTCCTCTCCAGGTGAGCACCCCCAGCTCTGCCAGCCTGGCTCCAGAGGGGCTCCAGCCCTGGAGCAGCTCTGGGGGCTCCTCTGGATTTCTCCAGCAGCTCCACGTCCTCCTGGTGTTGATCCCAGGGCTGGGGCAGCTCTGCAGGTGGGGCCTCACCTGAGAGGGGCAGTGGGACAGAATCCCATCCTTCGATGGATGCAGTTCTCTGTCTTCCCTGCCTCCACAGGGGTTGCACTCTTGCAGTGCTCCTTCCAGGGGACACCAGTGTGCTCAGGACACAGCCTCACCAACCTTCAAACACAGAGACAACGTTTGCCACAGGGAACAACGTGGCTGCCCCATCCCTGGCAGTGTCCAAGGCCAGGCTGGATGCAGCTTGGAGCAATCTGGGATGGTGGAAGGTGTCCCTGCCATGGCAGGGGTGGCACTGGATGATCTTTAAGGTCCCTTCCAACCCAAACCAGTCTGTGGTTCTGTGATCTCTCCCTTTGCAGGTTTCCAAGAACTTGGTGCTTCTCCGGGAAGCTGCTCCCACTCCAGATGTCCCGTGTCAGCCCTGCAGACCTCCAGGGAGGATTTCTCCTGACGGGTGCTGTGTCAAAGCTTTCTCAGCTGTTGCACCCAAACCCCTCCATCCTCCCACAGCCGGTACCAGAGCTCTTTCCCAGCCTGGCTGTGGGCTGGCACATTCCCACTGGCTCCATAGAGCAGGGCTGCAGTCGGGACCCTTGGTGGTCCCTCATGGAGATTTTGGCAGCGTGTGCTTTAAAGTTTTGCTTGTGTCAGTGTTTTCCTCCAGCTCCTGAACAGCAGGAGCCATTTTCCACAGTGGTGTTTGCCGAAGCACAATGTGCAGAGGGTGGTGCCGAGCTGCTCTCCGTGCACCTCCTGCAGGATCACTGAACTGGCCATCTGGGACACGAGATATCACAGAATCACAGCGTCCTGGGATGGTTTGGGTTGGAAGGGACCTTAGGGACCGTTTTGTCCCACCCCCTGCCTTGGCAAGGACAGCTCCCACCATCCCAGGTTTCTCCAAGCCCTGTCCCGCCTGGAACACTTCAGGGACATATGAAACCATATGAAACCAGAATGCAGAGGGTGATTTCAGTACCCCCCGGTTGCGTTGGCTCCGGGAGGAAACCTGGCAGGAGTTTGTTCTGCAAGTGCCCCCCCGGCTGGGCTCTGGCTGCCCCCGTCCTGCTGCTGCAGCCTGATGAGACTCGACACGACTTAACGAAGCCCACAGCGTTGGGAGAAAGGGGGAAAAAGCCCTTTTTGCATCAGGTGGAGGGGTGGCAGATGGCCGGACCGCGGCAAAACAGGTGGGAGCATTGTATGGTGACCCTCCGAATTAAGTTCGCTTAATTTGCTGTATCTCTATTAGCAACTGCAGGCGAGGGCTCTGCGGCGAGGGCTCCGGCCCCGCAGCCCCATCTGTGCCGGCCCCAGAGCTAAATCTGTCTCGGAGGCAGCTGGGAGGCAGCTGAAGCCTCTTTTCTCTCTCCTGCGCGGCGGCAGCTCCGGGACCCGGCAGGCAATGCTCTGAAACTGCGCTTTCCCTGCAGGCTTCCCGGCTGGGCGCAGTTTTCCTGTCTCTCCCTTTTCCCAGAGGAGCAGCAGGGATGCCCAGGAGGTGCCTGGGTGCCTCGGCTCTGCTGCGGGGACAGTGGGTGGCTGTGCTGGGGATGTGCCGTGGCTGCCGGCTGGGCAGCCCGGGATGGAGCCGGACCCGCAGTTGTCCCTCCGTCAGTTCCCAGCTGGCAGCTGCTGCTAAACCTTCCTTTCATCGCCTGCCAAAAGCGGCCGGGGTGTTTTGCTCTCCCCCTGCCCTTTAATCCTGACTTTCATCATTCACCAGGCTGTGCTTGCCCTCCCCTCCGTGTTCAGCATCACAGAGTCGGGGGTCAGGAGCTGTGTCAGGCTCAGCCAAGGGGCTCAGCTCTTCCCCCCCACCCGGCAGACCCTCACCCCAAATGTTCTCTGGCTGTGGGGTTTGGCTGCCCATGGTTGGAGGCAGCTTGGCGAGCAGTGGGTTAACCCCCAGGGATGTGGGAGATGCCCACTGGAGCCCTCGATGGGAGCTGTGCTGGGGAGGACTTCTGGGCCAGCTGGAGAGGTGCTTCCTGCGCGTCAGAGCCTCAAGTTGTTTAATTTCAGTTTTTGGGAATGAGACCAACCATCAAACAGTGTCGGTGAGAGGTGACAAAGCCCCGTCCCTGCCGGAGCCACCGGCAGACAGCCAAGGCCCTTCCCGGGGGCTGCCTCCGGGTGGTCCCAGCCCCTGAGCCCCACAGGGCCTTCTGCTCCCTTCCCACTTGGCTCTCTGCTGTCCCTTGTTTGGGTGTCCCTGATCCGTTCCCTTCTTTCCCTGCATTGCCCTGTCCCACATGGGGCCTCTGTCCAGCCCCGCTGGCCCCTTGACCATCCTGCTGTGTCCGCTTGCTGGGACACCCCACGCTGCTGTGCCAGGGCCACTGAGCGTTCCCAGTCCCCTCCGGATCCGCTGGATACCGAGGGCAGCGGGTGCTGCTGCAAAGCAAACGCCAGCTTGCACATTCCAGGGGCGGCCTCTGGTCCAGCAGCCGCTGTTTTCCCAGTGCCACCAGTTCCATGTCACCGACCTGACCCCGGTGCCCCAGCTCACTGCTGTGTGCAGCTTCCACCTTCCCAGAGCAGGGCATGCCACCCCGGAGCCTTGCAGGAGCAGATCCCCCAGGCTCTGACACCCAGGAAACTTTGGCTTTGCCTCCCTGTGGAGCAGGGCAGAAGCCTGGCGTTGCCCCAGGGTCCAGCTTCCCTGGCACCATCAGTGCCATGTCCCCTCCAGCGCTGGCAGCACAACAAGAGCAAGAAGGCACTTTCCCCCTGTTTTTCTTGGAGTTTCTCCATCCCTGATGGAACTAAAAGCGGGGTTCAGCTGGAGCTACCTCTGCTGGTGTTCAGGGTTTGACTTTGGCCAGACCTGGGAGCGCACAGGGCAGCCAGGAAGTCTGGGCCTGGCTGGGTTTGGCTCTGGAGCTGGGCACGGTGCCAGCAGCTTTCTCAACCTCCCAGGTCACGGGAGTGCAGCTGAGAGCCCGGCTCGGTGGCACGGAGCAGGGATGGGACTTCCCTGGAACAGACAGCCACCTCCTGCCTGGCCCAGGCTCCTTTGCAGGCTCCTGACTGGGGGTTACCTCCCCCAAAGGTGGGAGGGCAGGGGGCTGGGGGGCTGCGGGATCTGGGATGTGTTTATCCCACCCGGTTTGCCTGCACTCAGCACATTCCTGTGGCCCTCCGTGGTGCTGGAACATAGCTGGGTCTCCCTGGCTGCAGCACTCTGGGGCTCGGCAGCAGGAACTCTGCAAACAGGGAGCACAGGTGGGAGCCTGGGAGTGCTTTAATGGCTTTGAACTGAAGGAGGGGGGATGGAAATTAGAGATTAGGAGGAAATTCTTGGCTGTGAGGGTGGTGAGACCCTGGCAGCTGTGGCTGCTCCATTCCTGGAAGTGCTCAAAGCTGGGTTGGACAGGGCTTGGAGCAGCCTGGGATAGTGGAAGGTGTCCCTGCCCACTCCCCAGGAGAGTGGAACTGGATGAGCTCTAAGGTGGCTTCCAGCCCAGGATTCTATGATTATATGGATCACCCATGTCCCACCACCCTGGGTAGCTGCTGGAATGTCTTTTCCTTCCCCAGCCTGTGAGGTGCTGCCCCAGCAAGTCCCTGCTCGGCTCCCAGCAGCTCCTCACACCTGTGAATTCAGGGCAGCAGAAACCTGCGCTGCTGCTGGCAGGGAAATTCCATCTGCCTGCCATCCCTTGCCCTGGATGCATCCCTCCACCCCTCCTCCCTGCATGGAGCAGGTGTTTTTCACACCCTGTGCAGGCCGGGCTCACGTGGCAGCCTCGAGTGCTGGTGGGAATCATCCGGCCGGGCAGCGCCGGGCGAAGTCCAGGATGGGGACAGGGAGAGCTGTAGGAAAATAAAACCAAACTTTGTCCATTTAATGGCAGCGTGGGGCCATAAACCAGCACACGAGTGGCTCTTCCGTGAGGGAACACTGTCCTGCCCCACAAGGAATTGGCTTCCTGTGCCCTGCTGGAGACACCCAGCCTCCCTGTTTCCCAGGTGCTTTGCTTTCCCTGTGCATGCAGAAGAGCTCTGGTATGAGCAGAGGGAGGGCTGGACCCTCCCCAAACCAGCCCCCAGTCATGAACGTGGAATCAGGGAACTGGGCTGGTTCAGCCTCCAGTCAGAGTTACATTTCCTGGTGTTCTGTGGGCAGCAGGGAGCTCGGGGGGGGACATTAAATCATTCAGCTGAATTCATTTTGTCTCCTATAGATACACGGAGTGGGAAGAGTGTTTGGAAAGCAAAGGGGAAGGACCTTGGAGCGAAGCCCTGAGTTCGATGGTCATTGCAGCAGAGATAATGAGACTGGGGTGTTTATTTGAGAGCAGATTACAAAATATAAACTAAAATATATAATATAAAATGCATATAATGTTTATGAGACCCCATTGCAGAGCTGCCTCCAGCCCTGGGGTCCAACAGCAGGAGGACTTGGAGCTGCTGGAGTGATTCCAGAGGAGCCCCAGGAGCTGCTGCAGGGCTGGAGCCCCTCTGCTCTGGAGCCAGGCTGGCAGAGCTGGGGGTGCTCACCTGGAGAGGAGAAGGCTCCAGGGAGAGCTCAGAGCCCCTGGCAGGGCCTGAAGGGGCTCCAGGAGAGCTGCAGAGGGACTGGGGACAAGGCATGGAGGGACAGGACACAGGGAATGTCTTCCCAGTGCCAGAGGGCAGGGCTGGATGGGAGATTGGGAAGGAATTCCTGGCTGGGGAGGTGGGGAGGCCCTGGAATAGAATTCCCAGAGCAGCTGTGGCTGCCCCTGGATCCCTGGCAGTGTCCAAGGCCAGGCTGGATGGGTTTGGAGCATCCCTGCCCAGGTTCGGCCCCTGCCCGCACACGGACAGGGACAGGGACAGGACAGGGACAGGGACAGGACAGGGACACGGAGGGGACGCTGCCGCCGTCGCTCCGGTGCCCTCTGGCGGCCGCACCGGGGGGAGCACCCGGGAGCTCAAGCCGGGATATCGCGGCTCTGGCACGGCAGGAAAAATGCGTTTGTTGGTTTTTTTGATGTAGTTTTGCAGTAAGGAAAAAGAGAACGATGAGTGCAGCCTTTAATCATGGGATCCTGACAAGGACAGCCTGGTGGCACCAGTGGGATTAGGGTCTGTTTGTGCTGACCCCCCTGCCCCACTGTGGGGCTGCAGGCTGGGGGCCGCCAACATCCCAGAGAGTCACTTGGGCTGCGAAACCAGAGGAAACATTGGGTGAGAAACCATCCCATGGAGGATGGAGGCAGCGGCTGCAGGAGCAGTGGGAGCAGGGTGGGATGGACCTCAGGACGTCCCATCCTGATGGCATCTCCACACCAAACCTGTCCAGCGGTGCAGAGAGCAGGGGAGCCCCAGGGGAATGTGGGGCTTGTGCCCCAAGCCCAGAAGCTCTTTAGGAGGAATTAGAGGTGATGAAAGAAGCAGAAAAATGCAGCTGCACATGCTCCAGGGCACCTGCAGGGAGCTGCTTCCTGGCTGGCCTCATGGAGCAGCAATGTCCTGTGGAGCAGGAGCAGGGCCGGGGGCTCCCGGCATCCCTGAGCGCTGCCATGTCACCGGGGATGTGGCTGACACCGGGGATGTGGCTGACACCGCTTCCCACCTGCCACGGGGGGTGGAGGACCTGCACTCACTTCCTGGAGCAGTCAGGCCAATCCTTTAACATGAACCTGCTAACAAGGGTGATTTGTTTGTCTTGCGAAAACGCACACTTCTTTTTTAATATGCATAATTTTCTAATTAGAATTAGAATTAGAATTAGTTGGAAAGAGATGATCTTTAAGGTCCCTTCCAGCCCAAACCATTCTGTGATCCAATCACCTTGACCATAAACAGGACCTGTGCCATGGACAGGACGGGATGCCCACCATGCCACCGGCCTGGGGATGATGCCCACCATGCCACCAGCCTGGGGAGTGCGCTCCCTGTGGCACCTTATCAGAGCTGTCAGTCCTGCAGCTCCCTGCTCGTTTGTGTCCTTATCTAAGGGAGCAGCTGTGGGGACCCTGTGGGACATCAGCACTGGGACGGTCCATGAGCGACACAAGGCAGAGGGTGAAGAACTCAGGGGAAGAATCCTCAGTGTGGGGAGGGGTTGGGGGTCTTGCTGCAGGTCCTGGGCTGCAGGCTGAGCATCTTTCATTTGTCTGTGGTGCCTGCAGCCCAGGAGCCAGGCGGGATGGGTGGGATCCAGGCAGGACGGGTGGCCAGGCAAAGGTTCACTTCCTGGGCAGGAGCTCTCGCAAACACATCCCGAGCCTTTGCATCTCCTCCTCAGGAGACACTTTTGTGGCCGATGCCTTAAGGACGGTGTGTGATGGAGAGCCAGCCCCCGGATGCTCAGCCTGTGAGCAGCCTCCTGTGCGCTGCCCTGAGGTCCAGCCCCTTCATCCCCCCAAATATCCATGGAAAAGGGTGGTCTCTGCACCTCAATATTCCTGCCTGTACATCAGCTCCGGGCTCAGGAAGCACCCCAACCCCGCTCTACACCCCAAGGATGCACAGCAAGCCTACCCGGGGTGCACTGCACCTACCAGGATTTGGGATCCCCTTTGGAGGGCTTGGGACAGGCGGGAGCAGTGGGGACACCTCCCAAGCTGCCACCCGAGCCGCAGCTGAGCCGAACGTGCGACAACAGCCCCGAGGCTTGTTTGAGACGTGCGGGTCGGGCAGCCCACGCCGCTCGTTAGCAGAGCTGGGTGCCTGTAATCACCCTAATGAGTAGGTGCCTCGCCGAGCAGCAGCAGAGGCAGTTCCGTGACCTCCTTTCGGCGTGTTTGATCTGCCTGTTCCTGTATTTCCTTACCCGGGCCAGCTGCTGCCGCAGCAGCTCGATCAGCACGCGTGGGCCCGGGGCTCCCGGGAACAGCTCCCGGGAACAGCTCCTGGGAATACCAGCCTGGGAATACCAGCCTGGTCCGTGACAGACGGTGCTGGCAGGAATGGCTCCGGCTCATGGCCCAAACCTGGCACCACGCTGGTGGCGGAGGCGGTGTCATCCCCGCGCCTGGAACACGCGAGGTTTCTGCACGGGAGCTGCTGCTGCTGCTCCTGCACGTCCTGCTCTGCCCAGAGTCCCACCGAGGTCCTGGAGTTTGCGCCAAGCCTGTTTCAATCAAGCACAGCAGAGCAAAGGGGTGCTCAGCTGAGTGCTGGGGAGCTGGTGCTGGGATCACTCCGTGTGCTGCACACCCCTCAAGGATTTCTCCCCACTTCCCCGGGGGTCCTGCAGGGCTGGGCTCCTCCCAGAGCCCAAACAGGCAGGAGAAGCAGGCAGGAGGATCAGGCTGGACAAGGAAAACTGAGGGCCCTGCCCCATGTGCAAACAGCAGCGGCTGGGTGCTCCCAGGCTGGGCTGCTGGCACGGAGGGCTTGGCTCAGGTCAGTTTTGTGTCAAATGCAACTGCAGGGACGAGAAAAACCAAGCACTGGGGCTGGGTCGTGTTTGGGACAGGTGCCTCGTGTGAGAAGGGCTTTGGGTGCCAGAGGGTCTGGGATGGGCTGCGCTGATCCCTGCTCCAGCAGAGTTTATCCTGGTGCCACCAGGCTCAGGGCTCAGCTGGTGCAGCAAAGACCTCGGCCAAGCTCAACCTCCTTGCTCTCCTGCAGCTGCCAGGTGGGAAACTGTGTCTTCCTTAACTCAGCCCTGCCTTGGCCGTGCCCCAAAATAAACCTACACTCGTTCCTGCCCTGCATTGTGCTCCATAAAACAAAAAGGCCGTTTTTATTTGTGCAGCGGATGAACTCTGTGCTCCCCGCAGCCGCTGGAGGGGCAGGCTGAGGGTGGTGAGAGTGAGCGGGAAGGATGAGGATGGTGAGAGTGAGCAGGAAGGCTGAGGATGGTGAGAGTGAGCGGGAAGGATGAGGATGGTGAGAGTGAGCAGGAAGGCTGAGGATGGTGAGAGTGAGCAGGAAGGATGAGGATGGTGAGAGTGAGCGGGACGGACGAGGATGATGAAGGTGGGCACTGTCCCTCCGCAGCCCCACGCCAGGCAGGGTTGGTGTGGGGTGACTCAGAGCACTCTCGCCTGCCCCGGCTCGGCAGCAATTCCCGCGGATCCAGTGGAGCTGCCGGCTCAGCAGCCCGGCCCAGCTCCCTTGGCCGCCCTCCACGCCCCGCGGCCGGTCCCGCTCGGAGCTGGGTGAGCAAACAGGACGGGCTGGTTTTCGGCACGGCGAGAACGAGCCGGGCTTGGCGCTGGCAGGGCTTGGAGGCAGCTCCATCCCCACCATCACTTCCCCAGGGGGACCGTGACTGGCTGAGGGTCTCCTGGACAGCCTCAGTGGCAGTGTCACCGTGGGGCACGCTGACACTTGTACCCCAGAGGGTTTCATTGCCCCAGGGACAGTGCCAGCCCAGATTTTGTCTGTCTGTCGGTTCAGGATAAAGGGCAGTGAGTCAGCCTGCTGGAAGATGGCTGTTGCAGGAGCTCCTGTGCACATTCCATGTGCGAGGGTATCCCAGTCATCACTGGCATCCCCGTATCCCTCTCAGGCACCTGATTCCCCCAGCACCAAGGCCTGTGGCTGTGGGCAAGGGTCAGCAGCGAGCCTGGAGCAGGAGGCTGAGCTGCTCCAGGCCAGGCAGTGGGGAAGGAGTGGGGGAGGCACAACTCCCAACACCGAACACGCGGCCGTAGGCTGCCCCACGCTCGGCTGCAATCGCGGTTTAACGTGTTCCCTTTCCTGCCACCCACAGGGCTGCAACACCAGCACAGCCAGCCTGAAATAAGGCGGCACAGGGGGAAAAACACAGCGTCTTTGCTTTTTCCAGGCAGAGCAGGCCCTGCTCCAGCTGCCGGTGCGTTCCCGTGGCCGTGTGGCGGTGCCAGCGGCGGGCGCGTGGGAGGAGGCAGCGGGCACAAAGTGGCCGTGTCAGCGGCAGCGAGACGGGAGCAGCCTGTGGAAGCAGAGGCAGCTTGAGCTGGCAGGGAGGAGCAGCTTTCTACTCAGACAGTTACCAGCCTGCCCAGCGGGTTCCACTTAGGCACGTCCCAGTCCTCCCAGCAGTGCTGCACCTGGCCCTTGGCTGTTCCATGGAGACGCCTCCTAATTTTTCACCCCTAATTTCCCCCAGTAATGACCCTGGGAAGAGCTGCTGCGGGTGCTGGAGGTGGCAGCCGGAGGGGCTTGGGCAGGAGGGCTTGGTGCCCACTGGGAGCTGAGCCCAGCAGTGGTGGGTGCTGGGATGTGGAGGCTCCCCTTGGTCCCGCAGCACCGTGATCCCAGTGTGCCTGAGCTCTCCTGAGCCTTTTATGAAGGGGAAATACAATTTTCTCCTCTTCTCCATCTTTTCAGATTAGGAAGGGAAAGCCTCTCTCCTCCAGGGCAGTTTCCAAGGGAGGTGTTTGATCACCGCAGCCAAGGAGGCTCCTGTGCACCCACCCCTGGAAGTGTTCAAGGCCAGGTTGGAGCAATCTTGGAGTTTTGGAAGGTGTCCTTGCCCATGGCAGGGGCTGGAACGGAATGAGCTTTTAGGTCTTTCCAACCCAACCCATTCTGTGATTCTATGACTCCGTGCCCCAGTCCCTCCTGGCCCCCCCCATTCTGCAGCACCAGGCTTTGGGAGCCAGGGAAGGGGTGGCTGGAGCACAGCTCACAGAAACCAGCCCAGCTCACAGAAACCAGCCCAGCTCACAGAAACCAGCCCAGCTCACAGAAATAGCAGCGACAGAAGGAGTGTTTGGTGTACCCGACCTTCTGCTTCGTACAGCTCCAGTGCTGCTTTTCCAAACTAAAAATACCTCTTACCTTGACTGCTCCAAGGAAGAACACTTGCTCGACAGGTTGTTTAGGATTCAGGGGAAGAAAGTTCAGGCAGAGCTCAATTACTCTGCCTTAATTTACAAGCCAACTTCTGTGTCTGCATGATTTGCTTCGCTTGTCTGTGCACATTTTAAAGCACAGAGCAATGCTGGGGGAGGGCATTTTTCACTGCACGTACTTAGGGTAGAAATACTGCTGTTATTCACATCTTTACAGCCCTCCTCATAATGAAACTGCTGCATTTTCTGCCATATTAAAAAAACCAATTAGTGCTGTGCTGAAATGAGCAGAATATGTGGGAGGATAAAGACGTGCATTGCAGATCGTGAATGTCCTCGTGACTTCTGCCTTCTCCTGGTCATTCCTGCTGTCCCGCTGGGCAGTGCTGGGTAATTCCGGGAGTTCGTCTCGGAAGGGATCCATGTGTGTATGCAAGCTGAGAAGTTGCTACATTTCTCTGTGATGTGTGTGAATTTTTTCATTCTCAGAAGTCATGGCCATACTTGACTTTATTTGGAAGCAATCCCTGTATTTCCTGTGGCCTGGAATCACAGAATCATTAAAGTTGGAAAAGACATCCAAGATCATTGAAGCCAACCTAAGGAAAGATTCATCTCGAAGAAACCTCCAAGCAGTATCCTCCTTGTTCACATATTGTCTATGCTGACTGTGAAATAACTGAAAACCCCATAAACCAGATTTATAAAGTCAAAAAGTAGGAAAACCATGGTTTTGGAATGGAGCAAGGACCCAGCTGAATACTCTTCTCCCTGCTGTAAACTTGCTGCATTTCCTATTCCTGCTTATTAAGCAGGCAGCTGGCAGCTGCTGGCAAAGCTTTGGAATAGCAGAGGAGCGCAGCGTGTCCGAAGGCTCTCGGGGCCTCTTTTGGGCAGCAGCTCTTTAGGTGGGATATCCATAGGCCACGGAGCGCTGTGTGTCCCAGCCAGAAATAGCACTGGAGATCTGCTCCTCTGACCGGTGGAAATGCTGGTTTACTCCAGCGGGGAAGGAGAACACCCATGTCTGTCATGCAGGAGGATGGAAGAAGCCAGCCCAGCTCTTGGTGGCAGCTCCTGGAAGACTTCTTTGTGTTTTTTAATCACCCTCGCTGTCTGCTAGTGCCTAATGAGTGCAGACCTTGCCATCCGTCCTTCCCTCAGCCAGTCACAGTGTCCTGATCCAGTGTGGGCTGGGATTCCTGCAAGGCCGTGCCTGTCCAGCAAGGAAAACTTATCAATTGGAATGTGCCAGTTAAAGAGTTGTTTTTCAAATGAGGTCTAAACACAGGTGACTTCTGTCCTGTCCTGGTCCTTTGCGTGACCCACAACGCTTGTGTGGGTAGAGCACTAGGATCCTCCCTTGGTGTAAAGGCTCCCTTTTAGTTTGAATATTTTAAACCCCCTTTTTTAATGTTAGGAATGGAAGTGTTGTCTTGTGGCCAGCAGTGCTTGAAAACTGTGAATTATACTCGTGGACAGCGTTGTCATTTGGACTTTTGACCCACATGGCTGATTGTGGGGCCGCTTAAATGCAAACAGCAACATGCAAACACAGAGTGTGACGCTCCAGAGAGGAGCTTCCTGCAGGCTGCAATTCCCGCTTCCTGCTGTGCAGAATGCCCAGCTCCGGTAACCGCGTTCACATGATGATCGATTTCCCCGTTTGTATTAAATACTTGGAGTCTGTTTTCATCATACAATGATGGAATGGTTTGGGTTGGAAAGGACCTTACAGACCATCTGGTTCCATCTCTTGCCATGGGCAGGGACACCTTCCACTGTCCCAGGCTGCTCCAAGCCCCGTCCAAACCTGGCCTTGGACACTGCCAGGGATCCAGGGGCAGCCACAGCTGCTCTGGGAAATCCATTCCAGGGCCTCCCCACCCTCCCAGCGAACAATTCCTTCCCAGTATCCCATCTAACCCTGCCCTCTGGCAGTGGGAAGCCGTTCCCCCTTGTCCTGTCACTATCTGCCTGTGTTTGGCACGTGTTTAACTCAAGCTGTCATCCCAAACCTTTCATGCACTTGGAAAATTGTGAAATACCGAGCACACATCAGCAGCACAGGGGAGCTGGACGTGCGCAGCCCTTTCCAAAGCAACAAAAGGCAGATGCTCTGGCTTCCCTTGGAGTTGCAAATCCCAACCCTCGGAGCCAGGCAGACCATTTCCGTGAGCAAATCCCCTCCCATAAAGCTGCCAGTGCCATCTGGCAAAAGCACGTCAGGGATCTGAGTAGGAATCGTTTGCGTTTTGTTCATAAAATCTGCGTGTGATGCAACGCGGCCTCGGAGCGTGTGACGGGGCATCCAGGCTTTTCCTGGAAACATCGGCACGTCCACGCAGTGTTTTAATTAGGTGTTGCTTGGTGCCATTTGATTCATCCCTAAAAGGCTTTGAGAAAAGAATGTTTTCAGTTCTCAGGGTATAATTTATGGTGATTATTCATATCCCGGGAAGGGGGTGAGCTGCTCCAATCCCCCTCAGAGCCACTGCAGGAGGGGTTTGGTTTCCTCGAAAACCTCCCAAAAACAGAGCACAGGGAGTTGTGGCACTGAAGGGAAATACAATGAAGAACAATCCATGAAACCAAAAATTTTTAGTTTATTTGAAGAAACTAAACTATGGAGTTTTCCAAACCAGTTGGTGTTGAGTCTTGAATTTATGAGCAACGCGCATTCAAGAACTGAACAAATGTAATTAAATTAATTTTGAAAGCAATTATTTCAAGCTTCTTGGAACAGGCAAAGCAAATATTGGAAATAACATCCTTGCTGAGAACAAAGTTTATTTTATAACAGGTGCCAAAAGGTTCTGATGACTTAGAGATATAAACTGTGAGCAATCAAATCGTGTTTTGAAGGACATGTCAAATCTGTGCCTGTTTATTACATTTTAATCTCTTGATAGAATGCCTTTTGGCTATAACCAGATACACACACACACACGTATTCATGTATAAAAATATTATAATAGTGGTGTACTGACATAATTGCATCAACTTATTACTATTAGTATACAACATTTAATATATTAATATTAATATTGTGTGTCGCATATTATGTATTATGCATTATGTGTTATTATGTTATTATATACTATACATCGCTGTAGATACTATCACATATGATATATATTACATATTATTATATACAGCAATATACAGTATTTATTTCTACTGTATACCGCTATATTAATAGTATATTAATACGTATTAATCGCGCAAACATCTACCACCTCCACTTGACACTGCCTGCTACGTCTGTCCGCTAATTAGACGAGCAGAAATGCCCACGAAGGCGGGAAATCTTGTTCTAACTTTCAGCTCAAGGCCTGAAAATCAACTTTTATTAGTCAATAACTGCAAATCTCTTAATTCCGCTTTATTTAGGTTTTATTTCTGAGGGAGCCCACACGCGGGCGGTACCATCGGCGCGGGGGTCGACGGGGGAGGCGGGGGGGGGGCGCGGTGCGGGGCTCCGCCCCGCCCCGCGTCCCCCCCCCCGCCTCCCCCGTCGACCTATCCCCCTCCCTCGCTGATGGTAGAGTCCACGGCGGGAAACCGCGCCCCCGCCTCACACAATGTGCGCGCAGTTCGCGGCGCGGCCGCCGGCGGCGCTGCAGCGCCCGCCCGCCCTCCCCGCGGAGGTGCCCGGATGTGGCCGCGCCGGAAGAGAAGCGCGTCTCCTCAGGGCCCGCCATCTTGTGCGGCAGCGAGCAGGGCGCGGGGGGCCCCGGTAGCATCCGCGCAGGATCCCGCCGACGGGGGCCCATCATGCCCGGACACCTGCAGGAGGGCTTCGGGTGCGTCGTCACCAACCGCTTCGATCAGCTCTTCGATGACGAGTCCGACCCCTTCGAGGTGCTGCGCGCGGCGGAGAGCCGGAGGAAGGAGAGCGGCGGCGGCGGCGGCGGGAGCCAAGCGGGCGGCGGGGCCCGCGGCCCGGCGGGCGCCCAGAGCGGCTCCTCGGGTGGGGCTGGCGGCGCAGGCCAGGCGGGCGGCGGCGCGGGCAGTGCGGCCAAGCAGCTGCGCAGGGAGTCGCAGAAGGAGCGCAAGAACCCGCTGCCGCCCTTCGCCGGCGGGGACCGCCGGGAGGATGGCGGGGGCCAGCCCGGAGCGCCGCTGCGGAAGGAGGGTGAGCGGGCCGGGGGGTCGGCGGGGAGGGGGCGGCCCGGCCCGCACAAAGGGGGCCCGGGCAAGGCCGAGCCGCACGTGGGGCCGTGCATGGCGGAGGCCGCCCGGGGCGCCCGCGGGGCCGGTGGCGGCGGCCCCGGGCTCGCCCGGCCCCGGGCTCGCCCGGCCCCACGTGTCCCGCGGCTCGGCCCGCGCAAAATGGAGTCGGGCGTGCGGGGCGCCCGGAGCTGCCTCGGTGCCGGCGGGAGGGAGAGGAGTAACGCGAAATAGGAAAGCCTAGCAGTGAAGAGAATCGTGGAGTGGTTCGTGTGGGAATAGAGCTTAAAGCCCACCTCGTTCCGTCCCCTGGCATGGGACACTTTCCACTGTCCCAGGCTGCTCCAAGCCCCAATGTCCAGCCTGGCCTTGGACACTGCCAGGGATCCAGGGGCAGCCCCAGCTGCTCTGGGCACCCTGAGCCAGGGTCTCTCCACCTTCACAGCCAAGAATTCTTTCCCGATATCCCATCTAAACCATCACAAGGAATCCTGGAATGGTTTTGGTTGGAAGGGCCTTTTCGTTCTCCCCCTGCCATGGGCAGGGACACCTTCCACTAGACCAGGTTGCTCCAAGCCCCGTCCAACCTCGTGTCCTGAACTTGACTCGTGTTTCAGGTGGTCCGATGGATTTGACAGGATGCCTGGAAGTTCCTGGGCTTTCCAAAATCCGTTTGGGTAATTTTCTAGTGAATAGCGTTGATAGCAATATTTTTGTTTTCATGTATATTTAAATAATAGCTTGTATGAATTCTTAGTTTCTGTAAATTTCTAAGACATCCTACGTAGAAAACTTTGGAAAAAAGAAATCCAAGTATAAATAGATTAAAGGAACATGCTCTGCAAATTAGTAGGCCACGGTCCCACATGGATAGGGAGGGATGGATGTGGGCGCATGGCGTCCCGTGCAGGCAGCTCCACCGCGCCCAAACTTGGGCGCTCGGCAGGTGGGTCACAACTCGGGTTAAAAGGAATCCTTGAAAAGCATCAATGTGTGGTGACAGCAGATTACGTGGGAGCAAGGGAATAACAGGTTAACTGCAATTTAAACAAGCTTTTCAGAGAGCACGATGCTAAGTGAAAGCGTCTTAATACTTCAGCATTTATGTTACAAAGTGATTCTGATTCTCCACTGTGTTTTATGCTGTTAAAGAAAGAAATCATTTTAATATATTACTTGTTTTGGAAAGCGAGTCTTACCAATGTTATTTGAAAACACCTCGTGAGAAGACAAATTTAGGAACTATGTTACAAATACTCTTTGCTTATGGATCTGTTGCTCTTTAACACTCGGGAGTGTTTCCTGCGTGAGGGATGCAATGATTTGTCCGGAGTCTCAATTCCTTTAACCAGTGTCCTCTGGAAACCTTAGCCAGGTGCGGGATTCCGGTGCTGTCCCCCGCGAGGTACACCTGGGGACATGGCAGTGTCTTTGGCACCGCAGGAGGGGTTTGGGCAGGGCTGGCAGCCCCTCTTCACCTTCTGCTTTTTGCATCTTGTTTTCAACAGCAGTGTGAAAAATAAGTATTTTCGTGGTTTGTTGTGGTAGTGAGACAGAGAAAGTCGGGGCTGCTGTTGTAGCAGTGTCGTAAACAAAGTCAGTTTCCAATTTGAAAATGTCTATTTTTGTGCGTGGCTGTTCTTGCAGTTCTGGCATCATAAAGGTGCTCGGTGCCAGGGTTTGTTTCCTGTGTGAATGTATTTTAAGCTATTCCACTACTCCGTAAAGCTGCAAGTGATTTGCCTGCTGAATTAGCAGTTCAAAGCTTGGTGATGCTGAGAAATAACTGGTATTTTGGGTTAGGCTTCAGCAGGAGCCGAGTTTGTCTGAGTTCAGGGCGTTTAACTCGAAATTCAAAAGCCGTGGCTGTTCCATTCCAGTTCTGCAGCATGCCTGCTCCTCTCCCTGCTTCACCTCCTCACATGGAATGCCTGTCCTCATTGGAGAGCCCTTCTCCAAGTGCAGGCTGCTGAGTTTAACCCCTTGTTTCCTCAGGGAGTCGGGAGCTATGTATGCCATGCAAACTTCATGTTAAATACAGCTTGTAAGGTGAGGGAGACATTGTTCATCTGGGTGTGTTGGCTTGGATATCATTACAACTGCAACTTCTGTAGCCCCACCCAAATTTGACATTGCTTGCTAGGCAGGAACTTGGTTCTTTAAAAAAATGTAAAAATCAGCTTTGAATTTAAAAGCTGGCTCCTTAATTTTGGAGCCAGTGTTTTGGCAAGAAAATGATATAACAAAGCAGCAATGTGTTTGTCCTGATCTTTTAAAAAAGAGTAAGCAAGGCCTTTCACATGAGTGGAAAAGAAAACTGTGTTAGATCCTTCAGAGGGCTTGGTAAAGAAGAGAATGCCCACGGGAGGTTTTTATTTGCAATAAAAACCCTTTTAGGGGGCCTAGGCAGGGAGGAAGAATGCTGGGCAGCTCGGTGGCACTGTGGAGTCTTAAGCTATTTTGAGAAGTGCACAAGAAGGAGAATCTTTGTCAGGGAATGTGTGTTGGATTGGGAGGATCTGTGTGGATCCCAGTTAGTCACTGACCTGTACGTGCAGGTGGCACCTGTCTGGTACAGCTGGTGGTACTGCTGCCCAGAAGAGTTTCCAAGGACAGAATCACAGGATCATTTAGGTCGGAAAACACCTCCAAGATCATGGAGTGCAACTGTTAGAACAGCACAGGATGACTGTTTTAGGGAGCACAGGACTGTCTTAGGGCCAGTGAGGTGATGCTCGCTTCCTTTGTGTGTTTTTCAAATAAAACCCACTTGTTTTACCTGAAAAGCACCTTTCAGAGAAAAAAAAAAAGTAATAAAATCTTGCTTACCTTGATTCTTGTTTGAAAGCTGGCCCTGTTATTTCAGCAGGGGTTACTAAACTTTTCAGTCAAACACAATTTGAAATCCTGGGTAGAAATGTGACTGGGAAGAGTCAGGTGAAGGTGCAGTTGCTCAGGTTCTGCAGAAGTAAAACTTTTATTCCTGCTTGTTTCCCTGGGGGGTCGGTATCTGTCCCGGAGCACTCCACATTCCGTTGATGTGTCTGGCCTGATGTTTCAGGGATAAGGAGGATTGGCAGGAGGCCTGATCAGCAGCAGCAGCAACAGCAGCAGGGGGAAGGCAAACCCATCGACAGGAGACCCGAGCGACGACCTCCCCGCGAGCGCCGCTTCGAGAAACCCGCCGAGGAGAAGGGCGAGGGAGGAGAGTTCTCTGTGGATAAGTAAGAGTTTTGTCTTGGTGATAAACAGCTTTCCTAGCTTTGGCATGACAGGGCTGTCCTGCCTTCTGCTGCTCAGGTAAAAGAGCTGATTGAATCAAGATTAAATTCGTGTCGTGCAGACCATAACACTTCCCTTTTCCATGGTTTTGTTTGCAAACTTAACTCAAGTTTTAGGCTGAGAGTGGTCTACATGAACAAGTTCATGGGTGTAACTGAAATTATGGCTTAAATCAAGATATTCACCATAATTCTGTACATCTATAGCAGATAACTCAGGAAAGGAACCCAAGCATAGCTGCAGGATGAGATTTGTTTGCTGTTACAGCTGTGGCTTTAATCTGCCCAGCTGACTTAAAGCCAGCAAAAGTTTGTCCACGTAGGTGTTTCCTTCTTGCAGCCTTGGCTACAGTGGCTTCAGACCTGGAAGTGGTGAAGCCATCGTAGATCTACGTGAGATTTAAAGTGTCTTATGTGTTGTGAAGCAGCCAGAATTGAAGTAATGTTCAAATATTAAAGCTTTAGTAGCCAAAGTTAAGATCCTTTTAAAAGTACGTTGGATAAAAGTGAGTTTAGTTGAAGTTTTGGCATCAGTTAATTTCATAACACAATACAAACACTAAATTTTGGAATTAATGCCAGAAGATGCAAACAAACAACAATCCTGAGCATTTGTTTCTGGATTCTAAAATCATGGAACCACAGAATGGTTTGGGTTGGAACGGACCTTAAACGTGGTCTGGTTCCAACCCATACCATGGGCCGGGACACCTTCTACCAAACCAGATTGCTCCCAGCCCGTCCAACCTGGCCTTGGACTCTTCCAGGGGTTGGGGAGTGACTTTTCTGCAGTTAGAGCCTGAACCCAGCTACAAACGAATTATCAAAGGAAAAACAAGTAAATAAAGTTCTCAAGAGAAGAATGGTGAAACCCACTGTGCATTTTTGGAGGTGAATCACTTGACTCAGCTACTAACAGTAATTATCAAAGGAAAACCAAGTAAACAAAATCCTCAAAGAGGACAAGAACCATGAAATGCTGTCCATTTTTGGAGTGAATCCCTGACCTGTGGCTGTTCTGTGCCAGACCCATCCTGGACCGACCCATGCGTGGACGTGGAGGACTGGGCCGGGGCCGTGGCCGCGGGCGCGGGATGGGCCGAGGAGATGGGTTTGACTCTCGTGGCAAACGGGAATTTGACAGACACAGTGGCAGCGATAGATCGTAAGTCTTTACTTTTTCCTAGTCCTTCTGGCTCTTCTTTACCACTCTGACCCCATTTAAAATTGATCCTTTGAATTTCTGTGTCTGGACACTATAATGTTAACTCAGTTTTGTTAGTTCTGTTTCACATTCACATTTCAGCGGCCTAAAGCACGAGGACAAGCGCGGTGGCAGCGGATCACACAACTGGGGAACCGTCAAAGACGAGCTAACGTTAGTAATCTGTCATTGCTCAGAAAACTATTATGTTAATCAGCCCTAATTATGGCTTTCAGAACACACACATTTAGCTGCCTTTTTGCCTTTGATCTCCATGATTTTTGCCACGCTTCTGCTGAGTTTAAAACCCAAGCGATTTCTTGTAATGTAAGAATAGCTTCACTGTTCAGCCAGAATTTTGGGGAAGTTTGGGAGGCCTCGTGCTGGTTTTGTAACAATTCTTTGTTAAAATGAAACCGTTCTATTTTTAGTAAATTTTGATCAGGTGTAAGCATGCATGTTGTATTACAAAAATTCAGCTATTCCATTGAAATCTATTTTTAATGCCCAGATCCATTTTGTGTTGGAAGGGACTGCGGGAGCCTTTCAGGAGGGGTGGTAGGAAGCGTTGGGGAAAACCATTAGTTAAGTGAAAAGCATCGAATTTAAAAGGCACAGAGAGCACCAATCCTTGTTGAAACAGTAAATCCACTGTAGATCTTGATTGTTAATCTTATGTAGCTTTAAAGAGGGATGAAGTTGTAAAAAAGCCCCAACTCCCAACGTTATGTAATTGCAGTGAATTGGATCAGTCAGCTGTAACTGAGGAAACGCCAGAGGGAGAGGAGCATCCGCCTGCTGATTCTGAAAATAAGTGAGTACCACCCCTCTCCGTGCTCCTGGGTTGCTTCAGAGGTGCTATTGCATTACCTTTAACCTCTGTTATTTATTCCCACATCTGTTTTGCTGAACTCAGATTATCAGTAGATTATCCACAGTGCTGCTGAATGAGTCCCCTTAAAAACCTCATGTCTGGAAATTGTTGTCTTTAAACCATTCCTTGGTGTCCTGCAGGCTCTTTCAGCTTTATTTATTAATAATCATTTCTAATACACTTTGGGTTTTGGGATTGCAACTCCAAATTCCAAACTCAAAAGCATCTGTGCTCAGACTAGATAGAAGCACCAAGAAAATGGGACAAAAATGCCAGTGGAAGGCAATTTTTTGAACTTAGTTTTTCAAAACAGCCTTGGAGACCATGTGACTGAGCTGTAGGAAAAAGGTTGTATCTTTCATTCTCCACGCAGTTTTCAAAGTTACCTGGATCTCTTCCCATCTCAGTTGGACACTGTTACAGAAGGAGCCAGGGACTGGATGAATGAAAGAGTAACCAGAGAAGCAGAAGGAGCCTTACTGATACTGAGTTGATGTAAAAATACGATACAAATTTATATGGTAGCCTAGTATGACAAAATGTTGTATTGTAAGGAGGAATGGGCTTTACAGAGGATTCAAAAAAAACAGCAAACAGAATTTTGAAATACTTCTTCCTAATGATTCTTAATGTGGTGCTTGCTGTAGCTTGATTCCCTCACTAAAAACTTTATAGAAAAGCAGCTCCACATGGGTAACCTTGTTTGGCTGGTTCGGTGTGGCTCTTTACCCTAAACCCTTTGCAGTAAAATCTTTGCCTTGAACAAAACAAATTCTGATTACATCCCATGTCAAAAATCATGCTCTCCTACACAGTGAGAAAAAGTTGAAATACAGTGATTTTTAATTAAAACGTTTGTTATTGTTCAAAATTAATGGCTGCCAAATGAAGACCTTTGAAATTGAGGCTTTCATGATCTTTTTGCTGCACATACACAGCACTGGTTTCCTATAAAGCAGAAATTCAGTTGCATAAATACACTGAACAATGACCAGAGGCTTCCAGTGGCTGGAATATGATCTGTTATTGAGCACAGAGGTTGTGTGTTTTACTTAAAAATAGCCTTTGGCACAAGGTAGAGCTGATGTATCTCACAAATAAGGTGTGTGCTGTTATTTTTTCACATTAGCTGGAAGTAAAACTTGTTTGAATAATTGGTTCAAAAAAGGAAGCAAATTAACCAAAGCTGCTTAAATTCTGGGTTTTAAAATACTAAAAAGCTTGAAAACCGTGGGAAGAACAAGTTCTCACTGCCTTGACTTGAATGTGTGTGAGAGATGTATTTCAAAAAGGGGGGGAAGAAGCTCCAAACAAGGCATGACAGAAGTTAGGCTTTCATGTTGGGAGATAAAGCTGACGGTAGTGTGGAGATTTGATGGCATGGGTCAGTTTTAATTTTAACGTTTTTCTGTGCTCAGAGGTGGCTGGGTGTAATTTTTTTGGCGCTCTCTCTAAAGGAGATGAATTTTCCTGTAGTGAAATTGAATGTTTTATATTTTCACCTCTTAACTGCTAAAGCCTTGACAAACTTTAATTTATAACCTGGTGCCAGCCAGCAAATGATTTTGAAATTGTATCCAGAGTGTAAATTCTACATTGTGATCATAATCTCCATGAATTCACTGCAGAGAGAATGAGGTTGAAGAAGTTAAGGAAGAAGGCCCCAAGGAAATGACCCTGGATGAGTGGAAAGCCATTCAAAGTAAGGATCGTGCAAAAGTCGAGTTCAACATCCGCAAACCAAACGAGGGAGCTGATGGGCAATGGAAAAAAGGATTTGTGCTCCACAAGTCAAAGAGTGAGGAGGTAAAGTGCCTTTCCATACTTGCAGTGTCCACTTTGTAAAGGTTTTGTTATTGATGAGCAGTTCTTGGAGTGGAAGCTCCGTTCGGAGAGATGCCGACCTGCAGCTGGAAGTTTAGAAAGTGGGAATAGCATTTTTTAATTTGAATTTCATTCTTGTTCATTTGAACAACATTCTTTTAGCAGAATTCCATTTCTGCAGTGGCACAAGTGGCCATTCTGACTGTGGTTGGGTTTAGGATCTGAGCTGTGCCTTTAGGTGTGTAAGAATTGCCTCTTGATGAGAATTTTAGGGGAATGTTGTGAAGTTTGCTTTTTAAAAAAGGAAACTTACGTTATTTAGCATCTGTTCTGCAGTACGCGGATTTATGGTGCTTGCTGAATGATGTCAGCTTGAAGGAAGACTGGTCCTGCCTCAGAGGCCTTAAACCTAAACTGTGCATCTTAAATTTGTGCCGTCGGTGTCTCCTCACTTAGTGCTGTTACACAAACAGGCTCTTGGGAAGGCAGTTGAAATCCTTTTGTGTGCTCCAGTGACACTCAGCATCGTTGCTGTAGAATTGCTTTAAATTTGTAGTTTCTCATTTCAGGCATTGCATAATGTTAATTATTCTGTTCCAAGAGTGGCAAGGGGTGATGGGCAAGGGAGGGGAGTGCTGAGAGCTCTGTTTTGTAATGCAGGGCTGTGCTGATCTTTAGTTCTAATCTTTGTTTTTAACACTCTGTAATATGTTAAGTGGCTCACTTAAGAGATTGGTGGCTACAACTTCGTATACTGATGGTGCTGAGTCCTTTGAAGTAACTGGATAGTGTGTAATACTCTGCTCTCCTAAAATGTGTTCCTGCTTTTTCACACCTTGCCAGCTTTTATCCTGAGAGCTGGGATATAGTCCAGGGTGGGGGGCACTGCTCAGTTTTCCAGTGAAAATTCCATTTCTGTTCTGATTGAACTCACAATGAGTCTGACTTGGTCACAAATCAGGCTGTTTTCTTGCTGTGTGGGGTAGTTCAGTTCTTGAAATGATTGCATGGCTGTGTTTTCTTTGAGCTGTTCGCTGAAGTGTTCATTAAATGTTGCTTTGTCTGGCTTGGGTAGAAAAGGGAATTTGAGTTACATTTAATGTTGCTGTGTACTGAAAAAATGTATTAAACAGAAGTATTTATGTACTTTACCAAGATTTACTAAACTTGTAGTCCTTCAAATTCCCTCAATCCCTCTGAATCAGATTTATTTGACATTTAGTGAGCTCAGGGCAATCTTTTTGAACATATGAGCGTATGTGATGGTAAAGGTGATGATACTTGTGAGTAATTTAGAGGCTAGAAAGACAGACTGTATTTTCCATTTGAAAACTGAAGCAGTTAACTCAGAAAAACCAAGCAAAAAAGCAAGAACAAATAAAAGAACCTGAACAAAAACTGTGAATAATCAAATTACTCCTGTGGAAGACCTGACATAATTAGTAGATTGTTCTATTTAAGAGGTTAACTTCAAGTAAACAAGTTGGATATTTTTAGCACCATCACATAAGAAGGTAACAGCCTCTTGCTGCGTAAGCATGAAAGTGAGGTATTAACAAATCTGCCTTTAAATTGAGCTGCTTTTAGCCTGCTTTATTGTACATCCAGCAGACGTGTCTCCCCATCTCCCTTCTTCATTGTTCCCTGATCCCATGGGAAGCAGTGTGGGGATTTTCTCTCAGGATTATAGGAGAATGGCTCTATAATACAGGCGTTAGGAAAGCTTCCACTGCAGCTCCTTTGTGAGCAGCTTTAGAAGGCAAAATGTTTTAAAAACCACCAATCACCTGCTGTTTCCTCTCTTTGTCCTCCTGAATGTACTTCTGAGTCAAGAAATTAAGGTTCCTCTGATTCTTACTGGTAGGAAGGGAGATGATGTATGGAAGTTATTTGGTTTATAGGTAAATTCTGATTTTCAGCCCCAGATCTTCTGTACTCTTACGGTTGAAAAACACCGTGTGCCCCAGTAGATCTCTCAGAATTTTGAAGTGGTGTGATGAGCACCTGCATTGCTGTAGCTTGAGAATTCCTTGGAGAATGCCCTAGGAGTCTGGGAAAAGGGAAAATGAGGATCTAGTGCTGCTCATCTGCCTCAGTCTTGGGAAAGAGCTGTCCTCCTTTTCCTCCTGCTTGTCCTCCTCACTGAGGAGTGAAATGCTTGGCCCTGTCTGAGGTCTTTCCTCTTTTTTGCATTTATTCTACAGGTACTGATAAAACGAACTCTCAGTTCTGTCTCAGATTCTTGCTGCTTTAATCTGAAATCCAGGGGCATTGGCAGCCCTGGTCCAGTGAGCCTCTTCCCAGGATATGGAGTCATGCCATAAAACAGAGATCCTCTTTTTCTCTGCAGCTGACTTGAGTCTTAATTTCTATGAAAACCAGGAAGGAGTTCTACTGTGGACAGATCTTAAGATTTATTCCAAAAGTGGAATTCAGGATTCCTGGAAAAACTGATACCCAGATCTGTGTAGCTGTTGTGCCTCTTCAAACCTCCTCACTACTCCAGTCACTTCCTTAGAGGAGGTAGCAGTGGGAGATTAGGAAATATATTTTGGAAAAGAATAATTCATCTTCTCAAAGTTGGGAGGAATGACTCCTGAATGGAGGCTTTGCAGGAAGATTTCCATGAACAGTGATTCAAACATCCCAGCTCTTCCCATCTCTGTGCCTGACGTGCGGCCGTGCTGGAGACCAGCCTGCATGTGTGGTCTCTGCCCGGGCTTCCAGCAGCTCCTGGGCAGCTTCTTGGTGTCCATCCATCTGAGCTTCTTGGTGTCCATCCATCTGAGCTCTTTGGTGTCCATCCATCTGAGCTCTTTGGTGTCCATCTGAGCTTTCTCTTGTCTCCTCACTTGGCACGTCCATCCTGTGCCGTCTCTGGACACTTGCACAGCTGCTCCTTCATCCCTCTGCTGCTCCATGTGCTCAGTGCCATCTGTACCCAGCAGTTCATGTGACCTGATTACCTGTTGTTCCTGTATGTAGTTGAGTCTCATTTCTTCCTTTTGTTTTCTCCCTTTGTTCCTTTTGTCACTTTGGCGTGGACACACAACTGTCACCAGACAAAGGCGATGACAGAAATGCAGGGGAGTCTGCTGGATTCAAATGAGGTACTGATCCTTTCTCTCTAACTGGTGATACCTGTGTGTTAACGTGAGCCCCTTCAGCAGGGAACATTTGGATATTAAAAACTCACCAAAATAGAGAATTTTATTGAATATGGAGCTCTTCTGTCCATGCCTGTTGTCTCACTGTGCACCATCCAGCACCTGTCATGGTTTTAGTCCCCTTGCTCCTCATCCTGCTGATTTCAAACCTTACCATAAAAACTTCTATCATGAGTATTTTTCGTTGCTGCTGTTCTTCCATCTCTCACTGTCTGCTTTGGCTCTCTTGGTAGTTTGTTCTTAATTTTCAACAGCCTTCCCCAAGACCCTTAGGTGCAGCACTGCCTTCAAGAAGTGGTCAGTTATTAAATCAGTACCATTGAGTCACCAATACATAGAAATTTGGTATTTCCAAAGATTGTTCAGGATAAGCAACTTGTTCAGTGTGTCTGACTTATCACCCAAGTGGAAGAGTCTGAGGAGAGCGTGCCAAGTCTTTTGTTGGAGTTTTAAATGAGCTTTCATTACTTTGGATAGAGAAATCATTAGGATACATAGGGAATTTGCAATTTGTTGGTACAGTGGTTACACCAAAGTCAAGTTCTGGAAATACAATGATTTTTGGTAGACTGTAGTGATTTGTTTTTAAATAAAAGCAGCATAGGGAAGAAAATGCACAGAAATATTGTACAAATCCACTGATCCCACCACTCAGAAAAGGGAATTATCACATGGCTACCAGTAGTTGGAAGTAGAATCTCAATACACTGCAGTGATAAAAACTGCAGATAAAAAGTTAAATCATAAGAAAGGAATTTAAAACGTCTTTAAGGTGTTCTGTAGTGTTTGACTTTTCTCTGAAAACCGTTCAGGCTGAACTCCTAAGTTTGGGAAAGAGATTTCCAAGGGAGGGGTGTACAATTAAATGAATAAAATCAGGAGTGGAGTAGGGACCAGCTGTTATGTGGGATACATCCCAGTGGAATGTGTTGGAAACAAAGCAGCATGGAAGGGGTATTTCTAATTAAACTGGGGATGGAGGGACAGGACAAGGGGGAATGGCTTCCCACTGCCAGAGGGTGGGGATAGATGGGATATTGGGAAGGACCTATGGAATCCCTGACAGCAGCCTTGGCTCCAGACCTCTCCATCTCTTGGCAGCCTTGTGAAGGCTCCACAAATGGTAATTAAAGGGTGTAGGGCTTAGTTGCACAATGTGTTGCCTTTGAAAGTCTGAATGTTGTGTACAGCAGAAAACTAGATTGCTGTGCCAGAAGTTGGGGGCTTGGAGGGAAGGAAAATGTTGGATATTGTCTTGTTTGCAAAACATGATCGTTGAGCCTTATAATAGGCAGGTTTTGACATTCTTGGTATTATCCTAAGTGCCAAAAACTGGCTTGCACATGGAAAAAATGCTTGTGTAAAATAGGAGAAAGAATTGCTTTAATAACACCTGGTGGGGTTCAGTGTGTAACTGAAAGTCTCCAAGGTGCTGAATAACAAGTGATGGTGCTTGTAACTCCTGGGAACGTCCCTTGCTCCTCCAGGCTCAGGTTTCCACCAAATGTGCTGGGAACAAACCAGTAAGAGAATATCATGGCAAAGGTGCTGAGATCCACATTTTCCAGTGTCACTGGTGAGACCGGTTCTGTTTTAGCTCCTTCAGTTCCTCGTGTTTGAGCTTTTTGTGCCTCATTTGCTGTTACAGTGAATGCAGGGCAGTGAGGGATTCTCATCAGCTCCCTGGTCTTAAGTATTCATCAAGGGCTAAAGCAGATAAAGTGTAAATCCCCAGGGAGCAAAATTAGGATGGGTGACCCAAGTGTGGAAAAAGAACGGAATGGATTCATGGAACCAGGACACAAAATGAGAATTGCTACAACATGAGAGTCTCTGCTGGCTTGGTAGTAGTCTGGTCTGGTCTGGGATAAGGACATGTTGCTCTGATGGAATTTCAGGAGGAATTTCTCCATGGAAAAGGTGGTCAGGCATTGGAAGGGGCTGTCCAGGAGGTTTGGAGTGCCCATCCCTGGAGGTGTCCAGGGAAGGACTGGACATGGGCTGGTGACAAAGTGGGGATTGGGCACAGGTTGGACTCAATCCTGCTGGAGGGCTTTTCCAACCTCAGTGATTGTGTGAACTCATGAATTATCTTGGAAAGGCAGAATACCTTGGTTTCTGAGAAATTCCAAGTTTCTTGAGTCTCTCCGGGCAGTGGACAATGGGATTGTGTGATCAGAGGCGAGCGGGGGCTGTGGTGGCCAGAGCCCAGCTACAGGTGCACAGAAGGGCTTTTGGGGTGATTTTTCTTGCTGATGAAGAAATCCTCATTCCAGGCTCATGCTGAGGACTCGGTAATGGATCACCACTTCCGCAAGCCCGCCAACGACATCACGTCCCAGCTGGAGATCAACTTTGGAGACCTGGGCCGCCCCGGCCGCGGCGGCAGAGGGGGCCGGGGGGGCCGAGGGCGTGGGGGCAGGGCCAGTCGTGGAGGCAGAACTGACAAGGTGAGCACCACCCCAGCTCTCATCCACAGGGAATTCGCTTCATTTGCTGGTGGGATTTTCCTACAGGTTCCTTGTTTCTGGGGGAGATGCTCTGACAACAAACAGCGCGTTCTAAACTCAAGTGAAAATTCTTTTGTGCAAGTTCGTTTTAAACCAGGTTGTTAGGACAGAAGGATGGATGTTTGAGCAGTGTTGTCATCAAACACAAAAAAGGGAGGGTGGATTTTTAAAGAGTGCCTGTCTTTGTGTCTAGACCTGAAAAATGACTTTCCAGTGTGAACAGATCTGAATGTACCATGAGCTGCCTCAGCTGGTGCCAGAGCAGAACCACAAGTGCTGGGCTGGTTATTTTCAGCCCACAGCCAGGACACTCTGTGTGCATTGTGACCTGGTGGGGGTGAAGGACTGGTTGTACAGCTGCATGTCATATCCTGAACCTGAGGAATTCAGATTTTCCAGATGAAAATAGGGCTCTTACTGGTTTTTCTCTAACCTCCAGTAATGTTTTTCTCTTCTTTGGTGCTAAGTTCAAGCACTGTAGTGTAGCTACAGTGAAGATCTGATTTAATATGAATCACTTATTTGGCTTAAAGGTGTCAATCAAATTGTTACAGATTGGAAAATGAGCTCAGTCTGTGTGCTGTGGTTTTCTTCACACAGATATGCTCATTTTTGTCCCTTTTAGCAGACAAAGACTTCACAGACTTTAGGTTTATTAGCTGGGAAGCTCTCTCCTGACAGCAGTACCAGAGTATTTTAAGGAATTGAAGTTCAACAGTGGTGGTTTGCTCTGAGTTGATTCACTAATACTCTTCAAGAACGCTGCCATAAAGTAATTCCAAGCTTTCCTGCACCTGATTTTGTGTTGCCTTTGTTTCCTTGCAGTTGGTCAAGGAGTTTGATGTGATCCACACGCCCAACCAGGTGGGTGATCTCTGCATGTGCATTCCCTGGGCTCAGGCACCAAAATTTCCCTCCTTTTTTTGGCTGTTTCTGCTCTTGTGTGCTCAGCAACTGGAGATGCTGAGCCTGCAGCTTAAACCCTGCTATTACTTTTTAATTCTGGTTTGTGGCCTGTGGAGTCTCAGGCAAAGCAGAGGCTCTGCAGCTACAGGTGTTGATGCAACTTTCATCTGAAATACATTTCTTGATAAATTAATATCATGATAGGAAGTTCCACTATCTCGGCTCTCGCCGTTCTTCTCATCCTTATCCTTCATGGCCCAAGTGAAGAGTATCCTGAAATTCCAGTTTCTCCACTGGTTTTCAGATGTGGTGCAGAGCCTTTCAGAAAGCTCTGTTGGAAACTACTGAGGAGATTCTTGGCTAATGCATGAATTTTTAGGGCTAAGTTATCACAAAAATTACTTTTATCAACATCTGGTTTCTGAGTGGGAAAAATTAAACTTGAAAATATAATTTGTGCTCCAGACAGGGCCTTTTCTGTAACATTTCAGTTGTGTCCCTCAGTAAGGATTGATGATCCACAGGGAAGGATCTGCCCATGGCAGGAGGTTGGAATTCCATGGCCTTTAAGGTCCTTTCCAACCCAGACCATTCTGAGATCTCTTTAAAAAAGAGAATTGATGTGCAAGCATCAATTTGCCTACAGTTCCTCTCCAGATAGCTTAGATTCAAAAAACAGTATGGAAGGCTTTGTAATCCGTGGGATAAATAAAAAAGCATTGTTTTTGTAGTCATTTCTCCAGCCCCAAAGTGCTGCCACCTCTGCCTCAAGGCAGTAACTCTTGTGATGTTTCTCTTTCAGTCAAGTGCTTCTGCTCCTGATGTAGATGACCCAGAGGCTTTCCCAGCTCTGTCCTAAACTGGATGTCATAAAGCCAACCCTGCCCTGGTCGGGCCTTCCTCTCCGAGGCTTGCATGCTTAAGGATCCTAAAACAACTAAGAAATTGAAAAAAACAAACAAACAAACAAAAAAAAACAAAAAAAGAGACTGTCATTCATACCATTCACACCTAAAGACTGAATTTTATCTGTTTTGAAAATGAACTTCTCTCGCTACACAGAAGCAACAATATGGTAGTCAAGTTTTGTATTTAGAAATGTAATGGTAGCAGGGATGTTTTCATAATTTTTTCAGAGATTATGCATTCTTCATGGATACTTTTTTGTATTGCTGCTTGAAAATATGCGTTTCCAAACTTGAAATATAGGTGTGAACAGTGTGTACCAGTTAAAAGCTTTCCCTTCATTTGTGTTCTTTTTTTTTTAATTCAGGATTTTAGACTTTTCCCCTTCCTCCCCAAACTCCAAACTGGGTTTTAATTATTGCACACTATTTTGGTTTCCTTAATTCCACTTTGGCAGGTTTTTCTCAGCCCATGGAATCTTGGAATATTAATTTGGCAGACTGTTAGTGCTGCATGGAATGAACTCCTGGAGTACTTAAGTTCTAATGCTTCATTTCCAACATGGACAACCAGTCATGTTTTCATCTCTGTTGGGTAGTTTGTTTACACAAAAATCTTTCTAGAAAATTGGAAGCAGATACTTGAAATCAAGATTCAAAGCACATTGGTTTATAGTTCAATACCTGTGTATGGATCCAGCAGTGGGTAACTGGTCTGAAAATCAGGTTTTTAAAATTCCTGTATCCCACCTTTCACTTCCCCTTTGGACCTTTATTCCCTCCTCCTTCCCTTGAACAGAACAAGATGCTTTGTTGGCAAAAAAAAAAGAGTTTTAAAATTACCTTTGCTTTTTGTTTGAGAGGATACCGTGAGATTGGGGGAATTCCTGTTGTTGGAGCTGGGATTCCATGAGTTTGGGGTGATTGCTGTCCTTGGAGCTGAGATACCCCAAGATTTGGGGTAATGGCTGTTATTGGAGCTGGGATACCCCAAGATTGGGGTCATTCCTGTTGTGGGAGCTGGGGGAGGGTGGCAGCTGTGGCTCTGGAAGCCCACATGGATTCCAGGTGGGATATGGGGTTGACAGGCAGGTACAGCAGTACCTGAGGCATTCCCAGCACTGCTCCAGGTGTTCCGAGGAAGGAACTAGGCTGGCTCAGGAGGGAGTTGTGGCTCGTGGCTTCGGGCTGGGGCAACAGCAATCTGTGCATGAGACACCAAAAACTCAACCCAAAACCTCAACACTTCACCTCTCCTTCCAAATGCAGCTCTGGCTCAGTGCAGGGCTCAAGATCTGCTTGGGACATCACCAGTGAATGTTTTTCCAGAGAGTGATTGTAAGAAATTCCTTCTCCCCCATCAAAATTCACCACAGGTTTAATTTCATCCCTATGTATCCCTTTAATACATAAAAAGAGTTGAGGGAATGACTTAATAAAGAGGATTTCTTAGGGGTTTTATCAGCATTTATTAGGAGAATAGGAACAAATCTCTCATTTTATTTCACGTTTCCCTCTTTGGCCAGCTTAGAACATATTTGTAGTTCCTTAGGTAGGTAGAAAACTAAAGGTAACGCCGTATTTTTGTAAAGACTGTACAGGACAGGCAGTAAGTGTTGGAGACCTTGGAATATGGAATACCAGCCTGCTCAGCTGTGGTGTTAGTAGCTGGCTTTGCTTTTCCTGAGCTGTTTTCCATGAGAGCTTGTGTTGTGACCCGCTGTGAGTATCATGGATCAGTTCCCTCACCTGGATTTCCAGCCCAGGTAGGAGGAGGAGGCAAAGCTTCCATCAGAGGGGGGGAAAAATCTCTTGGCTTATCTCCCCTGACTCTGCTCTCGGTGTGGGGCTGTTGTAGGAACACTGAGTTGTTCCCCTTCCCTCTCCCGTTGTGCTTCAGTGGGATGTGCTGCACTTCCAGCCTTAGGGACACCCTGGATAACACCCCCAACACAAACACTTGGAGCAAAGCTTTCCCTGGAACACAAACCTTCCTTGATCAATCTGTAGTTGCTGTTCCAGTTGCCACCCAGGTGATTTTGGGGCCCTACTGGTTGGATTTGCCCAGCACTTTTCCCTTTTCCTGCTGTAGAGCATTCCCAAATAGCACCTGGAGTGATTTTCAACACAGCTTGTACTTAAATTGGTCCTTCTGCTGTTCTGCCAGATGTAAATTTGCCTCTTTCAGTCCATTTGTGTCAAGAACTAAAAACTGTGAACATTTATCTTTAATATTGGTGGGTGTTAACTGAAATAAAGGTTTATTTTCATGCTCTTTTAAAAAAAATGTCCTGAAAACACATGGAAATGAAACCACTTAGGTTCATAGTGGCTCATCTAGGGTCTGTCCCAGGAAGTCCAGCTTGCATTCCCATTCCTAGGATGGACTTTGCCTTGGAAAAGCATCTCCCAAGTAGGTTATTTATGATTAATGAACTTGCTTTTAGTAATGTTTTCTGTCCTCTTCCTTGCTCCTGCTGTCACATCAAATTACTTCTGTCACACCAAATCTAGGGGACTACAACTTTTAAATTCTGATCCATTGGAAAAGATGGGCAGCAGGAAAAGTTGGAAGCACGGAACAAATGGGCTTTGGAATGAACAGTGGCAAGGTTTGAGCGTGGAAATTCATCTCAGAGCTGGAATGCTGGGAGGGAGCGGGGGGGGGGTTGATCAGTGCAAGTGTTAGCTGTGCATGAAAGGACATGGATTCTTCTGGAATGTCAGGAGTCACTGGGAACGTGTGGTGGCAGCAGTTGGAAGAGCTGAGCCCACCCTCACCTGTAACAACTCTGCCCGCGGGGATGGCTTTGCACAGCCACAGCTCTGGTTTAATAAACCCAGCACTGACACCCAGAGGTGGCAATTCCAGCTGTGCCAACCTGCTGCTCTCCCCGAGGCGTGCCAAGGACCACACTGCCCGCCTCTGGCGCTCCTGGGCTGCTCTGTCTCGGCCGGGTTCCACACTTGAGGTGTCCCCAGGAAAGCCAAACCTGATACTCCTGCTAGGAAGGGTATCCTGAGTGAGGGGAGAACACTTCCTGGGGTGCTCAGGGCCATTACTGGGAGAGTTCAAGGCTGGACATGAAGCCCTGCATTTTGATTTATGTGGAGATTTGCAGAGCGAGGAGAAACGGAATTCCAGTGTTCTCTTATCCTTGTGTTGGGGTAGAAAATCAACATGCAGAAAGAGATGAATGGCAAAATAGGGCTTTTTAAAAAAACCACCTTTTATTGGCATCTAATCTGCCTTTCCAGTTCACTTTGGTTATGCAGAGCTGAGTTAAGGGGCTGAGTTGTGTGCTCAGGCAGAATCCTCTTGCTTCTGGCTTATTTTTATTTTTCAATTGTTCTGTGTAAAGCTGGAGCTTGACCAGAGAAAACAACAGGAAGCCAAGTTCAGATTTCCAACGTTTTATTTATATACACGTATCTCGTAAACAAAGTCATTAAATGTGTAACACCCTTCCAACCTGTAATTAGAACACTCCAATAAATCACTTAAATTCCTCTTGACGATCCATTTGACTGAGTACAGGTGCTGCCTGCTGCTTTTAGTTCTGGTGAGGAATTTTCCTCCCCTGAACTGAGGCAGGAAGGGAGCCTGGCTCTGGTGCTGTGTCCCTCATGGCTCTGGTGTCTCCTGGGACGCTGTGGCTTGGTGCCAGCGGAGGAACAAGAGCTGCGGCTGTCATCCTGGGTCTGAGCTGTTCCATCCTTCCCTTTTGCAGTTCCTTCTCTTTATGGAGGAAATGATGTTTTCCAGCTCGGATCCTGGGCTAGGCCCAGCCAGGCTGAGCCACTCGTGGCCAGGCTGTGGCACAGGGCTTGAGGCAGCCCAGGCTGCGTGAGGGGTTCCCAAAATCCAGCTCTGGCATTCCCAGCTGTGCCTTTGATTCCAAAGTGTGCTGTGGGAGAGGAGCAGCCGTGTCCTACGGTGAGGAGTGACTTGGGAAGGGTTTTGTCACTTGGAGGCGTCACGTGTGACTGACTGGACTGGCTGTGCTGAAACACTGAAATAGTTCGTAAAGTGCCAAAATCCGGGCTGGGCTCACATCAAAACACACTGAAATACTCCGTAAAGTGCCAACATTCAGGCTGAGCTCACACTGAAACACAAATACTCTGTAAAGTGCCAAAATTCCTGCCGGGCTCACATCGCCCTCCGCCTACCTTGGGAAGGAGCTGCAGTTCAGTTTCACTCTATCCAGCGTCAGATTCCCTTCGCAGCAGAGGGCAGGAGTCAGGAATGTGGTTGGGAAGACGGAGAGGGGGCTGCAGTCGGGCTCGGGGGGGTCGGGGGCAGTGTCGGGCTCCGGGGGCAGGGCGGAGGTGCCGGGGTTGGAGATGTACTCGGACACGGGCTCCGGGGGCTCCATCGCCTCCGCCACCAGCCTCTGGTACAGCTCAGGGAGCTGCTGCTCCTCCCCCGAGCTCTCCTGTGCCCAGTCCCCGTGCCCCCTGCTGCCAGCGCTGCCCACCAGCAGCTTGTCCCCAGGCACGGGGGGCTCGGGGTGCGCGAAGGTTTCCTCCACCGGGGTCGTTTCGGGCTCTTCGAAGCCGCTGGGCAGGAAGGGGCTGGAGGGAGCGCTCAGCTCCGCCTGCGGGGGGAACACGGAATGAATCCCGGCATGGATCTCCTGGGACTCCCTCCCCGCAGCCGCTCATCCTGCTAAAAATGGAACATCTCTGCGTTCTTCTTGCGTTTAATTTGCCCAGCGCATCCTCCAGTCTGCTCCAAGGGAGATTATCCGCTGCCAGAGATTGCTGGATTTGCTGCTTTAGGAGATTACTGGCTCGCATGGCTCCAATGGCTTTTTTTTAATGAAGGTTGTGGGATTAGAATGAAAAACCCCTCTAATTTACCTTGGTAGCCGTTAAGCTCCTGGCCCACGTGGCGTTGGCAGGGTCGGGAATGGCTTTGCTCTGCCACTGCGGCAGGAGGAGGGAGAAAAGCGCCTGGAATCTGCAGGGGGGATAAATGCAATAAAAAACAGGAATGGTGAGACCTGCAGCACCCTTGTGCTCCTTGGGTGTGGAATTAACCCAGGTGGGATTGTGGATCTGCCCGCAGAGAGACCTGCAGAGCTCTCAGCTGGATGGGGATAATTCCTAAGGATTGATGCCATTCAGTTTGGTTTTAAGATCTGGGTAAAAATTCACCTATCTGTGGAGTACAGCTGTGTTTTAAGCTCAGAGCATGTTTTTATTATCATTCCTGTACTCTGAAACCTTCATTTTGAACAATCCTCGCTGTTCCATGCTCATGAAGGGGCATGGCCATCCCATAGGATAAGGGAAAATTGTTTTAAACTAAAAGAGGGTCGATTTAGATTAGATAGGAGAAAAGATTTTTAAAATGCACTGGCACAGGGTGCCCAGAGCAGCTGCGGCTGCCCCTGGATCCCTGGCAGTGCTCAAGGCCAGGCTGGACATTGGGGCTGGGAGCAGCCTGGGACAGTGGGAAGTGTCCCTGCCCATGGCTGGGGGTGGCACTGGGTGGGCTTTAAGGTCCTTTCCATCCCCAGCCAGTCTGGGATTTAATCCCTTCTGATAACCATCCCACTTTTATTGGGACACAGCAGATGGATCCACTCACACTTTCCTCACTGGAGGCACAGAACAAACGCAGGCTGAGAGGATGAAGAAGCTGCAGAAGCTGCAGATGAGCACCAGAGTGACCCAGCCCCCAGCACCTGAAATGCAGAGCAGCCACCATTCAGCTCCATCAAAAAGATGAAAAAAACCCCAAATCTTTCTGTGTTCCATAAATAAACCACCCTTCAACTCCAAGGAAACAGCTCGGCACAGCACTGGGAGCTTAAAGGCTACGAAAGAGATGGCACATCTTAAAACCAGCTGGAACTACAAATTTTTAGCAATTGAAGAACACCAAGAGATCTTCAGAACGCCTGGAGAGCTCCAGTGATTTCAGAGGAGCAGGAAAAGCATTCCCAGTCTGTGGGAAAGAGGATCCAAGAGCAAGGAGCACCCTGGCACCGGTTCCTTACTTTCCAGGCAGACGCTGTCGCTGTTGCCCCGGGGCCCCTCCCCGGCCGCGGTCACCGCCGTCATCCAAAGGTCGTGGTGCTCCCCGGGCTCCAGGTCAGGGATGTGCAGGGAGCAAGGAGCCTTCCCGGCAGGAACGGCTGGAGGGAAAACGGGGATGGAAATGGAGAGCCCGGCACGGGATTTTACTGCCTTCAGCTGGAATGGGGCTCTGAATAAAGTTAGGAAGGAGAGGAGGAGGAAGAGGAAGGAGGAGAGGAAGAATAAAAAGAGGAGGAAGAGAAATGAAGTAGAGGAAGAGGAAGAAAAAGAGGAGGGAGAGAAAGAAGAGGAAGAGGAGGAGGAATAAGGAAAAAAAGAGGAAGGAGAATAAGAGGAAAAAGAACAAGAGAAGGGATAGGAAGAAAAATAAGAGGAGGAATGAGAAGAAGAATAAGAGGAGAAGGAAGAGGAAGAAGAATAAGATGAAGAGGAATAAGAAGAGGAGGAGGGAGAATAAGAGGAGCAGGGGGAAGGAGAAGCAGGGAGGAATCTGATAGTTTCACACTGAAAGCAACTTAGAATGATCCCACTGTGGACTGTCAGTGATGAAAGGGGAACAGGAGAAGCATTTCCAGCCCCCAGGCACCCACCATGGACCTCGGGCTGGCCCTGCCTGTCCCTCCTCTGCAGGTAGATGTGGTACCCAGTGATGCAGCCCCTCTGCTGGGGAGCTGGGATCTCCTCCCAGGAAACCAGGACGCCGCTGGCCCAAGGGGTTGTGAGCATCTGGGGCCCAGCTGATGGGGCTGCAAGACACAGGACTGACTTTAGAGCTGAGCTTAAAATGCCTTAAAAACACCTGGGAGGGCGTTCCTGTGGTTTACCTTGTGCTGTGGAGTTTCCCCTGACTGATGCTGCCTGTCCAGCTCTGTCCTGATAAAGTGCAGACACGTGGATCTGATAGCAGACGTTATCTCTGATGTGCTCTGGAGAGAGAAATTACAATGGGAGAGTTGCTTGTTCAAGGATTTGCAGCCAGGGCAGAAATATTGCATCAGCTGCTTAGATCTGAGATAAATCTTGTGATTATTGATAGATCTTTCATAAAGAAAGGAAAGAAATTTCCTCTGATCTACTGAGCCCAGCAGAGCCTTACTGGGCATTAAACTGGAAACTAATGGCTTCCCACGGCCGGAGAGCGGGGTTGGATGAGATACTGGCAAGAAATTCCTCCCTGTGAGGGTGGGAAGGCGCTGGCACAGGGTGCCCAGAGAAGCTGTGGCTGCCCCTGGATCCCTGGAAGTGATTTTAGTAAAAATTATAGAAATACAGAAATACAGAATCCCAGACTGGTTTGGGTTGGGAGGGACCTTAAAGCCCATCCAGTGCCACCCGTGCCATGGCAGCAACACCTCCCACCAGCCCCAGCTGCTCCATTTGGAGGCCAAATTCAAACCTGACTTGTCACTTCAGATACTTCCAAACCAAGCTGGTGCTTTGCTGGTGTCCCAGGCCGGGGTGGCATTTACCTGCTAGCACCGTGGACAGGTGGGACGGGGGCAGCTTCACCCAGCTGTGCTGGGGCTGCAGGCGTGGCTCCCTCCAGGGCTCTTCCCACTCCACCACATAGCCCCCCATGGACACGGCGGATCCGAGGGGGGGGCTCCAGCTCACCAGGATGCTGCTGTTCCCCAGGCCCACGGCAGAGACTCGCTGAGGTGGGGGCAGATCTTACAGGGGAGAGCAAAAACCGCGGTCAGCACAAAGTTGTTGTAGCCTCAATCGAACCATTAAATGGGATGTGTGGTTTTTACTGGGTCCCATCCACTTTGGCACCGTGAGAAGGATAGAAATGAACTCGAATTAAAGAAAAGGTGATGATGGGAGGGTTTGCTGACAGGAACAGTCACATTCCTGTCTTTTCTCGTGGATTGAACACCCCCAGCACTGCTTGGCTGTGCCATCCCAAACCCTGGGAGGTGCTGTCACGGCACATCCCAACACCCTGCCCTGATCCACGAGGAAGGATGTGGAGCTGCTGGAGTGATTCCAGAGGAGGAACGGGGATGCTCCAAGGGCTGGAGCCCCTCTGGTGTGGAGCCAGGCTGGGAGAGCTGGGGGTGCAGGGAAAAGTGGATCTGCAGATGCCCGAGGTTCCTCTGAGAGGAGCAGAGAGTGGAGGGCCCGGAAGGGTTCGTGGTGTGTGGCACAGAGCAGAGCACTGCTGTCCCTCGCAGGGACCCCGAGCCAGCAGGAGCCTTACCCTGGCTGCCCGGGCGGGCCAGGATGGCCACAGGGGGGGAGCTGCCCCGGGAGTTGTGGGCGCTGACCGTGATCCTGTGGCCCACCCTGGGGGTCACCCTGGAGAAGCTGGTCTGGGTGGTTTGGTGGGATTGTGCTGGGAGCTTCCCGTGGTCCAGGGCTTCCAAGGTCACCGTGTATCCCAGGATTCTCCCTCCTGCCTCTGGCTTGCTCAGAGCCTGCGGGGAAAGCGTATCTGTCACTGTCTTCTGAAAAAGGTGCTGTCAGCTGGGAAAGCTGGAGAGGGGCTTTGAGTGAGAGCCTGGAGAGCCAGGACACAGGGAATGGCTTCCCAGTGCCAGAGGGCAGGGATGGATGGGAGATTGGGAAGGAATTGTTCCCTGGGAGGGTGGGCAGGCCCTGGCACAGGGTGCCCAGAGCAGCTGGGGCTGCCCCTGGATCCCTGGCAGTGCCCAAGGCCAGGCTGGACACTGGGGCTGGGAGCAGCCTGGGACAGTGGGAGGTGTCCCTGCCATGGCAGGGGTGGCACTGGATGGGCTTTGAGGTCCATCCCAACCCAAACCATTCCAGAATTTATTTTTCCCATTCAATTCCAGTTTAGTGAAGCTCTTTTGCTGTGAGGTGCTGATTCCTCCAGCTGGGGACAGTAAAACACATCCCGCCCTGAGGCTGAATTCCAGCCATGCTTTTCACAAGGGAGGGAAAAAAAAAGATTATGAACTGCTCAGCTGGGTTTGTCACAATGAGCGGGTTTTGATTTGGAGGGAAAACCTGGATTTTACATAAAGCCCCCATAAAGAATTATTTACACGGAGCCTCTCAGAACACACATCTCTGACAGTAACACCACACCCTGGCTTTAACTCCTCTCCAGGAGCCTGCACTTGTACTCCCAGTTTCAGTTTCCTGAGGTTTCTATGACATGAATTCATCTGTTTGGCTGATTTTTGTCATAACAAAACAAAGCACACACCAAAATGTTTGCAGAGTTTCTGGTGCTTCGGCAGCGCCCCAGGACAGAGGCACTGCTGCAACCACTCGAAAACCTGCTGGAATTAAGTTGTTGAACCGTTTTTTGGAGGTTTTTGGGGTGTTTGTCTGAGAACAGGACACACCTCCTGCAGGGTGTTGTACTGAGTTTCAGCCTGGCTTTGAAGCTGCTGTGAAAACTCTCGAGGCAGTTTATTACCCTGTTTTATGAATGATGCTGCAGGAAGTCACTCGTGATAAAGAAAGTGCTGCAAGATAAAGGTCTTCAAGTTAAAGCCACAACCTCTGGGGTCACAGAATCACACGAGAATTTCTGCTTTCACTTTCAGCATGCTGCTCGTTCGTGTGGGGGGGAAACACAGTGAATTTCTTTACCCAGCTCTGGGGGGCTTTAACCCAAATTCTGTGTGGAATGTGCTTTGCCCACCAGACCCCAAAAATGCTGGGGAAGCTGGAGAGGGGCTTTGGATACAGGGATGGAGGGACAGGACACAGGGAATGGCTTCCCACTGCCAGAGGGCAGGGCTGGATGGGAGATTGGGAAGGAATTGTTCCCTGGGAGGGCGGGGAGGGGCCGGGATGGAATTCCCAGAGCAGCTGGGGCTGCCCCTGGATCCCTGGAAGTGTCCAAGGCCAGGCTGGACATTGGGGCTTGGAGCAGCCTGGACAGTGGGAGGTGTCCCTGCCCATGGAACAAGATGACATTCAAAATCCCTCCCAATCCAAATAATCCCGGCATTCCATGAAATTTTAGGTAGAAAAGTGATGATGAACCTCCTCCCAGGGAGGGGACTCGGTCCATGTCCCTGTCCCTGGTGAAACCCAGGTGCTCTCCCAGGGTTCAGCCCTTTCCTGCAATCCTAAAAATCAGAGTTTCCCCTCTCTGGGTTTTGTCTCCCCTCTCACCTGGCTGAGCTTTGCTGCCTCTGCTGGGGTTGCCCTGAACTCACCTTCCAAAAAAGGGAGAGGTTCTGGTGCCCAGAGTCCACGTCCTGCTGCCGGTACCAGACATCCAGGATCCCAGTGGGCACTGGTGGGGAAGGAAAAGGGGAGCAGTGGCAGTGGCTGGGGTTTGAAGCCAACAAACAACGAGCAGGCAAAGGAGGCAAAACCCCTGAGAAAATTTAAATTTAAGCTTTAAAATGCCCCTGAAGTGCTGCAGGGTGTGATAATCCACCTTTGCTGCTGTTTGGCTGCTTTGAGGATGGGGATCATGAGGAGAACAAGCCATAAATCCAAGGAAAAGGGTTTGGATCTGCTGCTGACTTTATCCTGCCCTCAGTAATCCGGATGGCTCCCAAGGAAACCCACACATCAAAGGCACAGCGTTAGCTCCTGTCTTTGCATAAATTTGAGGCTTATGAAGGTCCTTGGGGTTGGCTCCATCAGTCCTAGAACAACAGGCAGCCTTGGATGAGGGGGCTTGTGGGATCTGTGGGATTTTCCTGTCTGGCTCCAGGCAATAAGTGCCTTTAACAGCTTGTCTGAGGTAGCTTAAACCCCCGGTTCCTTCCACAATTCTCACTGGAAACTCTTGATGTTTTGAATAAACGTCCCAAAATAACATTAAAGGGAAGCTCTGGCCGGTGGATGTGCTCCAGAAATCCAGAATCAGAGAGGAATACGTAAGGAAAGCTGAGGTGACAGAGAATGACAGAGCTTGGCTCCTCAAGGACCCTGACCAGCATAAACTCATCAAATTCAAATCCTGATTGTTGATAGCTGGGGCAGGGGCAGCTGATGGACAAACCCCGCTGGACCAGGGCTGTAACAAGGACACAAAACCCTCCCTGTCAGCGATGTTCAGAGCAGTTTGTCCTGTGTGAACTGCAAAGAGTGACAAGAACAGAAACGAGAAGCAGGAGCAGCAGCAGAAATAAAACCAGAGCCCTCTGAGCGAGGGAAGGGTGAGATAAAGAGAAAAATCAGAATATGGGATTGCATCTGCCGCCCTCCAGCCTGGCTTTGAAAGCCTGTGAACCACATGAGTAAGGCAAGGTTTTTGGCAGCTCGCACGAAAAGGAGCAGGAAAAGGAATTTCTCCTTGAAAAAGTGTTAATTTGGGGTTTGCAGCGAGCTGACTTGTGGAGCACTTCCAACAAAGAGCGGTGCTGATGCCCCCAGAGCTTCTCGTCTGCAACCTCCCCTTGCTGCCACCTCGTGTGAGGGCAGCAAGTGCTCCTCCATCAGCTAAAAACCTTCTCGTTCTCCTCCTGCAGCAGGGGCGGGGTGGGAGCGATGACCACGAGCGCAGGGTGCAAGGAGAAGGGGAGAAAACTGCTGAGAGGGAGGTGGGGTGGGATCGATAATCAATGCTTCTTACAGAAAGTGCCGCTGTCGCAGTGGGAAATGGGAAATGGGAAATGGGAAATGGGAAATAATGGGAAATGGGAAATGGGCTGAGTCACAACAGCACCAGCCCCATGGGCTCCAAGTAATTCACAAAAAAGAGCAGCCAAAGCCGAGCAGGAGAGTGGAGAATCACAGAATTAGAAGGGTTTTGGAACCCCCAAATCCTTCCGTGAGCTCTGGAAATTCCTGCTCCGCGAGAAACACGAACGGCTCCACCGCCGGTTCGTTAAAAAGCAATTTTCTTACAGAAACTTCTCTCTCTCGGCTCCGAGTCTGGATCTGGAGTCCCCACGAAACCACCCAGCAGCGGTTTGGCCTCATGAGCTGGAGTTTCCCGTGGGATGCAGGCCCCAGAGCCGGCTTTGGGGCAGGAGGGCTCCTTACCTGCTGCTGGGGTGTGCATCTGCCTCCTGCTCCAGTCGCTCCACTGCCCTCGCCCCCGGAGGATCCTGCAGCTCACCTGGAACTCGTAGGCTGTGTCAGGCTCCAGCCCCTGCAGGTGGTATTCCTCCCTGTGGAAGCTTTCAACCTTCAACAGGGATGCAGAACGTGGAATATTAAACCCACAAGGAAACAAAGGTTGCAGGCAGCGAGAGGCTGAATTGCAAATGGCCGCGTGCAGCCCAGCCAGGAGCAGCTTAAAAACCAACGGGGAAACCCTGATCTGAGGCAGCTTCCATAACTCAGAGAATGATGCAAGGAATCGTCGGGCTTGCAGGGCTTCAGCTGAAAAATCCCTCACTTACTGCGTGCCAAGAGCGAAATCTCTGTTTGAGTGATTTGCTCAGCTCCCAGAAAAACGTTCCTTTTGCCACTTCTCAAGTAAAAGCAAAAACTTCACAGAGTGATGGGATGGTTTGGGTTGGCAGGGACCTCACAGCCCTTCCAGTGGGCCATGGACAGGGACACCTCCCACTGTCCCAGGCTGCTCCCAGCCCCAATGTCCAACCTGGCCTTGGGCACTGCCAGGGATCCAGGGGCAGCCACAGCTGCTCTGGGAATTCCATCCCAGCCCCTGCCCACCCTCCCAACCAGGAATTCCTTCCCAATATCCCACCCATCCCTGCCCTCTGGCAGTGGGAAGCCATTCCCTGTGTCCTGTCCCTCCATGCCTTGTCCCCAGTCCCTCTCCAGCTCTCCTGGAACCCCTTCAGGCACCAGAAAGGGCTCTGAGCTCTCCCTGGAGCCTTCTCCTCTCCAGCAGGTCCATAACTCCCTCAATCCCAAAAGGATTACCACGCTCCAGGTGTGCCTGCTGAGGGGACGGTATCTCAGCCTGTAGTGCTGTGCTTGTGCCTCGTCGTGCCACGAAAAGGTGCAGTTGGTGGCAGAAGAGTCATCAAATTCCACTGAAAACGCGGGAGGATGTGGCTTCACTGGCACCGAAACAGAAAGAAGCAAAGGGGGCTCAGAGAGGCAGCACAGCTTGGAGGGAAAGGTGGAAAATAGGATTATTGGTATAGGCTGGATGGATGATTTTACCACAAGTTTTAAAGTGCCCTGAATGTTTGCAGGTCTTCCCGAAGGGCTGGGGCAGGCTGAGAGGTGGGGAGTGGAGCTTTACCTATGTCTATTAGCATGAAGGTGAGTGGCTGGGATGAGGCATTTCCTAATTTATTGGAGGCAGAGACCACCACGGTGTAATTGGAGTCAAAATCCAGCTTGCTCAGAGCCCGAGAGCCGAACACCTGACTGGGAGTTTCTTCTGGAAAGCAAAAGGTGTCTGTCCCATTGGAGAGCCTGGAGCAGGAGGAAAGGTTTGGCTGTGTTTCTGTGGAGCAAGAAAGGTGAACCCCGGGTGTGTGGGACAGGGTTCCCTTCCCAAAGGGATATCTTGGCACAGCCTCTGTCTGCTGAACCCTGAGGGAGCTGCCCTGCTGCAGGGCATGATCAGAAAACCACTCCAGGGAATAATTAGGTATTAATTATATTTCCAGCACCATCACTTACTCGATTCCATAGGCAGTGTCGAGGTAGGTGAGCCTTCCTTTGTCCCAGGTGCAGGTGAGATGTCCCCGTGTCCCATGCTGGATACAGGACACATTCCTGGGCTCATCTGGAGGATCTGGAACAGATATTCCTGTCAGTCTCAGAATCACAGCCTGGCTTGGGTTGGACCTTTAAGGGTCCTTCAGTCCAACATCTCCAACCAGACCAGGCTGCTCAGAGCTCCCTCCAGCCCGGTCTTCAGTGTTTCTTCCTCAAAGATGTTGGTAGGAGATCTTTTAGGGGATGCTTGGCAGGGAGGATGTTGTTTGCTCCAAGCAGGCAGGTTTATTCAACCTCTCTCCCCTCAGGAATAACACAGTGGCTCAGTTCCAGCCAGGAATATTTTCCATAGGAAGAGCCCCTCACAGACAGCACCCGTCCTGGACAAAGCCACCCCCTGCCGGTGTCTAACGGGCTTCCCTCCTCCACGGGGAAGCTTTAAGGACCCGTGATGCCTTTTCCTGGTCTTAAAATCAAGAGTCAGACACGGTTAGAAGGGGAAAAGGGGTTTTACCTTGGTATTTATTTTAAGGATCCTTAGGTGCACACACCCAGGTCATAAGCATCGAGATGCACCCACCGAGTGTGTCCCCAAAGATCTGGTCTAACATTATAGGTGTTACTAATTAGCAGATCTATCAAAGATTCCCCAATGAGAGGCTCCAGTGAGCCCCCCTCCCCAAGGAGCCTTCCCCTGGATGGTTCTATCTTGGTTTACAGGATGTGTTCTGGAGGGGACCTTGGGGTCTGGGGCGCACTGATCCCTGGCTACGAAGCTTCTAAAATGTTGAGTCTCTCAGCTTGACAAACAAGGCCAAGAATGTAGGCAAAAAGCACCAGGAATACAGAAGCTATAAAAGGTATAACAGGGGTATAAAAGAAAAGGCAAAAATTCTTCATGGCATCACTGGAGTAATTAACATCTAATTTCCCTTACTTCCACACTGGATATCGATTCCACAAACGAGTCTGGTCTTGTCTCCACAGAGGGTTTTGCACGTGAAGGTGTGTTTGCCGTAGGTAGTGACTGCAAAGGTTTTGCTGACCGAGCCTCCCTGGTTTCTGACTTGCTCGGAGTTGTTGAGGAAAATCGCGGCCCAGCACGGGGCAGCTCCCTGCAGGGCTCCCAGCTGGCAGGACAGGGTGACGTTGGTGCCCTGCCGGATGGCACAGGCTGTGTTGGCTGTCACGTTCCCATTGCCACAGACCCCCACGGTGCCACGGGCAGCTCTGCTGGCCCCCACCGCCCCTTTCCTGCAGGATTCTGCAAGGGAACGGGAAAACAAACTCAGACGGGGATCCATCTGCACCGCGTGCCGTGCTCTCCCCGAATGTGTGATGGAAAAATTCCTGGCTCTGTGCAGGAACTCGTGGGATGTCGTCTGGGATCAGCAGCCACGGGATTGCTCTGTCACCAACAAACCAACACAACCCCAGGTAAAAACTACCAGAACCCTTCTTTCACTGGGGATTAAAAAGTGCCCGAGTCAGTAAAGCTGTGGCAGGAGGCACAGGAAGGACGTGGAGCTGCTGGAGGAGGCCCCGGAGCTGCTCCAGGGCTGGAGCCCCTCTGCTCTGGAGCCAGGCTGGGAGAGCTGGGGGTGCTCACCTGGAGAGGAGAAGGCTCCAGGGAGAGCTCAGAGCCCCTGGCAGGGCCTGAAGGGGCTCCAGGAGAGCTGCAGAGGGACTGGGGACAAGGCATGGAGGGACAGGACACAGGGAATGGCTTCCCAGTGCCAGAGGGCAGGGCTGGATGGGAGATTGGGAAGGAATTGTTCCCTGGGAGGGTGGGGAGGGGCTGGGATGGAATTCCCAGAGCAGCTGTGGCTGCCCCTGGATCCCTGGCAGTGCCCAAGGCCAGGCTGGACATTGGGGCTGGGAGCAGCCTGGGACAGTGGGAGGTGTCCCTGCCATGGCACGGGTGGCACTGGGTGGGCTTTAAGCTCCCTCCCAACCCAAACCAGGCTGGAATTCTGTGACCAGGGTTTTTTCCTGTCCACGAGCTCTGCCTGTCTCGGTGCCTTTTCTCACATCACCAACAGCTCCACCTTGAACTAAAACCCGAGCAACCTCCGTCATTAACAATGACTCATTAACAACTCTTTGCTCTCCAGGAAGGAAGATGTTCACTGGGCTTGGAGTAGAAGCTGCAAAACCCCCACCTTAATTAGCCCGAGTGCTTCATTTGAGAGATAATTGCTCTGTAGGATGGAACCCCTCTTACCTGCCGTGAAGTGCAGCACCAACCAAATTGCTGCGGACACGATCCATGCAAATGGCATTTTGGTGCCTAGAGAGAGAGGAATTCCTGTTACCAGCTCCTAAAGACTGCAGATATTATGTACAGATCTTGGTGTTTTACCACTTTGCTGCTTCAGAAAACCCCAAACGCCCATTTCGTGGGAGCTTTCCACTGAACATTCCCTTGTTTTGTTTAAATCCAGAGGCTCAGACGTTCAGCCTTGCAGCAGCAGAGACTCAGCTCGCCCAGAGCCTCTTCATGTGGGGCCTTCTGTAGGTGATTCGTAAGTGCCAGGATGAGCAATCACAGCGCCCAGCTTCTTCAGGGAAATGCTCTGCCTTCCACTAAACAGAAATTGTCTGGGGGCTGCGTGAACAGCGCAGCTGCCCAAAACAGCCGAGTCTGCGGGCAAAACCAGCCCCACTTGGAACCCTTCGGTCACAGGTGCAGCCAGGGAAGCGCTGAAGATGCGGCCTCGTAATCTGTGATCCGAGCAGAGGATGGGAGACTGCTGAGGAGCAAGCCCCAGCTCAGAGAGAGATATGGGGGGAAATCTGATGGAAATTGCACACCAGTGAGGGAAACCGGCCTTGCTGTGTGGAGGGCACTGAAATACAGCAAGGACGTTGTCCCAGGCAGGAGGTGGAGCAGTCCCGAGGTGTCTGTGGGGTACAGCCTGTGCCTGTCTGTGCTCTCATCTCCAAACTCTCAGCTGAGAGCGCCAGGGCCACAGGCCACACACTCCGTGAGCCCGTGGATGTGCCACAGGGGCTCTGGCGGTCACTGCAGCCCCGGAGCTCCGAAATGAAAGGAGCCGTGAAGCACCACAGCTCCAGAGTTGCCTTTCGACCCCACTTCTCCCTAAAAAGCCCCGTTGTGCATTCCAAGAACTGGCAGGAACAGCCGGCCGGTCACCGGTGGAAAGAGGAACATCTCACTCATTTCAGCCAGAAAAAAATCACTTCTTGTGCCCCAAACCTTACACATCACTGATTACTGACACTGGCTGAGTTTTTAGGGAAGCTTTCCCGCACTCTGGCTGCCCCCCCAGGCTCCGTGAGGACAGTGGCACCCCAGGTCATCCCACAGCCTTGGGACCATCCCGCCCGAGGCCGGGGGCTCTTTCCCGAAGCTGCCGGGTGTGGGGGAATGCCGGGGGGGGTGAGGACAGCGGTGTTCCGGCAGGATGGACCTTCGGCACTGCGCTCCTTAGGCTGCTCCATCCCGGGGTGCAGGGAATATCTGGGATAGTGAGAATTCCCGGGCAGCAGCATCCCAGGGCGGGCAGCATCCCGGGATGCAATCATTCCAGGGCAGCGGCATCCCCGGGAAAGCGCGCATCCCAGGGCAGGAGCATCCCGGAGCGTCCCGGGCCAGGAAAATCCAGGCACGGGAGCATCCCAGGGCAATGAAAAATCCCAGGGAAGGAGCATCCCAAAGCAGTGAGCATCCCAGAGCAGCATCATCCCGAGGCAGGAAAATCCCGGGGCAGGAGCAACCCAGGGCAGTGAAAATCCCGGGGAAGCAGCGTCCCAGGGCAGGAACATCCCGCGGCAGGAGCATTCCAGGGCAGGAGCATCCCAAAGCAGTGACCATCCCATGGCAGCAGCATCCCGCGGCAAGGAGCATCCCGAGGCAGCCGCATCCCGCGGGATGCCGCCTTTCCCAGGAATCGCCCCCCGGCACCGCGGGGGGATCCGCAGCCCCGGGAGGCTCGGGGGGGTCCCCCGGCGCCCCCCGCTCCCCAGGCCGGGGTTACTCACCCCGAGCCCCGCGGCCGCTCCGGGCGCCGGCAGCTCCCGCGTGTGCGGCAGCCCCGGCCCCGCCCGCCCCAGGGGGATGCTCGGGACGGGAAAGGAGGGGAAGGGTGGGAAAGGGAAGGGAAAAGGAAAAAGGGAAGGGGAGGAGAGGCAGAGGGAGAGGAGATATAAAATAAAATGCGGCCCGGTTTCCCTTGCTCGGAACAAGGGGCTTGTCCAGAGACACATCTACTCTCATTTTACCTTCTCTTTTACCCGGTTTTTGCTTTCTCTCATTTTTTTCAGCACTCCCACAACCTACTGCCACATTTAACAGAGCTTTTAATGAATAAGTGTCTTCTCTTGTTGTTCCTCCTCTTTTCTGGCCATCAATGACATAAACTCGGTTTTCCTGGCTGATTATGATCGGTTTTTTCTACCTTGGACAACACAGCACAGGTATTTCAGGGACAGCTCTTGAAATGAGGGGGCACAAAGTTTGCAGCCTTCAGGAATCCCAAATTCTGCCTTTGAGCCTCCAGCTGCTTCTCCTCCCTCCCTCCCTCCCAAAGCCTGGAGCATCATCTGGGCTCCTTTCCAGAGCTGCCGTTAATTATCATTAATCTGCCGTGCGAGCTGCTACCCCACGAAATTCCGAATATCAACAGCTTCCTTTTACCTCTCGTTTCCCCTCTGTCTTCATCAGTTCCCGTGACACTTCCCCTTTTCCAGAGCCCTTCCCAGCACAGCTCCAGCTCCACGCGGCCGCACCAGGATTCGGGTGAGTTTAAACCGGGACACCATGAGGAGTTCCACGGAATCCAATCCTGCCTTTCCTGCCGCGGCCTCGTCCATCCACACCCCTCCTGCCTGTGCGGGTTTCCCAGGAATGCTCACTCCCGGCGCTCCGCTGGCATCACCGGGATGGGGCCGTTCCACTCAGCCAGGACGTTTTTAAGGGAAGATGCTGATCGGATGCCCAGGGGATCAGTTTTGTGTTGCAGTGACAGGCAGGAGGAAATCACCAGTCCGTCACCCTCCACAAAGCACGGTTGCCTCCTTCTTTCTTCTATTTTTTTTCTCATTTCCTTTCTCTTCTCCTTTTAAAAATGCTTTTGGGTTTTTTTTAAATTTTCTTTCCTTTACATGTTATCTTTTTTCACTTTTCTTTTTTCCCCCTTTCTCTTTTCTTCTTTCGTATTTTTGCTTTGTCTTTTTCACTTTTCCTTTTCCTTCTTTTTTTTTTATTATTTTTTCTTACTTCTTCCTTTTTCTCTTTTTTTCTCTGTCCTTTTTCTTTTCCTTTTTTCTTTTCCTTTTTTCTTTTCTTTTTTTTCTTTTCCTTTTTTCTTTTCTTTTTTTTCTTTTCCTTTTTTATTCTTTTTCTTTTCCTTTCTTTTTCTTTTCCTTTTTTTCTTTTTCCTTTCCCTCTTTCTTTTTTTTTTTTTTTCCTTTCCCCTTTCCCTGAACTTTTAACACCTAACTCTTCTTCTTCTTATGATTCCTTCTTCGCTGACTCCTGCTGACCACAGAGCTCCTGAAAAAAAAGGAGAAAACCGGCGGTGCGGACGAACAATGAGGAAAACCTGCTGTCCCTTCAATCTGGTGCCTCCTGGTTCTCTTGGCTGCGAGAGGAGAGGCAGAGCAGGAGGTCGCGGTGCCGGCGGAGCTGAGGACGCTGTGCCAGCTCCGGTGCCCGGGCTGGTGCCGGGGGAAGTCCGGAGTCCCTGCTTGTCCCCCGGGGGTGTCTGCGGGGCTGCGGGCGGCGCTGGGAAAGCCCCCGGCAGCACGAACGTGTCGGGGGTGGAGGCGGCAGCGCCGAGTGGGGCAGCGAGGCTGCAGGGTGGGGACACGGCCAGAGGCTCCCGGGGGCTGCGGTGTCACCTCCGGGGGCTCGGGGGAACCGGTGAGCACGGCCCGGGACACGGCTGGGAATGAGGGAGAGGAGGGGAGGGGTGGGAGTGACAGAATCCTGGATTCCGGAATGGTTTGGGATGGAGGGGACCTCAAAGCCCCTCCAGTGCCACCCGTGCCATGGCAGGGACACCTCCCACTGTCCCAGGCTGCTCCAAGCCCCAATGTCCAGCCTGGCCTTGGGCACTGCCAGGGATCCAGGGGCAGCCACAGCTGCTCTGGGAATTTCATCCCAGCCCCTGCCCACCCTCCCAGGGAACAATTCCTTCCCAATCTCCCATCCAGCCCTGCCCTCTGGCAGTGGGAAGCCATTCCCTGTGTCCTGTCCCTCCAGGCCTTGTCCCCAGTCCCTCTGCAGCTCTCCTGGAGCCCCTTCAGGCCCTGCCAGGGGCTCTGAGCTCTCCCTGGAGCCTTCTCCTCTCCAGGTGAGCACCCCCAGCTCTGCCAGCCTGGCTCCAGAGCAGAGGGACTCCAGCCCTGCAGCAGCTCCGTGGATTCCTCTGGATTTTTTCCAGCAGCTCGATAACTTCCTTCTGGTGTTATCTCTGCTTCCTTGGAACCTGGAGCCCGGAGCTGTGGCCCGGCAGAGCCGAATGCCGGCTGCAGCAGCAGAGTGAGCAGTCCCTCCCTGCAGGGCGGCTGTTTCCAGGTGCCCTCTGCAGCGGCTCCGCTGGTTTTCCATCCCCGGTGTGTGCCGGTGACTCTCACTGACTCTGCCTTCCCCAGCAGGGTGAAATGAGTCAGCCTGGGAAATCCAACTGTTCTGCTTCCGTCTGAGCCTACGCCAAGCCAAGGAAGGACCCACAGGGAGAGTTTGGGTCCAGCGGTGCTGCTTTAGGAAATCAGATGATGCGCAAAAGGCATCGACGTCTGTATCCTTCAGAGGTTCAGACTGTGGGGTTTTTTAAATATTCTTGTGGCAAGATTAATTCCCCTCTGTTGAGGAAAGGCTCGGTTCTCCGTTGGTTTGAGCAGCAATCAGAGAATCTCCCCTGTGAGATCACCTTTTTGGTTTGTTTCCTATTCACTGAGCTCGGCTCTGCTCCTTAATCCCAGCCCTGCTCCCACGGCTTTCCCGATGCCTTTCTCATGGGATTTGCCCTGGGAAGCTGACATTTGGAAGCTGACACTGACGGGGAGCCTCGTGGGACCCAAACCACCGCTCACATCCTCTGCTCTGAAACCTGCTCCTCAGCCTGGTTTCAGTCTCTGCCACTGAGCTCACCCTGTGCAGGACTCCTCATCCTCATCCTCCTCCCCAAACCCCCCGAAGGCTCGGGGATGGGAGAGGCTCCCCCAGATCCCGCCATTTCGAACGATTATTCCCAGTTTTGTTGTGAGGCTGCTCCAGCTGCTGCTGGTTTTGCCCTGCCACGTTTTCAGGAGGGTTTTGCTGACCCAGGCTCTTCTTTGCAGCTTTGCACGAGCCTTGGTCACAATCTGGGCTTTGATCTCTGCTTGGTGAACTCAGAAATCCCCGAAGGTCTACGGGTGTTACTGAGCTCTGTGAAACCTCCGAGCCTGTAATCCAATTTTAGCCTCTGCAGCGCCTTTATCTGCCACCGAATCTCTCCCACAATTTACTGACAGCCAAACCCTTGCAGAGCTTCCAGCGTAGGGCAGGCTGCTGAGTGCAAACACGGAGTAAAACCCGGCAGCACCAGATTACTCAGAGGACGTCTCTGTGATCTGCTGGCCCTGGTGCTGTTCCCAAAGGGTTCAGGGTGCCTTCGGTCCCAGGGCTTTGCCAGCTGCAGTAATTGGTGCTACCCAGACTCTGTAGAAAAGAAGCAAACGAAGGTCAGGCTGTCAGTTGGTGACTAAGCTGAGCCTAAACCCAGCTCTCTGTGCTGCCAGCCTCAAAGCAGAACAGATTCCACATCCTCCTGCATGGTAATGGCATGAAGGGTTTAACCTTGCCACTCGGATGCACGTTTCATACACAGTTTATTATGTGTGAAGTTTATTTGTTGTTTCTTCGTTCTTCATTTGGTCTAATGTTTTTCCGAGCCCACTTTTTGAAGCAAATCCCACAAGGAGAGTGTCCCTGGCTGATCTCTGGTGGTGGTGGGAACTCCCTGCACCTCGAGCTCAGCCCTGCCACACCCAGCAGACACACCCTGCTCTGACGGGATGGAGCTCAGAGCAGGAGTGGGTGGCTCTGTGTTCTCCAACCCCCCTGGAGCTTTGAACTCTCTGCACCCAATTTCTTACTTCTTTTTAATCTGTTCCGTCCTCCCCTTTGAATGAAAAGACCTTTTTTAGTGAGGTTTTGTTTGGTGATGATGAGACAGCACCGTGGTGCATCTCTGTGGGTCGTGAAAATTGTGGAATTCATTCCCGAGCTGATAAACAGCCTGTGGGAATCACTGCCAACAGTAAAACCAAGCTTAGGAAAAGGGATAGAAAATCCTGATATGAAAAATCAGGGAGGGTGTAATATTTGAGGGAAGGAGGGAACCCTGAGGTGTTAAAATAAATCAGCTGAGAGTGACTTTGTGATTGGGTTCCATCCCTGGAAGTGTTCAAGGCCGGGTTAGATGGGGCTTGGAGCAACCTGGGAGAGTGTTTGGGATCACAGAATCCCAGACTGGTTTGGGTTTGGAGACACCTTAAAGCTCTTTTTATTTCAACCCCCTGCCATGGCAGGGACATTTCCCACTGTCCCAGGCTGCTCCAAGTCCCAATGTCCAGCCTGGCCTTGGGCAATTCCAGGGATCCAGGGGCAGCCACAGCTGCTCTGGGCACCCTGTGCCAGGGCCTCCCCATGTTTATCTCTGCTTGGTGAAGCCCTCTGTATATATTTGTGCCCTTCTCTTTCGTAGCCCAGAGTTACCAGATGCAACCATGGAAAGCAGAAATGTTTCCTTTGGCACCCAGGGATCAGTGGGAGAATTGGCACTGGGAGCTGGGAATGCTCTATCCCTGCCCCACTGCTGGAAAAACAGGATCTGTGCTCCTCTGGCCACTGATCTGTGTGCAGGGATCCCTCCTGTGGCTGGAAATTCACCCAGCAGCTCCCTGACATGCCAGAGCTGCCCTGTTTCCTGGCAAGATGAGCATTCCCTCCCTCGAGATCTGGCAGCTCAGGTGGCAGAGGCAGCATGAGTCTCAGGATGTGGACATGGAAACAAAAGCTGTCCCCACCTCACCCTTGGGCCGCTGAAAGTGTGTGGCTGTTCTTGAACAATTTCCTTCCTGCACCGGCAGCACTCACTAATTTTAGACTCCCTGCCTTGCTGCACTCACACTTCTGTGCGTGTTTGCTGCTTCTGAAGAAGAATCCTGCCCCTCCTTGCCAGGTCACTGCTCCTCTGGAATCACCAGCAGCAGATTCCTGGGGGTATGGAAGGAAAAAAGCCCAGCACACGCGAGGCTGATTTGGAAGTAGTGATGATAAACGACAAAATGAATCCATTTGTGCAACAGCTGATGGAGAAATGCTCACGGTGCCTAGGAAAAATTGAAAAAACATATGATTTGGGAATATTTCGTAAGTCCCAGGAACACCTGTAAATGGTTTCCTGGCTGCTGAAGGAAGGAGACTCCTGTGTTTCACCTTCTGGATGTCGGAAGATCCAAATTCCCGGTCACGTCCCTGAAAAATCCTGTTTTTCTGTGCCCTTCCCACAGGGAGGCTGAGGGGTGGCAAAGCTCTGTGAGATGAGTAATCCCTCACCCAAAGGGCCAGGGAGCGATTCCGAGGGATTTTAAATCAGCCTGGCAGGTGGTGGAGGTTTGCTCCTACCTGAGTGGGTTTTTATCGGGAATGGGAGGAAAATGAAATACAGAAAGGATTCCATGTTCTTGGTGCCCGTGTGTGACACATAAATCCTCCTTGGTGCAGCGTCTGCTCATCAGGAGCAATCCCAAAATATTTTCCACACCCCTGCCAGGATGTCTGAGGGATTGTTTTAACCATTTTAATTGCAATCAGTTCCAGGAATGAAGTGCTCCAAACATTTGGGAATGAAGTGCTCCAAACAGCTCCAAACATTTGGGAATGAAGTGCTCCAAACATTTGACAAGAGGACGATGTTGAGCAGCAATTGAAGATATTGCACCCTGCAGGAATCTCCTGCGTGGCATTCCAGGAATCCAAGTTTTATGGATTTTTGCTCCTGCCAGTGTGAGGTAAGGTTAAATTCAGGATTTACTGGCCCAAGCTTTCCAGGCAGCCACAAGAACCTGCAGTGGAGTAAGAGGGCAAAATTCCAATCTGGAGTTTTGCTCTGGTTCTTCCATTGGAAATCCCAGCTCTGACACTGCCTCGGTCACTGCTCCAGGGTTTTATCCACAATTCCACCTCCTCTCAGAACAACCTTCCCATGCCTTGTGGGAAGCAGGGATTTACATCCACAGACTCCCTGTTCACAGCTCTCAGGCAGGACAGCAGCTCCTCAGGGACCAGCATCTGCTCCGGGACATCGCTGGGCGGCCTCTGCTCCCACGGATTCTCCAGGAAGGGTCCGTGTCCCGCCCGCACTGGGAATGCCTGGCTGCTGTTGAGGATGAGGTTGATCTTGTCCAGCGGACACACCTGGGGCACCCCTCCCTGCTGGTCCCACAGCTGGGGGACAGGGCTGGTGTAGTCCCCGCAGAAGATTCCCAGCTCCGGTTCCGGGCTGGCCGCGGGCGGCTGCTCCTGGTAAATCCCAGCAGCGACGTATCCCAGCTCATTCCCATCGGAGAGCTGCGGTCTGTAGGCACTGAGCTGCTCCTGGCTCGGGCTGCTGGGGGCCACCACGCTCCTTGGGAGCTCCCTGTCCTCGGCCACCTCTGCCCTGGGCTTGCTCCCCGTGTCCGGGCTCCCGTGCTCCTCCTGTGCTGGCACCTCCTCGATTTCCGTAAGTGTGGGATCGCCGGAGGCCAGGAATGGCTCGTGGAGACTGGCACTGGGGAAATCACCCTCGTCCTGGGGAAAAAGTGATGCCTATGGCAATGAACTGGTGAATTTTGTTAGGAGGAGAGCTGTGATTAGAGCTTGGAGCAACCCGGTCTAGGGGAAGATTCCCTGCCCGTGGCAGGGGATGGGATGGGATGGGATGAACCTGACTCAGCTGTGGCCACGGAATACAGAGTAGATGGAATTAAGGTTTAAAAGCCTCAGCTAATCCAGGCTCCCAGACACCTTGCAAATGCCTGGGAAATGATTCTTGAGCAGTTCCCAGTCCCTGAGAGCTCAATCCTCCTCCCATCCACGTTTCTCACAGCTCTGGAGCAAGCTGCCTTCTCCCAGGTAACAAGGAGTATTACCAGAGGAAACGGCCTCAAGTTGTGCCAGGGGAGGTTTTGGTGGGATTTTAGGGAGAATTTCTTTGTGGAAAGGGCTGTCCAGCCCTGGCACAGGGGTGGAGTCCCCAAACCTGGAGGGATTTCAAAGCCACGTGGCACCTGGGGACATGGGGCAGTGGCGGCCTTGGCGCTGCTGGGGGATGGTTGGACTCAATGATCTCAGAAGGGTTTCCAACCTGGACAATTCCACGATTCTGAGAAGCCAAGCTTTAATCTGGAGTGAAGCAAAGCCGGGAGATGTCCCTGCCCTTACCTGCAGTGACTTCACCACGGTGCTGTTCTCCATGTGGGGGAACTCTTCAAACAGCCACTTTGGCAGGAGGGACACAAGGGTGGCCTTAATCCTTCACCAAAAGGAAAAGTCCAATTTATTATTCAGATAGTCCTCATGCAGGATGAAACTGTCCTGGCAGGAGGGGCACATGAAGTGCACCCAGTCTTTGAGGGGGGCTTGGAAACTCTGGGTTCCTCATTCTTGAGTTTCCCCAGATCTGTGTTTATTTGATTTTTTTGGTTGGTCTCTGCCTTACTGTGGAGCACACAAATGTCCTTCATACCACAGCCTGATAAGTGGGTGACACTGCCCTCAGGCTGAGGTGAAAGGGACCCCGTAGTTGACTTTAAAACATCCCAGAAGAAATCTTATGCTTCTTCTACACACCAAGAACACAGAGTAAAAAAAGTGTGACATGGAAATAAGGGAAAAAAAATATGGAGGAGAAGGGAATACCTTTTCCTGACTGATTTTTTAAACATCACAATCGCAAAAAGAACTGCCAGTCCGACCACGCCGAGGCTCAGTCCCAAGAGAGCTCCGATGTCATCATCTGCAAAGGATGGAGAGGCAGGAGGTCATGCCTGGGGCTCAGCCACTCAGTCAGTCACCATTTCCTACCTCAGCTGCCAGAAATGCTGACATGAATTCCTCGGCTCATGTTGGTTTTGCTTTTGGTTTGAGTGCTGCAACAGATCGTAATGTGCAGGATGTGCAAAGCAGAGCAGGCCCTGGTTCTAACTGCGGGGTGGAATCGGTCTCTCGTGTAGGTTGATTTTGTATTTTCCTGGTTTTGGCACCTCCCACTTGGACTGGGCATTGTATTTTAACCTCTTTAGAAAGCAGAACTCAAAGCTTGCATTCCATGGGTGCTGCTCACCCACGAGAGCACCACAGCCTTCCCTCCACGTGGGTCATGAGAGAGTGAAAATGTCCCTTTTTTTGGCTCTGACCTCCCCAAAGTGTCCGGGAGCTCTCAGTTCCCACTGCCAGGTGCTGCTTGGGTTAAACCTCCCACTTATGGCCGGGAGAAAGCCTGGCTTAACAAGGCAGAGCTGCCCTCCTTACCCTGGGACATCTCGCTGTAGGTGCTGCCCAGGAGCGGCTCCTCTGGAGGGACTGGAACAGAGAGGGGGAAACGTCTGTAATTCATTTAGAGAGGGGGAATGTCTGTAAGTCATTTAGAGAGGGCGGAATGTCTGTAATTCATTTAGAGGACAGGGGGTGAACAGAAGCCCTGGTTTGGTGTTATCTTTTCAGAAAAATAAATAACGGTGTAACAAGAAAAATTAAGCTCCCTGAAGTAATGAGTAACTCCAGCTCTGGCTGGGTTCTCCACCACATCCCATTTCTCAGAGATCCAATTAAATGAAATGTTGGTCAACACCTGTCCCCAGCTATAAAACATCCTCCCTGCACGCCCCTCCCCTCAGCACCTGAAATGGGAATTTAGAACCCCTGGGGAGCTCCATCATTTTGCATGAGCACTCCCAGGTTGTTTAACAGGTTTTCCAGAGCAGCTGGGGCTGCCCCTGGATCCCTGGCAGTGTCCAAGGCCAGGCTGGACACTGGGGCTTGGAGCAGTGGAAGGTGTGGCAGGGGTGGCACTGGGTGGGCTTTGAGTCCCTCCCAACCCAAACCACTGTGGGATTCTGTGATCCCAAAGTGCCTGAACCCCACGGGAATGAATTTCCTGATCATTTCTGTGCAGTGAGGGAAGATCCACAGCTGAAGGACCTGCCATGGCAAGAAGCCTCTTTCTGCCAAAACAAGCAGCCGGCTTTGATCCCGGCTGAGTTCAGCAATTCCCTCGGGATCGCTTTTCCTTGACAAACATTTGGTGCCATTGGGTCCTGCCCGGAGGAGAACACCCAACAGCCAGGGCTACCAAGGCAGGAGTGTTTGCTTCCATTTCCTGGGAATAACTGCCCTTCTGCAGCTCAGAGAGGGGCCAGGCAGAGCCACGGAGCTGCTTTGTCGCAGGAGAAGTCTCTGAGCAGCTGCAGATGGCCCATCCCAGGTGGGAGCTGAGGACACCCTCAGGTGTCCCCTCAGGTGTCACCCGCAGGTACCTCTGGCTCTGACAGCCCTTGATGGCCCTGCCCAGCCTCACCTGGCCCCTCCACCCACCCCTGCTCTATTTAAGCCCAGCCCTGGCCCTCAGCCCCCAGTGGGGCTGTGCTGGAGCAGCTCTGGAGGTCAGACCCTGCTCCGCTGCCATGGCCTGGCCTCAGCCCTGCTGAGGACCTGCCCAGCTCTGGAGGACACCCAGAGCCACCCCCAGCGATGGAGGTGACGCTGCTCCTTCGCAAGCTGGCTCGTGCTCTTCTCTGACACCATTTCCAGCACTGAAGCTGCCTGATCCAGCCAAATTCCAAACCGTTCTGTGATTCCCACTCCAGGTAAGGAAGGACAGGCTGTGACAGCCCAGCTGCTCTCTGGAAAAGCTGTTTGCTGTGCTTTGGTTTATCTGGAACAAACAGGAACCTCGCCTTTCTGCCACAGAAAGGGACAGCAGCTCCACTGCTGCATCTGGTGAGGGGAAATGTGGTTCTTGGGTGTTTCAGGTCCATGCGGGCGAGCAAAGACCACCTCGAGCAGGGTTTTACACAAATACTTTGATTAAACCCTTTCTTTTCCCATCCTGCTTTCCTCTGCTCGCTGGGGAGGGTTTATCCTGTTCCCAGAGCTGGCAGGCTGCGGGGAGGAGCAGCAGCTTTTCCCCCGGGCAGGCTCACCTCGGCCGGAGCTGGGGTTGCTGATCCCGTCGGGATACACCGCGTACAGGGACACGCTGAGGGGAGCTCCCGCCGCTGCCTCTGCTGGGAAAAGCCAGATTTGCCTTCAAAAACCTGTTTTTCTCTGCTGGGCAGGCTCTAGGCTCGGTCAGGGGCTTGCTGCTGAGTGGTGGAAGCAGATGGATTGGCCTTTGTTGGTCTGGGGTTGTTCCTGGCCTGGCAGCTCACTTCATTTTCTTTCTGTCTCCATCTTCTCCTTTCCCTGAGATCTTCACCCAGGGAACCAAATCCCACTGACTGCCCTCAAATCTCCAATTCCTCCCCTCCTCCTTTTTTCTTCTCTTCACAGCCCCACTCCCCAAAAACAAGTGGGCTCAAATTCAAATGAAGCTGCCTTTATGATCTAATTTGGATTTATAATCTAATTCAGATTTATGGTGTCCTGATGAGCTGTCCCAAGCAGAAGAGGGATTCCTGGGATGTCCTACCTTGGATGTAGGTGTGTGTTTCCTGGTGTGGGACCTTCTCCCAGAAGTACTGCTCCTCCTGGTGCTGCTGGGAGCTGGAAACCCACTCCAGTATGAACCAGAGCAGGGGTCTCTGGCTGTGCTGGGGTGGCTGCCACTGAACCAGGACCCTGCTCTGGTTCTCAGGCTTCACCTCCACGGCCTCTGGTGCTGGGAATTCTGTGGAGAATGAGGGAAAGGGGGGCTGTCACCCCAACCTCGTCCTTGGGGCCTGGGAAGGGTCAGCCAGGCCCAGGAAAAGCGTGGCTTTCCTGGAAGTGTTCATGAACTGAAGGGTGAGCAGGAAATTAGAGAGTGTTGTGGGTTTATATATAGACACACAAAATACACATAAAAATCCAGCTTTATGTATTGATCTGTATTTCATAGAATTATTTAGGTTGGAAAAGACCTTAAAGATCAAGGCCACCACTGCCCCGTGTCCCCAACTGCCACATCCACAGGGCTTGGGAATCCCTCCAGGGATGGGGACTCAGCATTGCCCTGGGCAGCTGTGCCAGGGATGGACAACTGCTTCCATGAAGAAATTTTCCATCATATCCACCCTGAGCCTCCCCTGGCCCAGCCTGAGGCTGTTCCCTCTCCTCCTGTCCCTGTTCCCTGCGAGCAGAGCCCGACCCCCCCGGCTGCCCCCTCCTGTCAGGGACTTGTGCAGAGCCACAAGGTCCCCCCTGAGCTTCCTTTGCTCCAGCCTGAGCCCCTTTCCCAGCTCCCTCAGGAATTCTCCAGCCCCTTCCCAGCTCCATTCCCTTCCCTGGACATGCTCCAGCCCCTCCATGCCCTTCTTGGAGTGGTGATCCCAGAGCTGTCCCCAGGACTGGAGGAGCCCCAGCAGCGCCAGCACAGGGTACAGGCATTGCCCTGGGGCCCTCCTGGCCAGCTGTGCTCATGTCCAGCCAGATGTAGATCTCTGTGAATCCCAAAAAACACATCATCAGCTCTGTCATGTCCCTGAAATCTTCACCTGTCATGTCTTACCAGAAACGTGCACGGTTCTGATAAACATGAGAGCTTAGAGAGTTTTTTCCACCTTATTTCTCTTCAGTTTCTTTTTACTCATGTATTTGTCCTCAGCTTGAATGGGACTTTCCCCTCCCATTGCTCATTCAAAGAGACATTTTTCAGAACTAGGCAAGTGTGGTTGTGGGGAAAACCACAGCCCATGGGCACATGGAGCATGAGGTGGTCCTAAAAGGATTTTAAAAGGATTTTTTCTTTCCTTCCTCTTCAGTTTGCGTGGACCCAGCTCACAGTGGGGGCTGGCAGAGCTGCAGGAGCTGTTTTGGGGGGCAGGGAGCGGAGGAGCAGCCTTGTACCCTTTGCTTTGCCCGCCAACATGGACAGGGCAAACTCATTTTTAAATTTGTTGCTGCAGCCTTAGGAGATCAAGGAATGAGATGCCAGGGCCTAAAGGGGCTCCAGGAGAGCTGCAGAGGGACTGGGAACAAGGCATGGAGGGACAGGACACAGGGAATGGCTTCCCAGTGCCAGAGGGCAGGGCTGGATGGGAGATTGGGAAGGAATTGTTCCCTGGGAGGGTGGGCAGGCCCTGGCACAGGGTGCCCAGAGCAGCTGGGGCTGCCCCTGGATCCCTGGCAGTGCCCAAGGCCAGGATGGACATTGGGGCTTGGAGCAGCCTGGGACAGTGGGAGGTGTCTGTGTCCACGGAACAGTGAAACGAGATGGGCTTTAGGATCTCCCTCAACCCAGACCATTCCAGAATTCCATGATTCCATGTGCAGCCGTGGAGCATCTCCAGGGGATGCTGACTTGCCTGGAGGATGTTGTGCTCCCTCGGTGGAGCGGGCAGAGCTCTGCCGGGGCTTTCCCCTTGCACATTCCAGCATTTCCCCCACAATCCGGATAACATCCAGTCCCTGTAACTGGCACGTGTGGGATCCTACCTTCCTGACCCGCGCCCCGGTTTAGGGGGATGCTGGCGGGGCTGGAAGCCCCTTTGGAGTTGTGAGCGGTGACGAGGAGGGCGCGGGCTCCCGGCGGCACCAGGACAGCGCACTCGGTGCCGGAGGTGCGGCAGAGCGTCCCCGTTCCCTCGGCACCCTCGGCGGACACGGCATAGCCCAGGATCCTCCCGCGGGCATCCCGGGCTGGCAGCGGCTGGGAGGGGCGAGACGGACAGAGATTTGTGGGGTCTGACCCCGAGACACGCGGTCAGGACAGCTGTCCCCTCGGCTGGGGGACACATTTTACAAGGACGGAGAGATTTGGCTCCAAGCTGGGCTGGCATTTTCCTCCCGGCCCCTCTCCTCAGGGAGGGCGGCACCTCCGGCTGCTCGGGGAGGAGCAGCAGAGCCAAAAATTCGGAGGCAGCCCCAAAGCACCTTACCTTGATCAAGACCGTCACCTCGCGGCTGCCGTTGGGCAGCGCCGGGCCCAGGCGCCGCCACACCCCGGGAGCGGCGGCGGGGGCTGCGGGAGGAGGGGGACACGGTGAGACACCGGAGCGGACCCGGGGCTCCCGCACACCCGCAGCCCTCCGGGAAGCCCCTCCCGGCCGCCGGATCTGCGGCTGGGAGAGGAAACAGCGCAGATGGAAAGCACGGGCGGGCGCCGCTTTTTGGGATGAGGACATCCCCGGTTCCCCGCTGCCACCGGGGTGCGAGGGCAGCGCTCCTCGGGCATCCCGGGGTCGCTGAGCCGGCCGTGCCTAGGCTCATCCTGGGGTCGGAAGCTGGCATGGATGGGGGCAGCTGCCTCAGGGTGACAGGGATTTGTCACGACACAGCGACTGATGCGATTTTTCCACCCGGGGGAGCAAGCAAGCCACTAAAGATCATGGAATTTGTTAGGCCGGAAAAGCCCTCTGGGACCACCGAGCCCAACCATTCCCCGGCACTGCCCAGGCCACCACTGCCCCGTGTCCCCAAAGTGCCACATCCACAGGGCTTTGAAATCCCTCCGGCGTGGGCACCCCGGGCAGCGGTGACAAACGCCACACACGGGTGGCACCGCGGCTGAGCCCACCTGCCTCGGGGGTGCTGTAGAGGAAGGGGGGGCTCCAGGCGCTCCAGGGGCTGTGGGCGGTGCTGAGCCGGCACCTGACCTGGAACACGAACTGGGTGTCGCTCTGCAGCTCGTGCTGCCAGCGGGGGCCCTCCTGTGCCACGCTGTGGCCCAGCTCCACCTGCAAGGCAAGCACGGGGAGCTGGGGCAGCGGGACCCCCACTGCCACCGCCTCCCTCGTCCCCACGGGCAGGGATGGGCAGGAGCCACCCTGTCCCCTCAGTGCCACACTGCGGGGCACAGCCAGAGCCCCCAGCCGGCTGCCACGCTGGGATTCTGCCAGCGCGGAGATTTTGGGGGCTCCTGTGGGAGCGGGGATCCAGGCTCAGCCCCTGCCGGCACCAGGGGTGTTTCCGAAGGGGCTCAGGTGGAGCTGTTCCAGTGTAGTTTTGTTTGGGGTGTGCGTTGAGCATCCCGGAGGATTTTGTGCCTTGTCCTTGCCGAGCAGGACATTTGGAAATATTTGGAATTCTGTGCCTTTGCTTAAAAGGCTGAGACAGCCCTGCCCACGAGGCCGTCTCCTCTCTCAGGTGGCATCAGCTCTCCCGCCCCCCCAAAGTGGGGGCTGCCTGTGGCCGGGGGTGCTCATTCCCCACCAGCACTGGAGAAAAGGGGTGAGTTTTGAATGACCCCAAATATTCCCATTGCCCACGGGGGTCCCCAGCGGGAACGGGACTTGCACCTCTTTAACGGGGGCAGGTTGTGCGTGTGGGGGGAGGTCTGGGGGGTCCCGGGGGTCTCACATGCCACGTTGGGGTGCCCGTGGCTCTGTGCCTCTCCTCACAGTGCACGTTCTGCAGCTGTGTCCGGCTCCTCCAGCGGGTGGTGGTGCTGGGAGGGGACGTCTCTGTCGTCTCGGCGCCGATGACCACGGGCAGGGCGGGGACCACTGTGGGGAGAGACGGGAATGGGTGGGGTGAGGGCTGTCCTTGTGCTCAGGGGGGTCCCCAAAGTGACACTGCAGGGCAGTGTAGGTGGCCATGCACAGCCCCAGCACACGCCGTGCTGCTCGTGGATGGATGGATGGATGGAAGGAGGGAAGGACGGACATACCGAGCTCCTGCAGGCTGAGGTGCCGAGGGGCCGAGCGGGCAGTGCCCAGCGCGTTGCTGGCCTGCACCCACACCGAGTAGTGGCTCGCATTGTGCAGCTCTCTCAGCAGCACAGGTGAGTCTGCAGGGAAGGTCTTTTCTTCCTCCTCATCCTCATCATCCGCCAGCCTGGGAAGCAGAAGGCAGCCCCATCAGTGCCCATCCCAGCACCACACACCCGCTGGCCCGGCCACCCCGGCTCCTGAGGTGTCACAGCTCATGACCAGGGCATGGCCATCCCCCAAACCGGGGTTTGTCACCCCTAAAGCAAACTGGAAAGTCATTCCCTTCTGTTCTGACACCCCTGCTGTTTTCCCGGTGGGAAGGGAACTTTCTCCTTCCTTTCTGGCTGTGTGGTTCAGTTTGGTCCCAAGCGAATTTAGGCAGGAGCTTTATCTCTTCACAAAGCCTCCATATGATAGGATTTAATGTCTTGAAAACTGAGTCAGGATAACTGAGAGCCTGCCAGGCTGGTGCCATGGGGATTCAGTGGTAAGGAGCATCCGGGGATGGGGTGTGGCATGCCAGGCTGGTGCCATGGGGACTTTGGGGACAGGGAGCATCCCAGGGTGGGACTGTGGCACGGCACGCAGCAGCCAGCACCTCAGCTTCAGCTTCAGGCTGGCCTTGCAGTTTTGGGTTTTGGGCAGCGTTATGTTCACCCTCTCTATCTTGGAGAGAATCCAAGAAGCTGGACACTGCTGCTTCCATGTGGCAGGCGCGATGGAACGTGTGCCGGGTCACCGACAGAGCTCTGACCTGCGGAACGCACCCCGCGGGGAACGCGCGGTTCTCGGGCAGGAGGTGGCAAAACGTGAGCTGTGGGAAGTGGAAGTGGAGCACGGCAGCTCCGCTGCCACCCGGGGCTGCCACCCGGGGCTGCCACCCTCCCGCGCCCCCTCCCAGCCGCGCTGCCCCGGGGCCTCACCTGCGCAGGTGGAGGCTGTGCCGGGTGGGCAGGTGGGTGTCCCGTCCTGCATCCCAGGCGCACTGCAGGCACTCCGAGCCCTCGGCGATGGCGCAGCTCAGGTTGCCGGGGGGGTCCGGAGGGTCTGCGGGGGGGAGGCCGGGTGAGGGCTCGGACACCCCGGGAGGAGCCAAACGCCACCCCCTCGGAGCTTGGCACGGGCTGGGGGCACGGGGGTACTCACAGCCGGCCCGGACCTCCGCGCCGCACACCAGGCGGTGCCTGTGGTTGCTGGCACAGAGGGAGAAACAGGCGACGGTCGCGAAGGGCATCCGGAAATCGCGCAGGCGGAGCCGCACGGTGCTGCCGTCCAGGACCAGCGGGGTCTCCTCAGTGCGGCTGTAGTTGAGGAGGATGAGGAGCTGGGCCGAGGGACAGTCCAGGGCGGACCGGCAGGTGATGGAGATGTCGGAGCCCATCCGCACCACCGGCGCGGGCTCGATCCAGACGTGTCCCCTGCACTCGATGGTTGCAACACCTGCGCCAAAGCGGGTGGGCTCGGGGGGTGTCCCATGGGAGGAGGGGGTGCCCGTGGGCTGCGCTGCTCGGCAGGGAGCTGCTCTGCATCTGGAGCCTGCAGCGAGGGGATTACACCCCGGCCCGGCCACCTGGCACCCCACTGGGGATAAACCAGGGGTCACGAGTGATGCCGGGGAGAAATTGTTCCCTGGGAGGGTGGGCAGGCCCTGGCACAGGGTGCCCAGAGAAGCTGTGGCTGCCCCTGGATCCCTGGCAGTGTCCAAGGCCAGGCTGGATAGGATTTGGAGCAGCCTGGGATAGCAGAAGGTGTCCCTGCCCAGGGCTGGATGAGCCCCGAGGTCTCTCCCAGCCCAAACCAGGCTGTGGCTCTGTGCTGAGCTCCCCGTCTGCAGCAGCACCCTGGCCCCCGGTGACTCATCCTGGCACATCAGAAACAGCCAGATTCGCCAGTTTCACCAATTTTAGGCATTGCTCTAATGTTCAAATGACTGCAGGGAAATAACCTGCATTCTCAAGAGCTCTGATCCCCAAGATTAGGGCGGCGGAGGCGCTGCCCTTCCCTATCAGATGAAGCTCTGCAGCAGCCCCAGCTCACAGGCGCTATCAGGCTCCATCTGCCCTTCCTGGAAAGGGCACAACTGCACAGGGGCTACAAGGAGCCTGAAAATAGCCCTGGGAGCCTGGTTATGGCTCTGGGAGCCTGGATGTAACCCCGTTCCAAGGATGTGAGCAGGAGCTGTATGTAACCCCGTTCCAAGGAGCTGCAGGCCGTGGGATCCCCCCCCTGCAATGCTCCCCCCAAACCCCACAGCTCTGTGATTGTCCAGTTCCCACTCTAAACCCCCTGCAGGCCCAGGGCACTGCTCTGGTGTCACGAGGTGGCCGTGCTGAGCCCTGTCACCGTCACTCACCTTGGCACAGGCAGCAGAGCAGGACGTGGAGCACCAAAGCCTCGCCGGACCCTGCCATGGCCTGCACTGCGGCCGCTGCCCGCGCATGGCATAGTCTGGGGGATAAAAAATGCTGAAGCAAATCCTCCTGGAAACCAGCTCCAGCACAGGCAGGAGGACAGGGAGGGGAGGGGAGAAGGCAGCGAGGATTTGTGACAGGGAAATCTGAGCAGCCTTCCCTTGAGGAAATGGATTTGGTGGGGCAGGGGGTGCTGCCCCTCTGCTCAGACCCATCCCGAGTGTTGGCTCCGAGGCTGGGATGCCACAGATCAGGAGAGACATGGACACTCTGGAATGAGTCCACCAGAGGTGCCTGAGGGTCAGGAGCGCCTGAGAAGTGTGGAAGGGTTGGGAGAGCTGCTCAGCCTGGAGAAGAGGGGGCTCAGGGGGGCAGATCCTTGCGAATGGATGTGTGATGGGGAAGTAAAGATGAGGGAGCCAAACTCCTCCCAGTGCTGCCCAGGGACACACAGGTGGCAATGGGCTCCCACTGGAAGTCAAGGAATCCCAGCTAAATGTAAGAAAAAGCTCTTTAAAGGTGGCCAGAGTGGGGCTGCTGCCCTGAGGGCTTATCCCACAGTCTCCATCCCTGGGGGTGCTCAGACACGGTTTTATGGGATGGAAATTTCCTGCTTCCATAAGATCTTTCCCTCAGGTCCTGCCCAGGCTGAGCAATGGCTCTGCCCAGAAGTGACCCCCTGAGACAGCCCCAAAACCCCAGGCCAGGGCTTCCCACCTGTCCCCAAGGAGCCACCCTTGTCCCTGCACCCCACAGTTGCTTAAATTCTTCCCTGCTCCCTTTGCCTCTCTCCACAGCCTCCTTGGAAGCATTCCCACAATCCAGGAAAGAAAGCCCAGCCCCACCAGCCTCGTGGGACTTGGGCTGTGGGGCTGGGAGGGCTTTGCAGCAACCAAGGCACAGATGGGTGAGGTGCAGGGAAATGCAGCTCCCGGGGGGAATTTCCTCTTTTCCAAGACAAGCGTCCTCCTGGAAGCAGCCAGCATGGCACCCCCCAGCCCCTGGAGCTGGGGTGACTCCAGCCTCCCCACAAGCCTGTCTGGGGGTGGGAGATGGGCACAGAGCAGCCCTGAACCAGCCCTGACACCCCCATTCACCTGCCCGGGGCTGAACACCCAGCAAAGCCCCACACACCATCATTTTCTTTCCCCATGCAATACCTGCAGTCAGGAAGGGCGAGTTTCCCCTGCAGGGAGGCCAGAGTCCACAGTAAAAGCTTCAAAATGCTGTTTTTCAACCCAAACCAGGCCACCAGCAAGAGCGAGTGCTTCGTTGTTTCTCGTGCGGGATGAGGTGACCTGGTTTGGTTTTGGGGCTGCTCAAGTGCTCATCACGAGTGAGTCAAATTTCAAGTGCCTCCCTATTACCTGACCTACAAAGAGAAGCTGTCGGTTCCCAAGTGCCCACGAACCTTCTGCAAGTCAGAGCAAATGAAAAAATGCAATTTGAGTCCTAAGAGAAGAGCTCAAAACTCTCAATCTGCCCAGCTCTCCGGGGGATTGCAGGCTCTGCCTCCTCTGGGAATCACATTCGTGTTTTTATTCCAATTTAGAGGCGTCTGTAAACTCCAGAGCCAAAGGAATGAGACCGTTTGGAGATGCTGGGCTTTGATCTCATCTCTGGTAAAGTCTCCTCGTGCATTAGGCTAAAGAAACGTGAATTCAATAAAGAAGGGAAAAGCTGCTCCATGGTGCCAACCCAAACCACACGGAATCTCCACCGGCGGCTGTGCCAGGAGCGGATAAACACCGGAGCAGCAGGTGAGGAGCAGGAGCTGGGGTATTTTGGGGTTAAATGCGGGGGGCTGGAAGCTGGGAAAAGCAGGGGTTCCTTACCTTGGCAGTCCTCAGGACATGTGGCACCGGGAGCCTCCTCCTGCCGCTGTGGCCGGAGCTGCCGAGCATCGGCAGCGAGGGCAGTGTGGGGCTGACCTACATAGAGCACCGGAGTTTCTTTTCCAGTCTGAGTCAGCCCGTGGGGAAACCCGGCATCCCTTAGAGGAGCAGCCTCGGGGGAAGGGGCGTCTTAAAGTTCTGGCAGGATTTGGAACCCATCCCGAACGGATCGTTACGGTCTCGCCGCTGGGTGTGAGGCGGGAGCGCTGGCGGAGAGTCCCGGCTGCTGTCGCGGAAAGAACATTTTCCTGCCGATCCCAGAGGCATGGAATGGAAAGTCCTTAAGGAGCGGGGTTGTTCTCACCAGCACTGAGTGTCACCCCCTGTGCTTGTGCTGGTCCCCAGCTCCTCCCAGGATGTTACAGGCAGGGCTGGGAGGTCCAAGGCTCCAGGGATGCTCCGGCGCTCTCCATCCCGCCGGCTCCCTCTGCTGCTCCCAAACTCCGGCTCTGCAGAGCCCGGGGCTTCCTTTTTCGTGTCGGTTGAGGAGTTAAACCTCAAAAACAGTGTTAACCTCATTAGACAGTGCAACCACAGGAAACCCCGCACTGCTCCTGCCTCTGCCTCGCAGGAGGAAATGTTGGGGAGCAGAATTCACCCCCCCGGGGCAAGGCAGAGCCTCCCTCTGCCAGCAAGCCCTGACTGCTCCGGGTTTTGGCTGATCCACGGGGACTTTTGTGAAAGTGAGAGCAAGAGGCTGCCGGCGCCACGGGGTGAAACCTCGCTGGGTGGTGTGGTTATGTAACGTATATGATGTATGGAACCTGTGTGGTTATAGGAACGGGTCGGTTTGTGCAGTTACACACACCCTGAGCAGGACTGCGAGGGTTTCAGTGGGAATTTTAGTTTGGGGATGTCCTGGGAGCGTTTAATGCGCGGGGCCAGGGCTGCACAGCTGGCGCTGGGGCAGCATGGCGAGCGTGCACATCTGCAGCCAGCTCATCCCGTCTGGCCAAGGGCAAGCACATCTGGGCCCGGGTGGCACATCTGGAGCCAGGGCAGCACATCTGGAGCCAGGGCAGCACATCTGGAGCTGGCACAGTGCGGTGGGATGTGGAGCTGCCCCAGGACAGGTGCCAGAGCCCCTCGGAGCTGCTGGCCCCTGCATTTCCCAGGCCCCGGCTGCCGTTTGGCTGAGATGTCCTTACCTCTTCCTGAGCACTGCGAGCTGCAGCTCAGAGCCCCGCGGGCAGCAGGGGAGCAGAGCCAGGGCTCACACCGGGCTCTTTCCTGCAGATTTCTCTTTCCCGTGCTCAGGAATCTCAGCTGCTGTCGCCTTCCTCTGGGGCAGCTACACTGCCCCGGCCTTCCAACCCCCATCGTGTTTGGGGTTCTCTGAGGTTTGTTCAGAAATTCCTCAGAGCCTGATGGAAACTGAGGACAGGGATAGACGGGTTCAGGGAGAAATTCCTCCCTGGGAGGGTGGGGAGGCCCTGGCGCAGGGTGCCGGAGAAGCTGTGGCTGCCCCTGGATCGCTGGAAGTGTCGAAGGCCAGGCTGGACGGGGCTTGGAGCAGCCTGGGATAGCACAAGGTGGAACAAGATGAGGTTTCTGCTCCCCGCCGACCCGAACGATTCCAGGATTCCGTGATCCTGTCTCCAGAGGTGGAAACGCCTCTCCAGCATTTGGGTGCCCTGCAGAGAGTCCCTCCCGAGGCCGCCACAGCCCAGCAGGTTCCCCCAGCACAGCCTTGGGATCCAGTGCTCCCCAGCCTGGCCCAGGGGTGGGGTCAGCTCCCTTCCCCCCCAGCAGCACCCAGGTTTGGGGGCACCGTGAGCCCTCCCCGGGCTGTGCCGTGCTTTCCCCGCCGCCCCCGCGCAGCCGATAGGATCTCCCGGGCACTTCCTCGCCGTGCCGGCGCTGCCCCCGCGCCAGCTCCCCACTGCCACCGCCACTGTCACTGTCACTGCCACCACCCCTGTGCCCCGTCCTGGTGCCGGGCTCCGGAGCCCCTTTCCCCTCCCTGGGACGTGCCCGCAGCGCCGGAGCCCTCAGCAGTTTGGCACGGAGCTGGCTGTCAGATGAGATGAGGATTAAAGCGGATTGATTGAACACTTGTTATCTTTGGTGGGCACGCTGGGATCCCTGCCCTGCCTCGGAGGCTGAGGGCAGCAGGAAGGAAAGGTCGGGACAGACCCGGCCCTGCTGTCAAGAGCGGGGCTCTTGTGTCACCCCCGGAGCTGTGCCCGGCGCGGGGGCCACGGGGGCCACAGACACGGCACAGGCGCAGCTCGCCCCCTGCTCGCCCTGCTGGCAGCGCTGCGAGGCGACACCCAGATATTTGACCTTAAAATCGCCGCGGTGGCTCCGGGGCCGGGGACGCTGCCCCACGGGGGCTTCCCTGTCCCCCCCCAGTGAGGGTCCCGGGGGACAGGGACATTCCAGAGGGAGGGCAGGGCTGGGAATCAGCGCCGCTTGCGTCAGGGCCGCTGGCACCGCGGCCCAGGCAGGATTAGGTTCCTTTGTAGTGCTGGAGCAGTAAATATTCCCAAGTCCAAGCTCCGCTGAGGGTTCAGGACAGCCAGGGCTCGGTGCAGGAACAAGGAAGGTGATGCCAATGTCAAAGGGGGTTCGACTGTGATTTTTGGCCGGGGTAAAAGGACACCCGAGATATGGGAAAGTTGCTCCCGGCCTTTAAAGTCAGTTTGTCCTTCCTGTGAGCCGTGCCAGGGAACAGCCCCAGCTCCTGCCCTTCGAGTGGGGCAGCAGCAGGGACACGAATAGGCCGCGAGAAGGAAAGTTTGGGCAGAGTTTGCTTTTCTCTGCGAGGGGAAGGTGCTGCGGTGAGCCGAGCGTGCCGGGACGAGCAGCAGCTCCTGCCCACGGGGCCACGATGCCCCATTTCCCTCTGCAGGCCCTGGCTGTGCCCAGGCAGGTCACGGCAGAGAGATAATCGGGAATGACGCTCTCCAAAAGGGGCTGTTTCCTCTGTGAGCACCACCACGGCCACGGGCAAGGAATGTCCCGCTGCTGCCTTCCCTCCTCACGCTGGGAGCGATCCCCGAAACAATCCCTGGAGGGGTTTAAAAGCCGTGTGGATGGACATGGGATAGGGGTGGCCTTGGCAGTGCTGGAATGGTTGGACTCCGTGTTCTTTGAGGGCTTTTCCAACTTAAATGATCCAAGGTTCTATGGAATTGCTGCTATTTCCGAGCTGAGGCTCATCCCACATCCCCTGCATCGCCCCCCAGGCCCACCCTCCATCCCCCACACCAGCCGGTGCGGCTTTCCTGTGGCTGCAGCTTTGTCCCTCCATCCGTGTCCCGTCCCTTGGGGGGCTCCAGGACACTTTGCCCCGTGGGCTCTGAGAGCTGTGACCAGCTGGGCTCTGCTCCCCGGCCGGGATCAGGGTGATGGGAAGCAGATTCCGCAGCAGCGACGGACTGAGCTGTGCGTGTCACTCCTTGTCCCCCAGCTAAATCTGTTCTCTCCACTGCGTCCCGTAGGGCGGAGGTGTTTTTGTGCTCCAAGCTGCCTTGTTTTGGGATTTTTCCACTTGGCAGAGCATAGCCCGGAGGGGAAGATTTAATCTCTGAAAGAGAAGGGCTGGTGCCAAAATCCTGCGTGCGGGGTCACCCGAGGGCAACAGCCGGCAGGGTGCCGGGGCCCCCGGGGCCGCCGTGCCAGCGACAGCGGTGCCAGCACGGGTCTGACCCCCCAGTCCTGCTGTGGGGACGGGTGGAAGGACCCCTGTCCCGCTGCCCAGAGAGGGGACACGTGTCTGGTGCGCCCTGGTCCCTGCAGTGCCCCCCATGCAGTGCCCGGTGCCCCCCACCTCAGGCCCCGTGGGACCTCACCTACGCGCCCCTTCCTCTCTTCATGCCCCCCGCCAGACCCCGGGGCGTTCCCCTCATCAGTGCCCCCCATGCCAACCTCCCGTGAGCTGCCCCCCTTGCTGTGTCCCCTATCCCAGACCCTCGGCTGCTCACCCGCATCAGTGCCCCCGCATCCCAGCCCTCCCCGTCAATGCCCCCCATCCCAGCCGCTGCTCGGTGCCCCTCCATCAATGCCCCACCCCAGATCTCTGTTCTATGCACCCGGTCCGAGCCCCCCATCCCAGCCCCCATTCAGTCTCCCCCTCCCCGGTCTGAGCCCCCTCATCCCAGCCCCCTGTGCGATGTCCCCCTATCAATGCCCCCATACCAGCTCTCGTGCCACCACCCCATCACTGCCCCCCGTGCCATGTCCCTCCATCCCAGCCCCCACTCCATCACTGCCCCCTGTGCAATGTCCCTCCATCCCAGGACCCATCCCAGCCCCCTGTGCCATGTCCCCTGTGCCATGTCCCTCCATCCCAGCCCCCACCCCGGCCCCCTGCGATGTCCCCCCCATCCCAGCACCCGCAGGTCTCCCCATCACTACCCCTGCTGCCCCCCCACCCCAGCCCCCTGTGCCATGTCTCCTGTGCCATGTCCCCTGTACCATGTCCCCACCCCAGCCCCCTGTCCTGTGCCCCCACCCCAGCCCCCTGTGCCATGTCTCCTGTGCCGTACCCCCACCCCAGCCTCCACCCCAGCTCCCTGTACCATGCCCCCATCCCCAGCCCCCCTCCCCATCCCCGGCGCCGTGCCCCCACCCCAGTCCCCTCCCCATTCCTGGTGCCGTGCCCCCACCCCAGTCCCCTCCCCATCCCTGGTGCCGTGCCCCCTCCCCAGTCCCCTCCCCATCCCTGGTGCCGTGCCCCATCCCCAGTCCCCCTCCCCATCCCCAGTCCCGTGCCCCCTCCCCAGTCCCCTCCCCATCCCTGGTGCCGTGCCCCATCCCCAGCCCCCCTCCCCATCCCCAGTCCCGTGCCCCATCCCCAGCCCCCCTCCCCATCCCTGGTGCCGTGCCCCATCCCCAGCCCCCCTCCCCATCCCCAGTCCCGTGCCCCCTCCCCAGTCCCCTCCCCATCCCTGGTGCCGTGCCCCATCCCCAGTCCCCTCCCCATCCCTGGTGCCGTGCCCCATCCCCAGTCCCCTCCCCATCCCTGGTGCCGTGCCCCATCCCCAGTCCCCTCCCCATCCCTGGTGCCGTGCCCCATCCCCAGTCCCCTCCCCATTCCTGGTGCCGTGCCCCCTCCCCAGTCCCCTCCCCATCCCTGGTGCCGTGCCCCCTCCCCAGTCCCCTCCCCATCCCTGGTGCCGTGCCCCATCCCCAGCCCCCCTCCCCACCCCCAGTCCCGTGCCCCCTCCCCAGCCCCCCTCCCCATCCCTGGTGCCGTGCCCCATCCCCAGCCCCCCTCCCCATCCCCCGTCCCGTGCCCCATCCCCAGCCCCCCTCCCCACCCCCAGTCCCGTGCCCCCTCCCCAGTCCCCGCCCCGGCCCCGGGGCCGCTCCCCCGGCCCGTCCGGGCCCGCCCCGCGCTGTCCCCGCGGCTGCGCGGCACCGCCCCCGCCGCAGCCCCGCCCCAGCCATGTCGGCCCCGCGCAGACGCCCCGCGGCCGCTGCCGGGGGGGGGCCCGAGGGGGCGGCCGAGGGGGGAGCCCCCGCCGGAGCCCCCGCGCCCGGCGATGCGGAGCGGGGCATGGCGGCCCCGCCGCTCTGCCTGCGCTTGCTGGCCGCCGCCTTCTACGGCCTCAGCTCCTTCCTCATCGTCGTCGTCAACAAGAGCGTCCTCACCACCTACGGGTACGGCCGCGCCGGCGGGACCCCCCCCCCCGGGATCGGGATAGCCCCTCTGGGATCGGGGTACCCGCCCGGGATCGGCGTGCGGAGCCCCCCGTGGGATGGGTATCGGGACCTCCCCCCCGTGCGGGACCCCGCCGCTCACCCCCTGTGTGACCCCCCCTGCCCCGGGGTCCTTCTCAGCCCTTGGCACCCCCCCCTGCACCCCCTGCTTTGGGGCTGCCCCCCTCCACCCACCGCACCCTTTCCGCTCCCTGGGTGTCCCCCTGTCCCCCTGCCCGGCCCCCCCGGCTGTGGGTTCGTGGCCTCCGGGACCCCCCCGGTGCGGGTGCCCCCCCTGATTTGTGCTTTCCTACCGCAGGTTCCCGTCCTCGCTGTGCGTGGGGCTGGGCCAGGTGAGTGGGACCCCCCCGTGTCCCCGCGCCCCGTGTTTTGGGGGCCCGTGGGGTGACCCCCTGCTCTCTTGCAGATGCTGGCGACGGTGGCCGTGCTCTGGGCGGGGAAGGCGCTGCGGGTGGTCAAGTTCCCTGACCTGGACAGACACGTCCCCCGGCGGGTGAGACCCCTCCCCAGCGCCCAGCTCCCTTTTCCAGACACCCAGTTCCCCTCCTCGAGCACCCAAATCCCCTCCCCAGCACCCAGCTCCCCTCCCCAGCATCCAGCTCCCTTTTCCAGACACCCAGCTCCCCTCCCTGGGCCCCTGTCCCCAGCTCCGGGGCTCCGTGCCCACCACGGGCTCTTTGGCAGCGGGATGCCCGTGCCCGTTCCCAGGATCCTGCGGCCACGGAGCAGCTCCGGGACACGTGTGTGCATGTGGAGGCTTCCACGGCGGGGTGGGAATAATTCCGTGTCTATATTTATCCGCGGAGGGTGCTCTGGGGAGCTCCCTGGGCGCCTCGGGTCGCTCACGGAGCCTTATCCCGCTTCTTTCCAGACATTTCCTCTACCTCTTCTGTACTTCGGGAACCAGATCACAGGACTGTTCAGCACAAAGAAACTGAAGTACGGATGGGTTTCCGGCACAGGGGGGGTTTAACAGGGCCTTGGGGGTTTCCAGGATTGCCGCAGGGTTTTCCAGGGAGCCGCTGCCGGGCCCCGGGGCTGTGCGGGCTCTGGGTGATCCAGGCAGGAGCCGCTCGGGGCCACGCACTTCCTTCCCTGCCCACGAGGGAATGTGCCACGTGCGAGTTCCCAAATGCTTCCCTCGGGCAGGGAGGGACACGGGGCTGGCCCTCATCCGTGGGGTGAGGGTCTGGGGGCGTCCTTGGGGTCCCCCACCCTGGCAGGGTCAGATCAAAGTGGGTGTGGGAGCAATGCCATTCCCATAAGGAGCAATGCCATTCCCGTAAGGGAACGGGCAGGCCAATCCGTGCTGTTTCCCAGAACCTGTATCCCTGCTCCATTTGGGATATGGGGAGGGGGGAACACCCTTTCACTGCGCTGCTCCTTCTTCCTGCAGCCTGCCCATGTTCACCGTCCTGCGGAGGTTTTCCATCCTGTTTACGATGTTTGCCGAAGGATTCTTGCTCAAGTGAGTGTCCCCAGCCCGTGTGACAGCTCCGGGCTCGGGTTCCGGGGCTGCCTGGCCGGGGTTTGGCTCCGGGCTGGGCTGGGAGGAGGTGGGTGCAGGAGCAGCTTGTCTCGATCCCTTTCCCAAGTGTCCAAAGGGAGCTGGGAGAGAGGGATGTGCTCTGTGTGCGTGTCCAGCAGCCTGGCTGTGCCAGCCCTGGTTCCTGCAGGGACCCCAAACCACTCCCAGAGTGCCCACAGCCCCTTCCCAGGGCTGGGAGCTGCTCCGTGCCTGGCTGAGCCCTTCCCTGCCCCAGGCAGAGCTGCAGCTCTCCCTCCATAAACTCCCAACTCCTCGAGGCTGAGTTCTTTATCTTCCAAAAAATCGCAGAGATAATTGGCTAAAAATGTCTTTACTCGCAGCTCCTGCACAGCTTGGTTTGTTTGGGGTTGGTTTGGGGTTTTTTCCCCCTTTCCAGAGGAGGAAAAGCTTCTCCCTGCTCTGCTCCAAAGCCCTCAGAGTATTCCCAAGGACTGAACTGTGGCTGATGCCGTGTCCTCCTGCCTCTCTTTTCCAGGAAGAAGTTTTCCTGGAGCATTCAGATGACAGTATTTGCTATGATCTTTGGTGCATTTGTAGCTGCCAGGTGAGCTGTCCCCATTCCCACATCTCCAGAGGCTCCGTGCTAACGGGAATCGAGTTCCACGGTGTGTCCCAAGCAGAGAGGGATTAAACACCGACTTTCCCCTCTCCAGATGTGCTCTCCAGTAGGAAAGAATGTTTTCCTGACCCAAATCCCAACCCCTCCTCCCATGATTAACTTTTCCTGACAACTTGCTGGCTCCACAGAAGGTGGAAGGACTCTTCCAAGCGTTGTCCCTGTGCAGCCCAGAGCTTTAACTCCTGCTTTTTCCCTTTCCCAGTGCTGACTTGGCATTCGATCTGGAAGGATACATTTTTATCCTCATTAACGATGCCTTAACGGCTGCAAACGGTGCCTACGTGAAACAGAAGCTGGATTCAAAGGTGGGGTGACCTTCAGCTTTGGGATGTTGGGATGTTGGGCTGGGCTTGTCAGCAGCTTATTCTGGGAGGGCAAAGCGGGGAGGCTCAGCCATCCCTCTCCCAAAATCTCCTGTCCAGAGCTGGAGAGGGACTTGGGGCAGGGGTGGAGGGACAGGACACAGGGAATGGCTGCCCACTGCCAGAGGGCAGGGATGGACGGGATATGGGGAATTGGGAATTCCTGGCTGGGAGGGTGATGAGACCCTGGAATGGATTTCCCAGAGCAGCTGTGGCTGCCCCTGGATCCCTGGCAGTGTCCAAGGCCAGGCTGGAGCAGCCTGGCATAGCGGAAAGTGTCCCTGCCTGTGGGACTGGATGAGCTTTAAGGTCCCTCCCAACCCAGTCCAGTCTGGGATTCCAAGATACTTAAAAATTCCCACCCTCCAGCTCCTCTGTCTCAGAGAATCCCACATGGATTCAGCTCCAGGCCCAGTCCCAGCAGCAATATGAGAAAGATTTTCTGTTCCCACTCAAACCCATGGGTATTTCCCATCTCCAGGAGCTGGGGAAGTACGGTCTGCTCTACTACAATGCACTGTTCATGATCGTCCCCACCCTGGCCATTGCCTACATCACTGGAGATGCACAGAAGGTAGGATTCCCATCCCAAAATCCATGGTTTTAGCGGCACAACTGTATGGACAGCATGGGGGGGCAAGGGGTGGGGGGGGTCACTGCCCCAAAGCCACCTCAGCACAAAGGAACTGCGACTTTTACGTTGGACCCAAACCCCCGGAGTTGCTCCATTCAGGCATTTTTGTAATGCCTGAGGAATGGGGAAGTGGAGAGCGAGAAGAAAACCCAAATATTATTTAAAGAAGCTGAGCATTTTTAGAATCAATAAGGTTCTTCAAACTTTTTTCTGCCCTTCCCCTCTCGCTGGGGCAGTTTTGCTGAGTTGCTGTGTGGGTTCAGTTTGCTTGTGGTGCCCCATCAGGGCTGGGATCCTGAAGATGTGAAATTATTATTATTATTATTATTAATAATAATAATAATAATATTTTACTTCTGGTCCTGTATACATTAAATTCTTCTATTATTTTTTTTTAAATTTTTTTAGAATTTTATCTCTGGTCCTGTATGTGTTAAGTTCTTCTTTTTATTATTGTTGTTATTATTATTATGACTAATAATAATAATAATAATAATTTACCTCTGATGCTGTATACATGAAATTCTTCCATTATGATTATTATTATTATTATTATTCCTCTGGTCCTGTATACATGAAATTCTTCCACTATTATTATTATTATTATTATTATTATTATTATTCCTCTGGTCCTGTATACGTGAAATTCTTCTGTTATTATTATTATTATTATTATTATTATTATTATTAATTGTTGTTCCTGCTATTACTACCACTACTATTATTTTTTACATTTGATTGGTATTTTTATTGCACTCCCTGATGTGCAGCTGGCTCTCCTGAGCAAGAAATCCCTTTTTCCTGCCTGTTTTTTCGGCGTCCCCCTCTCCCTGTGCAGGGGATTCAGATAAATTCCCTCCTCCAAAGGCTGGAGGTGTTGCCCACCCTGTGGGTGACCCTGGGGGGCCCTGCCAGCCCCCTCTGTCCCAGCCTGGTGGCTTTGTCCCCATTAGGGGCTTGGAGCCCTGGATACGGAGCTGGGATTAGCAGCGGGTGAAGGTGGCTCAGCCCCACCCTCCAGAGCGGCTCCGAGGGCTGGATTTGGGATAAAGTGCTCATTTAGGAGCGGGAGCTGAGCCTGGGCAGGGAAACGCTGCTGTGAGCAGCCTCTGTTCAGCCTGGAGAGAGAAATGGCCTTTTTTTATTTGCTTTTCCCCTGAATAAACTCCTTTCTGCCAGGCCCGGCGCTGCTGGACAAAGATGCGCTGTGTGCCGGGGCTGCTGCCAGGAAACTCCGCCTTGGCAGCTCCAGGAAAACCCCCTTGGGAAGGGCCTGTGCCTGGGGGGGGCTGGGAGCCTTTCCTGTGCCTGTGGATCTGGGAATTCTTGTGGTTCCTTAAGAGGCATCCCAGGGAACACATCCTGCTTTGTGAGCGGTGTGCTGGGGGTGCTGAGCAAAGCCCTGCGAGGAGTTCCTGGGGGAGAAGGGGGTGGATGATCCACAGGAAGGTCCCTCCAGGGCTGGAGGTCCGTGGCCCTGTGGGAAGTGCATTCCCAGCTGCCTGGCCGGGTTCTGGGTGCTTTGGCATTCCCTGGCTGGCTGGGAAGGGAGTGAGGGAAGCAGCTCTTGCCCTGCCCTGCTCGTGGCTGAGGCTGGCAGGGTCCTCTGGGGCGCCTCTGGTCCCTCTGGAGCAGATGAGGATTCCACTCGGATTCTGGCTGTCTCCAAGGGTGGAGACTCCACCACTTCCCTGGGCAACCTGTGCACCCTCTCCAAGTGCCTGCAGACATCCAGAGGGATCCTCCTGTGTGTCCGTGTGTGCCCCTGGCTCCGTGGTCCTGTCCCTGGGCACCTCTGGAAGAGCCTGGCTCCTTCTCCTCGGCTCCCTGGGTGAGATCCTGGAGCCTGCTCCGAGCTCTCCTCAGGGAGATGCTCCAGTCTCTGCAGGATCTTGGTGACCCCTCTGGACTCTCCCTGTCTGTGGCACTGCCCAGCACTGGACCCAGCACTCCAGATGCTCCAAAATCCCAGGAAAAAAGCGCTTCCCTGAAATCCAGGCTGCCTTGAGCCACTCTGTCAGCAGCGTCTCCGGAGGTTACACCTCCCTTGGGATGTGCTGTCTGAGTGTTTGCAGTGAAGGAATTCCAGAGTGATCCAATTCTGGATAACAGCCAGCTGGGAGATGCCTCTCCTGATTCCTCTGGTGTGTGAACTCGTTCCCTGCTTTTTCCAGCAGGGATGAGCTGAGTGCTGAGGCTGGAGGTGATGCCAGTGGGGACCCCCGGCCTTCCCACAGCCCCGGGATGTCACTCCAGGCTGGGAATTGGGTTGGTTTTTCCTGCTGTGAGGTGAAAGCCGATGCTGGGGGGTTGTTCCTTGTCTTGCTGGGAATTCTGTGCTTCCCGAGGGTCTGAAGCTGGTGTTTCCTGCAGGCAATGGAATACCAGGGCTGGGCAGACACGTTCTTCGTCGTGCAGTTCACGCTGTCGTGTGTGATGGGGTAAGGACTGGGATGCTGGCCTGGGAGCAGGGAAGGAGTTTCCATTCCGGAAGTTGGGAATTTTGGTGCCCTTATATTATGAAAAATTCCTAATAAATCCTCAGTCCTTACAGGGACACCATTGCTGAGAGTTGGGGGGGGGGGGGTGTGGGAATTATCTCCCACCTTCCTCCAAGTGGTAAAAAAGTGGTGGGATAAATACTGCTGGAGAAAGGATGGGAATGGATCATGGAATGCTGAAATGTTTTGGCTTGGGAGGGACCTTAAGCTCACCTCATTCCCTGAAGGGCAGGGACCCCTTCCATGGCCAGGGTGATGGGATGAGTGGATTCCCAAGGCGTGTCCCTGATGGTGGCTCTTTTCTGTAGGTTTATTTTGATGTACTCCACGGTTCTGTGCACTCAGTACAACTCTGCTCTTACAACTACAATAGTTGGCTGCATTAAGGTGAGTGGCATTCCCAGGAAAGCACCTCGTTATCCCTTGGGAATTGCATTAACCCCTCATGACAGCCCCCGTGTCCTCCCCGTTCCCCACCCTGCATTCCCTTTTCCGTACATTCCCATGTCTCAGGCTGTTTGTTCCTCCCATCTTGTTCCTTTGCAGAATATTTTAATAACCTATATTGGGATGTTTTTTGGAGGAGATTATATTTTTACATGGATGAACTTCATTGGTCTGAATATCAGGTAAGATTATTTATGATTTGTAAGTGAAAATTGGGGTGAAACGGAAATGATTTGACTGATTTAATGGATTTTTTTCCCCGAAAAACCCCCATGGAATTGGGTTCTTGTGCTTGGTCCCTGCTCAGGCTGTGGGATGCTCCCAGACTTGGCTTGTTTCAAAGCCAGGAGAATCCACAGGAGTATTTTAGCAGGAAAATTTGAGTTTTCCCAGAGTTGCCAATGGAATGAAGGCAGCAAAAGAAGAATTTTTGGGGTTCTTTCACCTGGTATTATTATTCACCTTTTGGAAAAGTCTCCCTTCTGGGCTGGTGTTGGGGGAGTCTTCCTGTTCCTTCCCTGTCCTTCAGCAGGATCCCTTTGGGGGTGGGATGGATCCAGCCCTAGGCTGGGAAGCGTTTGGGCAGGAATGAAACAAGATACCTGGGTTTAGGAGGAAAACTGGCAGTTTCCATGGAAATTCCAGCAGATCCTTGTCCCGTGGCCCTGGCTTTTCCTGGGGCGGGGCTGTGTGGCTGCTGCAGGAGCCGAGCTCATTCCCAACGTGTTGCCTGAATCTCTTGCAGTATTGCTGGAAGCCTGGTGTATTCCTACATCACTTTCACCGAGGAGCAAATGAACAAGGAGTCGGATGCTGGCAGCAAGATGGATATTAAAGGGAAAAGCTCCGTGTGAGCAGGGAGAGGCTTTTTTTGGGAACCAACCTCTTCCTGTTCGCTTGATCGCGGGCAGGACGTGGGAAGGGATCCGGGGCGCCTGCCAGGAGCCACGGGGATGCTCTTAATTTGCACAGCCGAGATTGCTGCCTTCACAAATCCTTGGGAAGAGAGCGGCCTGCAAGGGGAAGGATGAGCCTAATTAAGTGTGATTGGGAGGAATTAATGGGTTTCTAATCAAGCTGGGAGTCGGCAGCGGAGATGGGCACGAGCAGCGGGCAGGGCGAGGGCTGGAAGACGTTCTGCTCTGAGGGATGTGCCAGGGGTATCCCTGGCTGGATCTGCTCCGTGGGATCCGAGGATCTGCTCCTCAGTGGAGGGATGCTGGGGCTGGCTCCGTGCCCAGCCCGCTCCCTCTGGAAGGGAGGGAATGCCGTGGCACCCGGCTCCGAGGATGCCAGCGCTGGCATTCCCTGGAAGATGCAGGATGCTCCTGGGCTGGGCCAAAACCTCTTGGATGAATGTTCAGTGCTCTCTGGACTTCAGTTTGAGCTGTTTTCTGGTTATTTTCTGGTTTTTTGTTCCATTAACCCGCTTTTCAAGCTGGGTTTGCCCTCCTGGGCTTAGCAGAGCCTTGCATTCTCCTCTGTCTTTGTGAGGCTCGGGGACATTCCCAGCAGGAAGGTTTTCCCTGCCACTGCTGAGCTCTGCAGCCTCCCTCACCTGGGGTCAGAAAGCCTTGGATTTGGGAAAGCTGCTGGCCTTACTGGGAAGATCTACCAGGGAGAAGCTGCTGGGATCACAGGAGAGCTGAGGTTGTCCCACCTGGCACAGCACATCCAGGGAATCTGCAAAGGCTGCAGCTCCCACCCCTGGAAGAGGCACAAGGACTTAAATCTTCTTTTTTGGCAAGTACAGGGGGCCCCACAATTCTTGTGTTCCATGGAATGAGTCACCCTGGGTTTGTGACCCACCAAAAGAATGGGAATTTTCATGCATTGGGTGGTGGTCACTGACTTTTAAAGGTTGTTTTACCCAGCACTTCTTTCCAGGTCCCTTTGGGTTGTCTTTTGGGTTAAAAAGAATTGTTTTTAAGTTCGGTTAAAAAACTTTTGGTAAAATAATGTTTTTAGAGATTTTTGTACCCAAACTGCTTCTCCAGACACTGACATTGGGGTTTTTTGGGAGATACTTGCTCCAGCTGGAACTGCTCTCGGGCAAAGCTGCATTTGTTGGAGTTTTTGGGAAGTTTTTGGATGGGAAAGAGATTTTGTGTGAGGGTGCTGCTCCAGCCTGGTGTGCAGTGAGTGAGCTGCTGCCTGCTCCAACAATTCCAGAGCCACAACTTCCCCCTTTTTTTGTGAGATTGTGTGGTCACTGTAGGGAGTTGGGGTGTTCTGGAGCAGCCCCTCAGCGGGTTCCCCCTCAGAGCACAGTAAAAAAGCGATCCCTGATTGTCTCCCAAAATTCCAGTAAAACCTCAGCTTTATCCCAGGGGAGGGAGGCTGGCAAGCCCTTCCTGCTGTGCAGAAGCCCCCCAGTCCCAGCCCAGCTGGGGTTGCTGGTCCCCGTGCTGGTTCCCAGTATCCAGGTGGGGCTGGGGCCCCTCCCACCTCCTCCTTCCTCTCCTGCAGCATTCCCAAATCCCTTTCTCCCACGTGTGCTCCGACTCCGCCGTGCTGAGTTCACAGCCAGGAGGTTGATTCTGTCAGAGGGGTTTTTTTATGATTTTATGTTTGTTTTTGAATCTACTGGTTAGATTTGGAGTCCTAACAGGGAAGTATTTTTAAAGCTTATTTTGTCCATGCCAGGATCCTGCTGGATCCTAAACACTGGGAAAGTCAAGAGTTCCTCTAACAGTATTTTCTATGCTCTTAATTGACTAAAAAAATGTTTTCTATAGAGAATCTATTTACAGAATGAGCATTTTAGTGCTGAAAATCTGAATGTATGGCAGGCTGTGGATGTGAGCAATGAGAGCAGACAGGATTTATGTGCCTCTGTATTTTTGTATTTGCTTCCAATAAACCAATGAACCAAAGCTGCTCCTGCCTCACCCCTCCCTTCCCTGAGCAGCAGGAAAAGGCTGGAGAGGATGGGTGGATAAATCAGGGATTTACGGGGCTCTGACAACCCCCCGGTTCCAGCAGGGTGAGGAGAGGTCTCCTGGGTTTCCAGCTTTGAATATTCCTTGAGAGGGGATGTGGAGGACAACCCTGTTTCTGGGGAATGAAGGAAACAGCTGGAAGTTCATCCAGAAAAGGGGGGTTTGTTCCCATGGGTTTCACTGCAGAGTAACAGAGTCACTGCTGCTGCAGCAGCCTGGGGCTTCCCATCCTCTGAGCAGAAATATTCCACCCTCTGGAGCAGAAAGAGTCAGGAATTTTGGATGCAGACAGTAAGTTTAAAAATATTTTAATAAGCTTTTCCAGAATTGCAGACAGGGAAGGGGAATAAGAGGAGGGAATTACTAACAGTGCAAAATACTGTGTGGGAAAAATGTATCAAACTGATCTGTAGGGTTTGTGTGTGTGTGGACATCCTATAGCACATTGAACCCTTTGGGAAGCCCAAGGATTTCCTGTTGGATTGCATTCCCAACTGTACTGAAGGCTTGGAAAATGAAGGCAAAGTTAGCAGATTTCCAGGGTTTGAAGTAGCTTTAGTAGTGCAATGACTTTTATCGAGTTCTAGTGGCTGCAGTTTGAAACATGAACAAAGTATTGTATAAAACACCAGCATAAACAAAAGGTAAATTAGAATTAAATATTCTCCAAGTCTAGCTGAGCATTACATAGTGGATTATGGAATGTCAGGTCTCTTCTACATATCACCAAAAGAAAAAAAAAATAAAGGAAAGATAAAAAACAAAGCAACATTCCTGAAAATACACACAGTGCTGGATTTCACACACGAGCCTGAGACAATTCACTGGGAAACTTTCCTATGGATTTTTGGGAAGTATTTCCAAGTTGCAACCAAAAACAAAGAGCATCAAAATAAAACTGAAAATAGGATTGTGCTTGTGTGGAACCGTCTTTGAGCCAAGGGGAAACTTTGGGGTTCTGCTCATAACCAGAGGGGAGAGTTAACAGCAACCTTTGCCTCAGGCATTAATCACTGCATTCCTTAATTAACACAGGCCTTAATTAATGAACCTCACCCAGAGCCTCTCCAGGAACAGGGCTGGCAGGAAGAGCTGGGAACAGCAGGTTCCTCCATCCATAACCCATCCACACCTCGAGGATTTGGCTCACTCCTCATCACAAAGTCCAAGGGAAGTTCAGTGGAGAACAAACCCAATCAGCCCAATCCCTCAGCAGTGGGGTTTGGGCTGAAACATGCACTTCAAACCATTCATTTCAACTGGAACCATAAACTTGAAGAGAAAAGAACCAGTTAAGGATAAACAGCACAGCTGTGAGGAGGAGGACACAGGGTTATCCATGACACAAAGGAACAATTTTCCCGGATTTTGGCAGAGTAGAACTGGAGCTGGGCTGAAAGAAACCAAACAAAACCAAAATGAATTTGGATTTAAAATGTTCCTGGCTGATGGATGTAAATCCTACATCCACAGCTTTTCAGTGGTGCTGCTGGCACGGTGAGCATCACCCCCTCCACATTTATTTATAAGCCATTTTTGGTTTTCACACTGAAATTAGTTCTCCATAGCTCAATCTTAAATTCCTCCTCTCCCTTCTCCAGGTGAGTGCATCCCTGTGCACCAATACATAATCCCAGGATTTACTAGGTTGGGAAAGACCTTTGAGATCATCAAGTCCAACCTCTGACCTGTGTGTGCTGCTCCCACTGAAGCCATCCCTGTGGTCCACAGGAATTCCAGTCCAGCACCAGTTTCCAGCTGCATTTCCAACCAGTCCAGCCACACTCCAGCCCTTGCTGTGCTCCCTGAAACGTGGCAGGTGACAGACTGGAAATAAACCAGTGGATAATGGACGGCTGAACTTGAAGAAGGTTCAGTAAACTCCAGAATTTGGCTGCTGTGAAATTTCTCCAAGTTCCAAATAAAGTGAGGAAAGGGAGAAAGAAAGCAAGGAAATGTGTGCAATGCAAGCAGCATGCTTAACAAAAATTTAAACATCATTATTTGCCATAAAACAAGGAAAAAAAAAAAAAACACGTTTCCAAAATCATCAAATGCCTTCTAACCATTCTTATGTTAATTATTTACCAGTTTCTGGGAAGAAAATTAACACGTTGGTGATTAATTTTTAACTCCATTGGTTTGGTTTGGGTTTTTTTTTTGTTTGTTTTTTGTTTTGTTTTTGGTTGGGTATTTTTTTTTAGAAAAGACTTCAGCAAAATAAAAGGAAGCTGACATTAGACTCAGGGTATCAACTCTCTCATAAAAGTTTACCAACTGTACAAGGTAAGAAAATTATACAAGCTTTTGTTTTAAGAAAGGACAGTTCAATCAAGACATAAGTACTGTAAAAATCTTTCAAAGGCTACAGAGAAATCTGGAAAAATACAGAATGTATTTCTTTAGCCCAGATAAAGAATATGGAAAGACATCATTGATGTCAACAATTTTACATAGACAAACCTGACCTGGTTTATTTATTTACCTTTTAAAACTTCTATATATAAAAATAGTTGTGCTCATAACTTTCAGGATTCATGAGGGTTCCTTAATGATGGGATGACATTTTCCTCTCTCCAGCAGGAGTGGAAGTCTCTGTGCCTGCTCTGTCTTGGCTTTTCCTGTTTTATTTTCACTTCCTGCAAAGCCCCAAATGCTTTGTTCACTTGTACACTTATTAAATGCTGTATTATACATTAAATGCTGTATTAACACATTCTTTAATGTATTAGGCTGGGAGTATTTTTGCAGCAACTCTCTGCTTTGTTCCTCAAATGTTTAAGGGCCTTTTATCCCAGAACTGCAGCTGCCAGCTCTGAGAAATTCAATATTCTCCTGCTGCTTTTCAGCACTAAAAAAACCACCAAATCATCAGATCTTTAGAGCCAACTAGAAGGTCTCAGGAAACAAAAAAAAAAATCTCAGATTGTTTATGGAACTGGATTTTGTAAGGTAACCCATCAACCCTGAAAATTTTAGACACCCAAAATTTACTCCAAGGAATAAAATCAGCTCCCAGCACTCAGTCATCCAAAGTTTCTAGCTCCTCCAGCTTCCCGTGGGAGTTGGCTTCCTGGAAGAACTCTGAAGCACCTGGACTCTCCTTCCCATTGCTGTTAATTCTCCTTCTTTTCAGAGGTCTTTCACTCTTTTCTTCCAGCTCAGGGTCATTCCTTGAAGCTGAATGAGCAAGTTTGGGGTCAATGGAGAGGTTTTCAGGTTCATACCCATTGGTATCCAGCTCCGTGTGAGGTGTTTTCTTCCCACTGGAAGGTCCATTCACGTGCAATCCCTCGAGCTTTGCCTCCTCTTTCCCTGGCACCTCCCCTGGGCCGTTGGCAGAGACACCTGGGTGGGAGAGAAACCCCATCAGCAAAGCACAGCAGCATCAGCAGCAACAGAACAGCCTGGGCTGGGTCAGGAAAGCAGAACCTGAACTCAAATGATTAAAAATTCACTGTTTTTCTCCTTATCCTCACTGTGGGAATGACGTGCATACAAATGACACAGGGAGTTTGTGGAAGTCCTATAGAGGAGCAGAGAATGTCCTGGAATCCCAGAACTCCAGGAGCTGCAGGTGGACTCTCCTCACCTGGGCATTTTGTGCAGTTTCCAGGTGATTTCCACACTCTGAGTGAGTCCCTGAGCTCCTCCCTCAGCTCGGCTCTCCTCGCTTTTCTTCCTGGCTGCTCTCCCATTCCCAACTCCCTTCCAAGGCCCAGGGCTGGGGGAAGAGCTCCTGAGGAGCCCCAGGGAGCTGCCCCCAGCCCAGCTCCCCCCTCAGGGGGGCTCAGTGTCCTGCTCAGGACCCCTCCCAGCATTGGCATTACACCTCTCCACTGGCACAGCGGGGACAGGAACTCACAAATAAGTTAACAGGAAATTCCAGGGGGGGATTTATCTTCAAGGCAAGGCCCCTGCCCTAAATGCAAACATGGAGGGGTTTTGAAAAAACCAGTTTTAAACTTAAAGCTGAGAAAATACTTAAACTACAACAGGCTGTTTGTGTCTGGGGGTGCTCACCTGGAGAAGGGAAGGTTTTGGGAGAGCTCAGAGCCCCTGGCAGGGCCTGAACGGGCTCCAGGAGAGCTGCAGAGGGACTGGGGACAAGGCATGGAGGGACAGGACACAGGGAATGGCTTCCCAGTGCCAGAGGGCAGGGCTGGATGGGAGATTGGGAAGGAATTGTTCCCTGGGAGGGTGGGCAGGCCCTGGCACAGGGTGCCCAGAGCAGCTGGGGCTGCCCCTGGATCCCTGGCAGTGCCCAAGGCCAGGCTGGACATTGGGGCTGGGAGCAGCCTGGGACAGTGGGAGGTGTCCCTGTCCATGAGATGGGGTAGCACTGGATGGGCTCTAAGGTCCCTCCTGACCCCGAGCAGGCTGGAGCTGTGTGACTGTGGCAGGACAGGGCCCCTCTCACCGTTCTGGTTGCTGCTGCTGGTGGTGCTGTCGTCCCTCTCGGACTGGCTGGTGCTGCTGTTGGAGGCGGTGGGCGGAGGGGACGGAGCTCTGCTGGAAGCAGCACTCTCACTCTCATCCAGGAGCCGATCCATGTAATCCCTGCACAACACACACACACACTCAGCCCTGGCTGGGAAAGCTTGGTGGTACTGGGGTGGAAATACCCCTGCACACACTGCAGGCATGGCCTATTCTGTGGGAAAGGCTTCCCAGTGCCAGAGGGCAGGGCTGGATGGGAGATTGGGCAGGAATTGTTCCCTGGGAGGGTGGGCAGGCCCTGGCACAGGGTGCCCAGAGCAGCTGGGGCTGCCCCTGGATCCCTGGCAGTGCCCAAGGCCAGGCTGGACATTGGGGCTGGGAGCAGCCTGGGACAGTGGGAGGTGTCCCTGCCATGGCAGGGGTGGGATGAGATGGGCTTTGAGGTCCCTCCCAACCCAAACCATTCCATGATTCCAAATGTTTTATGTTGTGGCTGTGCTTCCAAGGTGATCCCTTCAGGCACTAAACCCTCGCAATCTGCTGAGTCACCAAGAACAAACCATTCCAGTAAATATAAATCACATTTGTGCACAAGGACCCCAAAGGGGTAAAGTCAAAACCAAGTGAAAAACTCCAGAGTTAAAGACATTCCCATCTCTGCCACTTATTCCAGTGCTCCAGCTTAGGTCAGGAATGGAAGACTGAAACAAAGGGAGCTGGTGGGTAAAGCCCTTGGATGTGTGGTGGGAAGGCTGGATCAGCATCTCCTCACACGTCATCATGCTGGAATTGCACCCTGAATTCCCTAATTTATCTGCAAAATCATTCAAGAACAGACAAGTCTGATCCTTAATGACACTGCTGCTGCTGCCCCTGCACAGCCAACTGCAGGAAGAGAGGTTTGAGTGATTAACAACCAAAAATGCCTCATCTGGGGAAAAATGGAAAATAGGGGAAAAAAAAACCCAGCAAGAGATGGGAGGAGAGGAGGAGCCAGACAGTCCCTGCCAAGCAGTTAAGAAACTCTCTGTAACATCCACAAAGTCCCAGATGGCAACTCTGGGTGTCACACAGCCCTCAGATGTTTGGAGAAACAATAATATGCCAAGGAAGGATCAACAGAGGAGCCAGGAACAAATGAGGAATGAAAATAATAGTAAAAAAGCTTGGCAAGAGGCAGTGGAAAGAGTGGGACAGCCAGATCAGAGCTTTGGAATGAAGGGCAGGAGAACAAGCTGGATCTGAGCTGGGAATGCAGCTCTGCTCACACATTCCCTCTTTCCTCAGCAAGGACGGGAATGGGAAAAGGAGTTATGGATACCCCAAATGCCCTGGGACTTGGTGTTGTGCTGGCCAGAATGACTGACAAACAATGCACCACAAATTCCACCTGAAACTTGTGGTTACTGCTTTTGTACAAAACATATTTAATTAAAACAAGCATTGAAAAGAAAAACCTATTTACATTTAAAAAGAAAACCAATGGAATTCTAACAGAACTCAAATTACTGCTCAATGCAAAGTGTTTGCCTTAGTCCAAATAAATGTATTTTACAGATTATTTATACACACCAATGACATTTTTTACACTTTGGCTGTTTCCTGCTGCAAATTCGCCTCTGAACCCCTCAGTTTTCAGCTGAGAGCAGGATGAAATACAGATTTAACCCCAGCATGACAATGAAATGATGAAATCAGGCACATCTTACGTGACCCCAGGGTGCAGGTTGTATTTTTTCTTCCCAAAACGGGTCTGCTGAGCGAAGAAATCGTAACGCTCCGACTTCTTCCACATGTAATAGAAGGCCACACATTCCCCCACGGAGCGGGTCCGCACCTGGAACAGGGGCCAAGCAAGTCCTCGTGAATTTAAAGGTACTTCTGGGCCAAAAAGAGCCAGCATTTCCAGCAAAAAGTGTGAAATTCCAAGTCAAAGCTGCTTGGATTAGTGGACACTCTTGGCTCAGAATTTCAAAGGCCCAGAAATGGAAGTTAAGGGTGTTTCTAAAAATATTGGAGATGTCATGCAAGGAACAGCTCCAGGAGGAATATTCCAAGGGTGGCCAGAGTCTCTTCAGCCCAGATCCAGGCTCCAGGGAGGCAGCTCTTCCCACAGGAGTTTTGCAGGATTTCTGCACTTCCACAGTTACAAATTCTGGGCTTTGAGAACCAATTTGGCTGAAAATAGTGGGAAAAAATTCCTCCCTGGCACAGGGTGCCCAGAGAAGCTGTGGCTGCCCCTGGATCCATCCCTGGAAGTGTCCAAGGCCAGGCTGAAGCAAGCTGGGATAGTGGAAGTGTCCCTGCCCATGGCAGGGGGTGGAATGGGATCTCTAAGGTCCCTTTCAACCCAACCCATTTGGGGATGCTGGGATTCTACAGCTGAAAATAAAATGATTTTGTTCACTTCTTTATCAAGGAAATTTATTTATTTACAATTATATGGTTTTAAAATGTAAAAAGTGAGAATTGCACTTAGAGCTTACCTTGTTTGCCTGAATCACATGGAAATCCTTGCCATAGACTTTCAGCCCTTGTTCAAAATTCCTGCATTCCTCTTCCGTCCAAACAGATAATTCTTCTATAGGAAAATCAAAAATAAAAATGCAAGAAAGACAATATTTAATTTAAAAAGCCACTAAAAGCCAACTGAAGTGACAGAAAACATCTGGGATGAGCAGGGTCCTTTCTCCAGCTGCTGACTCCATAGGAACCACTTCCAGGAATTTCACCTTTTAGTATAATAATGGGAATTCTCCCTTCTAAGGACAAGATAGGGAAATGTGGCTGCTGGCAGGAGCTGGTTTGTAGGGACTGCTATAACCTGATTATGATCTGGCCTCATTGATTCTTCAGGTCACAAGTAAATAAGGTTTAAAACAGTGGGAGAACAAAGTAATCTCATTTCTTTGATCATTGCTGCCTCGTGCCGTGCCCAGGGAACTCGGGAGAGGTTGGGAAGCAGCACCAACAGATCAATGTGTGGGAAAACAGCTCCTGTCTTCTTCCCTCAGTTTGTTGTTCCTTAGTTTGCTGTTTGAATGCAGGGATCAATAACAGCACAGGAAATGCTCAAGGCTCCCACAGCACCTTTAAGATCAGGGTTTTCAATGCTGCACTTGGTAAAATAAAAGCTTTATTTGCTCCTTCCTTTAGAATGATTTCATTTTATGTCTCACATTTGCTGTGTTCACTTTGATGACTGAAAGCTCTAGAAGAGCACAATAAAAACACCTACAAAATGCACAGTTGAGTTGTTAAGAAGTCATTTTCAATTTTAAGTTGCTGCTGAAGCCACAGATATTTGTATCAAGCTCTATGGACAGGAAGTGAATTTACACATCTGCTGATTCCATTCTCCCAGAGAACAATGAGAGATTCACTGAGGCTGCATTTAAATGAAGCTTAAATCAACCTTCTCAGCCTGGTGACAGCAAAACCCCAAGCCTGGGTGAGAAATAAAATGAAAATTCAGGAATTTAAACAAAGTCCTTTTCAGTGCACGCTCACCTCTGGCTGCTTTGACATTAAATCTCAGCCTTCGTAATGATTCCTCAGTATCAAAATTGCACTTCACCAGTTCATACAATGCCTGGAGAGAGGAAAATCCACACATTTAACACTCCAGAGACCACCCAAATTATGCTGTGCCACAGCAGCACGCTCAGAAAATCACTGATACCTGTTTAGATTAAACTCTTGGAATGAATGCAGTGTAATTTAAGATGTATTTACTGTGTCTAAATTCCCAAATCTCTGTTTACATAACAAAAATATACCCAGGCAAAGCACTGCAACTTTTTCATCCACTACACACATTTGTAAAATTGAGGTAGGGCTTTTTTTGGGTATGAAGAAAAAAAAAGAACAAATGAAGAAAAAAATAAGTGTGCATTCATAGAGAATTGAAAATTTCGTAACTGAAAAATTCTGTGCCTGAGAGAATTAACTCACACAGATTTATATAGAAAATAAAGCCTTGATTTTATTTATCTTCTATTATATATTTATTTTATATAAACCAGCATTAAGCCCAAGTCAACAGTTTAATATTCACTAAGAGGTAAAAACCTCATCGTTTCTATTTCCACAAGGAGCAATAAAACTGTCTCAAGCACAATTTTAACTCTTGGGAGTAAAATTAAATAAAAGGATGATTAATTCTATAAAATAAACGACACATTGTGGTTATTTTTCTATACCTGCTCATTGTCTTTAATATGGGATCCCTCAGGAATTGCATCCAGGCCTTTCTCCTCTCCCGTGCGCCTCGAGGCTTCATTTAGGAATTCTATGACTTTATCCTCTGGTAAAAAGTCAGGATTCCAGAGCAGCTGATCATCATTTTCATACACTGGATAAACCCCAGGGAGAACACAAGAAAATCAAGTGATTATTAAGACATTTATTGTCTCTGATAAACCTGAAGATCACTGGAGCACCATTAATTGGGAACACACAGGTAAAATCTCCTGGATGCAGAGATCCAAATGACTTGGATTTTGTACTTTGCCTTCAAATCCCTGGCATAGTCTGGGTTCTGGATCATAGGACTCATTCTGCAACTCCAGAATTTTAATCTCCACCTCTCCCAGAGCCTCCACAGGAGTTTGAGAGCAGGGAAGCCACAGTAAACTGAAATTAATGGAGAAACGTGGGCCAAGTGAGATATCCCCTGATTATCTCCAAGTTTTATTTTGGAAGAGCCAAGCTTTGGATTGTAGCAAAATAAAGTGAAATTCTGGCTATTAAAGCAGAAAAATATCCAGACCTTGGCTGTGGTCTCCAACAACCTTAGAAAGGTCAGCAAGAAAGGAATTTGAACATTGATTCCAAGAGGAATGCTTGGGAAAGCATGGTCAGCACAGGAAGGGAGGTACAGAGGGGTTGAAAGATGAATCTCTGCTCGGAAAAAGTATTTTAACATGGAAATAAATACAAATAAAAACCCTCAAAGGGGCAAAGAAAATGATGAAGTGCCTTGAAAAGAAAGCAGCTTCATTTCAGCCAGGATACACTTTGGGAACAGCTCCCAAGAGTTTTCTGGGAGGTTTTTCTTTCAAAGGGTACAACTCAGTTGACTCAGTTTGGCTGCTGATTCAAGAAAAAAAGAACTCTAGGAACCCTCAGAGAATCCTGGAACGGTTTGGGTTGGAATGGACCTTAAAGCCCATCCAATTCCATGGGCAGGGACACCTTCCCCTATCTCAGCTGCTCCAAGCCCTGTCCAGCCTGGCCTTGGACACTTCCAGGGATGGGGAAGCCACAACCTCTCTGGGCAATGAGATAATTGAGTATAAAGCTGGATTCTAGGAAGGCTCCTGGTTTTGTGCTGGTTATTTAAAAACTAAATTATATAAAGCTACAGAAAATCCATCCTCATTGACCTGCAGTGGGAGCAAATTCTTAGGAATGGGCTGAATGAACAGGAAAATTGGCTTCCTTCATGTTCACAGCTGGGTTTAAACTGGATCTGCCTTTCCTGACAGGATCCAGCCAAAGCCTCTGGTTGAGACAAGGTGAAAAATTCCTGGGGAAAAAAAAATCTACAAAAGTAGAACTTTTTATTGCTGATTGAAGAGGTACAAAACATGAAAATCAAAGCTGCTGGTACCATTTTGCCTCTTTTAATGTGCTAATCCAGTTCCAGAAAGACAATTTCTCCATTAGCTGTTTTTTTTCCCTAAATCTGTAAGTGAAGAGGTTACAGCTTGTGTGCATCGCTAAATCAGAATCCAAGGGTTCAAGAGGCATCAGGCCAGGAATAAAATCCTTCTTTTCCTCTTCCTCTCGCCCTCATGAAGTACAGGATGAGCTATAATTTGAGATGGTGGCTCTAATTGTCACTCATTTATTTATTGTCATTAGCAAGGCTCATGACACCAATCAAATCTTTTTTTTCTCCTAATTAGACATTAATCCCAAACAGCAATAATGGTCAAGTCTCACCTTTTTCATTCTCTTTGTATTTGCAGGTGCCAGCTGGAATTTCAGCTTGAAACATAGAGCCCACCATGATTTCCTGTTTGGAAATAAAAAGAAGTGAAGCAACCCTGAGATTTTTTGTTGGCAAACAGGAGCACGACCACATCTTTTTTCCTCCCCTCTTAAAACTTTCATTGCTTGAAATTTAAAAATGCAAAGAACAGCTCAAAAATCTCAAACAGATACATGGAAATGGATTTCTGATTGTTTGGGGAGGATTCAAAGACTTCTCATTATCAAAACTCTCTTATTTATGGGGAAAAACCACAGAGGATTTGGGTGCTGTACAGAGCTCAGAGTTACCCAGTAACAGATTAATTTATTATCCGTGAAATACAGGCTGAGTATTTACCTTTTTCCAGTCTTCTGAGGGAATATAATCTTCATCTTCTTCAGATTCCTCCTCTATTTCACTATCTACAAGAAATTTTGCAGACATTGAAGCCAAGAAGAGCAGGTGTGGCAGAGGCCTCCGAGCCCAGCAGCCTCCAGCCCCGCTCTGCTCCCTCCCTCCCTCCTTATCTCTGCCCCACCAGAGCAAGGGACACTTTTGGGGACAACATTAATGGCTCAGCAGTGACAAGATTAAAAAACGACCCACCCACATTTGGATTAAGGTACACAACAGGCTCTGAGAAGTTCAGGCACAAATAAACACATCCCTAAATCGTGTTACTACATTTAGATTTCTTCTCCTTCAGCTTTGAATGATGCACATCCAAGTTTATTCTAAATTTGTGGGAATATTTTTGCAGGTTTCAACCCCTTTTCCATGAGCTCCTGGCTTAGTTCCTGCTGCTCTTTTCCAGCTGTCAGGGAATTTAAGGCAGATCTCAGCAGGAGGTGTGAGAAATCTGGAAGTGTGTCTTCCTGGGATTTAGGATTTAGGCACAACAGCCCTTCCAACAGATTATTTGGGATAAGGATTGCCAGGAATGTTAAGCTCTTTATGACATAGGCCAGTTGCCTTCCACAAGGTGCTGGTTTATGTACTGAATGATATAGCAACATTAAAATTATTTATGCATCAAATGACATTTTTTACACAGCTGAAAGCTGTAAAAACCCCCCAAACCTAACACAATACACTTGAATTAAGTTAATTCTATGCTTAAAAATAGGAATTTATTGAAGATACTTGCAATCCTCTGCACAGCCACACATTTGTTCATTTAAATTTAAAGGTTCCGTGGCAATTCTGGAGTTAAATAAACTCCAGATTAAAAACTGCATTTCTACAAAGTCATAACTAATAAATACCAAGAGTAAGGTATGGTGAGGAACCTTTTATTTGTTCAAACACAGAACACAAGGAATTCAAATACCAAAAGTCACTTTCATTACAGAAAGGTAAAATATCTGCTGTCCCAAGCAGCTCAAAAGGTTCAGATCCCACCAGGGGAGATTCCAGGGAAATCAGAGTTGCCTGAAGGGACAGCTACAACAGTAGTGGATGCAAAAACAGTTTGTAAACAAAGTAAGAGAGAAAAGGATCAGTTCAATGCTGGCAACAGAATCAAACATGGAATTCTTGAAGCAAATTTTCTTCTTTGTGACCCCCCTCTTCATTATTTCAGGGTTAACAATTCTTGGCCTTTTCCAGATTTTACTGCTTTCCTGTTTGTGAGGAAATCTGGGTTCTATTCATAGAAAATTTCAGTTTATTTTTCCCTTCAGGTGGACTCTGAACTCATTTGGATGAGGACAGAGCACAGGCTTTGGCAAATAATCAGAGCACACCAATTAATTTTAATCTGTAAAATTTCAAATTTCAATTTTCCCCCGAATTTCATCCTCTCTTCTAAGACCAGAGAACATCTCCCCTCCTCACACAGAGTCAGCAGAGCACTCAGCTAAAACCAGGACTTTTCTGCCTTTTGTTTCGAGGATAATTCTCATCAACAGCAGTGGCATGAAGAGGAAAACTCAGTATTTTTGGGGATCAACATGCACTTGTGGCACAGAATACTGGCTTAACTGGAGCTGAGCTTACCAGAAGTCAGTGATACTGAGATTTATTAAACTGGACTTACTTGTATCAAAATATTTACACCGCCGAGGGCGAATGATCTCCTGGGGGTCTTGAGAAGCAACAGATGGGGCTGGGTCATCATTTGAGGACTGGGTCTCATCTTCCTGCCCTGAGGAATCTTTTATGGTCTCCTCCTGACACATGGAAAAAAACAAACAGCAGCTCAGTTATCCCTGCTAGTGAGAAATGTGATTGTGGCAATATTTTTGCCAGGATTATCAACAGATCAACCCCAAATCTCTTTTATTTGTGGCCTGTCCAGGCTGAGCCACCACAAATGTACCATTTCAACGTGTGAACACATCCTGAGGTTATTTTTTGAGCAGGATTTGAAGCAGATCAATAGAACAGCCAGACTGTAACAAATCAGAAATATGAACCCAAATGAAATCTTAATCTTTGCTTTTTTTAATCTTTGTGGTTTTCACTGGATTTCATTTCACTTTAAATTTCACTTTGGTCTTGAAAGTCCTTTCTTATGAATTTTCAATGAAAAGAGGAGGGATTTAGATGGAAATGGTATCTTCCATAAAAATTCATGTGCACAGAGTGGTTCAACTCCACAGGAACAGCAGGGTTGGCTCAGTCCACTGAGTCAAGACCAAAAATTAGAATCAATTCCTTTACGAGAGGATAAACCACCACAACTATGGGAATCATTACAAGCAGAGAAAACGAAAATCATAAATATATTTTTAACAAATCTTTTTTTTTTCTACTTCAAAGCATGCTGTTTGTGTCCTTGCTGTGTTTTATGTTGCACACACAGTGGCTGCTCGTGGCCCTGGAGCATCAGGCCCAGCACACATTGATGTGCACCTTCAGCAGCCACCAGAGCATTGTCACATGTGCAGCTTAAAGCAGATTAAAAATAGAACCCAGCTAAGTGCAGGGGAGCTAAATAGGCTGTGCAGAGATGAGCACTTGCAGGGAAAGCTTCAATGATTTATACAATTATTCCACCCCCACAGCTGCATTTTGCGCCTCGGAGCTCTGAACTCCCAGCCCAGCCGAGCCAGCTCAGGGCCCAGGCACCTAAAATCCAACTGGGATGGACTGGGGAGTGCCTGCTCCCAGTGCAGGGCTGGGATGGGCTGAACTGGTGTGAACTGGGCTGGGATTGGGCAGTGCCTGCTCCCAGTGCAGGGCTGGGATGGGCTGAACTGGTGTGAACTGGGCTGGGATTGGGCAGTGCCTGCTCCCAGTGCAGGGCTGGGATGGGCTGAACTGGTGTGAACTGGGCTGGGATTGGGGAGTGCCTGCTCCCAGTGCAGGGCTGGGATGGGATGGGCTGAACTGGTGTGAACTGGGCTGGGATTGGGCAGTGCCTGCTCCCAGTGCAGGGCTGGGATGGGATGGGCTGAACTGGTGTGAACTGGGATGGGATTGGGCAGTGCCTGCTCCCAGTGCAGGGCTGGGATGGGATGGGCTGAACTGGTGTGAACTGGGCTGGGATTGGGGAGTGCCTGCTCCCAGTGCAGGGCTGGGATGGGATGGGCTGAACTGGTGTGAACTGGGCTGGGATTGGGCAGTGCCTGCTCCCAGTGCAGGGCTGGGATGGGACTGGGGAGTGCCTGCTCCCAGTGCAGGGCTGGGATGGGCTGAACTGGTGTGAACTGGGATGGGATTGGGGAGTGCCTGCTCCCAGTGCAGGGCTGGGATGGGATGGGCTGAACTGGTGTGAACTGGGCTGGGATTGGGCAGTGCCTGCTCCCAGTGCAGGGCTGGGATGGGCTGAACTGGTGTGAACTGGACTGGGATTGGGGAGTGCCTGCTCCCAGTGCAGGGCTGGGATGGGATGGGCTGAACTGGTGTGAACTGGGATGGGATTGGGCAGTGCCTGCTCCCAGTGCAGGGCTGGGATGGGATGGGCTGAACTGGTGTGAACTGGGATGGGATTGGGCAGTGCCTGCTCCCAGTGCAGGGCTGGGATGGGATGGGCTGAACTGGTGTGAACTGGGATGGGATTGGGCAGTGCCTGCTCCCAGTGCAGGGCTGGGATGGGATGGGCTGAACTGGTGTGAACTGGGCTGGGATTGGGCAGTGCCTGCTCCCAGTGCAGGGCTGGGATGGGATGGGCTGAACTGGTGTGAACTGGGCTGGGATTGGGCAGTGCCTGCTCCCAGTGCAGGGCTGGGATGGGACTGGGGAGTGCCTGCTCCCAGTGCAGGGCTGGGATGGGCTGAACTGGTGTGAACTGGGATGGGATTGGGGAGTGCCTGCTCCCAGTGCAGGGCTGGGATGGGATGGGCTGAACTGGTGTGAACTGGGCTGGGATTGGGCAGTGCCTGCTCCCAGTGCAGGGCTGGGATGGGCTGAACTGGTGTGAACTGGACTGGGATTGGGGAGTGCCTGCTCCCAGTGCAGGGCTGGGATGGGCTGAACTGGTGTGAACTGGGCTGGGATTGGGGAGTGCCTGCTCCCAGTGCAGGGCTGGGATGGGATGGGCTGAACTGGTGTGAACTGGGCTGGGATTGGGCAGTGCCTGCTCCCAGTGCAGGGCTGGGATGGGCTGAACTGGTGTGAACTCGGCTGGGATTGGGGAGTGCCTGCTCCCAGTGCAGGGCTGGGATGGGATGGGCTGAACTGGTGTGAACTGGGATGGGATTGGGCAGTGCCTGCTCCCAGTGCAGGGCTGGGATGGGCTGAACTGGTGTGAACTGGGCTGGGATTGGGGAGTGCCTGCTCCCAGTGCAGGGCTGGGATGGGCTGAACTGGTGTGAACTGGGCTGGGATTGGGGAGTGCCTGCTCCCAGTGCAGGGCTGGGATGGGATGGGCTGAACTGGTGTGAACTGGGCTGGGATTGGGCAGTGCCTGCTCCCAGTGCAGGGCTGGGATGGGCTGAACTGGTGAGAACTGGGCTGGGATTGGGGAGTGCCTGCTCCCAGTGCAGGGCTGGGATGGGATGGGCTGAACTGGTGTGAACTGGGCTGGGATTGGGCAGTGCCTGCTCCCAGTGCAGGGCTGGGATGGGCTGAACTGGTGAGAACTGGGCTGGGATTGGGCAGTGCCTGCTCCCAGTGCAGGGCTGGGATGGGCTGAACTGGTGAGAACTGGGCCAGTCCCTGAGCTGTGGCTGCTGAGGGGCAGCAAGGCACTGGCTCTGCACTGTCCCCAAGGAGGGTGAGGCCCTGCAGGGGGACAGGGGTGGCTCCTCTGCTGGGACACAGGGACAGGACAGGCAGGGCCTTAAATCAGCCACTGCAGAGCCCTGAGGACACACAAGATGGAAGTTGTACCAGGAGGGAATTAAAAGTGAGGACACAGAAGGAAGTGACACGTCAGGAGCAGCACTGAGCACAACAAAACAAACATTTGTGCCTTAGCTTGATTCTGCACAGGATTACTGATGTTGGAAAAGCCCTCCAGGATCATCCAGTCCAAGCTGTGCCCCATCCCCACCTTGTCACCAGCCCAGAGCCCTGAGTGCCACATCCAAGTGTTCCTGGGACACCTCCAGGGATGGGGACTCCAGCCCCTTCCAAAGCCCGTCCACCCTTTCCATGAGGAAATTTTCCTGAAAGAATTCTACCTGAAAGAATTCTTCCTGCATCCTTTATGTTATGTAAGTTTCTCCCCCTCTCCAGCTTCCTGAACCTTTCCTGGTACAATCTAACAATGGATCTTCCTTTTGAACTATTCAGCCCCCACAAATAACAACCTTCTCCAGCATCTGTCAAGGGAGCCTGTAAATCCCAGGAACTTCAGTTCCTGAATCAGATGTACCATTCCTCATCTCTGTGTGGCATTCCAGGGATTCTAAAATAGGTGAAGTACCAAAAGCCCAGAATGGATCTTTTTCAAAGCCAGATTAGGTAATGAAACCTCCACTAATGCCTCAGCATTTGTGTCGCTGACAATGCCAAGGGGTTTGTATTTTAATGGAATTCAGGATGCAGTAGTAATGGAGAAGTTACAGCTGTGCCCATGACAGGAGTCTAAATTCCAAGTAGAAGAAACTCTTCTAAAATCAGAAAATTATTTGGAGAGAACACAGAAAAGGAGTTTGAAGATGCTAAGCTCAAAATTAAACATTTTGCAAAGACACTTCGGTTCAGTTAATTCAAGTACAACCAGGCTGGGAAAATACAATTTAAACGTTCAAGTTGGAAAACTTGCAGGATTTCCAACACCCAGAACCACATTTAATCCAACTCCACCCTTGTGCAGTTTCAATAATCAGCTTTTCCACCTCAAAAGAAGTGTTCAGTTGTATCTCTAAAGGTGTCTGCAGGCATTTAAAATGTCAGTGCTGAAGTTCTGAAGGCCAATTCCAATCCCTTCTTAGATGCTGCTGCATCCATGTATTTTAAATTGCCTCAGTTTGGGATGAGAGAGATGGAATTAAGAGCAATTAAGAGAAATGCAGATGGGTAAATCAGAATAAACCTTATTAGTAAAGCAAGGTTTATAAAATCAACTCTATTACAGATAAGCCTGGGATATTGAGTAGCACATGCATGCAAGCCATGAATTTACATACGCAAATGAGCACACACTTACTTTGTTTTCCCCACTGCAGCCACTGTTGTCATCGTTATCAACATCATCATCATCTTCTCCCTCCTCCTCTTCCTCCTCTTCCTCCTCCTCCTCCTCTTCCTCCTGCAGGGGCACGGTGCCATCGTAGCCGTAGCGGCTCAGCAGCTCCTGGATGGGCATGTCGCTCTCCTGGGCAACAGCCAAACAAAAACTGGGATTTAACAGGGATAATGCCACAGGAACTGCTCTACAGCATCAAGGTGAGCACCTCTCCACCGAAGAAAAACGTGGGGGGCTTTTGTGCAGGATAATTTCTTTCCCAAGCCTCGATTTATTTACAGCAGACCTCCCACACCAAGGGGATCTCCACGGGGCCACAAACCCATTAAAGGGGCTCGGTTTTACCAAACACCTTCAGTACCCACAGCAAACACATTCCTTACTGGAAGATTTATTGGTATTCCCTCCACTGCCCCAAACCAGCTGGGAAAATGGTGCTATTTAGTACAAATTTGTGGGGAAAATGGATAAAATGGGTGTCAGCAGCAAGTGCTTCACACAGACAGCTGAGATCCTGCGAGGCAGGAACCTGTCCCAGCGCAAGGCAGGAATTCCTGCAGTGACTCCAAGAATTCAGCTCCATCAGAACTTGCAATACCTGGCTGGAACATGGAATTAGATCTTCTTAGGGGGAGTTGTGCTCCAGGGACAATTCCACAGAGTTCCTCAATGCTTGAATGTAAAATTCCACCCAAACTGCACCTCTCAGTGTCCCTGTACCTCTCCTTCTTCAGGCAAGGAAGGTTTGGATGGGGTGAGGGATCACCTGATACCCAGGGAAGGAGAGCAGGAATGTTTGTTTCATGTTTATTTTAAGCTGGTTGGCTACAAACCCATCCCCAGCTGGAAGCAAATCTGTGAAAATCTTAGAAAATTTTATTTAAAAATCCTTAAAAGGCTGGTCCACTCTGAAGAGACATTTCAAATTATACTGCCACTTCTCAAATTTAGAGGCTCCCAAACTCTTACCTTTATTAATAAAAATTACTAATTGCTGGCTCTGCTAATTACTTCCTTTACTACTTTTAATCCTCAGTGTCCAGCCTTCAGGACAGTCATCCCTAAGGAGATTTTTCAGAGCAGAAACTTTCAGAGATCATTTAAAAATTCTCTCTCAAAACATCAAATCCTTTGTTTATTAATTGGAGGTGTCTGCTTGCTCTAAATAGTTTTTCTTAGTATTTAATGTACACGTTGGCTGATAATCAGATATTTTTAGTTACTGGCTGACCTTAGACTTCCTATCTTAAGGGCCTGCACTGATCTAATTCCTGGAAACATCCCAACAATCCCAATGACAAGAGTGGGGTTAGCTGTGCTCTGTAAAAAGAGTGACACAGGGGTTATCAGCACTCATTGTCTGTGTATTGTATTGTATTGTATTTTATGTTATTTCATTTTATTTCATTTCAAAGAACTAAGCCATCCTACCACTTATTCCTCTACTCTTTGGTTAAGTTTTACTCCCAGTAATGCAAATAATGTGGAATTAAATGTTCTCCCCTTCCCTCTTGACTCCTTGGTGCCCATCCTGTCAGTGCATGGGAGGAACTCTTAGAAGTGAGGAATTAATACTTTACTGACACAGACAACATGAAAGGCCTGTGGTCTTAATTAAACCTGGCAGCAGAGCTAGCAGAAAAATCGTATTTTAATTATCCAAATGTCCTCCAGTACATTTTGGAAAGGAATATCCTTTCTTTAAGTGCACCTATCCTATAGAGCTGAGAATTAGAAAGAACTTTTACTGGAATTTGTAGGTATTTGTGAATTATGGAACAGGAATATTACTGACCCTGCGTTACCTAGGAAAGGGGGGTTTGTATTTATAATATTTTTCTCAGGTAAAGCCTCAACTTCAAATAGTCCATTCCAATTCCCAGAGTTCCAAGGACCAGCAACTCTCCAAGAGAAAACACAAATTGGGATTTCTGTATCGCTTCAGGGTATTGCAAAAATGGAAAAGGTTAAAAAAATCACAAGGATTATCCAAGACACTGAAATTCCTTCTGTGGAAGGAGAGTTCCAGAGCCCCAATGTCCAGCCTGGCCTTGGGCACTGCCAGGGATCCAGGGGCAGCCCCAGCTGCTCTGGGCACCCTGTGCCAGGGCCTGCTCACCCTCCCAGGGAACAATTCCTTCCCAATCTCCCATCCAGCCCTGCCCTCTGGCAGTGGGAAGCCATTCCCTGGGTCCTGTCCCTCCATGCCTTGTCCCCAGTCCCTCTGCAGCTCTCCTGGAGCCCCTTCAGGCCCTGCCAGGGGCTCTGAGCTCTCCCAAAACCTTCCCTTCTCCAGGTGAACAATCCCAGGCCCTCAAGGACCAGCACATTCCAGACCCACCAGAGTTTAATCCATGAGCAGGAAAGATCCCAACCCTCACAGGAAGGGGGAGTTTTTATGACAACCACCAAGGTTCAAAAATGCTTTTGCAAAACCCAACTGCCAGGGCTGAACTGCTCCATCAGGGACATTCCCAGCCTGGGGAAATCTGAAATAATCCAGGTAAATTTTGGGGGAAAAACACAGGATAGCATTTATCCTGAGAGCAGTTTTGAGAACTAAATGGCCTATCACCCATGTCTGAAAAAAGATAAAATTATACAAACGTAAATAATACAAATTATGTATTTATTTAATATTTACCCACAACTCGAGGTAACCACTGGATATGAGGGGATAAACTGAAGAGTTGTAATGTGGTGAAAGAATTACACAAAATATGAAGGGAAAAAAGCACATTTTCAATTTAAACCCCATGTGAGACATGTGGAGCTCCATTCCTCACGTAATCGACATGAAGCATATTTAGATTCACCAACTATTTATTTACCTTTATGTTTTCCAATTAATATCAACCTAGAAATTTACACTGGAAATATAGATTAAATGGAGTAAATGAATTTAAAGCCATATTGGTAGAATCACTTAAGCTAAATAGGATTTGTACATCAAATATTCATCTGTGAATCATTAATGATCTGTTCAGGAGGCCAACAAGGCCACAGACAGCATCTAAATTACTTTGCATTTATAATGAACCTACTTGGTAATTTAAGAATATTATTCCTGCCTGAGAAATAATTTAAGACAATACAGAAGTGACAGCAGAACCTGGAATTGCCAGAAAGAAATGACCATTTCCACTGGAAATATTGATTAAATGTACTAAATTAATTTAAAGTGCTATTGGCATAATCACTCATGCTAAATAGGGCTTGGATATCATTTCCTCTGCATCTTCCTTTAAATGAAGATACTCCTATGGGCTCCACTAGATTAGACAGATATTTGTATCCAAATGCACAAGAAATGTAAAATTATGAGGGTTTTGGCTTTAAATAAAAATCTACAAGCACTACTCAGGTGCAGTTGGAATACACAAGTTTAGTCAGAGGATATCTTAATTTATATTAGTTCGAAAATGCAAATCTTATAGATGCAAAAAGCAACTAACCAAGCACAGCTTTATCCATTATTAATATTTATGTGCCATTTCTTTTCCCCAGTTTTTGATAAATTTATTCAGCCCCTTTTCTCCCTCTTTATTACTTAGCTATTCAGGGGTTTAAGGTGATTTTTTTTTTTAAATTCCAAACACAAGGGATAAAACCCTGAAAGTTTTGTGTGGGTCTGCTTTGGGACTCCTTCAGGCCACCTACCCTGTTAAGATCCTCTATTTCAGATCTGAAGTTTGTTTCTCCTTCCATCATTTCCTCCTCTTCTAATGTCCGTTCATCATCAAAGTCATGCACCAGCATATCAGCTGATGGGTCAAATTCATGGTCATCAGATGTTGCTGAACCTCCTGATGGGAAACATTTCCAACAATGGTTTTAGTTACACCACGGCCTCGCAGAGCTGAATTGCTTTAGTTGCTTCTTTAGGTGACATTTGAAGCAGAATTGTGATCAGAAATTCAAATATCGTCCCTCGCTCCTTTGGCTTTGCCTCATTATTCAGGGGAATTTCCTTTGTGGGGAAGAGATCCTGGCAGGAAGGACCAGGTCCCTCTCTCCGCACATCAGGCCCTAGTTAATGCCTGGAAAATTCAATTTGTGGTCATTTAACTCTTAAATAATCACAAACCTGCCTAAATCCAGTTCTACAGGGAGTAAAAATACTCATAAAATAAAAACTCCTTCATTCTTGGGCACCTTCCTCATTTACAACTACAAAGATAAACTTACGCCTTCTCCAAAATTTCCATTAACCAAGTTTCCCAGTTATGCAGATTTTATTCCTGAGTTATTTTCCCTCATCCCTTTTTTCCCCAGTTCTTTGGTTCCATTTGGTGACAATGACAAAGCAATGAATGGATGAATGGTTTGGCAGATGTCACGCAAATACCTGAGTTTTAATCCCAACCCTGCTCATATTTCCCCCTTTCTTCCTGATTTTTAATCCCAATCCTGCTCCTATTTCCCCCCCTTTTTCCCTGGACAATTTAAATTCCATTTTCCAAACCTTGTAGCCACGCTAAGGGTGTGACAGGGAGGGGTGACTCTAAGGTTTAATTATGAAGCAATTAATTATTTCTCTGAAAGAAATAAAACCTCAAGAGGCAACAACAATGCAGCTAAAGGAACTCCTGGAAAGCTTTTCCACTCATAGGATGCCAAAACCCTTGGAAATTATTAAAAATACTTACCTGGGCTTGAAGACTCAACAGAAGGCTAAAAAAAAAAAGAAAATAACGGAAATTATTTTTGCTATGTTGAACCTGTACAAATTCAATTATTCAGCTGATACAGAGCAACTCCCTGCAAAAAAATATATTTATAAATAATAATCAAATTTATAAATAAAGCACCAAGGTAAATAGTACTTTAGCTCTGATCTAACTCCAGGTATAATTCTCCCCTTCCACAACCCAGGGAGAACCCAGATTCCACTGCCAGTGAGTCCCAGTTTAAGAGAAATTATTCTTCCCATTTGAAGCTGAGCACAAATTCCCTGTTCTACTCCAATTCAGGGACACACTTTTTAAAGGAATCCCAAATCCTAATAAGAATTCCATACAGAATAAAGGAAAAATCAACTTCATCTCCAACCCAGCTGCGAGGAAAAAACAAGAAACACCACCAAAAAAATCTTATTTTTGAGATAAAGAAAATGAGGCTTCCCCAATAATCCACGTAACAGAGCCCCTCTTTGACCCAAAATTTGGTAACCTGATATTTATAACCTCCACAAACAAATTCTTTCATAAAATCCTGCTTTCCCTTGCTTATCCCTTTGCCAGTCTTTAACCTCCTGGGGGGAAATTTGCATGTCAGACATTCAAAGCTCATTTGTTTTGATAATTCAAGCAAATGTTCCAACCCTTTTCAGGTCCAGAGTGATGAAATATTTATTTCCAAGTTAGGAAAACTGACTTTTCCCTGTGGTGCCACAGTCCCTGTCACCTCCTGCAAACTCAGATACTGTTTGGCACCATGGATATTGTTATATTAATTAATATATAATGCTGTCTTCAGGGAAAATCTTGTGCTACTATTCCAGGATTTTTTAAAGGAATTTCCTTCTCCTTGCCTCCTTCTCAACTCGGCCTAGTGACGCAGCAAAGCAAAATCTACAGGTGAAAAAATCCTGTGCAATTTGAAATTCTTTTATATCAAAAGCTCTTCAAAGTGAGAAGAAAGAAACCTTCTTTGGGAAAAAAAATTCACTTACATATCTGTCTCCCTTTTGTGGGAGTCTACAATGCATAAATGAACTCAAAATATGTCCAGCATAGGGAAAATACAGATTATACACAGAATTCCTTGCCAATCTCCCATCCAGCCCTGCCCTCTGGCACTGGGAAGCCATTCCCTGTGTCCTGTCCCTCCAGGCCTTGTCCCCAGTGCCTCTCCAGCTCTCCTGGAGCCCCTTCAGGGCTCTAAGGTGTCCCCAGAGAAATTCATATGAAGTGGGTAAGCACTACAAACATTTCTGTGGATTGTTGCACAACACCAGGGGAAGTTTTGCTAATCACTACACCCAAAAAAGTCTTTATTTGCAAAGATTATCTTAACAAATTCCAGAGTCCAGTATTACTGAGCTGGAGCTGAATATCAGGATCAGCCAGCAAGGACTGATCTCTATTTGGTGTTTTGTTTGTCTGGTAAACCTGGGTAATTAATAAAATGCAATACAGAATAATTAATACAAATTAACAAAGTCTTAATGTGTTTATTGCAGCAATCATTGGTTGGAAACCAAATAAATGCAATCTTCCCAGGCCAGGAAAAAAGCCATGGAGAGCCTCCCCTTTTCTCCAGGGAAAGGGTTGGAATCAGCATCCCTGGAAGTGTTCAAAACCAGGTGGAGGTGGGAACACGGATTAGTGGTGGTGCTCATGGTTTGACTCAATGATCTTAAAACTCTTTTCCAACCTTAATTCCACAACAAAAAATTATTCCAGAAATTACTCCGCCCTCCAAGGAACAGAGCTGGATTTAAAGGCCTGGAAGGGCCTGAGGAGAATTTATTCTGAGGGATAAAATATTTTCCTTAGTAAACAATAAATTCTGCAAATGCCATCTTAGAACTCCTCTTTCTGCTCAGCCATTAAAATGTGTTGTTACTGGGAGCCCCTTACACAAATTAACACTCATTTTGCAAAGAAAAAAAACCTTTTTCCAAAACGTTCCCAGCTTCCCTGGATAATTTTTGATGTAACAGAGGAGTTTTGAGGGGGTCTCAGCTGGGAAACAGTTTATGGATTTACAAACCAGTAGTGTTAGTCTTGGCTTCCTATTGGTAATCCTTTGGGAATTCTGGCTGGTCCATGCATGCACCAGCGAGCTGATTCACCTCAGCTCCAACCTGGGAAGGGAAGTTCTGGGGAAAGGCCTCAATTCAGAAGGAAAACCAGCACAGAAACCAGGGATAACAGGAGTCCAGGGAGCCCTGACTCCAAAATCCAGCCCCAAAACCACGGCTTTGCTTTCAGCCTATAGGAAAGCAGCCTCTGGGTCTCTTCCTCCCTCCCAAGCTTTGCCAACCACATCTGCCCTGTCTGTGGATTCTCTAGCTTGCATTTCCTGGGTTTCCAGTCTGGGATGAGCTGCCAATCATTTCCTGCTTCTATTTCCAGCCTGAACCAGTGTCACATTCCAGCTCATCTTTATTACTGGCCAGCTGCTGCCAAAAGCAGTTCCCTGACCTCCTGCCACCACTCCCGTGCCTGTGCCACCTGTGCCAGGCTCAGCCCACGGGCCACTCCACGTGCTGGGGCAGTAGCCCCATCTCCAAGACGACTGACACCACTTTTCCAGCCTCTCCCCAAGCCAAAGGACTTTATCCCGGGCCTCTACGAGTGCAGACGTGCTGCAAACAGTCCTGAGCAGGAGTTTGAGGCTGGACACGCGGAAAAGGGAGAGCTGCAAAACCCTTCAGTGCCAGTCTGGCAGCACAGAAGGTGAAGGAGCATCCTCTGATTGAAGAGCTGTGGAAGACAATTCCTGCACGGCCTGGTGAGCCCGTCTCATTCCGTGCCTCCAAGGGGTGGTGGCTCTGGCCAGGCTAGAACAAATGGCTTTGGGGGCATTTAATTATGAAAATTTCCTGGCACTGGTTAAGGATCATATGGCTGTGTTAGCACTGGCAGATCCCAATTCCTAAGGATGGCACGGCCATGGAATGGGAATTCCCAGGAAAAGGCCACCCCTGTTCTTCAGTGGCTTTTCATTTTCTGCTCAGCCATTCCCAGGGAAGCACAAAGCACGATTTTGCCTCAAGGGCACTTGTGGGAACAAAGAGCTGCTATGTATCAAAGGATAATGGGATCCAAGGCTCAGGAGAGAAAAATATGGGATACTGACAATACACAGGCAATACGCACTCCAACTGTTCTGTGAATTGCACCATCAGCAAAGGTAACAGAGAACAGTCTGCTGTGAGCTCAAAAGAATGAAAAATCATCCATGAACTCCCAACTCATGGACAATGAGGAAAAACTCCAGTGACCAAGGATTCCTGCTGCATGGATACACCGAGGAGCACGTTTGCTAACGCTCCAGATGAACAATTTGAAGGAAAGCCCGGCTCTGAGGGGTGAAGAAAACAAACCTCAGGTAAAGAGAAAAAGGAGAGACACTGAGCCACAAACCATCAGCGCTATTGGTTTGTCACTGTTTTATTCCACAGGTATTTTTGGGAGTCGCAGGAAAGACAGGCCTTTCCCAAGGTTAGGGACACTTGTAGCAACAACCAGCCAAAAGATCCCATCCAATACATTCCCAGGGTATGGATATGGAATAGATGGGACAGATCCCATCCAATACATTCCCCAGGGTATGGATATGGAATACACAGACTGAAGTTGGCCAGTCTCCTTCAGACACCGTTTAGTGCCAAGAGGCAAATGCAGCAGGGATGTGTCAAACATGGGAACACCCACAGTGTTCCCCTAAAACAACTCCCTGGACTTTGGGATCTGTCTTACCCCATCATTTGGGATGGAAATTAAATTATCCCACTGAACTGGCATTGTGACAGTTTATTTAATACAAGCAGCCTTCAGGAGAGAGCAGCCTTGCACAGTTTATTCCAGGCAATTCCCAGTGCCGCACGCTGGCAGGAGATGGCCAGGTCTTATTCCAAAGCTTCAGAGCTGCTTGGAATGGACTGGGATACTCCAAAGCATGAAAGCTGGAGAAAGAATGCACTGAGCTTTCTCTCTTTCCCCTACAGCAAAAACACCTGAACAGAAGGGACAGGACACTGCACAGTTTCACTTCTACCCACAAAACTGTTGTCTTGGCTGACACCTTTCACACTGTTTAACAGAAGTGATTAATAATGAAACATCTTAAAATTTGCAGAACAATCTGCAGTGGCCACAAGACAAATACAAATCATGTTCAAATTGACTCAGTTATCTTTAACAGCTCTTGAAGTGTTACATAAAACAATTCAAAACTAGAATTAAATTCTCTTCATGTTGACAGCGATATGCCTGACAAACCCATCAGTTTGTTCAGGTCTTGAACTCTGCAACAGGAAAATATCCCTAAGTTAATATACTCGCCTCTAAGTTGGCCCTGGAGAAAAGAACTGTTTAAAATAGGGAATAGTATCTTTTATTCCAGAGGGAATGTGTCCCTTTCCGTAAGAGGAAGGCTACAGTCCCAGCTTTCCCTCTCTCTCTGTGTTGTGTTACAAATAACTTGTGTTAAAATATATTTCAAAAGCCTCATTTTTACCTTGGGGAGAAAAGAACAACATATTGAAGCAAGGGAAAAAGAAAAAAACACTTCTGGTCCTCTTTTACAGTTCTACATGTGAACACTTGCACAGCCCGAACCGTAGTGACATCCCTGAAAGGGAAGCCTTTACATCCACGGATTTGTACTTTTTTAGTTTGGTGGCTAAATGAGAAACTTCCTGTCCTTCCAGAGGACAAAGATCAAGTGCAATGTTTGAATTCCCAAGATCCCAAACATGATCATTAAAACCTTGAAGATTCTACCTCAGCAAAGGTCCCCTGGCTTGGCCATTCCCTTCTGAGGCTTGATTCCTCTATAATGAGGACTTTTCCCAGTGTTTTTCCTTGGAAGTTTTCTAGACCAGACTGGAGACAGCCCTGAGTGAGCTAAGGAGACCTCAGAGCAGAGCCTGCTGTGAGCAGGTAGGACCAGAGACCTCCTGAGCTCCCTTCCACCCCAAATTATCCCTTAATGCTGACTTTTGAGATTTTTGAGAGAGCTACGGGAGAAGGGACCTTAAATCCCACCCAGTGCCATGGCAGGGACACCTTCCACCATCCCAGGCTGCTCCCAGCCCCAATGTCCAGCCTGGCCTTGGGCACTGCCAGGGATCCAGGGGCAGCCCCAGCTGCTCTGGGCACCCTGTGCCAGGGCCTGCCCACCCTCCCAGGGAACAATTCCTGCCCAATATCCCATCCAGCCCTGCCCTCTGGCAGTGGGAAGCCATTCCCTGTGTCCTGTCCCTCCATGCCTTGTCCCCAGTCCCTCTCCAGCTCTCCTGGAGCCCCTTTAGGCCCTGCCAGGGGCTCTGAGGTGTCCAGCAGGGACAGGGCAGGACAGAGAGGTGACAGTAACGTCAGAGTGTCAGGAGAGCTGCTGATCCCCCCTTGGATCTCTGCACTGAAGGACTCAGGTCCATCCCAGCCCAAAATCCCCTCCCAAGGGGAGCACAGAGCTCTGCGTTCCCGCAGAGCAGGGGGAGCTGCAGCTCTTGGGGTGCCGAGTCACAGGAAGGGACAGGAAACTTCAGGATGCTGAAAGCAGGTTCTGTCCAAGGTCCCACTCCAGCACCACTGTGCAGGGATTTTCCCAAGGGGCTGGGTCCTCGGAGAAGTGCTGGTGCTCCAGGCTAAGGAAGCTGCTGCAGGGAGGCAGCTGCAGCCAAGGGGAGGCTTTGGCTGACAGGACATGATGCTCCCTGCAACTCCACCAGGAGAACTTCCCATTCCAAGAGAATTATGGAGCATGACACCACAGGCAATCAGAACTCCACCAGCCCTACCTGAAGCACACGGTTCCACACTTCCCCATTTTCTATTTAACATTCATTTCCATTACAAACTTCCTTAACTTCTTGTAATAATCTAAAATACCGTGCTAAGAAAACCGGGATTCTATGGAGTGATCGGATCCTACTACAGAATTCCAGAAGAAACCAGCCACAGTCGTATGCCAGGCACCACAGGGAAACATTCATATGGACAGTTTGTGACGTGAATGGATTAAGAGGGAAATATTAATGCAGCCTGGGGCTTCTGGCCACGAAAAGGCTCAAAAAGAAACAACCTTACAGCAATTCCAGCGTCTGCCTGAATCCCTCTGCTGCTTTAGGAAGGATCTGAAGTCCTGAGCTGGAAGCCCACAAACATCAATATTTTATCATATGCAAAAAATATCCACAAAACTCTCCTGTTGTGACAAAATAAACCAAGGGCCACCCTCTTTTTAAGATTAGAAATGCAGAGTGCCATTGCATTCTCTGCAATTTCCCAGAGCTTTCCCTTGAGAGAATACAACCCGTGCCTATAACCAACCACTTTGGGGTTTATTCCCTCATCAAGAAAGGGAAAAAAGAGAATTCCCAGCTCTCTACTAGGTTCACTGATACCTCAGGGGAGTATTCTACAAACACTGCTCAAAATGACATAAAAATGATCCCCAATTAGTTACAGCTATGATCAAACCAGGAAAAATATGATTGACTGATGTCAATCCCTGATTTTAATCATGATTTAGATCAGTAGGAAACCCGGATTTAATCTATTTTGACCTTGTTCTGTATCCAGGAGCTACTCAAAAACTCTGTTCAAACACCTCAGTTTGCAAACACATCAGTGACTGTGTGAACTTTACTACTGCTTCCTACTACACCTTAGTTCAATAAAAATACTAAGAATGCAAAAAGGTTACTAAGAACAGTTATCAGAGCATGTATTTCTTCAGCATTCTGTCCTGAAGCTGTTTCAAAATAGAAATCAGGAAGTAATTTTCAAAATATGAAAATAGAATTCAGTGACATTCCCAAAGTTTAAAATCCCTCAGCTGAAAGAAGCAGAACATTGAGAAAAAGGGAAAATTTCCCAGACAATAGGAATTTATAGATGACTTCTTAAAGCACACAATGTTAATAAACCGATTTTTTGGTGGAAAACAACTAAACTTTCAGAAACTCAAAACCATTAAAGTGGACTCAAAGGAATTAGGTTGAGGCATGTAACTGTCCACTGACACCACAAGAGAAATGCTCCTGCTCCAAGACAGCTCCTGCTTCTTCCCATACTTTCTTAACACCCTAAAACGCCAATCCAGATTTTTAACCCCCCAGAAATTCACTCTGCAGAAGCAAAAATTGAAGTTCTTACTTCAGCAAGTCAGAAAATTGAAGAACCTCAGTGATGGGTGAGAAACACAAGGAGCTGCTCAGCTGCCTGCTGGAGGTTTGGGAGAAACAGGAGTGTCTGTTCCAGCATCAATCATGGGGAAGGGAATCGTGGAATCCTTTAGGTTGGAAAACATCTCCAAGACCATTCCCAGCACTGCCAAGGCCACCACTGCCCCACGTCCCCAAGTGCCACATCCACACAGCTTTTAAACCCTGCCAGGGATGGGCACTCACCCCTGCCTTGGGCAGCTGTGCCAGGGCTGGACAGCCTTTCCAGGAAGGAATTTCCCCAATATCCACTCTGAGCCTGCCCTGGCCCAGCCTGAGGCCGTTCCCTCTCCTCCTGTCCCTGTTCCCTGCCAGCAGAGCCCGACCCCCCCGGCTGCCCCCTCCTGTCAGGGACTTGTGCAGAGCCACAAGGTCCCCCTGGAGCCTCCTGGGGCTCTGCTGATCCCCAGGGCTGGTCCTGCTGCCCCATTCCAGCTCCAGTTCCTGTGGCAACTTTCCCTCAGCTGAGAGAGCGGCTTCTCCTGCAGGAAGCTTTTAGGTTCTCAGCCAGGGATGGGCCAACTCATGGAAGTTCAGGGGCATTTACACAAAAGCAGCAGGAGGAGCAGGATCTTCCCTTTCAGGACCAGTCTGAGGACCGTGACCCATAACTAAACCAGCCTGCAGTTAATTCCAAGCTACACCAACCCAAAACCAGAGATATTTTGTCCCCAACGCTCCCACCTCACCTCTGACCACACTGACCACCCTCTTTGCCATGCAGCAGCCCTGGTACTCCTCCTAATTCACTGAAGAATAATGAAAAACCCCAAACCCTCATCTTCTTCCCTTTAGTTTTCCATGTTCAGTATCCTGGCAAGTGCCTGTAGCAACCGGATTGGTGCATCCCTTCACGGAACAAAGGGAACAGCAGGAATCCGGCACTTCTGGAAATTACAGCAGGTATTGAGCTGCCTCTGTTCAACACAAAAGTCTGACCCCAGCTCTTCCAGTTTTGGGATCAGAAGATCTCATTCTCTCACTTACATTTCACTCCAACATTACAAAGGCTGAATTAACAAAAAACATTCTCTTTCAGCTGCTAATCAAGCTTTTCAGCCCCAATCTTTTCTTCTCAGAAGGCATTAAAATACTTATTTTGGAGAAAATCTGTGTGTATCAGCATTCCCTCCACCAAAACCACCCCGTAAGCAGCTTAAAGAAGGATATTGTAACACTCACAAAGCTTCAGCTGATCTTAAGTTAGAGATATTTTCCTTCCAGTTTATGCCTGGAACAAACTTCTCACATGTTGGAATATGAGGAATCACGTAAAAGTAAAAAGAACCCTAACAAAGGTTATTAATCCCAAATTTAATATATATTCAAAATATTTTTTTTCCTTTGTCTGTCCTGTATTCAAATCACTTCTGCAAAAGTGAAGCAGCACTTTTAGTGAATTTAGTTTCACTTTCTGGTCTCCCTCACTGACTACCCAGGCTCAGCCCTGCCTTCTGAAGAGCCTTCCTGTCCAACTCAACAGGTTTCAGTTTTATTGGGCTTTTAAGTTGGTGTCTGTAGCTAAATCTCTACACCACAACATTTTAGGATCGTTCCTGAGTGAAGGATGAGCTCCTGTGCATCCCTTCAGAACGGCCAGCACAAGATTTTCCACTGGGAGAGGAGGATGGGAAAGAGGGCAAGAAGCACATCAGTCTTATACCTTCCCATCCACATTTTCATCATCTGCAGCTCCTCCAGGCCGTGGTTGACACCAGAGCTATGAGGAAACGCCATGCTAAGGAGAATTCCCACTCTGCTCCCTCTGTATTTCCTAAGTTCACAGAATCCTGGAAGGAACCCTAAAACCATCCAGTTCCAACTTCTTTCCATGGGCAGGGACACAAAGCAAGCTGGGAACTGTATCCAGGACATTGCTCCTGCTTAAATCACTCAGAGTATTAAATTTTTTTTTAATTGTTACTGTTTCTCCATGCAGATGCAACAGTTGCCTGCACAACTCAGTGGTGGGAATGAACTCCAGGTGCTGCTGCTCCTAAACTCATCCACAAGTGGATCAAAGGCTCCTCCTGGCCCTTCACCTCAAACAGAGATGCCAAAACAGGACAAGGAATTCACCTTCAAAAAAGCAAAGATGAAAACTCCTGCTCCCCTCTGAGTGTGATATCAAGACTGATACGTAGCAAAGGCCTCACCCACTGGAACAACATCCATGAAGGGAAAAGCCAAACATGCCCAGCCCCACATCCCAGTGGGATCTCCCTGCCCTGGGCAGCACAAACCCCCAGCCCTCGGTGCTGTCACTGCTGTGACGTCGACGTGAGGACGTGACACCGAGTAGGAAGTTACTCATGGCTCAGCCCCACAGGACACAGCGCCGGGAGCCCGCAGAACAGCGGGATTTAGCCCAGGATATTGGGGTGAATTAACAAAAAAATGAACAAAATGTACAAAAACTCAAGCCAAAGATCCCGAATACTCTGATACCCGGAACACAGGCCCCCACTGTCTCTCCAACTTTGTAGAAGGCAGGAGTTTAATATTCACATTTTTTGGAATCACACAGGGATCAGACCCGTGATTCCCTCTCGAGATATAAAACCACACAGGCAGGTTCTTAAAACTTCTAAGATTAGCTCAGGACGTGTTGTCCCAACAACAGGAAGACTGGTCCATTAAAGTTTTGGTTTGGGAGGAAAAGATAAAATAATTTAAGGAAAAATCCCTGTACATTCGGGAATTCCAAGGGAAGAAGCGTCATCCGTAAAATCTTCTAATCCTGACACTTCCAGCTTGCCCTGGAAGCAACACCTGTCCCACAGATTTTACTTTTCCAAAGCATACTTCCCAAATTTTCATTTCCAACACATTTGTCAACACAGAGCAGCAAACAGCCTCGAGATTGAGATCTGGGGATAATTCGGGGAAAACTTAATGGAATATCCATTCATCAGCCCTAATTCCCCTCCTCAAAGGGGAAGAGCTGATCCTATTGGGATGGGCAAATCCAACCCCCACCAATCCAACACTGCCATAAAGAGGCTTTTTACACATTTCCCCATCGTTATTATATTATATCCCCATTACATCCCACAACATAACCCCCATTATCCCCAAATAACACCCCCCCACTCCCCGCAAATCCTGGGAATTCCTGCGTTTTCCACCAGAAACCTCTCCCTCCCAGGACACCGCGCTACCTTTTAAGCAATCCCCCTTTGTCTTAACGACTACAAAAAGATACTTAAAGGAAATAAAGCGATGTTTTAGCATATGCGGTCCATAAAAAAAAAAAAAAAAAAAACGGGAGGCGCCGCGCTCGGTCCCGCCCGTACCCCTCAGGGGCCTTCAGCCCCCGGGACGGCCCCGAACGGGGCCGTCCCGGGGGCTGAAGGCCCCTGAGGGGTACGGGCGGGACCGCCGGTGCCCGCGGGCCTCCGGTCCCCACAACAAACTTACGGCCCCGCGCAACAAGTTCCCGGGCAAGCCCCCACCGCTCTCACCTCAGCCATGATCGCTGGTATTCCCGGGAAAGGGTCACATCGCCGGGAAGCGCCGCCGGGTCCCGGTGGGAGCGGCGGGAGCGGCGGGGACGGGACCGGGAGCGGCGGGGCGGGAGGGGCGTGGCCACGTTACGCACGACGTCACCGCGCACCGCGGGAAGCGGACAGGGTGCGTGCGGCCGCTGTCAGTCAGTGGAGGCCACGCCCACCGCGCCTGTCAATCAACGGGAGGGCACGCCCCCTCGCATGTCACATAGCGCCAGCCCAACCTGTCAATCAGGGTGGCGGCCACGCCCCCTTCGCGTCACTCAGGCACATCGCATGTCACTTGGTACAAGCAGAGCGCCTGTGTAACTCAGGGAGCAGCCCCCATCTGTCAATCAAGGTCTAAGGCCACCTCCTTACATGTCAATCAAAGCGCAGCCCGCTCCCCACCGCCTGCCATTCAGCGCGCAGGCCACGCCCCCTCTCCTGTCACCGAGAGCACACGCTCCGCCTGTCACTCACACCGCAAGGCCACGCCCCCGCCCCGCCGCGGCCCCTCATGCCCTTATATGTCATTCGGTACAAGCCACGCCCCCTCACGTGTCACTCAAGCCACCGGCCGCGCCCCCTTTGATGTCATTCACTGCCCAGGCCACGCCCCGGCCAGCGCGGAGGCTCCCGCTCGCCGCGGCCCCTCACGGTCCCGGCGGGGCCCTCCGGCCCCGCCCGCCGCCGGCACCGGCTCCACAGCATCGCCCCGCGCCGCTCTCGCTCGCCGTGCCGGTGCCGCTGCCCCCCTCCCGCCCGGCCGCCGTACTCACGCGGGTAGCCGCAGAGGCGCGGGGGGTGTCTCATCGGCCGTGAGGCGAACAGGGGGTCCTCGGGGAACGGGGGCTCCTGCTGGGCGTGAGGCCCTTGGGTGACACAATAATAACTCTAGGTTAAACACAAAACCCGAAAAAACCACCCCAAATAAGCAGAGAAAAGATCCAAAACCAGTGGAAATTCACCGTGTCCTCCCTGCAGCCCCGGTGCCTCACCTGCCCGGCTCAGCGCTGTCCCCGGGCCGGCGCGGGGCAGCGCCCGGCGCGCCCGTCGGGCATCGCGGCTGCTGTCACAGCGAGGACACCGCGTCCCTGGGTTGTGTTAAACGCCTCGGCCGTGCCCCTGCAGAGCCGCGCGGCTCACGCACGCCCGGCGCCTCCGCCGAGGAGCCGCATCCCCAACCCTCACACGGTCCCTGCGGGCGGTGCCGAAAGAACCCGCGGGCGCGACTTTGCTGACTCAGGGGTGAACCCTCGAGCGAGGCGCTGCAGCCCCGCGGGAACGCCGAGCCGCCGGCGGGGCGGTGTCGCGGCGGGCGCGGGCAGCGCTGGTTCGGTGACACGGGGCGGGGGCGGGACCCGAACCGGGGCCCAGGGACGGCCCGGGGCTGCGGCCGCGAGCACAGCGCGGCCCGCGCACCGCGCAGCGACCAATCGGCGGCGTCCTTGCTGGCGGCCAATCGCCGCGCCGCGTCTTGGGCGGCGTTGTCATGGTAACGGTGCGACGCCATGACGAGCCCCGCCGGGCCGCGGCCTTCGCCGTGAGTGAGCGGCCGGATCGGGCCTAAACTTCAAAGTTATTGAAATCAAAAAGGCTTCAAAGCCTTTAAAATGCCTGGGAATAGAGGATAAATTATAATACAGAATCAATTATAATATATCATTAGTTATAATTAATGAATGGAAAAAATTCATTATAAATGGATTGCGTCCCTTAAAATGCTGAGTAATATATAATAATTTAAAATATGTAATAAGTTATATGCTATAATAAAACATAATAATAAATTATATTTAATAAATTACATAAATGTCCAAACCCCTAATTATAAATGGTTTACATCCTTTAAAATAATTGGCAAGATGTAATCAATTATAATATGCAATAAATTATATTCTATACTAAGGCATAATAAATGAATGGTAAAAAGCCTTTATTATAAATGGTTTACATTTTTAAATGAATGGGCAATATATAATGAATTGTAATATATAATAAATTATATTCTATAATAAATTATAAGGCATAAGAAGTTATAACAAATAAATAGTCAAAAGCCCTTATTATAAAGGGTCTAAATCCTTTACAATAATTGGTAATTAATTATTATTAATAATTATATATAATTATTATATATTAATTATATTATAATTAATTATTATATATATAATAAATTATAATAAATGGCTGCAGTCTTTTCTTATAAATGGTTTACATCCCTTAAAATAATTTGTGATATATAAGAAATTATAATGTCTAATACATTATACTTATATTCTATAATAAATCATAATATCTAATAAGTTAAATAAAGGATAAAAAGCCTTTATTATAAAATAATATATAAAATATTTATATTATATTTATATATAAATATAAATATATTTTTATATAAAAATATATATAATATATATAATATATATAATATATAATATATATATTTATATAAAAATATATATTATATATGTAATATATATAATATATATTATATTTATATTATTTTTTTATAAATTTATATATTTATATTATTTTATATAATATTATATAAATATAATTATAAAATAATTGGTAATATATAATAAATTATAATATGTTATAAATTACATTCTGTAATAAGTCACAATAGATAATGAGTTATGATAGATAAATAAATGATGAAAAATGCTTTATTTATTATATTATTACATTTATTATGAAGTGGTTTACTTGCCTTGACATAATTGGCAATGCAATCAATTATAATACATAAGAAACTGTAAGAAACCTTTACTATCAATGGTTAAAATCCTTTAAAATAATTGGTTACATATAATAAATAAATGTATAAGAAGCTGAAAAAATCCTTTAAAATAATTGGTTACATATAATAAATTGTATAAGGAGCTGTAAAAGTTCTTTAAAATAATTGGTTACATATAATAAATAAATGTATAAGGAGCTGAAAAAATTCTTTACAATAATTGGTTACATATAATAAATGATTATGTATAAGGAGCTGAAAAAATCCTTTAAAATAATTGGTTACATATAATAAATGATCATGTATAAGGAGCTGTAAGAATCCTTTAAAACAATTGGTTACATATAATAAATAAATGTATAAGGAGCTGTAAAAATCCTTTAAAATACTTGGTTACAAATAAAAAATAACAATGTATGAGGAGCTGTAAAAATCCTTTATTATAAATGGTTACATATAATAAATTGTATAAGGAGCTGTAAAAATCCTTTAAAACAATTGGTTACATAAATAAATGTATAAGAAGCTGAAAAAATTCTTTACAATAATTGGTTCCATATAATAAATGATCATGTAGAAGGAGCTGTAAAAATCCTTTATTATAGCTGGTTTACATCCTTTACAATAATTGGTAGCACGTAGCGCATTACAATAAATTGGGAGTGGTAATAAATAAACGGTGAAACCCTTTAGCTTCAGTTGGAGACTTTCTAAGTAGAACTTTGTAGAAATATTGCCATTTTTAGGAACACGAGGTGCCCTCCCAGGCACTGGCCCTGCAGCAGCCCCACGCCTGCTCTGCAGAGAGGCTGCGAGTGGGGTTAACAGTGGCATTCTAACCATGGCAGCCCTTTCTATTTGATGGCCCTTTCTCTTCAGCCATCCCATCCCGCTGTGTTTAGTGCAATCCTTCCCGCCAAGGCCCTGCCTGGGTGGGTTTTCCCGGTTTTTGAGGGTCCCTGTGGGTGATTCCAGGGCAGGAGCAGGAGTGGGATGTGCCCCCCTCCTCCGCCGAGGCAGCACCGGCACCAAGGCCCTGAATTCCTGGAGAACTTCCACGGCTTCCGAGGGAAAAGCCGCGCGCAGGGGGGTCCTGGTGGGCAGCCAGGGAGCTGTGCAGGTGAGATGATCCATGAGCACCCTTGGGAAGGGTGGGAAGAGGCCAGAATCCACCTGCAGGAAAACGGCACAACCCTGGCATGGCTGGCTTGGAGCTCAAAGCTCATCCCATTGCCATGGGCAGGGACAGCTCCCACCATCCCAGGGTGCTCCAGGCTGGCCTTGGACACTTCAGGGATCCAGGGGCAGCCAGAGCTTCACAATAATTAACACTTCTAAGCTGGAACTTATTTCAGCAGTAGCACCTCCATGTCTTCACCCAAACCCCCAAAGATTCCCGAAAGATACAACCTGGGAATCATTTAAACACCTCACTGACCTTCCTGCACTAAAGTATTTTAAATGCTGTCAATAAAAAAATGTGTAATTGTTCATCTTATTTATTTGGCTGCACTGTTAATTGGACTGGAATAGTCAGAATCAATAATTCACCCTTGGTGGTCATTATGGAATAAATGAGCTGGAAAAGCCACAGGGAGAAGCAGGACAAGTGGGTCTGGCAATGACAGGAATGGGGCTTTTCCCAAAGAATCCCAGCAAACTCCAGCTGGTCCCTGCAGGAAACCCCTTCCAAGTGCCCTCCCTGTTGCTTGGGTTGGGAACACAGGGAAATTATCCTGATTATTTAAATATTTCTTCAGGTTTTTGATGATGAAGGCAAGAACGTGACACCCCACCCCCTCTTCCAGCCAGACTCAAATACTGCTGTACCCAGGCAAGAAAAGCTTTATTTTAAAGTATTTTATCTGTTTTAGTGATATTTATTAAGTGCAGCCAACCTTTTATGCAAAATTTAAAAATGCATCCATTAAAATAGCAAATTAAAATATTAAAAGTATCAGTTCTACTAACAAAATATTGTTAACATAATAAGAATTCTCTGTTTTAATATGATTTAAGGAAGTTACCTCTGTGTGATTATGTGCATCCATCTGCAAGAATTCTCTTCAACAAAAAACTTGGAGTTAAAACTCCTAAATTGTGTTTCACTACATACTTTGATTTACAAAATCCAGCACAGAGGGAAAAAAACAGTCAGTGGACTTTGGGCTGACAAACTCATTTAAGTATTGCACAGAGGGTAAATAATTATTGGTGTTTTAAATGAAAAGTCCTGAGCCACATCATTATCAAAATGCAAGAAATAATTGTAATTATTTATGATTTATGATTTATAATTACAATTGTAAATATTGATTTCTGGGATGAAGTGATTGCTGGTTTTGCCATGTTTCCCAGACTGGCTCTTCCAAAGGATAAACCCAGGGGCTGGGATATCAACCAGGAGCAAATATACATTTAAAATGACTTAAAAGTACAAAATATCTCTTGAAGATAAACACTTTTTTTAGTTTTTTTGGTGACAATTTCTGCTTGTTTCTTGTCCCTGAAGGACACATGGAAGCAGCACTTGGATATCGAACTTATCGACAACTGAGTTTGGTTTAGATGAAACAGAACCTCAACAAGACCCAACTTTGAGCTTGTCTGGTAAAGAACACACCCAATAATTATAAATTTAAACCGTTCTGGGATTTATGAGACCCTGAGCCAGCCCAGGGCCTTAGAGCCCTTAGAGAATTAATTTGTCTTCTCTTAATTTAGAGCAGAAAAGGTCTTGTTTGTTGCCCTGGTGTTTCAGGTGTAGAAGCAGCCCTGACAGAAGCAGAGCTGGAGCAGAGGGTGGATATTTACCTGTCAGAGACAGACACGCTCTGGATGTTGGATCTGCCAACTGCTGTGCTGTCCACGGAGGCAGAGGAAGCTGGGAGAGTTCTGTAAGTCAGCTGGCACCTGTTTCTCTGTGTGCAAAGCCTCTTGGATGAGACTCCATTTCTTACAGCTCCACGTTCTTGATGAAATTCTTACTCCCTTCCACTGAAAAATGATGGCAGGTTAGGAAAATCCAGGGATGGAGGAGGGTGATAATTAAATTTTCACGAAGACAGTAAGAAATGTCAAACTGCTGCATTGATTCTTGTGTGTAGCTTCTAATTATTTATTAATTAAGAAGAGTTAAACATAGCAGGCAGCTCCCCTGGGTCCTCCCTGAACTACCATAACTTTGGTGGAAATGCTGAAATGAAAAAGGAGAAGTTTCCTTTTTGTCTCTTGATGCTGTGCCTTTCCCTCCCGAGTGATGGGAGCTCTGAACTCTGCATTCCCCCAAAGTTCACAGGCAGCTGGAGTAGGGATTTTTGCTGGTTTTGGGTTCTGTTCTCCACAGACCATTCCTGTTTTAGAGCAGCATCACAAAGATCAGAAAGAGCTGCTGAAATAACATCCAGCAATCCAAAAAGCTGGAAATTTAAGACATGGAAAAGCCTCTCCTGATCAACTCCTGGTTAAAGACACTGAGAATTCCAGGCAAAATTTTCCCAGGGAGTCAGCTCCCAGTGTTTCCTTTGTTTTCCAGGGAGAGGAATAAGATTTATGTGGAGATTTGCAAAGCTAAAATTGACAGTGAGTACTTTGAAGAAAAAATGGTGCAAACCATCTCTGGAGCTGCCAAAACCAAGGAGGTGCAATGTGAGACAATCACCGTGGCAGAGAAAGGTAAACCTGGGCAGGATACTGAGAAAAGGGATTTTTTACTTTCATCTCTAAGCAGGAGATGTTTCCTCGACTTCCACTTCCAGAGCTTTAAGTTCAGACAGGACAGTGTGGTTTGTGGTGGCCGTTTCTGCCCCTCCTAAATCTTGATTTTGGTGCTGGAACACTGAATCCATTGCAATAAAATCGTTATTAATGCTCCCAGAGAGCTGCTGTGCCCTGCCTGCCTCAGTGCTGTCCAGCTAATCCTCACCTCTTCCCTTGAAATAGCAAAGGACACAGTTCCCTTTCTGCCCCCTTGACTTTTCAGGTTTCTGTTTCTGTTGGCCACAATGCAAAGAAGAGAACCTGTGGCAGGAGATTTAAAACCTTGGGGAGCACAGGACACCTTGGCAGGCTCAGTGCAATTTTACAGGATGTACAACCTCAGTGCTCTAAAAACCATTGTAGAGGAATCTCTGAGTTGTGCACGGGGTGAGCTTTGCCTCACTGGGGGCATTTTTGTGTGTAAGAGGCCAAAAAAATTATGGGCAAAGCTGTTCCAAACATTTTGTGTCTGTTAATGTATGTAAAATGAGGGAATAAACACCAAAAGTAGATAATAATCTGTTTTGAAAAGATATTTGCCACTTTTTTGTGTGCCTTGAGCATCAGCAGGGCTCATTCCAACCCCTGAGCACATCAAGGCTAGGTTTGGGTGAGAGCTGGCCCTGCTCAAGGGGAGCCACACCCCAAAAAACCCCTGATGGAGCTGCAGCAATCATACAACAGGAGGAGATTTAGAGAATTTTATCTGCTTTAATGATTTGTATTAAGCATGGGCAACCTTTTTAATAAATTTGTAAAATAGGGCAATTAAAAGATGAAATGAAAATATTAAATCAAAACCATCAGTTCAAATACCAACATGTTTGGAACCAGAGCTGGTTCCAAAGCCCCCCAGCCCAGCAGTTGGGGTGTAGAGCACACAGCAAAGCTTTGCTGGGCTGTAGGACCAAAACAAGAGACCTGTGTGACGGGGAAATTCATTCCCAGGGATGATGGTGACTTCCTGGGACTTTGACAATTCACGGGATGCCTCAGAAACAGAACCTACAGAGACAGAAGAACCCACAGACACAGAAGAGAAAAGCAGCAAATCTCCCACAGCTGAAGAGCACGGTCAGGCTGTGGCTGTCCCTTCTGCCAGAGGTAACATTTTACATTGCTGCTCTGTTTTCATCCTCCTAAACAGGCACATCCCCGTGATTTGTGGGGAAAACTTCCAGTAAAACACGTTTGGCCTGCCTGGAACCTGCAAGAGAGTTTGCTAAAGAACCTTGGACAGGGTTGCACTTCTCTGTACATTGCCATCAGAAATTATCTTAAATGAAGATAAATACTCGGGGGTAAGGTTTGCTGGTACTCAAATAAGTAGAAGCAAAACACCAATTGTGAAAAATTCCAGAAGTATCTGAGCAATGAAAGAAAACAAAATTAAAGCAAGAAAAAATTCATAGTGAAAGTATTTTTTTGAATTCTCTGCTTTTTGCAGGTGGAGGAGAATTCTTATCCCTTGATTTTTCTGTGTGAAGTTTTACCATGTTCAAAGCATTTATATCCCATTTATCTCTTATCAGGCAGCACGGGCCTGTTGGACCCTATGATCCTTATGGATCCATTCCACCCTGGAATATCCCATGATTCTGTGATTCAACTTCTTCCATAATCATTCCAGAAAGTGCTGTTCCTGCCAGGAGCCGCGAGGGGAGAGAATGCCTTTCAGAAGCCATCTTAACATCAGAAAAGCTGAAGCAGGATTTAGTTGTCATGGAGAGGATTCTCATGGAGAATATTTTTCAGCCCAAACTTGCAGTTTATCGGCAGATTCCTGTCCTTATAGGTTTGTTCCTTGCTCAGTGCCCTCTTTCCAGCCATAAATTCCTCACTTTCCACAGAAATGCCTCACTTTTTGCTGGGTAGCTAAACCCACACCTGCAGCAGACCTGGCACGCTCCAGCCCAATCCAGCTGTCTGCTCTGTCCCCAGCCACTTTTAGTCACAGTTTTAGAACTTAGGATGTCTTTCCTCAAATCTTCATTTCTTTTATTTTCCCCTGCAAAATATTTGCTGAAAAGGCAAATTTTTCTTCTGGTGTGAATGTCTGGAGTGGGATAAGTGAAATGTTTCTACTCAGACTCTACCACATCTGTGCATTTTAGAACCTGATGTTACCTCAGACACTGACAGGGAAGAAGGTGAAGAGGAAGAGGATGAGGAGGAAAAGAAGGATGAGAAAAAGCAAGAGGAAACATCCTTTAAATCATCAGCTTTGTCAGATGTAAATCAAAGCCCAGCAGAAGCTGCAGCTCCCAGCCTGGAGCAGCTGTGGTCATACAGGTGTGATTTAACCAGTGGTCACAGCGTGAGCAGCATGGCTTGGAACAAAGTGAACCCTGTGAGTTAAAAAATCCTTCCTGAGCTGGTCCCAAACTGGGACAAGCAATTGGTGGTGGGAATAAACTCCTGACTGAGGTGTGCTTTGCTGGGAGGGATCTCAGAGAGATGCATCCAACCCCTCACTCTTGCTGCCTTAATCTACAGGTTGCACTAGGCTTTCCCTGCACATGGATCACCACGGCTTTAATTGGCTCAGAATTTCATTGATTGCTCCAGTTTGCCCTGAACAGCAATGTTAATAGACTTAGTCTGGTCTAGAATTGAAATTTAACCCCTGCTGCTAAACTTTATTATCACTGAGGGAGTTTATTCCTGATAGTTTAGACATCACATCTTTGTCTCTAACAGTAACCTCCCGAAAAAGCAGCATTCCTCAAAAGAAGATGCACAATAACAGCACAGAAGCCAAAACTTCTTTAATCTGGTCATGTAAAGCTCAGTTTTCCCAACAGAACTCACTTATGGCCAAACAAAAATAATGAATGGAAGAAAGGTAAAAGGCAGCTGAGGATGAGAAACAGGAACCCAGTGAGGGAAAAAAAGAAAATAAAGACCATTTCATACTTTTAGTACACCAGATCTCCAGATATTAAAAAGTTTAGACACATTTAGAGACTTCAGTTTGAGAACACGGGGCAAGCAAACAGCTCCTTTTAAAGTGTGAGTTTCACAAACTACTTGTTGAGTACAGGGAAAGAAAAATTAATGGAGCTGAAGGCTAAAGACTTGCTGCTGGTTTTTACTTCTGCCTGTGGAAAGCAATGAAGGGAATTCACTGGACTGTGGAAAGCTAAAAGCCAGGAGTTTGAGGTGCTCTCTGAAGCTCCTTTTACAGCCAACCTTGAGAGAGAAAACCAGAAGCATTCTTATGTACTCCATTAAATAATGCACATTAGAATATGGTTATAGAACAACGTGTATCCTGTTGCTTTATATCCTGTGTGATTCTCCCTGCATAGGACAGGAGCTTTGTTACTCCAGACTTTGCCTTGAGAGCTGCTGTTAACACAGAGGTGCCTGTGGAAATGTCCTGCTGAGCTTCGAGTTGAACTGAGATATTCCTGTTGCTCTGTGCTTGCAGGATCTCTTAGCAGTTGGTTACAGAGAGTTTGTTTCTCAGGATCAGAAGGGAGGCCTGGCTTGCTGTTGGTCACTGAAGAACCCCATGGTAACGAGCCCCTTTGTTTGCTTTTTCTGCAATGTGCTTTTCTCTGCACAATTTCTGCTTTTTTTCCCTTTTAACTGCAATTATCTACTCTAACTTCTCACAACGCGGTCAAAAAGAGAGGAAAATTTATAGATGTAACATTTACACCTCTGCAGATCCATCTGAAAAGGGATCCTTTTAAAACCGGCCATTAAAAAAATATTTGGAAATCTTAGTTACAAAGTGTCCCAGTAAAAAAACTCTGATTGCCATAAATGACAACACTTCAGTTTGATTTCTTCTACAAACTTCTCTTGGCCAAAACTGTATTAGACTAATTTAAACCAGGCAGAGTCAAATTTCTGATGTATCTTTACCACATCAAATACTCTCATGATTCCCTGCTGTCACCATAGATATTTTTAGGTATTTAGTTTGGAGCAGTAGCCTCACCTACTTTCCAGTGTCATATTTCTGCACAATCTTTTTCCTAATTTTATCAGTTGCACCAAGAAATACAAGGAGCCAGTCAGAATAGAGAATAATTTCGGGTCGCTGTGGCCACCACCACTTGAGTTTTCCAGCAGAAATTTAGTGCCCAGTGTTAAGAAAAGAGAGGTGAATAATAACCCAACTCACAACATGGTTGTATTTCTCTCCTGGGCAGTGGCCAGAGCGCATTTTCCGCTGCGAGCACGGTGTTACTGCTGTGGATTTTTCCCTGGCAAGCCCAAATCTCTTGGCAGTTGGGATGGCCAATGGACACGTGGCCATCTACGACGTCCGGAGCCGGAACGCCGCCGCGCTGCTGGACAGCAGGTCAGGCTGGGAGCTCCCACCTCCTCCCACCTGGGGCACCTCTGAGCGAGCAAACCTGGGAAAGGGGCAACAAAGGAGTCCCATTCCCTCAGTTTTTTAAGGAATTGCAGCAAGTTACCCCACCTATCATTTCTACTCCATGTCCTAACTAGGACAATCCAACCCTGGACAACAAATCCTTACAGGAGACCAGTGGTAGCTTTTGGTGCTTTCTCTCTGATCCCTCTTGCCAAAAATGGAAAGAACATCAGAATAAGTGAGGGGTGAGCAGGAATTAAGAAGAAAATGAGAGAGGGGATGGGAGGGTGATGAGGGAAACACTTGCCTTAAGGGCAGCTCCCAGGTCTCAGGAACTCTCCTGCAAGGTGCAGACTGATTTCATGGTGCAGGTGTTACTGAAAGGTGGCAGCACATAAACCAGTGCCCTGAAACTGATTATCAAACATGTTTAATAAAGGAGACATTTTCCTGGAGAAAACAATCAATGCTCAGACCATTTTTTAAAAGAAAAGCTAAACACTTCTGTCCTAAGACTTAACGGTCATTACAAAGTGGAAGCTTAATTATTTTTGAAATATATTGCCTTGTCTTTGCTCATATATGATTTACCACATGCATTTTTTTTTTTTGTCCCAGTGCATCCCTAAATAAACACACAGGTCCTGTGTGGCAGCTGAGGTGGGTGGAACAGGACAGAGGTGCGACAGGAGGTGACAAGAAAGAGAGACTGATGTGTATCTCGGGAGATGGGCGAATGACCCAGTGGTTCATACAGCAAAGGCTGGATTGCTTTGGTGAGCACCTGAAACTGCTCTCTTTGATTTCAGCTGACATTCTTCACACCAGTTATCCCACAAAACATTTAAGAGCTGCTGGGCACTGCAAAGCAGCACGAGTTCCTCACACCTGTTTGACACAACCTTTGCTCTTTGCACAGATGTGATGACAATCAAGCGAACACAAAGCAGGAAGAAAAAATTACCAGGTGAGAGAGAAAGGAAAAGTGAAGCTCCCATATCTCAACAGGCAGCTGGAATGTGCTTCGACTTCCACCCAGAGGTAGGCTCAGAAAGCCCATCCTGGCTGAAGTATTACCCAGGATAACTGCAGCAGAGGAGGGATGCTCAGCTGGAGCTGCTTTAATGGGAACTAGCCAGGGACTTGGCACTGGCATTTAAAGCATATTAATTTTGAAATAAATTGCTTCCTAGCTACTAAGAGCTACCCCAACTGGGTGAAATGGTAGAACAAGCCCTGTCCTCCCAGCCATGCTACATTTCCTTGAACGGGCCCTGGGGCACATTCCCCTCTGTGTGTTGGCCAAGGCTGGGAGAATTTGTTCAACACCTCCCACGTCCAGGACTCAGCTGTGCTTCTCTTCATCCAGCTGAGTATTTCCTCCACAGAGCACTCAAAGAATACATGTGTTTTCCACATGGATTGCTGAAAATCCAAGATTTTCAGGAGTCAAAAGCTCCAGCATAAACTGTGCATTGACGGAGAACACACCCAGCAAATGTCCAACGTTGTGGGCCCCTTTACTCCCCCCACACAGGAGCTCCTCCTTGGCTCTGCAGAGCACTGGCTCTGAACTCATCCAGCCCTGGCTGATTTCTGCATGAGTGATAAATTCATCCAGCCTAAGCTCCTTTTCCCTTTCTTTCAGGACACTGATATTTTTCTTGCTGGAACAGAAGAGGGCCACATCCACCTGTGCTCCTGCTCAGGCCAGGAGCAGATTCTGGGGACGTACAGGGGCCATAAGGTGAGTGATACACCTGTAAACAAGGACAGCAGGAACTGTTCAATTCAGTTCAAAAATGTAACAGTTTCTTTGCTTATATTTAGTAAATATAATATGTGCAACAACAGAAACCTAAACTTCTTCTCTTATATTAGGAATGAATTCCCACAGCATAAAGTATCACAGTCTTACAGGATTACTTTCTACACTAAAAGGATTTTTTCAAATAACTCACTAAAACTGGTACTATAAACTGGTTTAAATCTTGAGTTCTGGTTTTATTTTAAGACAGCAATCAGAAATCTGATTGGCCTGTACAGTTAAATAATCTTATCTCTGGGTAGCTCTAGAATAGATTCTGTAGCTCTACAGCAACACCAAGTTCTGTTTTGTTTCTCTCCCAGCAGGGTCCCGTGTACAAAGTTGCCTGGAATCCCTCAAGCACGGACATGTTCCTCAGCTGCTCTGCAGACTGGAGTATCCTTTTATGGCACCGGGATTCCCACATCCCTCTTTTAACTTTCACTTCTGTCACAGCTTTTGTTCATGACATCAAGTGGGCTCCAAAATCAGCCCTCATCTTCGCAGCAGTGAATGAAAGGAGGGTGGAGATTTGGGATCTGAGTGTCAGCATGTAAGTAATGACTTTTCTCAAAGAAGATTCTGAAATTTAATTGGCACACATTGTTTCCTCATCAGTGTTTTTATCAAATCATTACAGCTCCGAACTTTGCTTGCTCAAACTACTGCAGTTTGAAACACTCATTGTGTAAAAGGAAATGGTAGCTCCCAGAGATTTGGGGTTAGAAGAGGAGCTGGATGCCTCATGGAGCTGATAAACTGCCCTTTTCCTGCAGAAACCATGGCAGAGCTAGAAGGAAAAATAACAAAACTGAGCTGCTTTTATAAAGATTGGATGGTCTGAAGTTGAGATGACTCAAGTTACCTGTGGGCTTGTCCAGCTGGTCTGGATTTTGTGTTACTGACTGTGTGAAGCCCTGGTGGATCCAAAGCCCTGCCACATAATGCAAATTATTCATATAATGAAAATATTAACCACCACTCTCCAGGTTAGGACAGATTTTAAGCAAGCAGGATATCTTAGTTAACAGCAGCTGGGATTTTTGTTCTGGCAGAGCCCAAACCAAACACTGCCTCACTTCCCGGTTTTTGAGATAATCTAGAAGACAGAAAGTGAGATGTGCAGCTTTTCAACTGGTAAATGCATGGTACCTGTTAATTCTTGGGTTGCAGCTTCAACCCTGTGCTCTCCTGTGCTGCCAGCCCCGAAGGGAATCTCAGCTCCATCCTCTTTGCCAAGAACGCCGAGTGCCTGCTGCTGGGGGACAGCTGTGGGCAGGTGGGAGTGTGGCAGCTGCACAACCTGGCTGCTCCCAGCACCAAGGTACGGCTGTGCTGAGGGCCAGGGCTGCCCGGGGCCGCATTCCTCAGCAAGGCAATTCTGGGAAACACCCAACTAGGGAACACCGGAATAGGTGGGATCACAATTCCAGCACCAGGCTAAAACTGAGGTGGGTCCTCTGCTGCCACACCACTGGAAATTCATTGCCTTTTTAAACAAGATACATGTTTGCATGCTGCCAAATAGGACAGCACAAATGCAACCCAACCTGGCCTGCCAAAAAGTGGTGTTTTCCAGGACAGGTGAGCACAGCATTAACAGAATTCCGAGGAAGAACCGGCTCCTCTTCCTCTTGTTTTCCAGGTTGGTTCCTTGCGTGACATCGTGTCTCCTGCTGGAGCTGTTTAACAGTAGCTGATATCCCTTCTCCTTTGGGAAACAGCAGGAAAGACTTGCTGTAGTATGAACATAAACTGGTTATCCTTTTTTAATCATTAAAATTTCTCTTTGAAGCACACTGCTTAGAAACTTCTTTCAAATGCCCTAAATTTCCTCCTGAAGTCCCCTCATTGCACTATCAGTGCTCATACATGGATGGCCTTCTCTGCAATTCTGATCATGGAAAGGTCTCAGCTGTCTTTCCTCCTGGGGCCTTTATCCCTTTCTGGTTTTCCCCCAAGGTCTTTTCTCCCCGGGTTGGAAGCAGGCAGCATTTGGCTGTCTAGGCTGGCTTTTTCTGGGGGCAGAGCAGAAGAAACAGAAAAAAACCACCCAGCTGGAGAATTTTCAGGAACTTCCTGCCCACAGGAAATAGGGAGCATCTCCAGAGGAGCGATTAAGCACAAGTTGTAGCCCTGCTGCTGAGCACATCACGTATGGAAATGTGTATTTTATAGATGCAGAACATCCAGCCTCTCTCATTATCCTGACAATAAACACCCAACACTCAAACACATCACTGAATTAAGGATCATTTGTGATGCATTAACATCCACTTCCTTCTGTGTGCTGCACATCTGACAGGGGACGTGCAAACTGCTCCCGACATAAAATTCATCTTGGTGTGTTTCAGAGAAAGACACTCGTTAGGGTGAATCATTTGTTAATCATTATTATAAATCTGACCAAAATACACCCTGTATTTTCCATCCATGCCCATGACTGTTTGCTCACTGCTAAAAAACAAGCTGTAACACATCATAACCCACCCTGCACACAGTGAAAGTTAATTAACTGTAACATTATGGTGCTGCAAAACCCTCGTGGTGCTAGGAAGGGCTCAAGATCTCCAAAGTTCCTCGTGTATTTTGTCCTTAAACATGGAATTTCTGACCATGTAACTGAGAAATTTCCTCCTAAACCCATTGTATTGCACGGATTTTTATGGAAACATAAAGACACTGAAGCCAACATTAGGAACCAATAATTCGGACCCAACCTCTGCTCCCAGAGCAGAGTGACCCAGCTCCATGTGCTGCAGGATCATGTCCTATCACTTGGCACACTGGGAATTCTGGCTGGGATACCTATATATGCCACAAACTCCCGCTCCAGAGTGGATTTTCTCAGCAGTGCCTGGTACTGGCAGGGTTTTCCCCACAAGCATCCACAGTCACCAGCAAACAAGGTGGGGGAATGAGGAGGTGCACACATCACGGGAAGGAGTTAGCTCCCTTTTTCTTTGGGATCATCAACACAAAGACCCCAGTCAGGACTGGGCATCAGGCTGTGCAACACACCAGTGTGGGGCACACAGACACCAAACCCATTAAGCACAAATCACGTCATAAACACCCTTTTGTTCTGGCAGCACACACATTAACTGCATCCACCTAAGCCATACCCCATAAACATGCTACACCTCAGGTGTTCCCAGTAAAGCAGCTACGTAGACCTAAGAAGTCTTTATACCTGACTGAGATCCCAAAGCACTTCAAGCATGACCAGAAACAAGCAGTTTATTTGTTTTTAGCAAACATTAAGTCACCCTCAGAGTGAGCCGTTACTCAGCGGAGTGGATGGACCGTCAGTATAAATGGGAAGGTTCCAGCAGAATTCCCCACTCACTCCCTTCTGCCCTGCCCACACCCAGCTGGGAAGCACCACGTTGGCAGCATGAGGGGCACGGTGCTGGCACTGGCTTGCCTCGTTCTCCTGCTCCTGGCACAGGAAGGAAAAGGGGAAGGGAACACGGTGAAGCTCTGTGGGAGAGACTTCATCAGAGCCGTGGTCTTCACGTGCGGCGGCTCGCGCTGGAAGAGGCACCTCACTGAGCACCACGACCTGGGGGGTGAGTACCAATTAAAGCATCCCAGGCTCATCCCTGCCCACTGCACCTGCATCCAAGGGGATCCAAGGGGACTGGGAAGCAGCACATCCCCTGCTCCCCTCAATCTGTGCAGCACGGGCTGTGCTGGGAGGCAGCCAGCGAAGAGCTGCAACTCCTCATGTTCCCTCAGTGTGCAGCTGGTCTGGCTCAGCTTCCTGGGCTATTTCGCTACAGAAAAATCATTTAGACCAAGCTTTTCCAAGCTCACCTGAGCGGCAGGATTCAAGGCTATCACTGAAAATCTCTCTGCCATCACATTTCAAGTGACAGTGACAAGTTTCACTGAAGTCGGTGCAAGTGTCTTACTGTGGTCTTCACTTTCCCCACCAGAAACCAGAAACTGTATTACAACTTTAAAACATTATTACTAAAACATGTTGAACAGTTACTCTGCAATTTAAGTACCTTCACGTTTCTGTGTATATTTATACTTATTAGCACATTTTTTGATACTCAGAAAATTTTGATTTGATAGTCAGAAAATTCAACATGCACTGCTAGAAATTTGTACTCAGACAGATTAAAATAAATAGAGAACAAGAAAGTAACTGAGGCAGATGACAGCAACAGAGGCTTTCTGCACTTCCTACATCTGCATTTTTGGAATATTCTTGTGTAGCAGCAGCTTTAAACAAACACAAAATTGGTAACACGGGCAACCCCCTCCATAAAGTCTGTTGAAGAACCTTGCTTCTAAAAAGTGAGAACTGCTACACCTTTACAGACTCCATAAGGCCCAGCTGTACTGAGCTGTTTCAACTGCTGCTGAATTGTAATTTCTGTAGAAACACCCAGAACTTTGAAACCCTGGGTTGGATGATACCTTATTGCATTTCCTGCATTTCAGGAAACCCACAGGTCCAGCCTCTGACACAGCAAATCACAGCTTTTCCTGGGGAAGCAAATGTATCAGTGTAAGACTCAAGGCAACACGGGACTCTCTTCACTAGAAATCCCTAAACCACTGGGTTTTTCCACGTTGATCACAGATTGTTCCTCACACATCTGCTCTCAGTGAGGAGTCAGTGATGTGGTGCTCCTATCAGAGAGTAACACTCAGCTCCCTGGCTGTAGGTTGGTCTGTCTTTCTAGTAAAGATAAAAAGCATAAATTACTCATCTTTCCATGACTTCTAACTTTTAGCTTCTCGCTTTCCTGCGACAGAGGGTGAAAACCCCCAGCATTTCCCACACGAGGACAAGGGTGACGCCGACTTCTCATCACACCCAGAGCAGAGGCTGGGGATCCACAGCCAAGAACCCCAGGATGTCAAACCTGAGCAAGACTTGCAAAACACCAGCAAAGTTTCTGTGCTAAACAAGCGTGAGGCAGTCAAGCTGCTCACCACATCCTGCTGCAACGTGGGCTGCAGCAGGAGAGAGATCAGCTCCCTGTGCTGAGATGCAACAGCTCGGTGTCACAGCTCCCAGGGATTAAAATAATCATGACGTAAACCTCAGTTGGTTCAGTTGTGGTCTTTAATTGTAGCTTTACCCTTTTTGGGTGTTAAATGTCACAGGGCACACCAGCAAGTGGCTTCAGGTTGTCTGCATTTCACAGTGTTTACAGTGGGTTAGAGTTAAACTTTTAGTCATGAGTACAAGTATTTCTTCCCAACTAACTACTGTTCTGGTTTCAGCCTGGCACCTAAAATGTAGTAAAATAAGCAATTTATGACAGGTTTGTTCTCTGGCTCAGGAAAATCTAACAGCAGGTTTCAGCTGGGAAATACAGGTAGCAAAAAGTCTGGTTTCAGAATCAGAGCAAGGTCAGCCAGACCCTACCTCAGTGGGGAATGGCTGCACCAGGAGAGACTTAGGACCATCAGCCCCAAAACCAGGCAGGCAAAACCCATGGTTTATTTCCTAATCCAGATACTTCCAGTCATGTTTCCTGGAGAACAGGGAAAACATTACTTACAGGGAATATTCTGAAAGTATTTCTCCTACAGGAAGAGTTCTGAAAGCAGCAATCAGGTGCAAAACAACATATCACAGACATCCACTTCCCAGAGAATATTCTGGGAAAGACCCTTATTACATTCACCCAGAGGCTCTCATTTCAAAGCAGGTGAGAGTACCTTGGTCCTTCACAGATGCTTTTAACAACACAGACAGGAAGAGTTAGGCTGAATATTCATTTCTCCTACTGTTAAACTCGACTACCTCCCTATTCAAAATACACACCATAGACATTTGCCACAGCAAACAGCGAGGTGTTCTTGAACACAAATGAGGAAAATGTGTCAGTCCCAGGATCCCAGAGGCACCTGCTCCCGATCTGCAGGCTCTGCTCACCCAGCTGCCCAATGTGTGTCACCACCACGATCTTGTACCTGGGCACCCCCAGCTCTTTGACCCGCGCCTTAACAACCTGCAGAGAAAAACAAGGTTAATCCATACATGTTCAAAGATGGGGATGGACTTACAGCAGGGCAAGGAGGAATGGTATTAAACTGACAAGAGGGCAGGGATGGATGGCATCTTGGGAAGGAATTGTTCCCTGGGAGGGTGGGCAGGCCCTGGCACAGGGTGCCCAGAGCAGCTGGGGCTGCCCCTGGATCCCTGGCAGTGCCCAAGGCCAGGCTGGACACTGGGGCTTGGAGCAGTCTGGGATGGTGGAGGATGCCCCTGCCCATGGCAAGGATGAGGCTGGATGGGCTTTGAGGTCCCTCCCAACCCAAACCAGTCTGTAAATCTATTCATTAACTCGTATATGTCTGTACTGCCCTCTGAGCAACCCTTGGGGCATCTCGACAGCCGCCTCCAGCCTTTATTGTACACCTTAGCGGTATTTTGGGGACACATCTGGGGAGCCCCCAAGGCACCCGTCGAGGTGACACCCCTGGAAGCACACGGGGAAGCACACATCCCCACCTCCGCGATGTCCCTGGCCGCCTCCCGGCACGGCCCCGCCTCGTAGCGCTGCTCCCTCAGGGCGCTCCCCACCACATCCCTCAGGATCTCGTCCACCGCCGCCACCGGGAAGCGCCTGGCAGGCCCTGGGAGGCAAAGCTCGGGTTTATGAGGGAAGAGCCGCCGCGCTGGAGGGTTTTTGGAGGGGCAATCGAGACCCACCCGAGCCGGGCTCGGCGGGGCTTTCCCGGCCCTGCATCGCCCTCAGCCGCGGAGAGGAGGCGGAAGGGCGGCGGCGCCGGGAGCGGGGCCCGCCCGCCGCATTCCCGTTCCCCGCCTCTATCCCGCCGCATTCCCGGCCCCCGGCATTCCCATCCTCACGGCTTCGTGTTCCTGCGGCTCCCACGGTTCCCCATAGTTTCCACCCGTCCCTGTGTGTCCCCGCAGCCCTCACAGGTCCCCGTGGCTACCACGGGTCCCCACAGCTTCCACAGCTCCCTGCGTGTCCCCATGGCTTCCACAAAGTCCTACAGTCCCTGGTGCCCCCACAGCTTCCACAGCTCCCTGCGTGTCCCCATGGCTTCCACAAAGTCCTACAGTCCCTGGTGCCCCCACAGCTTCCACAGCTCCCTGCGTGTCCCCATGGCTTCCACAAAGTCCTACAGTCCCTGGTGCCCCCACAGCTCCCTGTGTGTCCCTACAGGTTCCCAAGGCTCCCGCCTGTCCCCATGTTTTCCACAGGTGCCTGTATTCCTTTACAGTCCCCAGAGGGTCCCATGGTTCCCACATATCCCTACAGGTTCCACAGGTCCCCATGGCTTCCACAGGTGCCTCTGTGTCCCTACAGTTCCCACAGGTCCCCAGAGCTCCCACGTGTCCCCACATACGCCTAAAGATCCCGTATGACCCCATGGACTCCACATGTCCCCACATGTCCCCACAGCTCCTTTATGTTCTCATGGCTCCTGAGGGTTCCTGTGAGCTCTGCAGGTCCCCATGGCCCCACAGGTTCCCACAGCCCCCCCAAATGTCCCTATGGCTCCTATGGGTCCCTATGGTGCCCGTGGGTCCCTAGAGCCCACACAGATTGCCATGATCCCTATGGATCCACACAGACCCCACGTGCCCCTACAGCCCTGACATGTCCCCATGGCCTCCATGGGTCCCTCATGCCCCCCATGCATTCCCTCAAGCTCTATCCATCCCCACAGTCCCTGTGGATCCTCATGTGTCCCCACATGCCAACCTTGACCTGTCCCCATGCTGGGACCCTGTACATAACTCCAGCAACAATGATGGTTTTGGGGCAGGGACTCTTTTTTTGGGGCAAGGGACCCTTTTCTGGGCCAGCCTCACTCCTCTAGGTGCTCCTGCATGTGGAAGCAAAACTCACTCAGAAAAAGAAATGTTATACTTTTTTTGTTTATTTTCAAGGAAAAAAAAAATAATAATCACATTTAAATTGCAACTCAATTGGGTATTTCGTGTGGTTCTTATGTATAGAATGAATAAACTTTGTTCTGACGTGGGGATTTCTTTGTCACAATGCTCTGCGTGGTAAATAATTGCATATTTGAGAGTCAGTGAAATGGGTGACGGGGAGGATGGAGGAGAGACATTTATAAAAAACAGTATTTACAAAAATGATATCCACATAGTCGTACTCTAATCTATAAGGCAAGTAACATTTAAAATATGTTGTTTCATGATTATCTTCAACAAGTCAATACAACACATTCATATTACCAGTGGTCAAATACAAAGCTTCGCTGCAGTAGTCCCTGTGCAACAAACCTGTACGTCTTTTATAGGTTTTTTTTCTCTGAGAACAGTAGGAAAGCAGCAAAGTTTTCATCACAGACTAAGCAGTACCTAGGCCATCTTAGACTAAAGGTATATTATATCTCATTGCACGTTTAGGCAGAAAAGGCCAGCCGTTCATTAACTTATTTAACTTAAATCTTAAAAATAGACCTGTGTATCTTCATCCACAAATATTTATAAACATTTTATACATGAGGGAGTTCATTAAACGGTCCAGGGTGATACCTGGGGATATCTGATTCACAGCTGGAGTGTCACAGTGGGGTTGTCCCACATCCTGGGCCCTCCTCCCACCAGCCTTGGGAGCTTCCCGGCACATCCCAACTCAATTCCTGGCTCAGACCACGACACATCTCCGTTTGTTTTATGTCATCCAAGCATCCAGGGGATTTCATCAACCTTAAAATGTTTGGGAGTGAAAAACCCCTTCCTGCATGGATGAGGAACCCAACAGCAGGACAGCACATCCACAGCCATTCCCGCTGTCCCACAAAACCAGGGATTTCTAAGGGAGGAACGAGATATCCCAAACACCTCACCAGCACCTGCTGAGTTCCACCACATCCTGTTTGCCCACAAACCTTTGAAGAGCATCACCACCATCAATTTGTGGCTCCAAGAACCACTGCCAGCAGCATCATCCCTCCTAAAGGGACGAGGGAAGCCAGGCAGGAGCAGGGCGTATTCCCACAAATCTTCTCCTTGCCTTGCAGTGAAAGAAGGATTCAGGTCCTGACTGGAATAATCCTGATTATCATAAAATCTCCCCAGCTCTACACAGATTAATTTCCTTGGGAAATTGCGAGGAAAAGAGGAACAGAAGAATTCTGGCTATGAAACAAAACCTTTGAGGCAGTAATTTCTAGCCAGGAAAGTACAACAGGATGATGTGACATATTTTGGTCATGACAAGCTTCAAAATTAAGGGGTTTGACCAAGATATTTTCACATAAAAACAATAAAAGGGTAGGGAAAAAATGTTTGACTTTCTCCTCTTAGGTAATTTAAAATCTGTCACCTTTTCAGTGCACTCCAGCCGTTTAAAAATGCTTCTGCTGGGAGAAACGGAGGTGGTGACTCTGTGGGATGCTCCTGCTGGAGGAATCTCGGAGAGCAGCACGCGAAGGGTGGCAGGGGGGCTCCAGCCTTCCCTTCCCATCCCCTCTCTGCCTGGTTAAAAAGGGATGGCATTCCAACAGAAAATTCCAGAGTTTCCCACCTATGTTTGAAAAAATAATAAAGCCTGAAAAGGCAGAGTGAAGACAAATTAATTTAACTGAAATACTGTATGACAACAAAAATAAGAAGAAGCTTTAAACGGGGCAGTGATATTTAAGAACAAATGCAGACACCAAATGAAAAACTCATTATGTGGTGGTTTTTTATACTATTGAGAGATTTCATAGTTATTAAGAAATACTGTTAAAGTAGAAAACTGCTCTGAAAGGTCTCCTGTGAGGAGCACCAGAAGCTGGCTGAGAATTGTGACTGTTTGCAACAAACAGCAGAAAGCTTGCAAAAAATTGACTCCCTGCTCCTACCATGTAAACTCCCAAGTCTGAGGGTGTCCGTGGGGAAAAACCCTCCTGCTCTGTCAGTGGGACCTTGGCCCTGCAAGTGTGGGCTGCCGAATTCCCAGGGGAAAATTCCTTTGGGAGAAGTTGCTCAGGACAACATCTAAAGGGGAAGGTGCATGGAAGTAACGGAGCTAAAGCCTTTCTGTGCATGCATCCACATATTTATTATTTAATGCCTCCTTTATTTACCCTTCTGTTTACTCAGGTGCATCCCAGTGCTGCTGAGCTCTGGGGTGCCAGGGCTGGGCGGTGCCAGAGCGCTGACCCCCTTTCCAGCCTCAGTCTGACTTGGAAAAAGCCCTGCTGGACCACATGCTGGGAAACAGAGCTGTGGTGCTTCCCTCTGGGAATGCTCCAGGGCTGGAGCCCCTCTGCTCTGGAGCCAGGCTGGCAGAGCTGGGGGTGCTCACCTGGAGAGGAGAAGGCTCCAGGGAGAGCTCAGAGCCCCTGGCAGGGCCTGAAGGGGCTCCAGGAGAGCTGCAGAGGGACTGGGGACAAGGCCTGGAGGGACAGGACACAGGGAATGGCTTCCCAGTGCCAGAGGGCAGGGATGGATGGGAGATTGGGAAGGAATTGTTCCCTGGGAGGGTGGGCAGGAGCTGGGATGGAATTCTCCGAGCAGCTGTGGCTGCCCCTGGATCCCTGGCAGTGCCCAAGGCCAGGCTGGACATTGGGGCTTGGAGCAGCCTGGGACAGTGGGAGGTGTCCCTGGCCTTGGCAGGGGTGGCACTGGATGATTTTTAAGGTCCCTCCCAACCCACACCAGTCTGGGATCTGTATGAGACCAGATGGCTGCCATTTCACCTCTGCTGCCTCAGCTGCTCTCAGAGTGGGCAGGGAGCTGCAAGCAGATGAATTCCCTGAAAATACACAGATTTTCCTGCCTAAAAGCCGAGGTGAAGCCTGCAGAGCATGAATGCCCTGAACACTACAGGGCCCTCTCTGGAGCCAGGTGCTCTCACCAAACTGCCAACAAACCCAGCTTCCCTGGGGCACGCTGAGAAAACACTGTGCCAAAAATTGGCAAGAGCAGTATAGAAAAACCTGTCCCAAATCGCTGCTTTTGGTCCCAGTGTCACAGGGTTGGTGTCACCTGCCAGTGGCTGGAGCAGGGACTGTCCCTGTGGGGCTGGCAGTGCTGGCACATCCCCCATGGGCCTGCCAGCCGGTTTGTCCCAGAAATGGGACAAAATGTCCCAGACTGTTCCCATCTCTCTCCCCAGGCCCTGAGGGCTGCATCCCAAGAAAGCGACCTCTGTTTTGTTCGACAGCTGGAATGGGATGAGCTTGGGAGCTTTGGGTTATGGGTTTTTCTGTTTAAAAAGCATTCAAAAACCCAATGCTAATGTAAACACCTTGTCTTTCAAATGAAATATAAAGTAAAATCTCTATGTTCTGGCAATATTTACATTATAAAACCGTTCTTTTCAGGCCTATGCCCTAGATCTCTTTTGGAAGGATGGCTTTGGAACAATTGTACACACCATAAACCTGATTCTTAGGGTTTGCCCTACATTTCTGTGTCAGAAAGGGGCGAGTTACACACTTTATACAAACTTCTAGTTCAGGGGGGAAATCATTAATGGAGTGGAACACTGAGGAGCACACTCCCAAAATCTGCCAAGATGTGGGAAGCTGCAGGAGTGAATTGTGCTTTTCCTTTCCTGCTGCTGCCTTTGTGAACACACACACAACTCACGCCCCTATCTCAGCCTGGCAGTCACCTCACACCTGAAATATCCCCACATTTCCTTCTTTTCTTTTCAGATGGGCACAGGTCTCTGTTCTCCTACATCAAACTGCGCTGTGAGCAAGCAATTCCCAACATTCCCAGGCTGTTTTCCAATGTAAATGCACCACCCCAATCCTGGCAACACTTGTGACTGTAAAATCAGCACTTTTTGTCATCTTACACATTCCCAAAGTCCCAGCACCCCGGTCAGTGGATGCTCCTGTGCTCCTCTGGGCATCTGTGTTTAATTTCACAGAGATTCCTTCATTTTTTTCTCCCAATACTGCCAAGTTCTCCCAGTCACCGAGCTCATCTCGGCAGATGCAGCACCATTAATGCCACCAACGCTCTCACCGTGTTGCCAGGAGTAGGATGAGACCAGGATCCATGGGAACGAGCAGCACACAGTGGGACACCAGCTCCCAGGGAAAACACAGAGGGATAATATTTTGTCCCCCATCCTCCAGTTTAGCACTTCCATGTGTTTTCCCATCTCCACAGGACAGCTGCTCCCAATGCTGGTGAGCTGGCTCCTGCCCTGACTGCTCTCAACAGCCCCCATGCTGCTCCTGTTCCCTGGGGAATTGTTTCCCAGTGTTTTTCCGTATGCATTTTCCTGCCTCAGTGCTAAAATAGAGAAGCAGGTGCGGCTGCAATTCCTTAAAGCATTTTCTAAACCCGTAGAGCTTTCAAAAATGGGGGGGAAAGGCAGAAAAAAGTGAGCAAAGCAACATAAAAATGCAACCGAACATCCGGAGGCGGCTCGGAAAACACATCCTTAAAGCCAGCACTGACATTTTATGCCAGTGCTGTGAGCTCAGAGCTACCACCCAGCCTCTTTGCTGCTTCTTTCCTTATCCGTATCCCTGCAAAATACATGGACACGGGGCAGGGAAGAGCTGCTGGGATTCCAACAGGGAATCTGCAGCTGTGAGAGAACACAGGGCTGGAAAGTTGGAGTAACTACTCCTTGTAAAAGTGAGATTTTCTTCCTGGGAGACTGTCCTAGGAACCTCCACCTTTCCAATGATATTTTTCTGGAGTTAAACCAGCTAAACCTGGAGGTTGAGCTTTTTATTGATCACTGTGAGACGTACTAAGGACTGAAGGAAAACTAAATCAGCCTGTGGGTTCTACTGAACTCTCTTTTGATGAGGCACCCCCTTCATAACAGCTACCAGTATTGTATTTAAATTGTATATATTGACAAAATGTAATCTACCTCTGTAAGCATTGTGCCATTCAACAGTACTACTATTAGATTTATATACCACAGTTTAAATTACATCCATTTCATGAATGGTAAAATGCTAAAACTCAAGTGTCTAACTGCCAAAATACAGCCTTACTGGAATGAGTACAATTTACAAATACAATAATTACATTTTAAAACCATTAACAATGTTACATCTAGAAGTAAATACTGGAGGACTGGTCAAGACGGTGTTTTCCAAGGAAAAAAATGCTGAAAGTTGTCGACACTTCCAACAGAAATGTCCCGAGTGCAGGATTTAGTTCATTTTCCTTAAACTGTAATTAAAACCCGTTCCACGCACAGCAGTCCTTGGGTATTTTCCATAGCATTTTCCATTGACTTGCATAAGCTTCCATCAGTTATCCGCCAAATATTTACCTAGAAACGGGATCAGAGATCAGCTGGGGGGAGGGAGCAGCCCTGATTCCCAGGAGTTCTTGCCCACCTCCACCAGCCCTGCGGCCCACGGGAAAATCCCCGTTTTTCTCTGCAGCAATGAACACAAGGAAAAATCCTCGTTACTCTCTGCAGCAATGGGGCAAAAGCTCCTCCTGGAGATGCCCTGGAGATCCCAGCCCTTGTCTTTCATGCAGGAGCAGGGATGAGCCATGAAATCCAAGGCTCTGGTGAGTGGCAGCAGGATTTATTTCATGCAGGGGAGCTGCTGTCCCTCTGTCCCCGCCCGGGGAGCTCTGGGCTTGAGCAGCAACCAAATACACAGCACCAGCATTCCCAGCATCCCGGCACAGCCAGAGGGCACCTGCAGGGACACCGCCATCCCAAAGGAGCCGCTGGTGAGGCACCCACCTGCCGCAAACCTCTTCTTGATGAGGGAGAAGCGGTACCCGGCGCCCACCAGCTCGATGTCGCAGCTGGACAAGGTGCTGCCCTCGCTGGTGAACTGCACGGCCAGCGGGGCTGGGCTGCTCGGGCCCTCCGACAGCTGGAACCGCGCCAGCAGCGACCCCACACCTGCAATTGGAACCCCAAAGGAGACCCTGATGAGCACGGAGGGGCACTCGGAGCGTCCCAGCACCGGCACGGACAATGGGATGTCCAAAGTGCTGCAGGCAGAGACCCCGGGGTGAAATCCCCTCATCCTCCCAGCAGGATCCGGCTTTTCACACACCCCAGAGACAGGAACAGCTTTCCACATGGAAAACCTCTTGTGGGAGCCAGCAATCCTCCCAACAGGGATGGGAGTGGGGCCTCAGCCTTCTAATACAGGGGAGCACAGGCCTTGGCAAACCACCACATTCCAACCGGGTGTGTGAACGCCCCTCGTGGTGCCAAGGTGGTTGGCAAGGCAGCGCTGGTGGCACACAGCCCTGCTTTTTAAGCTCCAAACTTTAAATAGCTTTGTCCCCAGCAAGCCCCAGCAGGACTCCTGGAGTGCCTGGGCTCGTGTGCTGGCACCATCAGCGGGTCAGGGTCTGACTGAAGGATTCCGAGTTAATAACGTGCATATTTGTAGGATTACCTCCATTTTCTGACTTCTGGGAGATATCAGGGATCTTCCACAATATCCTTTGCTGTTCAGCATTCCTGCAAACACATGGAGAAGAGCATTTCTGTAAGCATCGAGAAATTGCCAAGGAGTCATTTGAATTTTGCTAAAGGCTGTGGAGGTAGAGGTGGGGAGGGAACTACTCTGGTGCTGCCCTCTGGAGCAGCAATTCTGGGAGCTTGGATTTGGGTTTCACCTGGTGGGTTTGGCAGTGCTGGGTTGGTGTCTGGACTGGATAGTCCTAGAAGGCTTTTCCAACCAAAAGAATTCTATGATTGTATAAGCTGAGCAGGAAAATGCTGTTCTTGGATTGCAGGAGTGATGGGTAACAGGCATGGGAATGTGCCAGTGGCTATGGCAGTGACAGCCACACATCCTTCCACAGCATCCCAGAATCCCAGACTGCTTTGGTTGGAAGGGACTTTTAAAATCATCTAATCCCACCCCCTGCCATGGCAGGGACACCTTCCACTATCCCAGGTTGCTCCAAGCCCCAATGTCCAACCTGGCCTGGGACACTTCCAAGGATGAGGCAGCCACAGCTGCTCGGGGCACCCTGTGCCAGGGCCTATGGCAGCAATGGCTGTGCATCCCTCTAAACCCTGGATAAAGCAGCCAAAACACAAATAAGGGCTGATGCTCTGCTGCCTGCACATATTCCTTCATCTCTGACCATTTTCTTGTGGGAGTGGCAAGACAAAGGGAATCAGAGTGGTGTTTCATGTTTCCTCCTACAAGAAGAGGGCAGGTTTGGGTCCCCATCGTGGCCCCAGCTCCCACCCACAGACCCTCCTGCAGCAGGATGGGAATTCCAGGCAGGGACAGGATGAGCAATGCCTACCAGACAGCAGGAGGAAGCACAGCTTGGAGTTTGGTTACTCCTCCGTCGACGGGGACGAGGAACTGGACGTTGTTTAGAGCTACCGGTGTGGTCATTGCCTCTGTATTGTATTTGTAGTCGATGCGCAGGTCAGTGCTTGCAGGGTCACACCGCCAGCTCACTGCAAGGTTTAATGGAGTAGACTGAATACCCTGGGCAGATACCTTCCAAAATGACAGAAAAAACATTTAGTTTCCATAGGGCTGAAGGGAGAAATCCCATTTTACAGACGCGGACATCGCATTTGGAGGCAATACCTTGAATTCCCACTGAATTTAGTACTGGGCTTAAAGTCAGACAACCCAGTGCCACACAGAAGGGACAGTGGGACAGCAAGCCCCCACCTCACATTAGCTCCACTCTGCACTAGGGAAACACCATTTTTTACAGCTATAATTCCCTCTGGTGGTTTTTTTTTTTTTTTTTTTGCACGGTTTTAGCTCACAAAAAAACCCCTACCTGGTATTTGAGCATATCCACATTGTAATAGGTGGCTTGAGGTTTCTGTTCCGATACCTTCTTTAGGTGAGTCATCAGGTTTGGCATGTTGACCCAGAACTCCTTGGAGCTGGAGTCACTCTGCACGTTGTCACTGCACAGAGGGAGAATGAACCCTTTGGACAAACCCACCTGGGCAGGAGAGAGCTGTTCTACACAGCACAGGGACCACACTCCATCCCACATCCCGAGGAATATTGGCTCCCTCCCACACAGCTCTGGCTCGTCCTGATCCATGTGTGCTGCAAGTCAGAAACCCCCATGCCCTGGGCTGATCCCGCAGTGTGGGCAGCAGGGAAGGGGGGGATTCTACCCCTCTGCCCCACTCAGGTGAGACCCCACCTGCAGAGCTGCCCCAGCCCTGGGGCCAACAGGATGTGGAGCCCAGAGGAGGCCACAGGGCTGGAGCCCCTCTGCTCTGGAGCCAGGCTGGCAGAGCTGGGGGTGCTCACCTGGAGAGGAGAAGGCTCCAGGGAGAGCTCAGAGCCCCTGGCAGGGCCTGAAGGGGCTCCAGGAGAGCTGCAGAGGGACTGGGGACAAGGCATGGAGGGACAGGACACAGGGAATGGCTTCCCACTGCCAGAGGGCAGGGCTGGATGGGAGATTGGGAAGGAATTGTTCCCTGGGAGGGTGGGCAGGCCCTGGCACAGGGTGCCCAGAGCAGCTGTGGCTGCCCCTGGATCCCTGGCAGTGCCCAAGGCCAGGCTGGACAGGCTTGGAACAACATGATCTAGTGAAATGTATCTTTGCCCACAGCAGACAGGATTGGAACTGGATGATCCTGATGATCTATCAACCCAAACCATTCTGGGATTTTTTTAAGTATTTAAGGTCTTAAGAGTTTCCCTCCCAAAACCGAGGAAGATACTTCAGGCCAAACTGCAAACACCCTGTTTTCCTGGAATCCCGCCTTCCCCTGGAATGCTGGTGAGGGAAGGGCTTACCAGCAGAGGAGCTGGGGGTTTGGCAGGACGTGCTCCAGCCTGTTGTAGTTGAGCACACGGAAGGTGAGCACGGCTGGAGAGGGGTTGTTGGCAAAGTGTCGGGTGATGCCTGCCGGGAAGGACAGCACCATCTCCCCCGTGATCTTCACGATGCACCTGCAGCGCCCAGCACAGAGACCCAGGGGGGAGGAGACGGGGCTCAAAATGCAGCAAGGAGGGAGGGGCTGCACCGTGGATGGTGTGGGGACAGCCCCCACTGCCCACCCGACACATCTGAGCCTCTGGTGGCCTCAGAGAGAGCAGAAACAGCAGAAGGGCTGACAGGGATATTCTTGAATATCAGTGCCCTGTTTAAAGCTTCTTATTTTTGCTGTCATTCAGTATTTCAGTGAAATGAATTTGTCTTTGGTCTGCCCTTTCGGGTTTTATCTATTAGAGGGTTTTAAAACAGGGAAAACCCTCCAAGTTTCTGTTGGAATGCCATCCCATTTTGGTCAGGGCATGGGGAGGGAAGGTGCAGCCCCCTCCCACCCTTCCCGTGCTGCTCTCTGAGATTCCTCACACCAAGTCCTCACCTCCCTGTCAAACAGGGCACCCCAGCCGTGTCCCACCCCTGGACACCCCAACACGCACATGCCGAGCCCACATCACCTCCTGTCCCCCTCCCCATCCCTCACAAAGCCTCTCCAGCACCCTCTGCCTGTCCCAACCCCAAAACCCCCCCAGGGACACCCCGACCCTGGGGGTCGGCACCTACTTGTTGGGGTCGGCCCCTTTGAAGTACGCGTTGACGGTTTCGGTGAAGGCAGCGGCCACGGGCAGGGTGTCCTGTGCCCCCATGGTGAGGGGGCTGGGCCCCCGCGACGAGCCTGCAACAGAGCAAACAGCACCCCTTGGCACCCCCGGGCACCACGGCCCCGCTCCCCGGGACTGGCAGCTCGCTGTGCCCCCCAGCCTGACTCGATGGGCAAATCATCACCAAAAAAATCCCCCAGGCTTTGGATGAGGCTTTCAAAACGTTTGGAAAGTGATTTTTTCCCCCCGCTGCCAAAAGCAAGCAAAGAAAAGGATGGAGATGGCCAGGCGGGAGCAGCATGCGGGGCCCCCGGCGCGGGGGCTGCCACACGGCAGCTTTGCATGACAGTTTTTGCAGTCGCTTTTTGGGCCCCGCAAAAAGGGGCTGGGGGGGTTCATTGTGTCACCCCCGGGGAGCTCAGGCTGCCCCTGGGGATCGGGGTGTTGGCAGTGTCCCCCTGATGTCCCCCCAAGCTCAGGGGAATCCTGCAGTCCCCGGCACGCTCTGCTCTCCTCTCCTGCCCGCTGTGCCAGGAGCATCCTTCACACCCTGCTCGTTCCACAAAACCCTCAGTGCCCGACGGGAAATCTGCAAATCATCAGAAACCTGGAAGAACAGAGGCCCTGGCACAGGGTGCCCAGAGCAGCCGTGGCTGCCCCTGGATCCCTGGCAGTGTCCAAGGCCAGCCTGGACAGGAGCCACCTGGGATGGTGGAAGCTGTCCCTGCCCATGGCAGGGCTGGAATGAGCCAAGATTTAACGTTCCAACCAAGCCAAACCATTCTCGGATTCCATGATTTGAAAAAGGGGAAAAGTTTGCTTCGGTGGTGCTGTGCATCCATGGACACTCACCAGGCTCTGAAATAATTCAGCCCTGCAGGGTCACACACGGGTTTCCCTTGGCTGGCCAGGAATTGTTGCTTCCAAAAGACATTTGAGGATGAAATCATCACTGCAGGTGCCCCTGGCATGCTGGAAACCCTCTGTGGGACCACAAGCTCTGTGCCCACCACCAAGGGGTTGGCATAGCCAAGCCCTCACCTCTTCCCAACGGAAAGCATCCAAAGATCAGCCCAGATGTACAAGGTGTTGTACCACCCCAAAGCTCCTGGAGAGGTCACTCCCTGCCCTGGCAGTGCCCTTCAGCCTCCTCTATTTCCTGCAATGCCCCTTTGGAACCTTTTTTTCATCCCACATTCTGTACACCAGGTGAAGCACGAGGATTATTTTGCCCCAAACCAGCTAAAAAGGAACAGCAGAGGACTCCAGAGGGGCACCTTATCCAGGGACCCCCTCACTCCGTCACTGTCATCACCGGGTGGGTGGACGGGTGGATGGATCCAGCCCGGGGTTTGCTCGGAGCGTGTGAGCCCCTGCCAGCTCCAGCCAGAGCCGTAGGAATTCCAACGCCAGCCCCGGGATGGGCAGCACCTCCACAGGCAGCGGATGAGGAGGATGCAACGCCGAGCAAAATGTGCCACGTTCCTGGTGAGCTCTTCTGCTTGGGCTATCCTCAAAAATGATCCCTTCCCTTCTTTCTCTGCTGCTTCCCATTGCTGCCCCAGTGAATAACAGGGTTTGGGGGCAGGAAATTGGGATTTGCAACATCTCCTGGGGGGAAGCACTTCTGTCACTTCAATTACACTTTGAGTTTGGGTGTATTAATGGGAGAAATTATGGTTTTCACCAACAAGGAGGATTCCTCACACCTTCCCAAGGCACCCGTGCGTTAATGGATAAATCCTAAGTGCTCTTTCCTAGAGGCACAGATGAAGGATTTTCCCTTCCAAGATCTAATGCAGCCTAAAAGTGTAAAAAATGGATGCAGCCACACGTGTCCCTCTCGGTCACGCATCCGAAGAGGCTCAGGGGAATCGGGGATCCCAGCTGCAGCCCGGGATGAGGATGCTCAGGGAGCGTATCCGGCTGTTCCGGGATGGGCAGCTGCAACATCTCCCCCACACGCCAGACCCATTGCCACACACGCAGCCATTAATTATTAATTAATTACCCTAATGAGCCCAGAGCCTCTTGCTCCCGAGGCCACAGCCCAGGATATCCCTCAGGGATTCCCTGATGGACATCCCACTGAAGGATAGACACAGTTCCAGATGAGGGCACGAGCAGCTCCCTAAAGCCACGGGACGCCAAACCCCAAAGCCCCGTGACTGAGGGGACGTGCAGGACATGGGACAGCACATTTTCTATCAATCCTTTCCAAACACACCACTGGGAGCAAATCCTTGCTCCCCACCCAGAGCAACAACCCCTCAGAGCATCACACCCAGCTGATATCCCAGCAGCGGGATATTCCCACTGCATCCACCTGGAAATACAGATGGGATTCCAAAAACATCCACAAAGTCTGGCTGTGGAGGGGGAAACCGGAGGTGTCACCAAGCAGAGGAGCCTCAGGCTCATCTCATAGGGAAGGCACAAGGAAGGGCTTGGCAATGGAATCATCATTCCTTGGAAAAGGAAAAGCCCACTTCCCAAATGTGCAAACTCCAGCTGGGTTTAGCCTGGACCCCGCACCAGGGTATGGAATGAGGGGCAGGGGTCTCCCGCACCACCACACCTTTCTCCTTGTTTCCCATCTCCTCCTTTTCCCCTGTTTCTCTGCATCTGTATGAAATTCCTTGATTCTCCAGGATGAAAAATCAGGAATACACAGGGAGATCTCATGGATCCCCTGAGCAGGCTCAGCTGGGCTGTGGGAATCTGAGTCCATCCGAGCATCAGTAACAACAAAACATCCTCATTTCTAATTATCTAAAAATCATGTGGGTGGAATTAGGGTTCTTGGTTCCCTCCACTCTTCCCTCATGAATCCATAAATTCTTCTCTTCATGGCTTCAGAGAAGGAATAAATAGTGAAAACTCAGGTTTTCGCTACAAAAGAAAAGTATAAACTATTATAAGCATTAGAATTATTTTCCAGAAACCTGAGAGACCAATCCAGTTGCTGTGGCACAACTCCACTCCAAACTTGCCTTTTCAGCTCCTGCTTCTGAAGTCATTTTTATGAACATTTCATTTGCATAAACGACCTGATAATCACGGAGGCAAAAATAAACCCACTTTATGGAGCTTTGGATCCAGCCATAAGGAGCAGACCAGCTTAATCTGCCTTATTTTTCCCTAAAAAAGGTGGAAAATGCAGCTTTGGAGTAGCCAGGGATCCCAGAACATGACTCTGCATGAGAGCATCGCCACATCTCTTTTCACACAGGAACAAACTGCCCCATGTTCATCAAGCACACGGATCTTGCCACAAAAAAAAAAAAAAACCCAAATCCAGACAGAAACCATGATTTCCCTTCTGGCATTCCATGCCCTGAGTTCCAGACGCCAAACTCAGCAGATCTCCTCTCACTTCCCTGCAGATGAAGTTCATCTTTTTTATTTTCAAGTTGGGCTTAAATATTTAGAGGTAAATCAGGAAATCCAGCGTGTGGAAGTGAGACAGCTCCTTCGTGGGCTCTGGGATGAGCCCGGAGGCAGTGCCACACTCCTGCTTTCCCAGGATAATCCCACCCCGTGCTCCACACCATTCACACCACCAGAACCAAGAATTCCAATACAAGGGTACTATTCCAAGGTACAAGAAGACCCCCAAAGGTGGGTGTGCAGTGCTGGTGCTGGACTGAGCGAGGGGCAGGAGGAAGCACGGAGCAGGGGGAATGTGCTGCTGGAATATCCGTGCTGAGGGATAACGCAGTCCCTGCTGCCCTCAGCTCTTCCCAGAGCTCCCAGCAAGCACCTGAGAAAGGAAACCCAAGCCGGGATTTTAGCTGGAAACACCAAAACTGCCCCGAGCACCAGGAGGAGGCAGCTCCTCCACGGCCTCTCCTGGGTCTAAACTGGGAGATGCCGCTGGAGTGGGGACATCAAAGTGGGAATTGCCCGAGTGGGGACCTTGGAGCCAAGGAAAAAGGAGGAAAGGAAGGATCCAACGCCCCTGGTCACCACCAGCCTGATCCCTGCCTCCTGCTGCTGCTCAGCCATCACGGTCACCTGCAGGGGTTTGCTCCATGATCCCAACAACCCGTGCCAGGCAGTGCCACCCCAGGCCACTCCTTTGCAGGAGGGGACACACTTTGGGATCACACATGGAACATTCTCCGGCACGCCCCGTGCCAGCAGCACCCCCAGCTCTGCCTGCAAGCACCACAACAGCTCCCAAATGCTTCCCTGGGGATTTGAAGCTCCTCGCGCTGCTGCAAGCGAACCTCCTGCTTTTCGTTCTTGTTGAAAGGATAATGTTGGCTCAGTGCCCGCGGGATGAAACTTCCCCCAAAGCCTCGGGGGACTGGCCACTCACCCTTTGTCCCCTCTGGGATGTGACACTGCTCGGAGAAGGTGCCATCGGCCCCAAACCGAGGGTTTCCCCTCCCCGCATCCTCCCCAACGCTCCTCATCCACCAGGGACCCAAAAACCTCCAGCACCTCCAACCAAGCACCCCAGCAGCACAACCTGGCAGCAGCGCAGGGGAGGTGCTGGCAGTGCCAGCGCATTCCCGGAGCCCTTCCTGCCGAAAACTGGGATGGGAGGTGGGGAGGAGGCAGCGAAGCCGACACCCTTTGGGTTTGAATTAACCAGCCCGCTCCGGGGAACGAGCAGCTCGCGGGGAGAGTGGAGAGAAGCCCTGGTTGACAGAGTCAAGTTCCTCGGCAGCGCAAGCGGCTCCGCTCCCTGGTTTTCACCTCCGTCTGGGAACATTCGGAATGTTCGTTTGGGGTTTTGGGTTTTTGGTTTGGGGCGGAATTTTTTGGTGGGTTTTTTTGTTGTTGTTGTTTTGTTTTGTTTTTTGAAAAGGGAATCAACGAGGAACAAGAGATCAGCGGGACAAAATGCACAAATCAAATCAAAACGATTCCGGTCGGACCGGCGATGTCATCTAAGTAGCCATAGCATTCCGCACGGGAAGCTCGATTGGATGGAGCCTGGAAAGCTGGATTGGATGGAGCCTCGGAAGGGAACCCCGGGAGCGAGAGAGCGAGAGCGGGGGAGAGCGAGTGGTTACCGGGCGTGCTTTGCACAACTTACCTTCGAAAGTCAAATAAAACTTTCCTCTGTCAAACCAAACGAGGGAAGGCTGTTCATTCTCTGTATGGCCAGGAGTTGAAGCGGGATGGGAAAGGTCAAGGAGAGGGAGAGAGAAGGACACAGTGTGAGTCACAGAGCAGGTCATTAATGTCGCTACGGGGAGGGGGCGGGCGCTGCAGGGCGGTCACACGTGCAGGGACAGGGGCGTGACACCCGGGCGCTGGCTTGGGAGACAAAGCGGAAAGCAAAGCTATGGAAGCCCAGATGGAAGAGTCGTTCTGCCCGCTGGGTGAGCAGTTTGGAGGGGTGCTCTCGCTTTTTTTTTTGGCTACAGTAGAAGAGGCTTTGTCGGCTCATGCATCCGTCAGCGTGTTCTGCCTGCGCGGAGCGGGGCCAGCGCGCCCTGCGCCCCTCAGCGCCGGCGCCGCCTCCGCCAGCATTCCCGGCGGGAATGCCACCCCGCAGGGACACTCAGGGACAGTGACACGTGGCTGTTTGCTCTCGCATCTCAGGACACGACACTTGCAGAGAACCAGACACACGCACACAGAGCAGCAGACCCTAGCTGGAATCTTCCCTTTCCCGTCACAACCAGCTCCCTGCACTCCCACCGCCTCCAAAGCCACCACACTGGAATAACTCGGGATGGGGTGTGTGTGGGGGGTGGGGAGAAACAGCTTTTTGAGCTGCTAAATGAACCTTTTGGAATTTGGGAGGTGCCAACCTTCCACCTCCGAGTCCTTTGAGTCACTGAGAAACTGTCATGCAAGGTGCTGCGAGCGGTGGGTGCCGCTCCGAAGGCGGATTTCTTGGAAAACTCCCTGCTAGTACAGTACCTGCCGGCGTTTCACTGCGCCTTTCAAACGCGGGCAGTTTGGCAATAAAAGCATCATCCTCTGATAACACAAGCAGAAGAAACGCAAAGGAAAGAAAGAAAGAAAAAAGAAAAGAAGAACACAAAAAGAATGAAAACACGGATCCCAGGTGAAACCAAGCAGCGCACTTGTATCAACGGAGAGACAGAGAGATGACGGAAGGGGCACCGACACGGGAATAAACCAGCTCCTTGCTCTGCCAGGAATTGTCCAGACTGACACGCAGCCAACGAGGAAAGCACACCAGAACAGCACGGAGGACACGGAGATGGAACAACCTTTCACATGCTCTTGGACAAACTCCATCGGACTTTGCCACAGGGAACGGGGAATGCGGTGGAGACGGACTCCAGCCCCAGCTGCATTGGGGTGTCCCAGACCCCCGTGACCTGCAGTGCTCCCTGATCCCAGACCTGCCCATCCCTGCACACCTCCCACCCCAGCTTCTCCTCATTTGGGAATTAGAAGTGCTCCCTTCTCTGCTGTGGGTTTTCCTGGATGCTCGCCCAGCACCAGCGCCCGCCCTTGCCTTGGTGGGGACAAGGAGATGCTTTCCCAATGCAGATCCCAAACCCTGTCTGTCCCTGCCTGTCCCCCATCCAGCTTTTCCCAAGGTTTAGGTTGGATGCCAGCTGAAAAGGTTCCTCATCCAGAGGGTGCTGGGCACTGCCCAGGCTCCCCAGGGAATGGGCACGGCCCTGAGGCTGCCAGAGCCCCAGGAGCGTTGGGACAACACTGCCAGGGATGCCCAGGCTGGGATTGTTAGGGTGTCTGTGTAGGGCAGGAATTGGATCAGTGATCCTGGTGGATCCCTTCCCACTCAGCATAATCTCCGCATGGAGCTGGAGATGCAAAACATAGGATGCTCCTCCTGGCTGCCCCATCAGGGCTCCATTTGGAGCTCCCCATCAGGGGTGACGCCAGAGCCCTGATTTTGGCTCTCCTCCAAGGAAACCCCCATGGAGGGGGTGGGACCCCAGTCTGGGACCCCAGCCCAGCAGCTTCACCCCCCCTGCTCAGCGTGGGGAGGTGGTTAAAACACCCAACAGCAGCTCTTGTTCCCAAAAAATGTATGAGAGAAAAAAATAAATCTAAACTGAGAGCCTGAGGCACCTCGAGAGGTGGGAGCAGCCCTCAGCCCGCTCCCATCGCCCTTCCCAGCCTCCTGCAGCCCCTGGGACCATCCCTGTTCTCAGCCTGGCTGTCCCCTCCACCAAAACCACGTCCCTGTGGCCACCGTGCCCTCAGGCACCAGTCAAGGCCACTGCCAGTGCCAGCAGCGGTGGCCTGTGGCACAGGGGACGCTCAGGGCTGGCTGCCCCTCGCTCCAGGTGGCGCTTTCCCCAGCGAGGTGCTGTGACAGTGACAAGAGCCGGAACAGGTACGAGCACCCACAACAGCTGAGAGTGAAGCAACGACAGGATGGAGACGCAGTCGGAGACTCCAGCAAACCCACGGGGAGGGCTCGGTGCCACCGGCACCGCGGGGACAGCGCCGTCACCAGCACCTTCCAGCTGCCACAGGCGGGGTTGGTGGCAATGCCACCGCTCCCCACGGTGACAGCAGCGGCAAACGCTGCAGCCAGCACGGTGGCCGAGCGCACGGGAACTCCCGCCAGGCTGGGTTTTCCAGAGGGTTGGGAAGAGAAGACAAAGGAGGAGGGTGCTCCTGGGAGAAGATGGAGCTGCAGGAAGCGAGGGGCGAGGGGCTGGCAGCCAGGGGGTGGCGGGGATGGAGGGGGGGAGCGCTGGCAGCAGGGATGGGGGGACAGGAGGGGACAGGAGGGGATGGAGGAGGGAGGTGTGGGGGGACCCAGCGCCTGGAGCTGGGAGCTGCCAGCCAGACTCGATTCCCACTCCTTGTCTGAGCCCCGGGGTTTTGGCAAACCCCATTCTTTTCAGGACGCTCCTCCGAAAGGAAACTGCAGCGTTTGGTTCTGCTCTAGGACGTGCCAAGTGGCTGGGAAGAGGCTTTTCCAAGACCCCTTTTCCTGTTACCGCTTTAAGGGGAAGTGTGAATTTAAGACATTCCAAGAGACTTAATATTCCTGGATCCCAAGGTCTGGCTTCCAGCCCCACTCCCCTCCAGGCACAAGCATCCCCTGCAAGAAAAGCTTATTTTGCCCCAATTTACAGCCCAGAACCACATTTCACATTACAATTCCCTTGACTTTCACCAAACATCCATTTCCCACAACATTTGGAAAAACTTCCCTCCCAGCATCACCCTCCTGATCCATCACCCCCCTCAAATCCCTGCTAGCATTTAAAACCCTGATGAAAGCTAACGAATCCAACCCCAAAGAACGATCTAGCGAGTGAAAAGGCCTCGGGAATTACTGGAGGACGTAGGAAAGGTGAAAGAACAGCAGTGCTGTGTGTGTTTACCGACGGTGGGAGTGGTGGCTGCACTCAGGGAATTGGTGGAAGATATGGAAGAAGTACTTTCAGCACGAGCTAGAGGTGCTATCGGAGGAGGGCTGGAGGAGTGGATGGGAGGGCTAAAAGGCCTGGACTGGAGAGAAACATAAAACAACACAGAGTTAAAGCAAATCTGCACAGAAACGTTTGCATCAAACCAATAAAGTTTTGCCTGGACCCTCAGAGCCTCCTGATTGCTCCACTGGTGTCCCGGAGGAAAAACTGGAATGAGTTCTTTTAGTGCCAATGGCATTTGAGCTCGGAGCTGGGAAAACAGATTATCCCCACCATCGTGTGGGGGTGGGCGTTTGAGATTCCCACCCATCCACGCTGAGGATGGGAGCCCCCAGGGGCTGTGGGATGGATGGGATGGGCTCGGCACCAGGAAGGGAGCAGTGCCCACCAGATGCCAGCTCCCCAGGCCCTCAGGGATCCTTTGGGATCAATCCTAAAACCCTCACACCTTACCTGAAGCAGCCGGGGGCAGCAGGACAGGACACCACGGCCCAGCTGGGTCCACCGTTCCCGGGACAGCCCGATGCGCTCTGCCCCGCCCCCAGACCCTTCCCTGGGGCACGTTCCCATCTCAGCCCATTCCCTGCCTCTGCCACGACTGCGGACCGCGGTTTGCCCACGGTTGGCATCACCAGACTGGCAGAGCAGAGGTGGGCACAGCCCTTCCCACAGGGAATTCACCCCAGCGGACAAATCCTAGTAAACAATCCCCAGCCCATCCCGGTGACCGCTCCGCTCCACTGTCTCGTTCCAGACTGGCAATGCCACCCACCACCACCCCTCGCACATCCCTGCCGTGGCCCCGGTGCCCCCCACGTACCACGTCGCTGACGGGGGGTTTGCCAGGGGGCAGCTTGGGCCGGGACGGGGGCCGGGGCGGCGGCGGCGGGGGGGTGCCACATGTGGCCAGCGGCGTTCCGGGGCGAGCCGGGGACGAGGAACCTGCAACAAACGGGAGCTGTGAGCGCCCCACGAGCTGTGCCCCCACGGGTGCCCACCCCAGAGCCCCACGAGCTCCCCGTGACCACGGCACAGCCCAGCAGCTTTGCACGGAACGTTCCAGGATTGCTGATGCCCACGGGGTCCTGGCAGGGGCTGCTCAGTGCCCGGTTCCCTCAGCAAAGTTGTTATCAGAGGAGTCGTACAGCTCTCCCAAAAAAACGGGGGCAGCGGGAAGATGGTGATGGATGAACCACTGCTCCAGGGGCAGCACAACCGGGAATTAGGGATCTGCAGCACAGGGATAAAGCTTTGTCCCAGCACAGAAGGGAAAGGGTGGAAGGGGAAGGTTCTGGGATGTGCTGGGAGCAAATCTCCCACACAAATCCCAACCCTCTGGAAGAGGCTCCCAGAGGAAGGGGTGCTGATCCCAGGGCTCACATGGGCCCTGGCCCTGCTGCAAAGGGGGATTTTTGGGATCCAATGGAAATTCCAACAGGTGCTTCACCAGAGATCCAGGAGCCTGCTTCACTCCACACACAGGAATTCCTTCCAGGAGGAGTCCAGCAATGACTGGAGCTGGACAGAGCGGGCAGGGGTGGCACCAGGACGTGAAGGGCAGCAGGAGTGGGAGGGAATTCAGTCCCCATTCCCAGGACAACTGACCCAGTGTTTGCCATGAACTTCCACGGAGCTCAGCAGCCCCAGGGTTGGCTCACACTGATGAGATGATGACTTAATAATTTTCCCACTTCCAAGAGAATAATTTCCTAAATCGTTTGGGTGAGACCCAGATTAAGGAAGGAGCAAAGCTGGATTTATAGAAACGACAGGAGGTGAAGGAGAGCAGGCTCAGACAAGAGAGGGCCTGGCTTAAAGGGAGTAAATTCCAGTCCTTCCTCTGCACAAATCCAACATTCAGGCCACTTTTATTAAAAAGCCTAATTTGGCAACCAAAGCTTGAATTTTCCCCTTCCTTATCCTAATAAAAGCCTGACAAAATAGGAAACATTGTGGGAAAATATCCTTGTGAGTGGCACAGGGAGGGTTCTGTGGCCACCAGGTAGCCAAAGCCCTGCCAGATGGTGGCTTCTGTCCGGGGAATGGGTATTTCCTAGCACCAGAAACTGACAGCATGTGGAAACCAGCATGGAATCAGAAACCTGCTGGAAGGCTGGGCTTGGAGCAGCGTGGTGTGGTGGAACGGGGCTGGAACAAGATGAGCTCTGAGATCCCTTCCAACCCCACCCTTCCACCGTGACCCCGCACAGGGCCCCAGCCCTGCCTCGGGGACACCCACAGGAGCTGAAGGCAGGAGGGGATCCTGGCATGGCTCTGCTCCCCAGCACCCAAAAACCGGCCTTGGGAGGGTGGAAGGACAGGTGCTGGGTCTGTGCCACACCCCTGGATCAGCTGCCACGGGCTGCAGCTTTTGGAGGATTTGCACCATTTTTGGGTGGCTGTGTCCACTCTTCCATTTTCCAGTTCGCTGCGCTGGGGAATGCCGAGGTGCAGCAGGATGCAAAGCAGTCCAGAACTGAGCCAGGAGACAATTCCTGGGGAGAAGGGATGTGGATCTTCTGGGACAGGCTGAGCAGGGCTTCTCCATTTCATCCGCTCCCACATGGGGAGCCCCAGCACGTCTCCATCCTGCACTCAGCTGGGAAGGGGCTGGAGAGCAGTGCAGGATGAATCCTGGTGGTTCCTGCTGCTGGAAGCTCCTGGAGAAGGCCCAGCTCCAGCAGTGGCAGCAGCAGCTGGACACTGCAGCCCCCACAGGGCCCCCCAGCCACCCCCAAACCAGCACAGAAAAGCCACCAGCACTGAAGCAAAGCCACACTCACAGCACCAGCCACACTCGGGGCCCCCTCCGTAGAGGTGACGAACGCCCCAGGCAGTGACACAACTTCCAAGCTCCCGTGACGAGGGTGACAGTGGTGGGATACGGAGCTGGGGGGCTGCACACCCACCCCACCACCGGTGCAGGTTCCTCAAGGCTCTGTGAGGTGATTCCCTCAAAAATCACCGCTGGTGGGTGCAGGATGGGAACACAGGGCTGAACTGGGGTCAGGCCCTAAAAGAGCAGGCTCAGGCTGCAGCTCCTCAAGCAAGGAGGGTGAGGAAACCGAGCCTCCCCGAGCTCGCTGGACCTAATGAACATTTCTAATGAAGCAGGTGAAGGCAGGCAGAGGCAGCAGGCTCTCCCGTGGGAGAGGCTCACCCTGGAACACATCTCCCCATCCCCAGCTGAGCATCCCCACCCAGAGCCAGGAAGGACCAAGCACCGCTCAGACCTGTAAATAATCGGGGTGAGAGGACTCGATTTAAAACCCCCCGGGATCTGAGGCTCGCTCAGATGATTTGCCTGAAACATTTCTATACTCACGGAGGACAAAACTGCAGCAACAACAACCCCGCGCCCAATTTTGGGGTGCGGCTCCCGGGAGCTTTGGGGAAGCCGCCCCACAGGAGCACAGCGAGGGGCAGGGAAGGACACGGGAGGCGCGGGACACACGCTGGAAGCACGGGACGGCCGGGCACGGGCACAGCCAGGCGGGAGGGGACGGCGGCGGTCAGCACGGGCACACCGAAGCACACCCGAGCTCTCAGCACGTACCGCTGGTGCTTCCCGTGCTGGCGCCCGGTCCGGGGGACGACACCACCGCGCGGTAGGTGGGCGGCGGAGGGGGCGGCGGGGTGGCTCTTTGGCCCGGCCCAAAATCTTTGGGAGAGGCGACCGGCTCGGCGGAATCATCCTTAAGGTGGGGCTGCTCGGAAAGCTTCTTGGGAACGTCTTCGAGCTGCAGCGGCGAGGGCAGCGGGCGGGGATGCTCGGCCGGAGCGCTGGCCGGGCTGCCCGCGGCCGCCGGCGGGGACGGGGCTTTGTCCCGGGGCGACAATTCCGGAGGCGCGTTTTCCGGGGATTGATCGGAAAAATTGACCCACTTGTCTTCCGCGGTGGCAGCAACAGATTTGGGGGACGGCACGGGGCCAAAAATGCTGTCCAAGTCATTGATGGACGGGAGTTTGTCCCGTTTGGGCTCTGCTGCTGCCTGGTCCCCTCCTGTGGTCAGAGGAGGTTTATTTTACACCGAGCATTAAGCGAGGGCTCCGCTACTCTCTACGGGCTCTACTTCTACGGGAGAGGCCCCAAAAACACCTTTTCTTATTTCTATTTATATAATTCATGGGCAAGAACGTTTCCACCACAGCCATGTGCGACATGGAATGAATCCTGCGGGATCCAGAGGCTGGAGGAGGGAGCATGCACCACGAGCCAAGAATCCCAAATCCCCCCAAACTGACAGCCTTTTTTGTCCTCTAAACCACATCACGTCCTTATCAGCAGCTCGGAGGTACCAGCAGATACCAAAGGTGTGCACTCAGCACTCTGGCACGCCCCACTCTCTGTCTGAATATATATTTATAAACACTCAGGTATAAATATATATATTTCAACATGCTGCTTGGACACTGCTGGAGGCTGGACATGCAGCACAGGATGCACACAGGGAATGTATTCCAGCCACAGGGAATGTTATTCCAGCCACAAGCGGGAACAGATCGGGACTTCAGAGCTCTGCTCACTGAGCCACCACACACCAACATTCCCACCTGACTCCAGAACCACCACAGATCCATCAGCCAAGCATTTCACATCCAGGGAAGGGAGATCCTAACACTGAAACAGCATCACCCCATCCCTGCTCCTCTCTTTTGGGGATCCATCCACGGCTCTACATTTAGGGTGGAGGGGATGAAATAGGATTTTGCTAAACCAGACCTCAGCCACTTGCTTTACAAATCCACAAGACACAGCCCAGCAAATGATCCAGCATTTGCTGCTGGGAATGGATTGATGGATGGAGATGGACACCCTGCCAGCCTGGCTGCTCCCACAGACAGGAAAATTGGGATACAGGAGCACAGATGAGGTGGTGATGGACAGAGCAGTGAGGCCAGAGCAGGGGAGCTCTTCGTGGCAAAGGAGTTTCATCCCAAGGGGCTCTGACTGCCCCCACACAGTGCCCGATCCAAAGGCACTGCCTTCCCTGCTCACACCCCGCTTTTCCATCAGCCAGCACCATGAATTATATGCTTGGAAGCACCTGATGTCCTCCGGCTGCATCCGACACCTTTCCATCCCCGCCCTCGGGTTGTCCTTCATTCCCAGCACCATTCTCCCTCCCTGCCCCGGGCTGCAGTACCAGGGGCGCTTTTCCCACCTTTCAGTAGGAATTGGGGGGCAGGGAATGCAGGAGCAGCTCCCTGCCCCAGGCAGAGCCTGCACACCCCATTATTTCCTCAGCACAGCCCATGCAGGGCTGCTCCAGGCAAGAACAGGGCTCTGGAATTTGTGAATATATCCCAGTTCTCAGCAGGATATTAAGACTAATCCTGCATTGCATTCCCAGAGTGACTGATCCAAAGGCAGGGATGCTGTAAAGAACATTAATTTCACCAACTTGGGAGCCAAAAAAATCTTTGTGCTGCTTCTACTGCAGCATCCACTGAAACACCACAGAGCTGTGGCTGCCCTGGATCCCTGGCAGTGCCCAAGGCCAGGCTGGACATTGGGGCTGGGAGCAGCCTGGGACAGTGGAAGGTGTCCCTGCCCATGGCAGGGTGGAGCTGGATGAGCTTTACACTCCCTCCCAACCCAACCCGGTCTGGAATTCTCTGAATTCCGAGGGAAGAGGATGCACAGGGACCAAATCCGTGTCCAAAACACAGCCACAGGGACCTGTCCCCCCAGTGCCACCCCAGGGCCCCGATTAGGACCTGTCCCCCCCCAGTGCCACCCCAGGGCCCCGATTAGGACCTGTCCCCCTCCAGTGCCACCCCAGGGCCGGCGCTGCCAGGGCTGTTACCGAGTGCCAGGGGCAGGGGGGAGCCGGTGCGCGGCGGCGTGGCCGGGATGTTCTTCGGGGGGAGCGGCGGAGGGGCTGGAACAGAGCACAGAGGGGAGAAGTTCAGCTGGAGAGCAGCAGGAAGCATGGGATATTCCATGGAATATGAAACAGGATTGCTGGGAAAAGGGGATAAGGCTGCGATGAGCTCCGAGCCCCGTCCGAGCCGGCCTTGGGCACTTCAAGGCTGGAGCAGCCACAGCATCTGTGGGAATTCCAGCCCAGCCCCTCCCCACCCTCACAGCAGGGATTCCTTCCCGACATCCCATCTATCCCAGCCCTCTGGAATTGGGAAGCCATTTTAGTTGGGTTTTATGGAATTTTTTCCCCCCATTTTTACATCTCAGCCCACGCTCCTGTTTCAAACCCCTAAATTAGCACTTTAATGAAACCTGGAGCCTCTGAGGCACGGAGCTGCCTCCACCTTTCTCCCGCACCCATCCCACGTGGATCCAGGATGTGCCTAGGGGATGGGGAATGCTGGGGCTAATTAACAGTGGCTAATTAACCAGCGCTGCTTTACAGGGGCATTTCTGCAAAGGAAATGGTTCCCTAGCTGCCCCAGGCAAAGGGAGAGCTGCAATGAAAATCAGGGATTCGGGGCTGTGCAGCTCTTCCTGATGTTATCCTGGAAAAACTGGTGCTTCCAACTTTTCCAGCCAAATAACCACGGCATGAACGTGCAGGATCGGGATCCATCCCTCCATCCCGTATCAATCCCACTCCCTCCTCCAGCCCACGGTGCTGTTACCCAAGTCAAACCAAGGGGAAAAAACCAAAACAACCTCTTATTTAAAATATTATGGAATTGCACAGCCCAGATGAGGAAAACCCAAATCTTTGACCTGATTTCTGTAGGTATTAATTTAGTTTTGTGGTCACTTACTTCCAGTTGGAAAAGGTCTTGGAAGCTTTGGGGACTCTACGTTTGTGTTGACAGGCTGGGCTGACCCCCATATCTCAGGCTGGTCCAGAGCAGCTGAAAAAAATCAAAAATAACCATTTGAAAGCAATGAAAAACCCAAACATTTCCTTCCAAACACCAAAGCACGCGGATGAGACGCTGAGGCTCTGGGAAAAGAGGGACCAGACAGTGACAGAAACCTCATTAATTAAAGACAGGGGGTTCTGTAACAGTGGATAATTAAAAGCCTGTCTGGGTTTGAAGCAGGACGTGCAATTAGTTTGACACTCATGCTGCTTGACAAACAAAACAATGCCAGGGATGGATTTGGAGGCTTTTTAGGGGAAGGAAAGCATTGTACTGATGGCAAAAACGGTCCAGAATTTCAGGATAGGCAAAAAAACCAAACCCCATCAGGTACTAAAATGAAAAGAGAATTGTATTCACTGGGAATAAAGGGGGGGGGAAATGGATATTTTTATATAGAATTGAAATTTCTTGGAGTTTTTTGTGCAGAAAACTGCACACAAACATTGCTTTGATGAAAGGAATTAACTGGAGTCGTTAATGACAGGACATAATGAGGCTACAAGGGCAGTGGCCACTCCCTGAGGTCCTGGAGGCTCCAGAAGGAGGAGGAGGGAGGGACAACCCGCTCCAGGGGGTGAATGAGGTTAGTTTTGGGGAAAACAAGCCTTGCAAGGTCCCTGTGCTTTGGGAGAGCGGGGAAAAACCAGGTTTGGAAGGAAGCAAAGTGTCTCTGTCAAACAAGCACTGTTTTGGGGGGAAAAATGCCATTTTTGAGGTGGCATTTCCTAGGAATGGAGGCGCTTGTCCAACAGCTGCATCCAGAATCCTGGATGGAGTTAAACTCCCCCTGCTCAAGGGTTTGATGGGGAAGTCCTGAGTTTGGATATTCTTGAGCTGTTCCCTGTCAGGATCTCTCCCAGACTTCGTAATTAACTAATTGACTTAAGCCCTTGCTCTGTTTCCATCCAACCCGAATTAACCCCGGCCTGAGGCCGCCCAGAACGCAGCCGCCCATCCTTCAACCCCTGCTTCAGCTTCTTCCTCCTCCAGCAGGAGGGCTGGGAACCTGGGAATCAGGGAATTGGTGAGCTTGGAAAAGCCCTCTGAGCCCATCGAGCCCAACCATCCCCCAGCACTGCAAATTCCACCCCGACCTTGTCCCCAGGTGCCACAGCCACACGGCTTTGAGATCCCTCCAGGGACGGGGCCTCCACCCCTGTCAGGGCTGGAGAACCTTCCTGTGTCCCTGCCAGGAGATGCCACCACGGCCCCAAACTCACCACGACCCCAAACTCACCCGCCACAGCCCCCAAACTCACCCGCCACAGCCCCCAAACTCACCATCCAACTTCTGCTCCTCGAACGCTGACTCCAGCGGGGGCCCGAAGAGCGGGGCCAGCGCCGCCGGATCTTCCCCGCTTTTCCTGCTGTGGGATGAGACAAGAACAGAGAATCCATGAGGGTCCTTCTTGAGTTCTGACCCCATGTTCGAGGCAAACACAAGTATTTTCAAGGGCTTTTTCTATCCCAGACCAACGAGGAGCTGGCCAAACACAGGATTCCAGGTGGGAAAAAGGGAAAGGAGAGTGGTAGCAGCACGGTGCCAACCCTGTGGTGCCACAGCAGCTGGGGGACAGCTCAAGCTGCTTTAGGATTAGTCCAAAGTTCATGGGAAAGGATCAAAAAAAAAAAAACCCAACCAAAAAAAAAAACCCAAAAAAACAAACAAACAAAAAAAAAAAAAAAAAAAAAAAAAAAAACCACCAAAAAAACCCAAAAAAACAAACAAAAAAACCCCCTTGAGATCTGGGCCATGCTCTGGTCCAACACACCTTGAGTCGGACCCTGGAGCTGCACAGGGCACGTTCCCAGTGAGATTTGGGGTTATTCCATAAAAACCTGCGTGTTTGCTGTCCTGAACCAGGATATCCCTGCCAAAGGTTGGCCAGCTCTCCCTATGGATCAGGCTCAAGGTGGCTTCCAGCAGGGAATGCCCTTGGTGCTTTTGGGGGAGAACAGGGACAGACACTGAGCATCCCAACCATTGTCAGCCCCTCAGTCCTGCCAAAATCCTGAAATGGTTTCGGTTGGAAAGACCTTAAAGCCCATCCCATCCCATTCCATGGCAGGGACACCTTCCACTATCCCAGGCTCATCCAGCCTGGCCTTGGGCACTGCCAGGGATCCAGGGGCAGCCCCAGCTGCTCTGGGCACCCTGTGCCAGGGCCTGCCCACCCTCCCAGGGAACAATTCCTTCCCAATCTCCCATCTAACCCTTCAATCTTCCCATCAAGCACAGTGCAAGTGGGAAGGTTCCAAACCCACACTGGGATGAGGTGCCTGAACCTTGGATGATCCCCCCCAGGGCTCTGGACTGACCTGGCAGGGTCTGGCGTGGGCGTGGAGCGCCGGGGCCGCGTGATCTCCTCACCTGCAGGCAGGACAGACATGGATGAGAGTCGTTCCCATTCCAGAGCATCCCCCTGGGCCCCCAGACCCTGTGGTGGCAGGGGGGTCACACCTGGTGTCCCAGCTGCCCTGCTGGGGAGGTGCTGGCAGGAAAAATCTGCTTTGAATTCAGGTTTATCGCTGGGGAGAACAGAAGCAGGGAGCTGCACTGCCACAGGTATCCCAAGGATGTCCCCCACACCCTTCTCCAAAGAAAGGTTTTTGGGAGCCACCAGCTCTGCCAGAAAACTCAGCCATTTTTCCCCACCACCCTCCAAAACACCTCCACCAACTGCAAGAACTTATTTTTTCCAGGCTGCAGGAGATACTTACTGGATAAATTCCTTTTAATCGTGCCCTGGAAGGAGAAACACAAGAATAAGTGGGATGCACAGGGCCACGAGTGCATGGCAGGTGTCACCCCAGGAGCGAGGCAGCCCAGCAGAAGGGGCAGGAGTTGTCAGAGGGGACATTTACTGGACATGGCTGAACTCCAGGGAGCAGAAAGCCCTACAGAAAACCCTACAGAAAAGTTCTGAGCCACACGAAGCCACCACTGGCAGCTCCGCCTTTGGAGTTATCCCAAGTGCCACATCCACAGGGATTTCAAACCCCCCAGGGACGGGGACTCCTTACTGCCATGGGCAGCTGTGCCAGCAGCTTGTGGAGCAAAAGCCAAATCCCCCTAACCACAGGAGCGGGGACATCCCAGAGCAAGCGGGGTCTCCGGGGGTTCTCAAGGATGCAGGTGGAGAACTCCCATCACGGAGGGCCCTTTGTGTTATCCAGGTCCCCCCATCAGCTGGGATCACACAACGGGGTGTGTGACACCACTGGCACGTGTGCCCACCCCAGAGCCCCGGCATGGGCAGGGACCCCTCCGTGGCTGCATTCCTGGGAGCAAGAGGAGCAGGTTCTTACCGGGCTGCGCCGCTGCGGTCAGCGAGAGGGGAGAGAAGAGACACCTGGTCAGAGAGCGACAGGTCAGCACCCCAGGGTCCCCAGCAGCCACCACACCTCCCGGGGGGCTCCTTCCCCACACCTCGTGGTCACCCTGGGAGAGCCCCCAGGGCAACCCTGATCCTGGGAAATGGGGGGGATTTATTTCCTCATCACTTGGAGAAACCCCGACAGCACCACAGATGGGATTCCTGCCTTCTCCTACCTTTGGATGCACCATGGTCCAGGTAAAACCCAGCCCTTGCACACCTTGTCCAAATTCTTGGGCCTAAACCACACCCCCAGAGCACAGTGAGAGCCAAGCCCAGCTCTATTTTTAAACATCCTATTTTAAAACGCACTAAGTCAGCCACAGAGGAAATTAAACTTCCTTCTAGAAGGGCAGGATTTGTTATTTGCTTTTGACAGTTCAGCTCTAGAGACAGGACAAGAGCACACGAGGCTGGGTTAAAATATTCCGGGAGATCAAAACGGTGTGTCTTACCGGACTTTTCCTCTAAAAGAAGGCAGAGAGAGGAAAAAAACAAAGAGAATGAGAAGGTGAGGGGTTTTTTTATAAAGAGGAACCAAAGGTTTGTGTCAGGTTAAGGACATGGCAAAGCAGAGGGACAGCAGCGTGCCAGGGTCACCCGTCCACGTGGGAGACCGGAGGGAGAGGAAATATAAAACGTTTGGAAATGTGAAAGTTGTGTGTGAGCCATCTCCTGGAAAGAATTCCGTTGTTTTATCATTCCAGGCCCTGCTGTCCATTCCCAGTCAAGGCACCAGGACTCCCAGTCCAGAGGGCTGGGAACAACGGGGACTATGGACACAGCGGACACAGGCCCTGGCACAGGGTGCCCAGAGCAGCTGGGGCTGCCCCTGGATCCCTGGCAGTGCCCAAGGCCAGGCTGGACATTGGGGCCCCTCCCAGCCCAATCCATGGGATTTAGGATCTCCCACCCCACCGCTCCCTTCCAGCGGGGATGTGGTGCCGGAGCTGGTTTGGGAGAGAAGACAAGTCCAGGACAAGGGCAGGGACCTGGCAGCAAATCCTGGAATTCCTGTGGATGCCAGACTCCTGCAGGCAGCTCCTGCCCGGGGCTCTGGAGCTTTCCTGGCCCGTGCCAGGATCCGGAGCAGCCCCGCTCCCCGGCCCATCTGCTCCCTTTGGCTCCACACGCCGGATTTGGGATCCCCACGTGCAGCAGCAGCAGCAGGGATCCTCCTGCCCAGCCTGGCAGGGGCTTTTCCCTGAGCACATCCCGCAGGGAGGCTCCAGCTCCAGCCCCAGGGATCTCTCCAAGGCACAGCAGTGGCCCAGCCCAGCAGCCCAATCCCACAGCCCAGCCCACACAGGGATCCTCCTCACCCCTTCCCAGCCTCGGCAGGAAAAGCACCACGGGAAAGAGGAGACAAAACTCAGATTTAGGGAAATGCACATTCCATAAGAACTTGGTTTTCCTATTATTATTAATAATAATTATAATATTTCAATTGTTCATTTTGATGTTGTGTTTTTCCCCCCTTTTTTATGCTTCCCAAAGCGTCCAACTGCCATTTCTAATCCTTAAATGCCAACAGAAACTCCCTGCTTGGGAAGCAGAAATAAAATCCACGGGTTTTATTTCAGATTTGCTTTGGCTTGGAGAGTCATTCACACTTCAGATCCAGGTTATTTATAAATCATGGAAAGCTCTGTCTGGGAAGACACTAAAGCCCACACTAAAACCTCCTGAAAGCCCAGAATCCAATCTTTTCATGGCTGAACAGATTGGGATGAGCCAATGGGAATCTTAACAAGCCTCAGGAAAAGCAGAAGGGGATGGTTTTTATACCAGGATGGACTAAGGAAAAACAACCTTTCCTTCCAGGAACCTGGACTCACCTCCAGGGTGAGAAATATCCCGCTAAAATCCCATGGAAAATTCTCACAGATACTTTCCCTGGCTTGGGAATCAGGGCAAGGCCCTGAATGATGCTGATTGAAAATTCCTCTTGACTGGAAATGATTGAAATTCCCCCTTTTTCCTTGTTGAAAAATGAGAAGGGGGAAGGGGGGGAAATCAAGGAATAGTCCATCCTGACCTCTTTTATGAGCAGGAAAGGGAATTTTTAAGGCGTTTTGAACTGGAAACATCCTTTCGACACCTCTGAGCAACACCTGCAGCCACATCCCTACGGAGCAGACCCCAAAAGAAGGACACCAAAGCCAACCAGAGCATCAGCTCCCACCACCTTTGGGATGATCCCTGTGGAGCAGCACTGCTCTGGGAGCGCTGGGAGAGTGGGAAGCAGGAATAACTCACCACGGGGGAGGGAGACAGCGCAATGTTGCCTATGGAGGCCTTGAGCTCGTCCACGGTGGCCGCGCTGCGCAGGACGTCCTTGGCCTGCAGGGGCTTGATCTTGATGTTGAACTTCTTGTGCGCCTCCTCCTCCTCCTCCGACTCGCTCGAGGAGTAGAAGTGCTTTCCTTTGGTGGGTACAGCACAGTTAAGGAAATTCCCTTCCCTGGGGAGCTGGTGGTTCCCAAATGCTGACCCCACAGGCGATCCTGTGCCGTGCCCCTGCACAGCCAGAGGATGTGGAGCTGCTGCTCCCAGGGATAACTCCGGCCCTGGGTCAGCCCAGCAGGGGTTGTATCCGTGTCCGGGTTTCGTGGAATTGTTTTGGTTGGAAAAGCCCTAGGAGACAATGAGGTCCAACCATCCCCCAGTGCAGCCCTGTGCCCCCAAGTGCCACATCCACAGGGATTTTAAATCCCTCCAGGAATGGGGACTCCAGCCCCTTCCAATTCCTGACCAGCCTTTTCCATGAAGGAATTTCCCCAATATCCAACCTAAACCTCCCCTGGAACTTGAGGCTGTTCCCTCTCCTCCTGTCCCTGTTCCCTGGGAGCAGAGCCCGACCCCTCTGGCTGCTCCCTCCTTGCTGAGAGCCAGAAGCTCCTCCCTGAGCCTCCTTTTCCCCAGGATAATCCTAGACACGGTGATCTCCATGGAGCATCCCATGGGATGCTCCCACTCCCTCATTCCATAGCAGTGAATCAAAGAATTCAAATTGCCCTCTGCTCCAGAGCCTCAGGCAATTCCCTCGGGAATTTGGCTTTATCTGTGGAGTGCCAGCTCCAAATGAAAAGCAAAAGGTGGCAATAAACAGTGATAACAATTACTAAGAAATAATAATAATGAAATAAAGAGAGCCCGTGAACGCAGCTCCTGTTCCAGGCTGTAACCCAAGAGGCAAAGCCAAAACCAAAGGATATATCCTGGTTCCTCGGGTCGGATGCTGTATCCCTCCTCATCCAGCTCAGGTGAGTTCTGGATAGGGAACAAAAAAAAGCCCAGAAGAATGAGGAATGTCAGTTCCTGGAAAGCTGGAGCAGCTCTCTCCTCCTGTGGGGAGGGATGTCCTGCACTGCCCGAGCCCTGGGGCCACATGGACCAAAGGGCACCTCAGATTCCACGATTATTTTGCAGAAGGAAAGGTTTTAATCCTTTTTTATAATCCAAGGTTTTCCCTGGGTAAACTGCAACATCCCTTGGGCCAGGACAGAGCTCTCCAGAGCCACCTCATTCCTGGGAATTCTGATTGACCTGCAGATGTGGAACTGGGATCTGGGCACAACTGATTTCACCCCAAAAGCCCCAAATCTGTGTGGGAACAGCCTGGGATTCCCATGGGATGCAGCTGGACACAGGGAAGCTCCGGGGGGCACTTACATATCTGTCCCAGTCGATCTCCGCGTAAAATCCATTCGGGGCTCCGTTGGTTTTCTTCTGCAAGGGAAAATTCCCACGGTTTAAGTGAAGGAACCCGGAGTGCAGCGCATCCCACATGCCACTGGGTGTTATTCCACACCCCCACAGCAGAGATCCAGCAGCATTCCCCATCTCTGGAATTCTCCCATAGCAGAGAGATGAGAGGAGGGAGCTTTTTGAACATTCATTAGGTGAACATCCAACATTTCTTCAGGAAAAGCGAGGGAATGGCTGTTTCTCCGTGTGCTGGGATGCTCCAGCCCTCGGGAAGAGCTGGCAGCCGTGGAAGCTCCCAATGCCAGTCGAGCAGGGAAATTTATTGGGGTAAACCCCTTCCCCAAGAAAGGGGAATCCCGGGAAGGATTCCGATCCCATTATCCCGCATGCCAGGCGTTGTGAATTCGGGATGGAGCAGTGGGAAGGGTCTGGGATGAGTCAGTCCGTGCCACGGGACACCAACACACAGAGGAATTGCTGCTTTGGATTGAGGGAATTCGGCTTGGAAGCGGCTCCAGGCATCCGTCACCTCTGGAATCCTTTCCTGGTTGGCTCTGGGCACCCAAAACCCATCCTGAGTCCCATGGCCACCACAGCCAGTGACCAGCGAGGCCCCCAGGGCCTGGCCTTGGGCTGGGCTCACGATTTTGGGCACCTAAATGGGATAATCCAGAGGGAGCGTTCCCAGCCCAGCTCCCTGCCAAGGGTCTGACGGGATGCACTCCCTGATCCCCATCTTTATTTTAAGGTGAAATTCTAAAATCTGGATTTGCTCCAGAAATAAAGCCCAGTCTGAACCCAGCACATTTTGGAATTGAACGCTACAGGGCCCAGCTCTAGCAGGGACATTTCAGTCTAACACCAGGGATAAAAGCAGCAATAATTATTTAAAAAAAAAACAACCCACAAACCTCTCCTTGTTTTCAGGTTAATGTAGAAAATAAAAATAGAGATTGGAAACAGCTGCTCTGGCAATTGCCCCCAAACTCCTCAGCCAGCAAATCTGGCCCAAGCCAATTAGCAGGAGTGGGAAGGAGGATGAGGGACTGCGCTTTAGCAGGACACCTGGTCCCTCTGCCCCCGGCACTCCTCAGGCCTCCCTCGGTTGATATTTTTAGAGGAAACCTGGAATTTGTCCATTTTCACATGGATTTTTACATTTCTTTTCTACGTTAAACAGAAAACTCCCCGAAATGCTGATGGTGGTGGAAGGGGAGGTGGAGGTGAGGCTGGAGGAGCAGAGGGCTGGGCAATACTCACGATGCCATCCCTGTCTGGTGACCCTCTGGAAAGAACAGAGAAAGGAGCTGTGTTAGTGCCCAAACTGCACCCAATTAACCCATGGAAATCGTTTTTTAATGAATTCATAACAGCAAAACCCGTAATTGTGGCATTATCAGCACATCCGAGTCACCTGCCCCTTGTGGAGCCCACACAAGGACACTGAACTCTTTCCCTCACGTTATCAGATGAGACATTTTAGGTTTAGCAGTAAATAAAGTGCTCCTGCTGCCACTGGGGCTGGCACTGTCCCAGCCAGATCCTGCACCCATCCCACAGCCACATCCCTGCCCCACGTCCCTCCTTTTGCAGCAGACAAAAATCCCATCTGGAGGAATTTCCAGGCTTTAATTCCGCCACAAGGACAGACCCTCCTCTGCTGAATGGACTGGGAAACTGCTGAGGCTCCTCAGGGATCCTAATCCCCAGCTGCTTATGGGATTTGGGATTGGGGCTGGGTCACAGCAGCTCTGCAGCCACATCCTGGCACTGCCCAGAGATGCTGAGGGATTTAGGGAACACGAATGTCCATGGAATCCAGACGGGCTCCTCCACCTCCCACACATTCCCGAGTTCCCTGCGCTGCCAGGGATGTGCCACCAGCTCCCATCTGACTCGGGGCATCATGGAAACCCGCTGGGAGCTGCTTGGTCTCACTGGGAATAACGCCTTTCCTTAAAGTTTTCCAATTAATCCGTGCTTGTGTCCCATCTCTCCTATTTTAGGCTTTGTCTCGTTGCAAAAAAAACCCTGAAATCCTTCGGAAGTGGCAAAAATCCCCTCTGCTTTCATGTTTCCCCCTCGCTGCGTGATCCCAGCACAGGGGTGTCACCTCCCGCTGCCATCCCAGCTGGAATTGCTGTGGGGACCCTCCCGAGGAGGAGAAAGAGCAGCAGCTCCTTCCCCACAGCAGCTCCAGGGACCCCAGTGCGGTGTCCTGGGGATGTGGTGGCCTGGCCGTGGCCGGGGGTGGCCGCAGGGTGTGGCAGATGCCACCACTCGCCCCTTCTCCCGTTCCATCCCCGCTGCTGGCAGGGATTTGGAGAGCGCCCAAAGCCCTTTGGGCCGTGACCGCGCCGTGACCCCGCCGTGCTAATCACGGCTGCTGCTAATTGCGGTGTCCTCCAGGGTGGCCTCTCTGCGACCTCCCCACCACCCCCGGCGCGCTGGGATCCCTCGTCTCCCCGCCACCAGCTTCCCAATCCATGGGAACAGCGGGATGGAGCCGTGGAAATCACAGCGCTGGATAAAGGCAGCGCCCAGCCCCGGCTCCAGCGATGTTCCCTGAGGAGGAGATGCCAAGGAGCCTCATTCCCACCTATCCTGGTAACTCACACACGGCTGGAGCTCCTGGTGGATGGATGCCACCATCCCTGGGGACAGCAGGATGACAGCTCGGGGCTGCACATCCCTCTGTTGGGATGTGCTCCATGTGTCCCCTGTTCTGGGCCCCTCTGTGCAGCAGGACAAGCCCTGCAGAGATGCCAAGGCCACCAGGGTCACCTGGCCTGGGTCACCTCGGCCACCTCCAAAGCAATTCCCACCAGGATGTAAAAAGGCTCAGGGAAGCAAACCCAAATGGAATGAAAGGAAAAACCCCCACATTCCTGCTGGCAGACATTCAACACCTGAGCAGCGCTGCAGGAGGGGACTCCCTGCTGCCTGTCCCCTGCTGTCCCCAGGGCGTGGTGGCACAGCCCCCTTTGCCACAGCACTTTGGGACATCCACCCCAAAGCCACAGCAGTGGTGGCTGGGAACCACGGAATTGGCTGGGAACCATGGAATTGGCTGGGTTGGAAAGGCCCTCTCAGATCATCAAATCCAACCACGCCCAGCACTGCCAAGGCCACCACTGCCCCATGTCCCCAAGTGCCACATCCACACGGCTTTTAAATCTCTCCAGGGATGGGGACTCCACCCCTGCCCTGGGCAGCTGTGCCAGGGCAGGACAGCCTTTTCCAGAAGGAATGTTCCCAATATCCACCCTGAGCCTCCCCTGGCCCAGCCTGAGGCTGTTCCCTCTCCTCCTGTCCCTGTTCCCTGCCAGCAGAGCCCGACCCCCCCCGGCTGCCCCCTCCTGTCAGGGACTTGTGCAGAGCCACAAGGTCCCCCCTGAGCCTCCTTTGCTCCAGCCTGAGCCCCTTTCCCAGCTCCCTCAGCCTCTCCTGGGGCTCCAGCCCCTTCCCTGGGCCGGGCTCAGCACCCACACCCAGCATCCCCCAGCAGAATTCCCTGCCAGCTGCTTTCTGAGCAGCAAAATCCCAGTGCAGCTCCAGCCCCTGCACCTTCCCCACCCGGAACCTGCACAAACCTCTGGGTAAACAAAAAGGAATTTGCGTCTCTGAGGAACTTGGGGCACGGGCAGAGATGAATCTGCCCAAGCTCCAAGGAGTTGTTTTCCACCGGTGCCCAAAAATCCCCCAGGGGAGGAGAGCTCTGCCCAGCTCCGAGGAGATCCCGCACACGCTGGGCCTGCAAGGGGCAACAGCTGAGATGGGATCGCTCTTCAGACTCGCTCCAAAGATACCAGCAGCCCGGGATGTCCCAAATTCCCTCTTTTCCTGGCGCACCACAGCAGCTCCTGCCCTATCCCATCAATATCCCATGAGCTCTTCTCAACTTACGTGGAATCAGTGTCCTTTTCTTTCTTGCGTATGCCAAAGGCCTTCCGGGTACGTTTTTTCAGTCCTGAGGGGAAAAGGAACACCAAGAAGAAGGCAGTGTTAATAATATGATGCATTATCAATAGATATTAATCATATAGATTTAATTAATGAGAATAATTTTATTAATTAAATGCATTCTATATAAATATATATTTATATGTATATAAAAATATAAGAAAAAATTAAATATAGAAATATGCAAAAATATATTTTAAAAATATAAGAAAATATGTTAAAATATATTAAAATGCATCTTAAAAATACATATATAAAATATACACATATTAAAAATATACACATATTAAAAATATACACAAAAATATTTTTTAAAAATATAAAATATATATATTTAGGAAATATAATACATATATAATATCTATTAGAAATAGAAATTTTATATATATATATATATATATATATATATATATATATATATAGGTGTATATCTATATAAATAATATAACCCTTCCAATAAATCCTCCTAAAGGTTCCTCATTCCCTGGCCGGCTGCAATCCATAAATGCAGGGAAGACAGGGAAGAGCCAAAGCCAAGGGATCACAGTGTTAAGGAGCTGCCAGGAGGTTGTGTGGACATTTATTTATTTATTTGTTCATTCAACACCTATGAACTCCCTCCCAGCATGTGGCACTGAGTTATTCCCCAGTCCATATTTCCCAGTTCATATTCCCAAGCTTTCTGTCCCACTTCCTCCCTCCTTTCCTGTGCTGTTGGTGGGCACTGATGAAAGGAGGGAAAACCCTCCTGGGAGTTAAAACCCGGTTTAACCCCTGAGGTTGGCCGTGCCCAGCATAGGTTTGGATCTGCACCATTCCTGGGACCAAGGATGCTGGAGCCAGGCGGAAAGTCCTGGAATCCCAGAGCCCCCCAAAGCAGATGGAGGAGAGGGGGTTTCTCCAAGCTTTTCCCTCTTTTTGCAGGATGCCAGCATGGTTTGGGCTGGAGAGGATTTCAATGCTTATCCTGTTTCACCTTCCCCTATCCCAGGTTTTCCAGCATACGAGATCCATGTATCCCATAGCACCAGCTGGGAGTGCCGCTGAGCCCCGCAGGCTCATCCCGCCCCATTCCCGGGTGGCTCTGCTCTCCCCACATCCACCCTTTTCCCCATTCCCACTGCTCCAAGGCTCAGGGGAGTCATTAATAACAGAGCAACATTCCCATTCTTCTCCCCCCTGGAAAATCCTCACCCTCCAAACCCAGAGCAGAACAAGGAGGGCTGGAAACCCCCAGAACCGAGCTGTTGTTTGGTCTCCTCTGAAGCAGAACCCAAGCTGGCTGAAATTTGTCAGAAGCCTTCTGCTGGGTTATGTAAGAGTTCCATCTGCTCGGAGTGGGGGTGATGGAGGGGAAAAAACGGGATATTTGGGAGCAGGAGAACAAAAAGGAGCTCTGCCTTTGGAGAGGACAGGGCTGCTGGGAGCAGATCCCCAGCAACTCCCCCGGTCACCCCAGGGCGAGGCAGTGAGGGTGACCCCACAAAGGGACACGGCTCAGAGGGGGACAGGGCTGGCATTCCCCAGGACTGGGATTTCCCAGGAGCTCCAGTGTCCCCTGACATGGGGAAATTTCCCATCCAGAGGTGCAGGGACTGAGCCAAGGGTTGGGATTCGCACCCTCTGCGCCTCAAGTCCCCTGTCAGGTGGTTTTAGGGCTGAAGTACCCTAAGACCTGTCCTGGCAAGACTCAGCCTTACAAAAAGTAATCACATCTTTTCCATAGAGGTCACAGCCTTCAGCCACAGAAATTCCATGTGGACTGGAATTCTCTGGACTGGCGATTCCAGCACTGCCAGAGCAGCCCCAAAGCTGAACCAACCCCGGTGCTGGTTCCTCTCCCTTCAAACACAAAGTCTCTCCAAATCCAGGCCATCGTTTTTCCTGCTGTCCTTAAGAATTCTGCCTGAGAAACACAATTCACCATTTAACACCGCAAAACTTCCTCTATTTTATTCTTGAGAATGACCAACATCATTTTTTGCACCAAAAGCTTAATTCTGGATGCAAACCAACCCTGTTCTCCCACATCCAGCCCCTCACCCTCCACCCCCAGGCTGGGAGAGCAGCTGCGGCCTCTGGACCCCCAAATATTGAGGGGAATTCCCTGGAGGAAAAATTTACTCACTGGGGAGCATGAAACTTCAAAGGAACTCTTACCCAAGAGGAAAGGTGGAGTTTTTAATGCTCTTTGAGATGAGTAGAGCTTAAAAATAAATGCTTTAAATTAATTCTACTTGGTCTGTGCACAAGGATAAACTTTATCCATGGCCATGGCAGACCCGAGACCTGTGGGGAGCAGGGAAAGAAGGGAGGAGGAGGAGGGAGAGGAGGGGAAAGGTGAGATAATCGCTCCTAGGTTTGGTTTTTCTTTGCTCTGGGTGCAGGGTGGGGTTTTCAGAGCCAGATTTGAGCAACCTCTGCTTTCTCCACCACACACAAACCTGCGTGTTCCTGCTGACCTCCGGGGTGAGCCCAGAGATGTGGGAACCTAAAGGAAGAACAGCCCTCCCTCCGCCCAGCACGGCAACGCCGAAGGTGAGGCAAAGCTCCAGAAACCCTCGGTCATTCCCAGAGGGAAAAGTCTCCCAGGAAATTCAGTTTTGGGGCAGGGTAAAGCACACCAAGCCCGAACTTGGTGCCCAGCTGCTGGCTCTCTGCAGGTCACTCCGAAGATCCCCACACACAGCAGCAGCCTGGACACCGCCAAGGACATTCTGGCATAAAAATGGCCACTTTTGGTCCTTGGCACACCCCCAAATCCTCAACTTCTTCCCCCTCTGCACCAGAAAAGCCAAATCCCTGTGATCCCCTGTTGCTTTTAATTTTGTCCAGTTTTGGTGTGGAATTAAGTTAAGTTAATTAATGCCTTCCTAACATTCCAAAGGCTTCCCCTATCCCAAGCTCTGCCTCAGAGCTTGGGAGCAGCCCAGCGCTGCAGGGGTAACCTGAGCCCTTCAGCACAGCATTAATATTTCAACCTCCCTCATTTCCAAGTCTCGTTCCAGATCTTATTCCAGAGGGCAGATCCTGGAGAGGCAGCACCCAAAGGCTGGTCCTGCACAGCCCTGGGAGGGGTTGTGGCAGAAATCCTTCGGGACTGGCCATGGTGCCACTGGGATCCAGCAGCAAATCCATCACCTGGGAGAGCTGGGATTGTTCAACTGGAGAGGAGAAGGCTCCAGGGAGAGCTCCGAGCCCCTGGCAGGGCCTGAAGGGGCTCCAGGAGAGCTGCAGAGGGACTGGGGACAAGGCCTGGAGGGACAGGACCCAGGGAATGGCTTCCCAGTGCCAGAGGGCAGGGATGGATGGGAGATTGGGAAGGAATTGTTCCCTGGGAGGCTGGGCAGGCCCTGGCACAGGGTGCCCAGAGCAGCTGGGGCTGCCCCTGGATCCCTGGAAGTGTCCAAGGCCGGGCTGGACATTGGGGCTGGGAGCAGCCTGGGACAGTGGGAGGTGTCCCTGCCTGTGGGATAAGCTTTAAGGTCCTTTCCAATGAAACAATTCCATTATTTTACAATTCCAATCCTCCCCAGGCTTACAGCTGTTCCTCCCCGCTGGAAAGCAAAAAAATAAAAAGGAGGAAAGAGGGATGTTCCACCACTCTCAGCCAGAGCAGGACACTGTTGCCATTTTGCCCGTGGCTCTGAGGAGAGAAAACCCTTGGAAATCAAAGTGAGCAATGACAATCGTGGGCTCGGCTGCTGGGGCCCACAAATGCTCAACAAATGCTGAGAAGTTGGGCCCTTACCAGAACTTTCAGTTGAAAGCACCGAAGGACTGACAGGGTTATTCCAGTGTGGGAATGAAGGATCTCACTCCATCGGACAGAGGTGATCCAAAATCCCACAGCTGATCCCAAATCCAGTCCCAACCCAGCCCTGAGGGTAACTCAGTCTCTGATGAGGCTCAACTCTGCCCAGGGGCGTGAATCAACATCCAAGCCCTTCTCCAAGCTCCCATCCCATTCCAGTTGCACGGTGGGAAGGAATCCCAGGATTCCACCCCGGGGTTTGGGGTTGTGTCCCCCCGTCCCAGACCAGGATCCAGCCCCACATTCCCAGTGGGGTTTGGGCTCCCAGGACCTTCCCAGACCTTCTGCACCTTCCTCCCTTTGCCAGCTCCCCACTCACGGCAGGAGTTGGAGTCAGGAGCTCCAAGGGCTGGGAATGCTGGAGCCCTGGGGTCAAACCCTGCTCCTTGCACAGGGAGGGAACACCACAGGCTGCTTTGGAATCATGGAATTGTTTAGGCTGGAAAAGCGCCCCAAGGTCCACTCCAACCATTCCCAGCACTGCCAAGGCCACCACTGCCCTGTGTCCCCAGGTGCCACCTCCACAGGGCTGTTCCGGCCCCCCAGGGATGGGGACCCACCACTGTGCCAGGGCTGGAAAACCCTTCCCATGAAGAAATAGTCCCTAAAACCCAGCCAGACATAAAAACCTGGGCTGGGCTTTAGCCCAGGCCCTTCACTCTGCAGGCACAGCTCAAGTAACTCAGGTACCAGGGACAAGGTTCCAGCCTTTTACTGGATGTGGGAGCACGCCCCAAACCACGGAAATGGTTTATATTCCACATCGAAATGGGATAAATGCCACAGGACGAGGCCCGAGCCCAGAGCAAAGCCAGCAGAGAAAAGCTCTCCTTAAAATCCAGGGCAGCACCAGCAGGGTGCATCCCAACCCAACCGCAGCAATTCGTGGAGGATTTCGGGAATATCCAACAGCAGGAGGATGCAAATCCCTGCTCAAGGCTCCTCGGCAAAGCAGCTGCAGGAGCCTCTCAGCCCCCGCTTTCCCCGGAGATGGGATTTGTGACCTCAGCTCAGAGACCCCCGAGCGTGCAGTGCCCGAGGGCCGGGACAATCCCTGCTCCCGGGGAATTCAGCCTGGGGACACTTGTGGCTTTCATTCCCGGCTGGCACCGCCACAGGAACGCCAGATGCGCTTCCAAAGGTTCCTGTGCTGTCTCTGAGGCTGCCCAGGACGGGCTCTCGCTCCCAGCTCACACCCAGAGTGCAATTTTTAGGGAATTCCAGGGGGTTTGGGGATAAAAGGGAGGTGACAGAGCTCCCAGTTGCCTTCCCTGCACACAGCACATCCAGGGAAAACACCCCACCACCCCCTCCAAAGATCAATTTTAAAGTGTTTATATATAAATAGCAATGTTAAACCCCCAGGTTGGCATCCTTCCCTCAAAAAAACCCCCAAAAGTTCCATTGGAAGCGTCTTTTTTCCTCCATGAGGCTTTGTCATTCCGTCTGTCCCTGTTTTCCAAGGCATCTCCTCAAAATCCATCACCTCCACACCCCCCACGGATCCCCAGCAACCCCTCTGACAATATTTATGGAAAAACCCACCGATTTTTGGGGCTATAAACATAAAGATTTGTTAAACCCCACCTAAATCCTCGCCTAAACCAGCTTTTAGTCCACCCCGTGGTCAAGGCCACCCCAGTGACCCTCCAGCAGCTCCCATTCCCAGTTTTCCAGGTGGAAAAGGGAACACCCGGGCTGTCACAGCTTCCTGGGGGACAACTCTGGGAAAGCATCCCTTGTTCCCGACGTGGTCACCCCCACACCTGCAATATTCCCATTTCCATGTGAAAACCGGGATTTACGGCCAAATTGAAGCATCAAAACCCTTCCCTGGAATTCCTCAAAGCATCCAGCTCCCGCTGCCTGAGGAGCACCTGGATTTTAAAGCAGTGATTAAGTCTGGGACTAAAAATAAGAGCAGCAGGCCTGACCTAAAGCAAGGTTTAATTTCCAGGCTGAGGGAGGTTTTTCCACGCTCCCCTCTCCCTGTGAGGGCAGCCAGGTAAACACAGAGCATTAATGATCTTGCTATTAATTAATGCTGCAGTATAAATTAGCTTATTAGTAAATTTAAGGCTGTTTAAGTGTCCAAGGCCAGGCTGGACAGGGCTTGGAATAACCTGGGAGAGTGGGAAGTGTCCCTGCCCTGGCAGGGCTGGAATGGGAAGAGCTTTAAGGTGTTTCCAAGCCAAACCATTCCAGGATTTGATGATGGTTAATTAGCTCTAATAACAAGCTGCACCTTTAATGATTTCCAAAAATCTGAATTGATGTATTTTATATTTTTTATATTATTTAATATTATTTCTTAAATTTTTTATATTTTTATTATTTTAAAATTTTTTAATTCTTTACTAATTTTTTTAAATTTTCTTCTATTATTTTTCTATTATTTATATTATTTTTTATTTTTAATATTTTGTATTCTTTTAATATATTTTTTATTTATATATTTAATATTATATGTTATATTTTATATTATTTTATATTATCTTTTTATATTTTTATGTTATCTTTATATTTTTATATTATCTTTTTATATTTTTATATTATTTTAAAATATATTTTATATTATTTTTAATATTGCTTTTTAATATATTTTTTTAAATTTATATTTCTTTAATACATTTGTGGGGCTGCTTGAAATCCTTGATGCACTCAAAGCAAGGGCAGGCTGGGGAACCTCATCCTTCCCGGCCTAACCTATCCCAAAATTCCCGCAATTTTCCACAAATTAATCCCAATTTGAGGTTTTAAATTCCTGACCAGGTGTAGGTGAAGACTTTTAAGATTTTTTTCCCCTCAAAACATCACCTAAAAAATGAACTGAACACAAATGACACCCACAAAAAAGTAATAAATTAAATATAAATTAAAACATGTCAATGGCAGCGGTGCTTTGCCAAGGCTGGGATGGGTAAGGAACGTTTCCCAGATAATATGGGATTTAGAATACGCTTCCAAACAGCGTTATCACTGCCAGCCCTAACCCAGCGTAAACTGGGATGTGCCAGGGAATTCCCCCTTCCCAATCCCACCTCAAAACTCCCTGGGCAGGGGAGGAGGTGTCTGTAGGACGGGGCAGGAATTCCACGCTGCTCCTCCAGGACAGCCCCGAAACCTCTGGCTCCAGGAATTAAATTTTAAAAAAAAAAAAAATTAAATTTAAAATTAAAAAAAAAAAAAAAAAAAAAGCAATAAACCAAACAACACCACCTACAACTAAACTAGAAATTCCAAATAAATCACTTTGTGGGGCTCTGAGTGCACGACCCCAGCAGCTGGAAGCGCTGCCAGCCTCGAGCCCCTTTCATTCCCACAGCCAGAGCAGAAAACCCTTCGGAAGTCCCCAGGAACAGCCGCCTGCAACGGAATTTGGGTTCTGAACAAAGAGCCGAGCTCCTCAATCGCTGGCAGAGCGCACAGGGCCACACTTTGTGCTCCTGAACCGCTCGGGAAGAGCTCATTCCCTAAAAAACCATCTGCACGGCGCTCAAGGGCTTGGATTTGCTTGGATTTTTCCTACCAAAGCTGGGGAAAAAAACCCCCATGCCCGGCCTGGGATTAAAGGAAGAAGTTAAGAAATCGGCTGGCAGGGAAAAGGGGAATGAGCTTTGCTGGGAGCCAGCCGGAATCGCACCCCCTGCGCTTCCCGAGGCTGACGGATCCTCCGCGACAGCTCTGGAGCATCCCAGCGCTTCCAGGTCACTGCTCTGGGGAGGAGCTCTGCCTTCCCCTCCTTCCCACTTTTTCCTTCGTGTTCCTCCTCTCCAATCCCGCTATTGGGTCGGGATTCCTGCCACGAGCTCTGCATAAATCCCATTGTACACCCCCAACAGCTCCGGGGGCTCAGCAGCAGCGTTTAGGGCAGGATTCCCACCCAAAGCCACGTTTTTCCACCTTTAACGGATAAAACCCCGCCCTGGAGGAGGTTCAAGGTGAACACCACCTGACTTCACCTGGAATTCTTATTCCTCCAATCCTTAGAACAAGAGCAAGGCCGGTGAGTCACGCAGGAAGTTCCTGCCTTGGCAGAGAAACCCAAATTCCCGCATTTGCGCGCCAGTTCCAGCCGCCCAAGGGCACATTTTCAACCGGGGCTCACTCCAAGGAGGAGTTTTGCCATATTTTTTTAGGCCTCACCGTATCTTTTTCCCCCCAAGTTTTGCCACATTTTCGACCTTTTCCGGCCCCAAAAAACCCCGTTTGGGTTTTGCTGCCAGCACCACGTCGCACTGCCCCTTTGAGGCTTTGCCACCTCCCTCCTTGAACGTATTTGGTCCAAATCCTCAGCCCTTGGCACCCCTTGGGGTGTAACTGGCAGGAACCGGGTGCATTCCCAAGCATTGCCCCAATTCCCGAGGTGTGGGTGGCATCTTTGGCTCGGTGGGTGTTGGTTTGGAGCTCCAGCCCTTTGTCCCTCCTCTCCCTTCCCATGGAAGAACACCCTGCAAATGGAATAGAGCTGGGAAACCCAAAAGCTCAGTGGGAAGGGTGGGAACACCTGGAAAAAACTCCAGGTTTTGGGATGCAGGTCCAGCTTTGGGGCTCCCAGAGTGTGGGAGATGTCCCTGGAATCGCAGCACCATTCCCTGGGCAGCTCAGCCCCAGCTTCTGACCCCCAAATCCAAGGGCTCCAGAGCTTTTTCCCACTTCTCTTCCAAGCTTTCCACTCCCAAGGCCTCATTTCCCCAAATTTCCTCCTTGACAGCTCAGACCCACCTGGATCAACCCCCCAAAAATATCCCAAAAGTCCTAATGGACATTTTTGGTCTTGAGAGTGGTGGCATGGCCCCAACCCTCAGCCCACCCTGGGATACAAGAGGAGCCAAATCCCTGGATCAGGCTCAGCATTTCCCTGGGCTGGACATGGAAAAGAGGGGGGAAAAAAAAAAAGTCTTCTCCTGCATCCTGAAATGTTGTTTCTGCCTCAGTTCTGTGGAAAGGTCCAGCAGGTCTGGAAAAATCCATCTCGGAGGGCAAAGGTGGAGATGCCCAACCAAGCCCAAGCCCTGATTCTCCTTGGACCTGAGCTCAGGCATGGATTTCTGCTCAAATGCTGGAAAATCCAGCTCCTTATTGAGTGCTCTGGGTGTTTTCTGGGATGGTTTTGCCATCCATGCCTGAATTTATGATATTTCCACCAAGCCTGCCTGTGGCTTTCTCAAAGGAACCCCCAAATTTTCCTCCTCCAATCAAAACCCCCAAGTTTTCCTCGCAGGCCATTTCCCTGCTGAGTCCTGCAGACAACCCTGAGCGCACTCAAACACAGTTTGCTGGAACGAGACCACCAAAGAAGAAAACAAAGTCAATTTTCTATCAACCCAAAGGATTTTTCCAATGTGCCTTCGATGCCTCTGGGCCCAGCATTCCAAAACCAGAGCCCACCGAGGCTGAAAGACGACGCCAGAAAGATTTTCCCAGCTTGGACACGACCAGAGAACCCCAGAGAATGGGTTGGGAGGATTTGAAGGATCTTCTCATCCCACCCTTGCCATGGGCTTGGACACCTCCCCCCATCCCAGGCTGGACAGGACATTCCCATGGAAGTTCCCTGAGCGACCAAACATCCCGGTTTGGTGTAAAAAGCCTGGAGAAGAGGGTCAGAGACTCTCCCACTCTGGGAAGGCTGCTGGCCCTGTTTGAGCTCTGAAGAAACACAGGGAAAGAAGGAACGACCTTCTCCAGAGGAACCACGGCTGCCCCCGTCTTCCCAACATCCGGAGCTCCTGCCTGAGCAGTGATTTCCAAACTTAATTAAGGCTCTGAACGCCCTCAGTGCCCTGGAGATGCAACAGAGGGATCCCGAAAGGAGACAAACCCGTTCCCGTGCCCGGATGTTCACCTGCACCGCCTGCCTGGGGCACTCCCGAGGATTTTACAATCCCAGGGAACACCCCAACCCCTCTCACTCCTACAGCCACACGTGAGGGACCTCTCCAGACCCTCCTCTCAGAGGGGTTCAATCCCCATCCCAATCCCTGCTTCCCACCCGGCTGAGCAAAGCCAAGAATAACAAATCCATGGAATGTTCCTGCATCCCATCCTTCCACCACTCCATGGAGGCGGAGGAACATCCTCTGCTGGAGACACCTGGGACACGTTTGGTGTCCTCCAGCAGGGATTGGGGTCTGGAAATATCTCCCGCAACTCCTTTTGTTTGGGTCGCATTGGGATTTTAGACATCCATGGAAAATAAACATTTTTCTCCCATCTCCCAGAAGAACAAAAAAATATTCCATATATTGAGTAAAATACCCATTACCAGCAAAAGTTGCTCATCCTGCACCATTCCCAACAAAGTGAATTCCCTTTATTCCAAGGAAAAGGATCCAAAGAGGATCCTTGAGCCAGGTCCATCCTGCTGGCCATGGGTGGCCCCATGTCCGGCACCCACCCTCCACTCCCAGCGCAGTGTCCGGCATTCCAGCATGAAAACCTGTTCCAATAATTAATAATAATAACAATTAAACCCTTTTAAGGTGCTCACTGCAAGGAACTCTCAGTGTCTTGCACAGGTTTAAAAGTTTCAGCTCCAGTTAAGCCGAGCCTGTTAAAGCCAGTCTTAATATAAGGGGCCAGGGTTTCAGCGGGATCTTGGACTGAAGTTCCACTCTCCCACAAATCCAACCAATTTCCAGCTATTTCAAAACTCAAAAAAAACCAGGAATTATTTCTGATTTCCTCACCTCTGTTCTAGGTTCTCATCAACAGCTTGGGGAGCATTTCCAGCTCTTTAATAATTCACTTTTTATGATTAGGATTTTTTTTTCCATGCAAGGCTGGGTCATGGAAGGTGATTCCACCTCTGCCAGAGCTCAATGTCCCAGCCCTGGATCCATCTCCAGTGTGGAGCTGGGAAGTGACCAAAGCTCCTGCCAGGCCAAAATCCTCAAGGAATAAAACCAAACCCCAAAAAATCCCAAACCCAAACCCCCAAATCCCAGAAGAGCCTCAAAACCCCAACCTACTTCCCCCAAGAAGCCTCAAAACTGAATAAATAACCCAAACCAAGACATACAACAAGGCAACTTCAATTTATCCACATTAATTCCTCCGTAAGCACTGGAATTTTGGGAGAAGCCAGGTTTTCAATGGCATTTTCCCTGCCATGACCTGCTCCTGCCTGGCTCCCGTCGTGGGATGGGTTTGATGTCATGGGCTAAAATTAAAACCTCTTCTGCTTGTGACTCTCATCAGCATCAGGGAGAGCAGGGAAGGCTTTTCCTCGAATCTAAAGGACAACAGAACTCATTTCCTTCACACCAAAGCATCCAGAAACCATTCCTGGGAGAGGCCATTCCATGTGGCCACACACGGCCGTGACGACACCTGAATTCCCGAGAGCAGGGGGGATATTTTAAACCTGTACGAATCCCATGGATCCTGAGGCCTCTCCAGGTGAATTGGGGCAGGGGGGCAGCCCCAGATTTCAGGGATACACCGGGAAGCAGCCCAATTTCTGCCTGTCATCCCAGGAAGCTCCCTGGCAGCACCGAGCTTGGATGTGGCTCCACCAAGCCAGGCCCTGCTGCTGCCACCAACGGGCCAGAAATCCCCCAAAATTCAATAAATTCTGCTCCTGCCAGCCCTGAAGTATCCATTCTGCTGAAATATAACTAAATCCAAGGCATCCCTTCCCTACATCCTGCTCCAGGAGGAATTAAAATTATAAATGATAAAGAAGAGCTTTACATACGGCTGAGACAGACGACAGAGGAGAAAATTCCTGTCATGCCCGGAGGCTTTTCCCACACAGGATCAGACACAGCCTCCCTGAAGCATCCTGTGCCCAGAGCCCATATTCCCTTCTCATTTCCTTCGCTATGCCCACAAACCCCGATCCAACATCTCCTCCTCCTTCCCCAGACCTGCATCTCCACGGCACGGCCAAAAAAAAAAAAAAAAAAAAAAAAAAAAAAATCACCCTAAGTTCCGATTCCCTCGTTTCCCACTGGAATGATGCTCATCCATCCCGGGAAAACCACCAAACCCCATCCATCAGCTGCTAACCTCCAGATCCACCCTCTGCGCAGCGCATCAGGCTGAGGGATAAAATAACCATTTCAGGATCCCAATCCTGACGGATGCAGCCGGATCTGGGCTGGAGGAAGCGGCAGATCCATGGAAAACCGGGCGTTTGCCCGGCCGGAGCTGCCTACACAGGGCTGGGGATGGAATTGCAAATAATCGGATGGGCTCGATATTAGATCACCACCCTCCCGCTCGGCAGAGCCTGGAATTGCCTGGGATTAGGGGGAGGGGAGGATTTGATTTAATTATGGTTATTAATTATTATTATTATTTTATTTAGGAAAGGCTAAAACACCCCCCGGCGCAGGTTCGGCGCCTCCTCCTCTAAAAAGTCGGGCGCTCCCCGAGGAAGAACGCGCCCGGCTCATCACCTACCTTCCATCATGGTGGCAGAATTGCATTCCTCAATTTCCAAGGAGCCTGAAAAAATCCAGGAGAATACGATCCCGGTCAGCAGGCGCTCGGCGTCAGCCCTTCCCAGGCGGCGGGGAGGATGAGGAGGAGGAGGAGGAGGAAGCGGGAATGCCGCGGCTAGGGGCAGGCCATGGATGCTGCTGTGCCTGTATCACCTCCAGGATGGCATCGCGGAGGATGCTCGGAGAAAGGGAGGACGAGGCGGGCTCGCCTCCCGCCCCGCACTCCTCACATGCGCGCTCGCTCCCGACACACCCCCCGGGAACACTCCAACCTATTTCCCAGGTTGTTGTGGTTTTTTTTTTTTTTCCCCCCCCCCCTTTTCCACCCTCCCCAGCACCGCCACTTTCCCCAAAAGCAGAACCCCTGTCCGCACCTCGTGACGCACTTCCCCTCCCTTAATCCTATTGCAGCGCCCGCGCCAGCCCGATTAATTCCCGGCCGCTGTCAGATTAGGAGCGTGCGGGGCTGGGAATCGGGGAAAAGGGATCAATCCCGGCTGGAGAAGGCAGCGCAGCCGGGTGCGAGCGCAGGGATGCGAGCTCGGCAGCGCCGGGCCCTCCTCGCAGCCTCTCCCGCAGCCATCCAAGGGACAAATCCATCGGCTGACGTCACAGCGCCAGCAATTAGCCCCGAAAGGAGGATGCGGGAGAAATCTCTCCCCGACCGCTTCCAGCAGCGCCCGGGAATTAATCTCGCATGAAGGGAAGCCGGAGCGGGGAACAAAAGAGGCCGGGGAGGCGGCGGGGGGGCTGCGGGAGCCGAGGCCGGGCTGTGCCCCGCGATCCCACCCCGACACCAGCTCCCCCCGGGGGATGTGCGTCCCTCACCCCCTTCCCGACCTCTTCCCAGAGCTGCCCCAGGGCCGGGGGTGGCCCTGCCGGGGGCACAGCCCAAGTCATGGGGGTACCGCCAGGTTTATCCAAGAAAATGCGGGATTTTAAATCGTTTCTGGTGAAATTGGCTTTCAGCAGCTCCGCAAGTCCGGGTGTATTTTTTTTCCTGGCAGGAAAAGTGCTCCGAGCCCCCTCAGGCTTCTCCTGAAGTGGTTTCCACGAGCATCCCCGGGATCCTCATCCCGCACAGCACCCGCCGGGACAGGGGGGACAGCCCGGGCTCCGTCCCCGGGGCCACCGCCGCATCCCAGCGCCCGGAAAAACCGGGATTGGCACTATCAGCACCCAGCTGCCGATGGAGGAGCTGCCTCTGCCCCTCCTCTGCCCTCCGGGCACAACAGCGGCGTTTTGGGGACAACCCGCGCGTTCCGGCGCTCGCGAATGTGGCTTTTCAACGTGACCGCGGAGCGGGGAGGGAAAACTTCCCTTCTGCCGCTCACCCCGCATCAGCATCTTTGGGGTCACCGCCGGCAGTCCCACGTGCCCGTCAGGATTTGTCCCTGCTCGGCGGCAATGCCCACATCGTTTTCCCCATTGGGGAAAAAAAAAAAAAAGAAAAAAAAAAGCTGTTTTTCATTAATGAAAATCAGATTTTCCCCCCCATTAAAATTTCTCGAGTAATAAATAAATAAATGGGGTTTTTCCCTTCCCATTTAAAGAGTAATCCCAAAGCCAAGCACCTCCAAGGGTCTGGAGACACCGGCGAGGGAACAGCACCTCAGCAGGGTCTCCACATCCGGCACGGCCCCGTCCCATCCCAGCTGGTGGGAAGTGCCCCAGCAGCGGGCACAGGGACGGGATTATGGAACAGATGGTTCCTTAATCCCTGCAAGGAGCTCCTGCGAGCTGCCTGCAGCGCTTCCAGCACAGAGAAGGGAGCCCAGAGCCCTCGGGAATTGCGGCTGTAATCCCAGGCTGAGCACAACCCATGGAATGTTGTTCCACTGTCCCCTCAGCCCAGCCCTAAAACACCCCAGGCTGGCACACGTGGAAGGATGTCCCAGTGATGGACAGGCACCTTCCGTGTCCAAATTCCTCCTGGACACACCAAAACAACACCAATCCCCCAAAAACTCATGGAGCTGCTGCACAGCAGAGCGCGGCCCAGGATTCCCATCCCTGGGAGTGTCCAAGGCCAGGCTGGGGGGGGTTTGGAGCAATCCTAGTGGAATTCATGGCAGGGCTGGAATGGGATGAGCTTTAAGGTCCCTTCCAACCCAAATCTGGGGATTCTGTGATCCCACATCCAGTGGCTCCACTGCCAGCCAGGACAGACCCAGGGCCCCCTTCCCACAGCTCCAGAGGGCTGATATTCCTTAAAAAAGCAAGGAGAACTGGGATATCCCCTGCAAACCCCTTCCCAGGCTGGACTATGGATAAAAACCAGTCCTTTTCACCAAATCCCCTCATTTCAGCACCGGCTTTGGGCAGCCTCCCCGTCACCCCGGAAATCCCTTGGCTGCTGCTCCTCCCAGCGCAGCTCCAGCTTTCCCTGGAACCGTGGGATGCCTCGTCCTTATGAAACAGCTCCTGCCATGGGGCAAGGCCAAAACTCCCCTCCCTGCAGGCAAAACTAACCCCACACTCAGGACACCACAAAGCCGCTCCCGGAACAGGCTCTTCCCAAAAAAAGGCGGCACAGGGAGAGCCGGGTCCCTGCGGGAGCCTTCCCGCGTCCCTGGGGAGGGCAGCTGCCACCAAACCCCTCTTTCCAAGGCAAAGCTGATCTTTCCAAATTACAGAATTCGCAATTTGATTTCCTAACGCCTCCCAACCCCACTGAGCAGCCACAGGGACAATTCCCATGAAAAGCACTGGAAATCTCTGGCAGCTCCCGAAGGCGACGCGCAAGGAGCCGCCAGCAGACGAAGTGGAGGGCCTGAAGATGAGAAAAAATCCAAATAAAAAAGGCAGAAAATGAGTCAGGGAGCGCATTACTCATCCCCGGCAGAGTCAGCCGCAGCTCCATGTGACAGCGGCGCGCAGGAGCCGGCCCGGCCCCGGAGCAGCGATGGGATTTGCTAAATAAAACCCCAATCCTCGGCCTCGGGCAGGACGTGGCCCTGGCAAATCCCCAGCATTAAAGCAGCCAGGGGTTGTTTACAACCCGCAGCCCTTTGGGTTGGCCATAATTAAACCTGGATGGGAATAGGCTCAGCCTTGAGCTGCTCCTGGCGGGAATGCGGCCGGAGAGGCCGGAGCTGCGGCCGCTCCTGTCCGGTGGCTCCCACTGCCACAGCCCTGGGCACTGCAGGATGGATTTCCCAGGAAGTTCAGCCATTTGCCTCATTCCCTGTAAATCTGGGTTTACCGGAGCCACGGGCAGGGACACCTTCCACTGTCCCAGGCTGCTCCCAGCCCCAATGTCCAGCCTGGCCTTGGGCACTGCCAGGGATCCAGGGGCAGCCCCAGCTGCTCTGGGCACCCTGTGCCAGGGCCTGCCCACCCTCCCAGGGAACAATTCCTTCCCAATATCCCATCCAGCCCTGCCCTCCGGCAGTGGGAACCATTCCCTGTGTCCTGTCCCTGGGTTGGGGCTGGGCAGGGATTCCCTAAACCCGAGCATTTGTGGGACCGAGCAGCGGGCAGGGCACGGGGCAGGGAGGGTGGCACCCCACGTGCCAGCAGCTCTGCTCAGGGCCACCAAACCTCACATTTTGGCGAGCAGGGCCCCTCTGCCGGGTGGCAGCCGGGCGTCCCCGGGGCACGGGCGGGGTGGGGACGCTCGGGAGGATTTAACAGCCCCGGGGCCAGCGCTGCCTCACTTAAGGGCTTCCCCGGGACCGGAGGTGACCGGGCCGTGCCCGGGGCACAAAGGAAGAAGGTCCCACACCCACCTGGGAGCTGCTCCCGGCAGCGCTGCCGGATTCCTGCTCCACATCCCCACAAATCCCACTACAGCCACGCCCGGGAACACCCCTTCACCAGCAGCCCCCAAATCCCAAAGGAACATCCCTGCACACCCCGTCCCACCTCCCTCTGCTGCTGCTCTTCCTCCCCTGCACCAGGAGCTCCTCCTGGCCCCCACCCTCAGCCCTGATAAGCAGGGACTAATCAGGACTAATCAGGTTCATCAGCAGCACCTCAGCACCACCCCGCGATGGGGACGAGGTGCGGCTGCCCCGGGATGCTCCAGAACACCGATAATTGAGTAATCATTATTTTTTTGGGCTAGAAGGGATTCAGGGACGCTGGCAAAGCCCTCGTGCAGGCCCGGGGGGCTGCAGCCAGCACCCCCGCCTCACACCACGCGCCTCATCCTAAATACTGAGCCCACTTTGGATTTGATCCCTGGGAGCATCAGCCCGGAATGTGCTTTAGGAGGGGAGTGGATCCATCCCCCCGTGCCCCCGAGCCGGGCTGGGGGGTCAGTGCTGCAGGAGTTTACCCACCTGCCCAGACCATTCCCGTGGTTTTTCACTCCTGGTACTGGAACGGAGCTTCTGCCTCCTTTAGGTAAAATTTAGCAGCTGAGTAATGAAATAAAGAGAATTAAATCCCACCCCGACATAATCCAGAACCTCGGAAACGTCAGTGGGGTCTTCCATTAAAATTTAAGGTACCTTTCGGAATCACCTTGATCACCTTTGGGCCTGTCTGCTCAGACCAGTGCCGACAACGGATATTTAATTCTCCTTAAAATTAAGTTATTCACAAAAAAGAAACGGGATAGGGAGGGGAGAGACGTGGGGGGCGGTGCTGGGAAACATCTGGGGCAGCAAAGGCAGAGGGATCCCAGTGCAGCCCTGGAGCCTCTGCGGGGATCCAGCTGTGCCGGGATCCAGCAGGGATCCAGCTGTGCGGGGATCCAGCTGTGCCGCCCTGCAGGGCACGTCCCGGCCCCGCGTGTCCCTGCCGTGTCCCCAGAGCGGACATTCCCCATTCCCGGGGCACTTCCCGGCTCTGGAGCGTCCCGTGCCCTGCGCGGCGCCGGGAGCTCAGCAGATGGAGCTGTGCAGCTGTGCAGGGACGGGACGGGGCCGGGCAGATGTGCAGGGACGGGACGGGGCCGGACAGATGTGCAGGCACCCCGTGCACACCTGGTCCCGCCGTCCCCCCCGGGCCCAGCCCGCACCCATGCGGGCAGAGCTCTGCTGTGCCCCGCGTCCCCAGCACCGCAGTGACAGAGGTGGGGACGGTGGCACACCAGGGTGGCAGAAATATCTCAGCAGGGCAGGAAACTGGGCAGCGAGAGCAGGGCTTGGGGACGGGGAGCTCTGGGGGACAGGGAGACCTTGGGAATGGGAATTCGCAGGGATGGGGGTTTTGTGCTACCCCAAAAGGGACATTTGGGAGAGTTGAAACTCCTAAACCCTTCTTAAACCCCATCAGCGGGGCCAAAACCTTCCCTGTCCTTCCTGGCCACCCCCGCGTGCCGCTGGTGTTCCCTCTGCCAGACTGGGGTCCCATCTCCCCTTCCCATGGAAGCTGCTGCTGCCGGGAGCCCTCGGCCCCGCTCCAGCTCTGATAAAATCTGGGCCCTGTGCGCCTGCCCCGGCTCCTTCCTGTTTTTGACTGCAGAGCTGTCGGTGCTTCCCATTTTCACTTCTCTTTTCTCATCTACGGGACTTCAGGTGAACTCTGCCCCAGTGGCACCCAAATGCCCTCGGCTGGCACGGAGCTCCCGGCACTCTGCAGATCCTCATGGCTGGATTAGACCTGGGAATGCTCCATCCCAAACAGAGGGACACGGGGCTGTGGACCAGGGACAGAGAAATTGGAATCACTGAGGGTGGAAAAGCCCTCTGAGGCCATCACTGCCCCGTGTCCCCAAGTGTCACATCCACACGGCTTTTAAATCCCTCCAGGGATGGGGACTCCACCCCTGCCCTGGGCAGCTGTTCCAATGCCTGGCCACCCTTTCCATGAAGAAATGTTCCCAAATATCCAACCTAAACCTCCCCTTGTGCCGCTTGAAGCCATTTTGTCCTGTCCCTTGTCCCTTGTTCTGGCTCTGTCACACATCCCTGGGCAGGTGGGAACATCCACGCTCGTCCCTAATTCCCATGGATTGGGGGGAAAAGGACATGGAAATCTGGCTGCACCCCCAGGAGAGCAGGCTGAGCTGGGAAAAAGCAGCAGGGCTGGTTGATAATTTTATTTCTCTGCATCACAGTTTCTGTGAACAACGCTGACCTCCGGGTCAGAAGTTTCCTGGCAGTGGCAGGGGCTCTGTGGGACCCTTGTCCCCACGCCCTGGGAAGGGCTGGATCTGCTCCCACTGCTCATCCCCGGGATTGATGCCCTGGGTGGGTTCATGGCTGGTGGAAATCCCCCTGAAATCCCAGCTCCATGGCCTCAGTGGGAAATTATGTCCTCGAGGACAAGGCCAGCTGTCACCCAGGGGCTCTGGGTGACATCCATGGTTAATGCTGGCAGCACAGAGAGACAGATCCGCGTGCATCCCTGAGCGTCCCTGTCCCCGGAGCTGCAGACCCCGAGCTGGGGTGCCTCACCAGGAGCTGCTGGGAGTCACTGGAAGTGACTGGGGGACCACCAGGGAGGGGGAGCAGCTCCGCTCCACAGCAAGAAGGAAGCAGCACGTCCCTGCTCCATCTGACACCTTCCGATGCCGAAGGAATCCGGGCGAATCCCACGGGAGCTCTGGCTGTGAGGATGGCGAAGCAGAGCCACGGGGAATCCTCATCCCCTGAGGAACGAGGACACTGAGCCAGCGAACCTCCCAGCACCTGAACTGGGATTTCCACCCTAAAACTGGAGGGGAAACAGAAGGGTCCGGGTTGGATTTGCCGTGCAGTGGCCGCTGGAACATTTTCCCTGCTGCTGCTGCGGGGAAGGGGCAGGGAAAGGCGGCTCTTCCCGGCTCCGGAGCTGCGCCGCCGCGTGCCTGCGATCCCGAGGAAGCTGCCTGGCAGAACTAGGTCAGGGAAGGGACAGGAATGAAGCCAGCGAGGGCTGGAGGGGAGGGCACCCCCGCACCCGGGCACCCACCCTGGCACCCGCCTGCCCCTGTCACAGGGTGGGTGCTTCCCCTGCAGCCCCAGCGCTGCTGCTCTCTCCTGGTTTGGTGCGTCCCCCCCGGAGGTGCCGGTGCTTTCCCATCCCAATGACTCCTTTCCCATCCCAGTAACTCCTTTCCCATCCCAGTAACTCCTTTCCCATCCCAATAGCCCCCTTCCCATCCCTGCACATCCCCGGAGCCACGGGCAGGATGCGGCTGCCACAGCACAGGGACATGGAAAGGATGAGTTTGGGCTGAATGGGGGAGGATGGTTTAAGCCAAAAGAGGAGATATTTGGATTGGAAATTAGGAAGGAATTGTTCCCTGGCAGGGTGGGCAGGCCCTGGCACAGGGTGCCCAGAGCAGCTGGGGCTGCCCCTGGATCCCTGGCAGTGCCCAAGGCCAGGCTGGACATTGGGGCTTGGAGCAGCCTGGGACAGTGGGAGGTGTCCCTGCCCATGGCACGGGTGGTGCTGGATGGGCTTTGAGGTCCCTCCCAACCCAGACCAGTCTGGGATTCCGTCAATCCACTGGGAAAGACAAATCACTACTGGCCCTTCCAAGGAGTTTCCACCAAGGAATTTTCACCAAAGAGTTCCAGACGTTCAAACCCTGGCCAGGAGCTGGGAGAATCCCCCAGGATCCGCTGGCTGAAGCCCCTTCTGCTGGGACAGGAGGGATGTGCTGGAAGGTGGCCTCGCAGGCGCTGCTCCCACGGATGCTGGGCGGGAGGGCGGGCGTGGGATGAGACCCACACTTGTTCCTGTGGCTTCCCTTCGGAGCCAGCGAATCCAGGGAACGCCTGTGGAGCCCCACAGGGAACAGCGCCGGTGTCACCCGCGGCGAGGGCGGCGCAGCGGCCCCGCTCTCCTGCAGCTCCTGCCCTGGCACAGGATGTTTTTTACTGGAAAGTCGCTTGTTTTGGGTCAGGCCGGGACATGAAAGCTCCCGCGGGCCGGGCCGTGCGCGGCCACCGCTTCCTGTCTGCGCTCGCCTTCCTGTCGCCTGCGCTGCCACGGCCCCGCAGGAAGGACGAGGTCCCAGCCGCGCCACGGACGGTGCCCGGGGCCCCGGGAGCGCTCCTGTGCCCGTGCCCAGGGAGCGGCTCCGCTGGGGCCATCGGGAACCGGCCGCGGGACGCTCCGGGCTTGGCCACGGGAGGCTCTGGGGCTGGGCTACAGGAGGTTCTGGGTTTTGGCCACGGGAGGGTTTGGGGTTTCGGCTCCAGGAGGGTTCTGGATTTCAGCTATAGGAGGTTCTGGATTTTGGCCAAAGTGGGGTTCTGGATTTCAGCTATTGGAGGGTTTTGCATTTTGGCCACAGAAGCGTTCTGGGTTTTGGCCACAGGAGGGTTCTGGGTTTCAGCTGTGCGAGGTTCTGGGTTTTGGGCTGCAGCACGGTTCTGGGATTCGGCCAGGGGAGCGTTCTGGGTTTGGAGGGTCCCATTTTCTGTCCCCTGAGCACTGGTGACAAAAGCCTCCCGAGGAGCCGCAGGCTGGGTCATGCTTTCATTTATTCACTTCATATAAAAATCTCTTAAGAATGCATCTGAACACAATATAGAATACTATAACATACATCGTGTGAAACTCTGGGGAACAATAAAATAACCACCTGGAACAATGCAGTGTTCAACAGACAAACAAACCCATTGATCATGCACAACTGTGCTATTGTCATGAACTAATCAGTCACGAGTTGGACCAAAAAGCTTGAAACGTATTTTACAAACTGAGATTGACACCGCTCACGATGCCGGACAAGCTTTGTCAGAGGAAGTTTCACAGCACAATTATTACATCAGTTCACATTTTTTTTTGTCATAGAGATTCACATTGGGTTGTTCAGAAATTGGAACATTGTGACATTGAAAAGCCGGCCCGGGCATGGGGAGTTCTTTGTTCGGTTCCCCCTCTCTGCGTTCCCGGCAAATTCCCAAATTTGCTGCCCTGGGATGCAGTGTTCCCTCCCCACGGGCGGCTGCCACCCGAATGCCCTTCCTGGGTTGTGTCTGTCTCTTCAGCTATGTTCAGGTTCTTGGACTTTATGCAATACAAAAGGTTACAAGAAAAAAAGGCAACTCTTATTCCGAGTTTTCTACGCCATTAACATCGCCGCCGACAGGCGATGCTAATTCATATAAATTAATAACTTACAAAACATTACAGTATGTACAGTAGGTAATAAATACACTGTTATAAACAGTAATGGAGGTGGTAGAGCTCGAGGCAGTGCAGGAGGAGGAGGAGGATGGTGGACCTAAACCTAGGGAACGTGGACAAGAGGCCAGAGAAACACAAATATCCGAGCGTGCAAATTCCAGGGAGCTGCCGAGGGGGAAGGCGTGTCACACGCTGCCTTGCCTCGCTTACTCAGGGATGGACTGAGCTGTGCCAGGGAAAAAAACCTGCCCTCTGTCCTGCTCCCCACAAACCCAAACCCCGGGGTGGAAAAAATCCTGCTGTTCCTAGCGAGGGAACGGTGCACAGCGGCACCAAGTGACTCCCAGTGGGTCACCGGGGGGATTGAGAACACGTTAAAGGTGCAGTAATGCAGAGCAGAGGGTTTCCCCTTCTGTTTAGTCTGTCAAAGTGATTAACTGCAATAAAGTGACAGGTATTGCCCATGGAAAAAAAGGAAGACTGCTTCTGGTAACAGGAAGAATCCAAAAAGGAGCCGTCAATTCTGAAACACTTTGTGTCGCTTTTGAACTACCAAACTCCGTGTGTTGGACTGAAAGACTCTTGAAAAGACATGAAAGTGTTTACAAAGAAGGCACACAGGTCTGCAGACAGGTGGTCGGGTGGACAGGTTGGATATGAGTTATTGATCAGTAGTTTCTATCAGTCTAACCGGTATAAACTCCAGAGCTAACAGTATAAAATCTCTCAGTTGTGTGTCACCGCCGCCTCAGGCCCGACCCAAGCCAGCTCCAGGACACCGCGATGCTCTTGGCTGACAAGGCTCAAACCACAACGCCAATCACCCGTGCATTTCCTGAGCAATCATTCCCTACCCCATCTGTAACCCTGACTCCAATCTCAAGTAGCTGGAGGATCTGTCACCCCCGTGGCAGAGGCCTCAGACCCGGCCTAAGAGGCTGTCGGAGGCCGCTTGCAAGAGCTCCGCAAGTGTTTAAAAGCCACTCCCGCGGGGCCGGGCCATTATGTGTCCACAGGAGATGTGTCTTCTGTCACAATTTCGATGGTTGCCTCCTTCTGGGGCTCCTCCTGCCCTGGCTGGGCCATGCAGAGCGTCTCTGTATTGCTGAAGTAGCCGAGGCTCTCGCTGTCCTTCTCCGGCCCGTCCGAATCCTCCTCCTCCAGCGTCAGTTCGAACTGGAACTTCTCCATCAGGCCCTGGCAGTCCTGGCCCCGCTCCTCCAGGGGAGGGGATGGGCTCTGAGGTATCATGCTCTGGTACCAGTTCCTGTTGTCCTCCAGAGTGTCCAGGATGTCCTGGGCGTCGGGCTGCACCAGGTCAGCCCAGGTCTCCCAGAGCGGATGGACGATGTAGTCAATGAATCCCACCTGGAAAACAAAGGGACACACCCTCAGGGCAAGGGAATAACCAGGAAAAGGTGGATGTGTGAAAAGTTCATATTGCATTAATTTTACAAGCAAAATACCAGGGGCAAGTCCCCAAACCAGCACAGCCTAATGCAGACACAATCATCTGACACCCAGAGCTGCACCCACCCACAGCTTTGGGTTGGGCTGACGTCTTGTCCAAAACCAAACCTTGGATGGAAGTTTCACTAAAAGCTGGAGCCAGCAGGAAACTCAGCACATGGAGCCCTGGGCTGATCCCCAGCGTGGGCAGCAGGAAAGGAGAGGGGGAATTCTGCCCCTCTGCCCCGCCCAGGTGAGACTCCACCTGCAGAGCTGCCCCAGCCCAGGGGCCAACAGCACAGGGATGTGGAGCTGCTGGAGAGAGTCCAGAGGAGGCCCCGGAGCTGCTCCAGGGTTGGAGCCCCTCTGCTCTGGAGCCAGGCTGGCAGAGCTGGGGGTGCTCACCTGGAGAGGAGAAGGCTCCAGGGAGAGCTCAGAGCCCCTGGCAGGGCCTGAAGGGGCTCCAGGAGAGCTGCAGAGGGACTGGGGACAAGGCATGGAGGGACAGGACCCAGGGAATGGCTTCCCAGTGCCAGAGGGCAGGGATGGATGGGATATTGGGAAGGAATTGTTCCCTGGGAGGGTGGGGAGGGGCTGGGCTGGAATTCCCAGAGCAGCTGGGGCTGCCCCTGGATCCCTGGCAGTGCCCAAGGCCAGGCTGGACATTGGGGCTGGGAGCAGCCCGGGACAGTGGGAGGTGTCCCTGCCATGGAGCTGGACCTGGATGGGACTCTCAGCATTGAGAGAGTCTGCTCCTCTCAGAATTCCCGGGGGACTGGGGACAAGGCCGGTGCATTTATGGCCTCATCCCAGGGTTGCCGCGTGGCTGGCAGCTGGGAATAGCCCAGTGCTCCCAAGGGGAGCAGCCTTTACGGGCTGAACTTCAAGCTTTGGGTGTATTTTGCTGCGGGGTGCAGTTTGTCCCTGTTGGGAGCTGCCCCACGATCCTGCACTTTCAGCATTCCCGTTTTCCTCCTGCCCTGTGCCAAGCAGCCTCTGTGGTTCTACGGAGAGGCAGTGTGCTCATCCCGGGAATCCTGCCCCAGCCCAGGGCGGGCGGGAGCCGCTGCCTGGCCCCCTGGAGTGACGTTGCAGCGGTGGAAAGAGTGAGGGATGCGCTGCTCTGTCAGCCCTTCCGCTGAGCTCAGCCCTCCTCCTCCTCCTCCTCCTGACTCAGGGAGGAACCACGTCCAGGATGGAGCCGGCGGAACGGCCATAAAGGGGATTGGAATTCTTCCGTCTTGGCAGAGCCTTTCCCTGCTCCCTGCCCTGCTGGATGGCTTTGTGTGGAGCAGGGAAATGGCTCTCCCAGGAGCCGGGCTCAGCGTGCAGATGTTTGCTTTGGAATCACAGCCGGCTCCCTCAGACACAACAGGATGTCAATAGCACCGTGACCATCCAATTGGAACGGGCTGGGGAGGCAGCTCCAGCAAAAAGGTGATGAAAAGTTCCTGCTGCACAGGGGGAAAGTGGGGAAAAAAAGGGTTTGGGATGGTTGGAACCCAAAATGCTCCAGGGCTCCACGGCACTCGTGGATAAAAATCAGCGCTCATTAATCACTGTTTCTTTAAAATCGTTGTTTCAGGTCACTGTTCCTTTCAAAACATCCCAAATCCTGGAATAATTGGCCACACGGCTCAGCACTGATCCTAAAATATTTGCATGTAAAGAGGGGACATCTCAAGCTTTGAAATATTTGCAGATGATTTTGCAATCCACTCCTTGTTTCCCTCCAGCACGGACACACCACCTCCCTTTCTCCCGTGCCATTCCATGATGGCCATTTTGTGCAATTCCCATCTTTTTGCACGGCAAAAATGCCATTTGGAAGCCTCTGGGAAGTGCAGATGTGGAGCAAAGAATGAATTGGAGCTCTCGTGTGGAGCACACGGGCGAGCCTGGCTGGAGGATTCGTTTCTTGGTAGGTTAAGGAATCAGACTTTTCCAACAAAATCACCACGCGCTTGAGTGAATAATTTTGAAACCACTTGGCTGAGCCCAAGAGGACATTTGGAAATAATTATCATCAATTTTGTTACTTGTTCAAGCTGAAAAACCTCAGCAATGACTTGCTGGAGTCATGCAAAAACAACATCCAAGACAGCATTATATAAAGGCTGGAATCTGTTTGGACAAACGTAAATTCCTGGTTTCATTCCAGACTATCCGGGTGAAATTTTATGGCCTGTGCTACACAGGTCAGAACAAAATCTGACCTCGAAACCATTTTATGAATCAGAACTAGGGATGAGCCAGTTCATCCCAAAAAAGGGGCAAATCCAGCTCGTTTTAAGGTTTGGATAGACACAAATGAGTACTTCTGGGATTCACCCTGCACAGGGCAGCTCCAAAGGCCTCTAATTCAACTGGATATATGCACTGCAAAATTGTCCTGGATAATGAGTGACATCCAGGATTTTCCAGGGTCCTGAGGTGGATCTCAGCAGGGAGAAGCTCCCAGCCCTGCAGGTCAGTGGGGCTGGCAGGGGTTAGGAGGGTGTGAGGGCAGGACAGGCCTGGCAGAGGGTGGGCAGAGCACAACTGCCCTTTTCCAGCCTGGGGAACAAAAGGACCCAGCTCCCTCTGGAAACTGGGACACAAGCAGGGAATGAGGAGAGGCTGAGGGGGATGAGAGGAGCTGGGAGAGCCTCTCCAGCCTGTGAGAGCCCCAGGCACAGCTGGGTGTCAGGGTGGATCTGAACCCACGCTCTGAACCGCTGGCTCCTCTCCTAATTGTGCTGCAAAAGCAGCAGACTTCTGTCTCTGCTTTCAAGTCCCAAGCTGAGGCAGGAAAGCAGCAGCTCAGGGCCAATTACCTGGGATTTCTCCACGGAGGCCGTGTGCTTGTCACACATGGGGCTGATTTCCATGCCTCTCTCCCGCTCCTTGTCTCCCTGCTGGAAGAACTCCTCCATGATCCTGTCCGTCCACTGCCGGTACAGCTCCAGGGACTTTGTGGGGTTACTCAGGTCTGCACAATGCACCATATTCCGGAGAACCTGCAATTACATCCACCAGGAAACTCAGCAGATCAGCCGCAAAACCAGGAGGGTTTCAAGCTGTATCTGCGGAACATCGCACCAGAGGAGTCTCTGGTTATGAAACAGACCATAAAAATATCAAAAATATTCCATGGTACCACGTTAAAGACATGGAACTGCTGGAGCAAGCCCAGAGGAGGCCCCGGAGCTGCTGCAGGGCTGGAGCCCCTCTGCTCTGGAGCCAGGCTGGCAGAGCTGGGGGTGCTCACCTGGAGAAGGGAAGGCTCCAGGGAGAGCTCAGAGCCCCTGGCAGGGCCTGAAGGGGCTCCAGGAGAGCTGCAGAGGGACTGGGGACAAGGCATGGAGGGACAGGACCCAGGGAATGGCTTCCCACTGCCAGAGAGCAGGGCTGGATGGGATCTTGGGAAGGAATTGTTCCCTGGGAGGGTGGGGAGGCCCTGGCACAGGGTGCCCAGAGCAGCTGGGGCTGCCCCTGGATCCCTGGCAGTGCCCAAGGCCAGGTTGGATGGGGCTGGGACAGTGGAAGGTGTTGGGGTGGGATGAGATGAGTTTAAAGTCACTCCCAACCCAAACCAGTCTGGAATTGTGTGATTCCATCTCCAGGGATGAGCTCAGCTGCCACAGCCCCAGGTCCAGACGTGCTCTCTGGTGCTCACACAACTCAAGCCTCACACCTGGGGCAGTTGTGGAAGTGTCAATGATATCACACAGGTTTGGTTGGGAATCCAGCTGCTTCCCACCATTCAAAACCCACTTCCACGCTCTCGGGGAAAGAGGTTAAGCGCTCCCACTTTATGGAATGAGTAATATCCCTTCCACACACACATGGAAGGGGCCTGACTAAGCAGCCACAAGGATTTAGGCAGCAACAGAGTGTCTGAAATAAAGATTTAAAGAGTTTTCCCAGGAGCCTGGCCTTAAGAAGCTGGTCATCGAAGTGGAGAGCAGAGCAGGATGTATCTTGTCCTGCTCACTACACATCCCTGTTCCAGCATTTCCTGGTCATTTCTGCTAATCAAAGGTTGAATTATTTAGGGAACAGCCTGTACATCAGTAATTCCAGCTCCCTCTGAGTTGCTTCAGATATGGGAATTCTCCTGTTGCAACAGGAGAAACAAAAGGGAGAAAGCAGCAGGGAAATTTAGGAGCCCTCAAAAACTGACCTCAGAATGTGCCAGGTTTGCAGTTCCATGCTCCAGGTGTTAAAAAAAACCCCTAATTCCCTTCCCCTAAAAAATATGGGACCACCTTGTGCTTCTTTCAGTGCAGAAGAAAATGACTGCTGAGAATTTCTCTATAGGATCAATTCAAAAGCCACAGTAAAAAACCCAGGAGTGTGGCTTCCTCACCCTGACCAAAACACCCCAAATCCAGGGAATTTGGCTGCCTCACCTGTATTCTGTCTGTGTAGTTGTCCAGAAGGAGAACTCCTGAACTGGTCACCTTCTTCGTTTCCACCATAGTCTTCAGATCAGCCAACAGACTCATGTGCTTGGACATATCAGTGGCCAACACCTTTCCAGAAGGAGCAAAAACAGGATTTCAGGAGGGGAATCCACAAAAATGAGCATTTTTGGTAAAGAAGAGGCTCAGGGAGTGGCCATACCATGTCAATCACCATCTTCCTGAGGGTCTGGCGCTGCTTCTTGGTCAGGTTCTGGAAGATGTCACAGTGCTCCTCCTGGAGCAGTTTGAAGCCCACTGCAAGGTGGTGGTTCTCCAGCACGGATTCGTCGTTGTACATCAGGGCCAGCTCGGAATCTGGGGAAGGAACACCAAACGTGGGACTCCAGCCTGGGAAATGTGGGATTTCCAACAGCCAGCACTTGTCCTGGCCACTGAAATGTTTTAATGGGGGGAAGTTTCCTTTCCCCATCCCTGGAAGCGTCCAAGGCCAGGGTGGATGGGGTTTGGAGCAACCTGGGGTAGTGGAAAGTGTCCCTGCCCATGGGACACTGGATGATTTTGGGATTCTGGGATTCTTTTTAGCTCCATGAGTGCCAACCCCAGCACTTAACCAGCCTTTGCTCAGTCCTAGTGACAAAATAATGCTCAGTCACAAATCACTGACAACAGAATCCTGCAAAAACCCTTCCCAAAACACGACAATCCCCATGTTTTGGAGTCCAGATCCGTGCTCAGCCTGTGGCAGAACACAACATGAAGCCCAGTATTTGGCTTTCTGGTTGCCAGTAGCAATAGGGTTATTTATCTTATCTTAATGGTGAAGTTTGCACCCAGGGCTGGCAGAATTATTATGTGGTAGCAAGTAGTAAATACTGACTTTACAAATTGTGCTACAGTGGCTGCCTTTGGCAGGGATTCCAAAATGTCTCCCTCGTTTACTGCACGATATTCTGAGAGGGCAGCACGGGCTGCAAGTCATCATTTGTGGCATGGAAAAAGCATTCCCATTGATTTCCAAGTTGGTGGGTGAAATTCTGAGTGATTCAGAACAAAACTCACTTGTGTTGATCAGGAATTGATTGGAGACCCCGGGGTGATCCACATCGTGGATCGCAGCTGCAAAAATGGCAGCGAGGATTTCCAGATCCGTGAAGACGGCCTAGGATGGAACAACAGGGATCTGTCAGAGGGGTTTTACCTCTCAACAGCTGGGGAAGCTGGTTTAGGGACACAAATTGTGCTTTTTCAGTCGGTTTTCTGAGACAAGGAGATAAAGCAGAGATTCCAGATGCTGCTGAGATTCCCAAACAACGAAGGCCCTGGAGCGAAGCGAGCGCTCGGAAGAGCCACCAGTGCCCACCCCCACGTTCAAAACCAAGCCAAAACTCACATCCAGGGCAGGGGTGGAGAGCAGCACGTGGGTGGACTGGGCCACGTCAGCAGCGTGGAGGCTGTTGTGGTAGGCCACGTCCGAGTGGTAGTGATCCTCCAGGGTCATCATGTACGTCACGAACGTGTCCGACGAGATCTTGAAGGTTTTCAGCAGATCCCGCTCCTGTGGGATCACAGCACAAGTGAGTGTCAGAGCATGCTGGACAAAGGCAGCGAGGCAGAGAGGAATTAGGGATGAAAACAGTGCTGGAAGCAGCAGGTTCAGGCTGGGAATACACACCTGGAATATGGCGTACATGATGCAGGTCAGCGGGCGGTTGTGGGAGTACCTGGCCACGTTGAAGATGTTGAGGCCCCACTTATTCAGGTCTTCCAGCTCCTTTGGAGGGCACAAAAAGAGAATGGTTTCATGTTTTCCCAGGCAATTCTGCATTTCCCCAAAGTTCACAAATATGCAAATTTCACGATTATTATAATTTTGTAAGTGCCGAATGTGTGAATTAATGAACACAGAGCAGCTGTGAAGGGCTGATTTTGTGTTTCATAATTGCTCTCCTCAGCCTTCATCACCTTTTTCCTTTTTATTTCAGGGCCATTTTCATGGTTTTTTGAATATAAAATACGCTGTTAGGGCCTGCTACCATTAATTACAGCATTTCTAATGGCCACATCATTTCAGGGATAATAATTCCAAGGGGGAACAATCCATCCTCAGCTTCCAGACTCTCCCAGAAGAGCAGGAATCCCTCATACCTTGGCCAGGTGATCTTCCTTTTCTGTCTTCACCCCAAACCGGGAGATGCTGGTGTTGTTTAAGCTGGAACTGTGCATTAATTTCTTCACCCCACTGATCTGGGTCATGAGCTGCTGTTTTTTCTTCTTCTCCCTGTCCTTCTGGGTGGGAGAAGGAATCTCCACATCGTTCTGCTTGTCTGGAACAGAACAGGGGGAAATGAGTCAGCACAACGTGAGCTCCCAGCACATCCCCCAAAAGCTACCCTTGAGCTGCTGCCTCTGCAGCCCTGCTCAAAGCCGGGGTTTCTGCTGAGGGTCTCCTCATTTTGGGACCCAAAAATTAAAAAAAAACCCAGTCCCAAACTCTGTGGTTGCTCTCTTGCAGCCACTGTGTGGTTTGGGGATACAGGACATGTCCAGGAATGTCTCTCTGTGCGTGGATGTGGCACTTGGGGACATGGATTAGTGCTGGGAATGGCAGTGCTGAGGGAATGGTTGGACCCCGTGGTTTCCAACATAAATGATTCTTTGATTTTCCATGCCAGAAGGGCACCAGGTTCTCCTTAGGGAGAAATCCCAATTAATTTCATTACCTATTTTCAGGAAAATAAAAGATACGTTCAAACAGCACATTTTTCCTGAAGAAAGTAAAACCACATCTATTTTTGCTATTTTCACTTTTTTAGGGTCAATACCCCCTGCTCCTAAAACCAGTAACAAACGAGTGTCACTGATTTATTAAAGGTTTATCCTTCACAAATATATTGGGAATAATATCCAAAGCACAGGCTGAATTCCCACTGCCATTCTCAGGGATAATCACAGTTTTAGTGCACATGAAGACGCCCAAACTTGGCTGTGGAGATGTGTTTAGTAAATAAATAAACCTTAAACCCGTGGGTTATTTACAGCTGATTTATTGAAGTGCAGATCCAGTGGCTCATTACTTCCATCCAAACCATTTTTCATGGATTTCACCATAACCTCTGCGCACCTTGAGGACCTCCAGAGGGACAAGGCTTCCAGGCATGAGTTGCTTTTGCCTGGGCTTAATTAAACCCCTCTGAAATCCCAAGCAGCAGCACCGCAATTAGGAAAGGAGTCATTATTCACAGCAAAGCCTGGCTGACATCACTGGGTGTTCCCTGGATTTTGCTGAACCACTCAAGGACTTTCCTCTCCATAATCTCCTTAGCAATGACTAAGGCAGCATCAAATGGCCATTCTGGAGCAGAAATCCCTGATTTGTTCCATCGTGTCCCCGCGGGGGTGGCAGCAGCACGGCTCAGCCCTCGGGCCGGAGCGTGTGACCCGAGGCCAGCGTGATCAGTGGCCAGTGTGAAACCTCTGCTGGCCATCTCTGACCTTCCCACACCGTGTCCTCGATGGATGCTGCAGGGCTGGACCCTCTGCTCCTTCTTGGAGCCTTCTCGGCTCATTTCATCATGGAATTACACAGTAAGTTGGGATGGGAGGGACCATAAAGATCATCCAGTTCTACCCCCTGCCATGGCAGGGACACCTTGGACTGTCCCAGGCTGCTCCAGCCTGGACTTGGACACTGCCAGGGGTGTTGGGCACCCTGTGCCAGGGCCTGCCCACCCTCCCAGGGAACAGTTCCTTCCCAAGATCCCCTCCAGCCCTGCCCTCTGGCACTGGGAAGCCATTCCCTGTGTTCTGTCACTCCTTGCCCTAATAAAATCAAAAGGCTGAATGAAGTCACATGATGTGGGTTTAACATCTCTGAATTATCCCCATCTCTGGAGATCAATGAGTGTCCTACCCACAGATTTCTGTTTGTTTGTTCCTTCAACCTCCTCACTTGCAGACTCCTGTTATTTTGTGTGTTCATTTAATTTCATTAAATTTTAGGCAGGAAAAAGCTAATTCATAAAACCCATAGCAGCACGACTTCCTGGAACAGTTGATAACCTTTTAAAAGCTTCCCTCATTTTTTTTTAGCATGAGCAATCAGGCTGCAATCTGGCCCAAACTGGAGAGTCTGCCCCCCTCAGCAGTGCCAGGGCCCCGAGTGGCCTCACGCTGCCACCCAACACGGGGCTGTCACCAGCACCGGGCACGTGAGGAGCAGCAGGACAGCGATGGACAGAGCCTTGTCCAGCCCTGCCAAGGGAAACGGAGCTGCCCGAGCACGGGGAATAGCAGGAATTCAGACATGGAGCTGCTGGAGCAGGTCCAGGAGCCCCAGAGCTGCTGCAGGGCTGGAGCCCCTCTGCTCTGGAGCCAGGCTGGCAGAGCTGGGGGTGCTCACCTGGAGAGGAGAAGGCTCCAGGGAGAGCTCAGAGCCCCTGGCAGGGCCTGAAGGGGCTCCAGGAGAGCTGCAGAGGGACTGGGGACAAGGCATGGAGGGACAGGACACAGGGAATGGCTTCCCACTGCCAGAGGGCAGGGCTGGATGGGAGATTGGGAAGGAATTGTTCCCTGGGAGGGTGGGCAGGCCCTGGCACAGGGTGCCCAGAGCAGCTGGGGCTGCCCCTGGATCCCTGGCAGTGCCCAAGGCCAGGCTGGACGTTGGGGCTTGGAGCAGCCTGGGACAGTGGGAGGTGTCCCTGCCATGGAATGGGGTGGCACTGGATGATCCTTTACGGTCCCTCCCAACCCAAACCAGTCTGGGATTCCATGGATAAAACAATGCCCACAGCACCAGCAGCAGCTCTGGCTCGTCAGCCCCTGCTGGGATTCAGGCCCCATGAGTGTTTGTGGGGTTTATTTTTGGTAGCCACATGGGCAAGTCCTGCTCAGCACATCCTGCTCCACACTCACGTGGTTGCTGGGAAGTGCTGACCTCCAGCCAAATCCCTGGATTTGTCCCTCTGCATCCCTGCCTTGCTCCTATTCCCTGTTTGAATCCATGCTCTGGATGTCACGATTTAGCTGAGCAATAAGCCCAGTGCATTCCCACAAAGCAGCTCCAAACTTCCATGGATTATGGATGCTGTGCTGTGTCCTAAATGCAGGCAGCAGTTCCAGCTGCAGCTGGCTATTGGGATCACTTTGAAATCCGTAATGGGAATAATTGTGTGTCACACAGGGAACGCATTCTGGGCCATTCCAACCTCAGGGCATGAATCCCCACGAGCACCAGCACCCACAGCACCCATGGACACTCAGCCTTCAGAGCTGTTGGATTCAGGGATATCTGTAAATATGAGGCTGCTCATTTTCTACACAAATGGTCACAAATCCTAAAGCTGCTCCCTGAGAAAATCCCACTTCTCCTAACAAAGGTTGACGCAGAGAATTCATTCATGTCTGGAGAGCTGTGAGCTCCGACACTATGAATGAAATGCAAAATATTCCCTTTTTTTTTCTGACTTCTGGTGCAAAATGAGCGGATTTACACACAGTAATGAATAAAACTTTGGGAATGGTTCAGTCTGAACCCCATCTCTGAAGGGGAGATGCGCCTGAGCGAGGCAGAGGCTGCAGCGGGGTTTGTGTGACTTTGTCCTTTCCATAAGGTCACCACAAACCCCAGCATTGCATAAGGCAGCCACGGCCAGCCCCATGGAATCCTCCCAGAAACATCCCATGGCTCGGGAAGGAATTCCTCTGTGGATACACTTATCCAAACACCATTCTTCCCCTTCCCGCAGCCATTTGAAAGTGAAAACCCAACAGGGAAGCTGTGAATGGGGGCAATCGGGCTGCGTTAACCCTTCCCTGAGCCACGAAAAGCTTGGGATGCATTCCTTACCCAGGAAAGTGTTGGAAATGTACTCGGACACCTGGTTGCCAGAGCGGCTCATCTCGGACAGGTGTGTGAGCTCCCGGTTCAGCATCCTCTTGAACTGCAGGGAGGGAAGAGCACAGACAAAAGCGGCATTTTTATGGAATCCTTTCCCACATCCACGCAGCGTTCGAGCGGGAGACTCCCCCAGCGAGCAAAATTCCGGGGATATTTGGGATGGAGTCAGTGGCAGATGGTTTCATTTCCATCCTGCTCGGCAGCACCATGACTGGATATTTCTTTTCAGCCCACGGGATTGACTTCCTCTAAAGATGCTCATTAATTGTTGCTGGCACAAGCGAGGAGAGACTGTTTCAGATGAATGTCTCTGAAAGCTCAGATTTTTACCTCAGGTTGAGATTCCCCATCCCCAAACCTTCTTTTGTTCTGGATTTTCTAAAGTTGCTCCATTTTGTATGACACAAACACACAGCTGCACATCCAGAGGAGAAATAAGCCCTAAATCTGAAGATCACACAGCAAAATGTGGGATTCGGGCATTATTCCCTTAGATGTTCACGCTGTGATGCTCCTGCTTTTATAATCCAACATTTTCACTGCTGCATCATTTTATCCTGCAACAATGAATTCCCAAAAAAACGACATCCATGGATTCTGCATGCACACTACACACATGATTAGCCAGAACACACAGAAATCAGCCTTTTAAAAGCAGATTTTCCTCACAGCGCCTTTCTCCGAGCAACACAGCACAAAAAAAAAGCAGCCATTAGTAATTCGGGAATTAATAATCCTGCAGGAATTAAACCCACCTTAATGTAACCCCAAGACACAGATAACAAATAGTTGGCTTCAGGCATTTTGGAAAGCTCCTTGCAAGCCAGCACAAATCCTCCCGGAGAAATCGCCGCTCCGACGGGAGAGCTCCTGGGGCACACGGACCCTTTCCCAATCCCAAAAAATCAGCGTTCATCCAAGGCAGAGATCCCGCAAAAGCCGGCAGCTGCTAATCCCAGCCAAAGCCCAGCCTGGCAGCGCATCCTTGCTGAGGCTGCCCGTGGGTGGATGCGCTCGCCGGGGAGAGAGGGATGAGATCCGGGAATGCACAAAGGAACAGGAACGGATCCGCACGGATCCAGCCGCGCGCCTGGAGGCGCTGGGGAATTTGGGATCGTGCTGCTCGCTCAGTTCCTGAAGGGGGTCCCCACTCCACATGAGCCCGGCTCAGCTGAGCAGTGCCAGGAAAATGATGCTGGTTTTGGAGGGGCTGCCAGCTCTGCTAACACAGCCATGTTTTTAAGGGGAAATTAAAATGGAGGAAGCTCGGGAATATTTAAATAAGGGAAAAGCAGGCAGCAGTCTCGTCTCTATTCCTGCTTTGCTTTAATCCTATTCCTTACGGGATATTTGAAGTATTCCCAGCAGGATTTTTCAAAGCATTTTGCACATTTTCAGTGTGATCAGGTTTTTCCTCCTACGTGGTAAAGGGCAAAATGCAGCAACGCAGCAAAATGTCCTTTTCCAAACTGGAAATATCCTTCAGCTAAGAGGCATGAAAAATAATCACCTTAAACCTGTAACTGCAATTCATAAATTCATACATTCATTCTCGAAAGAATGCTTCTGTAATGTCCCTGCCCGAGGCAGGGGGTGGAACGAGACGAGCTTTAAGGTCCTTCCCAGCCCCAGCCCTCCTGTGACCCACAATCCAAATTTCAAGACTGAATCATTCCTGCAGTTTTTCTTTCAAACGGACAAGCAATCCCGCTGTGAGGAAGCTGGAGCTGTCCTTGACATGGAATCCAAAGACAATCCCTTGTGCCGTGCCTGCACACAGCTCCCAGCACGGGATCACTGGGATGAGCAGCTCTCCCGCTGCTCAGGACGTCCTTGCTGATCCTGCCGGGAACACAGCACATGCCAGAGGCCAGGATTCCCAAAATAAAAGGGCCATCTTTGCTGTGAAACCTTCTCCTGTCTCCAGCTGCCTTCACAGCTATCAGCCTCTCCTGGAATGATGGCACGAGGCGTCCCCACGTGCTGTGGGACACGTGAGGTGTGGGCACAGCCTGGAATCCTGGTCCCTGCTCCCATGGACAGCCCAGGCTGGCCAAGGCACGGCTCCAGAACATCCAGATGGGATTCCAGCTCAACCTTTGGCCACGTGGAGCGAAGGAAGCTGTGACCCACCTTCTCCTCTCCTTAAACTCAAGATGAGCAGACTTGGGAAGCTGATGGCACCTCCCTTTCACCTGAGCAGCCCAACGGGGGGGGAAACCTGCTGGGACAATGCCACCTCTGTGGCTGCTGTCCCCTCCTGCCCAGTCCTGCCAGTGTCACTGAAACAGGGAATCCTGGAATGGTTTGGGTTGGAAAGAACTTTAGAGCCCATCCCATTCCACCCCTGCCATGGCAGGGACACCTCCCACTATCCCAGGGTGCTCCAAGCCCCAATGTCCAACCTGGCTTTGGGCATTGCCAGGGATCCAGGGGCAGCCCCAGCTGCTCTGGGAAATCCATTCCAGGGCCTCCCCTCCTCACAGGGAAGGATTTCTCCCCATTATCCCATCCAATCCTACTCTCATGATCACACAGAGAGGCCTCACTTTCCAGGTAACTCAAGCAGCTTAAATCCTATCTCATGGGATTCAGAGAAGAGGGATGAGAAGGTTGGTATCCCATGGGATACAGGAAAGAGCAGGATGTGAAGGTTGGAATCTCACGTGATACAGGAAGGATTGGGATGTGAAGGATTCTGGCTGCCCAGGAACACATCCCACAGCGCTGGGCCATGGATTTTGTCCCACAGAGTCTCCCCTGTGCATCCTGCCAACCACAAGGGACAAACGCCCTTTTGAAACCACCAAGAACAACCTTGGAGGAGGCGCAGGAGGGGCAGCAGGAGTGAAACCCGAGGCAGGGCGAGCCCGTGGCAGGCGAGGGGAGCCCTGACCCCATCTCTCCTCCCAGTGACGTCTTTGCAGCGGTCACAAGCGGCAGCCAGGACGCGTGAGCCCTCCCACGGCCCTACAGCCAAGCATGTGCTGCAGCACTTCCCTGCATCCAGGCCTTTATCCGCACCGGGAAAACACCGTCAGCAGATGGGTCACACAAACCACGTTTGAGCACCCCTGAGTCACTCGGGTTTCCTCACAATGGCCCCTTTCAGATCAGTGAGGCCGAGTGGCGGTGGGCAAACAGCTGATAAAAACGGCTTTACCTCACAAGTGGTCCCACAAAGCACAAAGGGTGGCCAGGGCCTCTCCACAGAGGCACAGAGCAATGAACTGGCCTCCACAGGGTCACCCGAGCCATCTGCAGCAGAGAAAAATCCTCGGGATTCTCGTATCCCATCTGGAAGTGGGAATCTGCCCCCCACAGCCTTAACCTCCATCGCTTTTCCAGCCCTTTAATCAGCAGTCTTTTACAAACACAGGCAGCAGAGTCACAGCACTGCTAAAAGGACTGGGAGGCTCAAACCCAGCTGAGCTTCCTGGAGCTGTGGGAATTCCCATAGGACTTGCAAAGTTTTTTGGGATTTGCCATCCCAACCATGTTGGCACCTAAGCAGGATTTACTTAATCACACGAACCCCTTTCAAAAACAGGGAGGCATCCCAGCTGTTCCACGGCTTGTGGCGGGTTTTTGGGATTCTTCCTTGATGTCAGGATGCTCTGGAGCGATGCTGCTTCCTGAGAATTGCTCTGCAGGGAGCAAGCAGACTGCTGCCTCTGCAGGGATCAATGGCTGAGGTCATGAGCAACCCCCCAGCCCCGTGGCAATCCCGTCCTTACATCGGTGCGACAGCGATGGGGAAAACAAATGGATTGCAGGGAGAGAGGAGAAAATTCCAACTGCTCCACGTGGAGCGAACGCAGGGATTGGGGCTTTGGAGAACCCCGCGTGCAATTACGGTAACGCCCGGCAGCCACGCGGGTAATTACGGTAATGCCCATTAGCAGCACGCGGACCCGTGCTGTTATTTTCATTAATTTTCGTAATTAATAATCATCCCCGTGCCTTTTCCAAAGGAAATCAGCACAGATAGGCTCGCTAAGAGATGGAGTGCATCAATGAGGAGGGCATGCCTGCCCCAGCTCCAGGGGGTTTCCCCTAAAAAGAAGAAAATCAGGAAATGGGCTCAGTGCTTCTTTCCCCCCACCCCCAAATTCTGCCCACAGGACCACGCCATGGACACCTTTAACCAATGAGAGCAGTGCAGAGAACACAAATAAGATGAAGCCCAAGTGCCATGTGCCATATCCAAAGGCACGTGGCAGCCCAGCTGACGTTCCCAGCGAGTCTGGAAGCATCTGGAGCGTTGTGTGAGAAGCGGCCCCGGCATCGCGTGGAGCTTTCCTGTTTTGTCTGACTGCAGAACTCATCTGCACCAAATTAAGTCTCCCAGAATTGAATCATTCCTTGATTACCAGCAGTGACCCTGGTCCATGCATCCTCTGCTCCAGGGAATCACAGTTCCTTTCCAGCTTTCCAGCCGTGTGTGCGGGCGGGAGTTTCCTTGATTACCAGTGGGAAAGTTCGCTCCTGGTTCCCTTTCTCCTGCCTACACCAGGCCCTCGCTGCTCAGGGCTTCTCCCCACCTTTATTCCTTTGCTGAGCTCTGCTTCCAAATGTGGAAATCCTCGGTGAGGGCCCGTGGGAGGGTGGTGACGTTGGCACCAAGGGCACGGCAGCTCCTGGAGCCCCTTGGCAGCTGCCCTGGCACCCCATCCTGATCAAGTGTGCTTCATTTTTGTGCAGAGGAAGAAAATTTGGCCTAATTTATGACTGAATTCGCCAGATTTAGGAGCCCAACCATGCTGGGGGTCCAGGGGGACCTTGTCATGACCTTCCAGGGCCTAAAGGGGCTCCAGGAGAGCTGCAGAGGGACTGGGGACAAGGCATGGAGGGACAGGACACAGGGAATGGCTTCCCACTGCCAGAGGGCAGGGAGGGATGGGATCTTGGGAAGGAATTGTTCCCTGGGAGGGTGGGCAGGCCCTGGCACAGGGTGCCCAGAGCAGCTGGGGCTGCCCCTGGATCCCTGGCAGTGCCCAAGGCCAGGCTGGACATTGGGGCTTGGAGCAGCCTGATATTTTGGGATGAGATGGGCTTTAAGGTCCCTTCCAACCCAAACCATTCTGGGATTCCATGCTATGACCCAGATGGGGATTGGGAAAACCTGCCTGATGATTTTGTGTGGAAATTTCCACTCTTCTGGAAAGAACTCCTAAGTTCCCCTCCTAAGGACAGCCATGAAGAAGCACCCGCAGCTCTTGGCCTCTCCAGTCTCACACTGACTCCGGTGATGAATCCTGCTGTTATTCCTGTTCCCATTCTCTCTGGAGCTTGGAGAGGTGTTCTGGCGCATCACAGGGAGAATGAAGACAGGAGCAGGGATCTGCTGCTGATGGAAATCCTTTGAAGTCGATTTAGACCAGCTGGGGTTCCCCGAGGCCAAGAGCCCTTATGCAAAGAGGCTGCTTAAAACCAGTCGGAGTCATTTGCAGGAGCTGAGGGCGATTTGGAGATAAAAGAGCAGCTCAGATGCTCTGGGGCTCCGGCCTGCAGAAGCTCTGGAGAGAGGGGTCCCACCCCAACTTTGATGGAGGAATCTCGCTGAAGATCTCCAGTGTTTATAAACTCTGTTCCTGACCCACCCTTCTGACGCAAAGCTTCCATCCCTGGCTCTCCCAGCGCTCCTAGAAATCCCCAGAACAAAAGGATTTGTGGGCCGAGGGTTACTTTCGCTGAGGCAGCCGGGCTGAATCCTCCTCGCTTAATTACCCGGGTAATTACTGCAGGTCCAGAGGCGCAATTAAAGCTTGGTGGGACTCTGATGAGCAGCTCTGTTCCTGGGAATCGCGGGATGCCCGGCTCTGGGAAGAGCCGCCCCTCACCTGCCCGAGTGCCGGAGCAGGGACGGGAGTCCCGTCGGAAATGATTTACACACAGGGGAGAAATTACTCATCCGTGCAATCAGCAGCGGGCTCAGACAGGGAATGTGTAATGCCTTTGTCTGGGATGGGATGGATGTGACGCTTTACTCCAGGTTAAAAAAAAAAAAACGGGATTAATAGCACCCCATTGAAGGAACATTTGTTATTCCCAGCCCTCTCTTCCTGACATGTCATTCCTGCGTTGCACAGAGGCACCGAACCCAACTCCTGGGTTTTGGAAGTGTGGAGCATTTCTTCGAAAGTTTGGAAGTGAAGAGTTAAAATTCCTGGATTTGGAGGAGCAGTAACCCCGCTTATCTGTGTTTTCCTGCTGTTACACCAGTTACAGAAAGGACCATGGCAAACAAATTTGCAGCTGTCCTTGTTACTTCATAATTCCCATTGATTTTCCTTCCTGGGCACTCCATGGAGAATGATGGGAGGTGCATTTAATGCTCGAATTTAAAAAAAAAACTAACACAAGCCTGTTTTACACTAAACAGCACTAAAGGAGAAAGTTTCCAGCCATATTTCAGTGCCTGGAGAAAAGTGGAATGGTTGCAGTCAACTATCAGTCATTAAAAAAATCAAATTTCTTTTGCAGCTCTTTCTAGTTCTTATTTCCTAAAACAATATCACGTTTAATGCGCTAGGAACTCTTTTTAATGAGATACAAAGTACTGTTTGTTTTTTTGGGGTTTTTTTGTTTTCCCTTCAGCTGATTTTTGAAACCCAAAAGTAAACAGAGGCTTATGAAATCTCCAATTTCACATCAAAGCAGCCTTGATTTATAGAGATGTTCAAAGGAAGACTTTAAAGGAGCAACATCATGACCAACTTGTTGGCCTGATGTTATTAGAATAATTTAGGAATCCACAATGTAAATGTTGATAAATAAATAGCAGGTTGCCATAAATCAGCATGTGGCTGCTCATGAAAGCAACAACATCTATCTGATGTAGACAGAACAATATTCAGATTTTCCCCCGTGAAGTTTAGCATTTCTGAGCGCAGCAGAACCTCCCTTGGGTGGGACGGGATTTAAGCAACACGGGGCTTTAAAAAAAGTGATGAATTGGAAGCTCGAGCTGAGTGTTTGCAGCACTGGGGCATTTCCAGCTCATTTCTAGCCAAATGAGACTCGAAATATGCAAATTGCTCCGAATGCCGGAAAGGAAAAACTCCCTACAGGAGCCTGCCCAGGGAAAGCGCCGGGGGTTTGTGCTGCTCCACTGCGAGATCAGATTTCTCCACTCCCGAGCAGGCTCCGGGTGTTACTCACTGCGGAGGAAAATCCCCCTCAGCCGCGGGGGAAGAGCTCAGGTCATGGAGAAACCAGCGCTGTGCTTCCCTGAAAATCGGTGTGTCATGTGTGGGCAAGGTGAGCCCGCCCGCCTTTGTGCTGGCACCTGGAGAAATCCCCGCGTGCCCTGCGGGGCCAGATCCGCTCCTGCCTGCTCCTGCGGCCACTGCCGTGGATCCCAGCCCTGGAGTGTCCAGCACCACCGCCTGTGGATCCCAGTATCCAGCACCACTGCCGTGGATCCCAGTCCTGGAGTGTCCAGCACTGCCTGTGGATCCCAGTATCCAGCACCACTGCCGTGGATCCCAGTCCTGGAGTGTCCAGCACCACCCGTGGATCCCAGTATCCAGCACCACTGCACTTGGATCCCTGTCCTGGAGTGTCCAGCACCACCCGTGGATCCCAGCATCCAGCACCACTGCCGTGGATCCCAGTCCTGGAGTGTCCAGCACCACCCGTGGATCCCAGTATCCAGCACCACTGCACTTGGATCCCTGTCCTGGAGTGTCCAGCACCACCCGTGGATCCCAGTATCCAGCACCACTGCCGTGGATCCCAGCCCTGGAGTGTCCAGCACCACCCGTGGATCCCAGTATCCAGCACCACTGCACTTGGATCCCAGCCCTGGAGTGTCCAGCACCACCCGTGGATCCCAGTATCCAGCACCACTGCACTTGGATCCCAGCCCTGGAGTGTCCAGCACCACCCGTGGATCCCAGTATCCAGCACCACTGCACTTGGATCCCAGCCCTGGAGTGTCCAGCACCACCCGTGGATCCCAGTATCCAGCACCACTGCCGTGGATCCCTGTCCTGGAGTGTCCAGCACCACCCGTGGATCCCAGTATCCAGCACCACTGCCGTGGATCCCAGTCCTGGAGTGTCCAGCACCGCCTGTGGATCCCAGTATCCAGCACCACTGCCGTGGATCCCAGTCCTGGAGTGTCCAGCACCACCCGTGGATCCCAGGATCCAGCACCACTGCACTTGGATCCCTGTCCTGGAGTGTCCAGCACCACCCGTGGATCCCAGTATCCAGCACCACTGCACTTGGATCCCTGTCCTGGAGTGTCCAGCACCACCCGTGGATCCCAGTATCCAGCACCACTGCACTTGGATCCCAGTCCTGGAGTGTCCAGCACCACCTGTGGATCCCAGTATCCAGCACCACTGCACTTGGATCCCTGTCCTGGAGTGTCCAGCACCACCCGTGGATCCCAGGATCCAGCACCACTGCACTTGGATCCCAGTCCTGGAGTGTCCAGCACCACCCGTGGATCCCAGGATCCAGCACCACTGCACTTGGATCCCTGTCCTGGAGTGTCCAGCACCACCTGTGGATCCCAGTATCCAGCACCACTGCACTTGGATCCCAGCCCTGGAGTGTCCAGCACCGCCTGTGGATCCCAGTATCCAGCACCACTGCCGTGGATCCCTGTCCTGGAGTGTCCAGCACCACCCGTGGATCCCAGGATCCAGCACCACTGCACTTGGATCCCAGCCCTGGAGTGTCCAACACCACTGCCCAAACCCTCAGGTTGGGTTTCCCTTTGTCCGGATTGATAGGAATCACCTGGACTGACAGAGTTTAAGATCTCAGAGAAGCCCAGCCTGGTCTGGGTTGGACAGGACCTTGAAAACCATCTCGTTCCAGCCCTTCCACCCTTTCTGCTATCCCAGGTTGCTCCCAGCCCTGTCCAGCCTGGCCTTGGACAGTCATTTCTCACTGTGGGATGTGACAAAGCACAGACTGTTTGTCTCCTTGGGTGGAAAAACCCCAGCAGGGAGGTTTGGTCCAGTGTGAAGCTTTGGGATCCTTTGGAGGAAGCTCAGGTTGGCTTCTGCTTCATCCAAAATGCTTTTCCAATATCCAAAACAGATCTCTCCTACCAAATTATCTTGGCAGCTACACCTGGAGTCTACAGCGCATCAGGTTGGATTTTGTATGGATTTCCTCTCTCTCCCCCACTGAAAGGTGCATTTTATGACACAAATTGCACTGCTGGGAGGAAGAACCACACCAAAGGCACATCCAGGCCAGGGATAACTCCCCACATCAGTCCCATCTTTCCCAGAGCAGCACAGTGAGTGTCCACACCAATTTCTCATCCCAGCACTGCTTTTATTCTTCCCTCTGGGGAGAGGAGAGCAAATAAAAGCAGAAATAGGCCAAAACACTTGTTCTGCAAAATCATTTTTCAAACAATTTTACCAGCTGGAAGAATGTCGGTCGTGTTGAGAGCAAAAGGAGGCTGAGGAAGGGAAGCTGCTGAGAACCAGCCAGTGCTGAAGGTCAGGAAGCAGCACAAAATGCAAACCTCCAGCAGCTCCTTTGTTGACACAAAGTTGATTAAAGCAAGCCCTGATGCAGCTGACAGCATCTGTGGCCCCGAGAGCAGAGAGAGCTGCAGATCTCAGCCCCAAATCTTGTGTCAGTCACACCCCTGCAAACCACAGCGCCAGGGCCTCGGTGCCAGAGGAGGCCAAGTGACTGCGTAAGGGGAGCCCACAAACCAAAGAGTCTCCCCCGCGCTCACACAGCCGTCCCTGCTCCTCTGGGGAGCCAGGAGATGCTGGGAATTTGGGTGGAATAACCTGGATTATGCCCTCAGTCAGAAACAAACACCCCCAAAATATCAACTAACAGAGAGGGAAGAGCATTTGTCATTTAACAAGAGAGCCATGCAATTAAACATGGGATTTTGTTAATCGTATGAAGCAGCAATTTAAATTTAATTTAAATTTGAATCAAGCTCTGCAGTCATCATTTAGGCAAATCCAGCTGGGGTTTTACCTGAGTAGGAGAACAGGCTTTGGAAAATTCAAATAACTTTGTGCCCTGAGATGACTTTTCCAAGATGCCCGTGTTGAAAAAAAAAAAAAATCTGGCAACTTTGAATCAACAGAAGTTTGTTTGCTTCGGAAAACATGGAATAAAGACGGAGTCCTGGGAAGAGGACAGTGAAAATCCTGGGAAGAAGTTGTTGTAGCTCAGCATCCCCCCAAAGCTGTGACAGTTGGTCCTGCCAAAAAGAAAATGAGCCTAATGCAAGCATCAAACCCATACAGAAGGCACTAATTAATGGAGATAAAATGAAATTAAAACTCCTTCTCACACAGAGATAGGCAAATGCTCCCCAGAATCCTTTTGCTGCAGTTGGCCCAGCTGTGCTAAACCAGCAGCAAGGTGAGGCACTTCTGGTTTGTTTGCTTTAAGCCAGGCTTTAATCGGGGGAATCTCTCCCTCTCAGAGCTCTGAGGGTGAATCTCCATCCCGATCCATCTCCACAACTTGTCCTGCCTTTGATAACTCAACGACTTTCAATGAATTTCACTCAATGCAAATATTTGCATCGGCAGCTGCCCCATGGAACACAGCTGGGGAAAAAAGTTAGGGTTTGGAGCCTGTGGGAAATGGCCTGGTCCAGAAAATCACTCAGACTCAAGGGCGAGGATTAGGACTGCACTGAAATCCTTCTCAGCTCCCTCATGCCAAGTGATGCCGCTCCTCTGGGATGTCACATGTCACCAGTATCCTTCACTCCAGAGAGGTCCCTGCTCCCAGCATTTAGTCACTCTCCAGTCCTGCCCTCAGCTCATGATTCATTTTGAACCTGCCTTTGAGCTATTATTTATTTAAGCCCCACCCTGATGTGTTATAACGTAAAAGTCTGAGAATGCAGAACTTTTAAAACCCCATCACGTCCCAGGAAAACCAGAATTGGTTAAAGGACACGCTGGAAGGTCCTGGGCACCGTTGTGGCCCGGAGGATGGGTGACAGATGCCAAAAGATAGATTTGAACCAAAATTCTACCCCCAAAGCCTTGATCTCTGCACCAGCAGTGGCCAAGGGATCCCCCCAGGAAGGGCTTTTCCCACACATTTTCCACAACACCCCAAGAGATGGGAAATCATCCAGCATTCAAAACCCCTTTGCTCCAGGAGGGTATCCCAAATGGTGACACTGTCTCCTAATCCCGTCCCCACGCATCCCACAGCCAGCACTGCAGCTTTCCAATATCTCAGTTTTTAAAACACTTGAAGCAGTTTAACCAAGATGTCTGGACAGACAGCCCAGAGGGCTCGCAAGAACAAAATATTAAATTGTTAAATGTGTCTGGCCCCAATATCCCACCCCGCTTTTAGGGCGTATTTGACACCCCCAGAATGATTTACTTTAGAGGGCAATGAGCACGGGAGGAGGGACGGGATGGATACAGAGACAGCCACCCTAAAGTCCATTTATGACGGCGATGAGACTGATACACAGGAGCTGACTGGGACCAAGCTCCCCAAATCCTGAGGGCTTTCCCAGCCTGGCTCAGAGCCAGCATCCCGAGCTGTTCCCTCCCTATCCAGCAGCTTTCTCGGGAAGCTCCTGCTCACCCTTCCGAGCGCCTCTGTTGCAAACCCCACTCCCGCAGTGCCCTGTCCTCTAGCACAAGGACATCCCCAGCACGGACCAAACCCATCCGATAACACCCAGCTTGGGGGGAATATTCCCAAACTGAGCCAGAACCAGCTCCTACCTCCTGGAGCATGCCGATGGCGCGGGGTCCTGCTCGGCAGCGGCGGCTGCACGGCCAGGGAATGGTTAAAGAGCGACGTCAAAGCGCCACGATGTGCGCGGGGCTCTGCAGGAGCGGCGCTGCGGGGAGCGCTGCCAGCGCTGCCAGCGCTGCTCCGCGGCTCTCCCGGCCCCGCCAGGGCGCTCCGATCGCCGCTTCCCCAACGCAAATCCCCGCGCGAGCGAGGGGAATACCGGCGCTCGGAGCTCAGTGATTCATCCCGCCTTGGAAAAACAGGAGACGTGGAAGTGTCTTTGTTCCGCCGGCTGCCGCAGCGAACAAACCTCTCTTTGTGCGGCGATTAAACAAAGGAAGTCCCAGCGCAAAGCCAGGGGAAGACTAAACAGCTCGGCACCACTTAAGGGAAACATCACGTAGGAAGGGGACAGGGCTGGGGGCTGCCAGGCTGGCAGGAGGGAGGGGACGAGCGGGACTTTGTGCAGCCCGGCACATCCACCGCTGGCACTTGGCCGCGACCTCCAGCGCGGCCCCGGCAGTTTACATTAATGGCCAGATGTTTATTTAGCCACTCTCTCCCGAAAGCGAGGTGCGGCCTTGCTCCGCTTTTCTGACCGAAATGCCCTTTGAAATCCAGTCAAAACGAAATCAGTTGTGTTTATCTTGTGGCTCACAAGCGAGAGAGGAGCACGGAGCACTTGTGCTGCTGTCCCGAGCCGCTGGCCGGACACGGCCTCAGCTGGCAAGGCTTGAGTTGGGTTATCCAGCACTTGGGAATAACAGAGACGTCTTTAAGAGTTGCAATAAGAGAGTTTAAGGATTTGCAAGGAAGGGTCCCCCAGGGGACAGTTTGAGTAGAGACAAGAGTGTTTGCAAAGTCATCAGAGCACCCGGCAGGCTGAGGACACCACTCACACTATCTATTTAAACTTAGAATATCCCCAGAGACCAAATTCTGCTCTCTGGACTCGATGGACTGCAAAAAACTCTGAATTAGCCCGGTCTAATTTAAGGAGAGGCAAAGGTGCTGCTCAGGTCCATGCAGGTACCTCTGTTTGGGCTGCATCCCGCACGGACAGGCAGCTCTGCAGAAACAACCCATGTTCTCCATGCCTCCATTTTATGATGTGATGGCCCCATAAGAACCTGGAGCTGGCAAGCCCAGCATTTCAGCTGGGAAAAAAGCCTGCTCCTTCTTACGATCCAGGGGATGCACTGAGCACATCCTGCCCCAGATCCCAAATTAGGGACTAGAGCAGGTCCCATCTGCAGGGAAGCAAGGCTAAGGACAGCAGCTTAACGCCAACACAACCCCACACCAAGAGAGAAAATACCCCCTTCTTTATCATCACTGACTCACAAACCCTTCTGACACAGCAGCTGCCTGAGCTGAAAGCTGGACAGTGTGATAAATGCAGGAAAAATAGAGTATATATGTAACAGTAATGTAAATAAGTGTGGTTTGCTCCCTCAGGCAGCACCGAGTGCCTGCAGAGCTCCTCACATGTTACTCTGCTCCAGTGCAAAGCTGCAGGGCTGTATCAGCTCCCAGCAAAAGATGTTAGGAAATTCAGTGTTGGGAAAATAAAATCCCTTCATGGCAGCTGCAGCCAGGTATTTTCACAGGTTATTTTTCTCTCTAAATCAGAAAGGTAAGGCGCTGTGCATGGTGAGTTCTGCAGAGAGCCCGGGCTGGTTTGCGCATCAAGCACTGCTCTGGAAACGCATCAGGACTCACAAACACCGACAGCATCCCAGGGAACAGAGTTCCTTCTTTGCCAGCATTCCATGGGATCCCTGCGGGTGGCACTGCGGGGTCCCTCGGCTCCCTGATGTCACACAGCCCTCAGCCCGCTGCAAGCTGAGCCGCTCATTCCCTCACTCTCCTGTCATTAACTCCCGGCTCAACGAACAATACGCACATGTTTAAAGCGCTGCCTTCCGAACCCCATCAGCTCAAAGCCCGGCTGCCGTCCCGCATGGCTCTTCCCCCTCCGCTGCCTCCTTTTTGCCGCAGCGCTTCCGAGAATCCCCCTGCGCACACGGATGCCGAGAGCCTCCCTCTCCGTCTCTCTCAGTGCTGTTGTTGCAACTCTGGATTTTCTAAACTACGTCTGTCAGGAAGGAGACAGGAAATTCGAGTCACACTTGCAACAGCTGTGCCATGCCTACTATCAGGCTCAAATGACGTAGTTTGGCTTGGGTGGCGCGGGGCCAGGAACTGGCGAGAGCGGAGGTCAGGAAGATAGGTCAGTGTTTATTCTGCTCCTGCGCTTGGGAGCATGCCGAGCCTATTTGCTTTCTTCCTATCTAGACTGTTTCTCTTTCCGTTTTTTCTTTAATAATGCGCAGCCCCAGCATCCTGTTTTCAAAACATCTGCCGGGTTCGCTATTTACCGGTGACAAATGGAGATGCCTCGGAGCGGAGCTGGCGGTGGGACGGGATGCTCGGAGCAGGGAAGGGCTGCCGCAGCCTCCTCCTGAAGATGCAGGAGCGACCCAGCAGCTCCTTGCACAGCCAGACCACTCTGCACATTGTCTGCCACCAAACCCCTCAAAAAGCCACAAACCCCCCAAATCACCAGGCACTGAAACGATCTTCAGAGTCCTTTCCAGCCCAAACTGTGCCATGAATTGTGACAATATTTACAGCTCCAGAGGAAAGGCGAACGAGGTGTGAGGCCATTTTATGCTTCTCTTTCACAGCTGAAAACTGTGAAACTGGAAGTTGACCAAAAGTGCAGACATTTCAGAAACGGGTTATGAAAGAACAGAGTTTCAGGAAGCTTTTGCTCGAGCCAGCTGCAAGCCATCTGCACCCCGAGTAATCGCAACTTTGAAGTGCTACGATAAGCAATTTAGTTTCACCTTCACGAGGCCAGATTTGTCACTCAACCTCAAACTGAAGGGCATCGCGTTCACACTGGAGGTGCAGTCTGAACCCCTCTCAACTTTCATCCAGGGTTCCCTCAACACAAACTCAAACGAAAAAATAATATTTTTTTCTTGAAAGCTCGGTCTATAAAACTTTTACTGCTTCCTTTGCCCCTGCACACCGTGGTAACCACTACCAGCAGAGGAAGCTGAAACAACACGGGATTTCTTTGCTCAACTTTTTCCATAAATTCAGTTTCTGATTCAGCATTTCTGATGGCAGTAATTTCCAATTAGGGGAAAAAAACCCAAACAATAACAACATCGGAGTGCTGCAGAACTAAGTTTAAAACCATCGCAACTGGGCAAAAATGTGGATGCGACGGGGACTGGGCTGGGAATTTGTGATTGTGACAACTCCAGCGGGCACCGCGGGGCTGGAAGGGGCAGGAGCGGGCTGGGAGCTGCCAGGCTGGCCCGGGGCTGTGCCCGGCTCCGCTGCAGCCGCGGGCAGCGGGCGGGGAGGCGGCCGGGCTCCGGGAGATGCTGGAGCCGAGCTGGGCTCAGGCGGACCGGAACAGCAACTCCCCAAAGTTGCACACAGGCGCTCAGAACTCGCGTTTCGCTCTCTGCTGCTTGTCAGGATAATCCTGGCACTCTGCTCTCCTGCTTCCCTGACTTTAAACACAACGGGCTTTTCTTGCTTTACTTCAGCACTTTATTCTGTGCAGACAAACTCGCAACTCCTCTTTGCTCCCCCGGAAAGCTCCGCAGAGCAGCAGCCCCCGGAGCTGATTCCCTGTGCACCATCCCTGCTGCCCACCCTCACCATGTGCCGCCAAGCGCTGCCGAGCCAGCCCAGGGCATTAGAAACCAAATTAAAACGTTCCCGAAAGCCAAAACAGCCGTAAAACACCGGACCACAACGTTTACAGTTCGCCGTTATTACGGCCAGACAACAATGAATTGACTCCTGGCGTGATGATTTGCTAAACGCGGGCGTTTGCACACTGTTCCTGCTCATATCGGCTCCAAGGGACCGACGCTAATTGAAACCTCTTTAATTTTCGGAAATGAGCCTGCGGCAGCGATCGGTCTCCCCAGACCACCCCGGATCGCGCTCCCCGCTCCATCCCGGATCGCGCTCCCCACGCCACCCGCCGCGAGTTCTCCCTGGACGCGTCTCCGCGGGGGAACCCGCAGCCCCGTCACCGCAACTGACTTGGAGCCGCTGTCCTGGACAGACGCGAAGACGTGTCGGGATAAGGCTCAGAGCCCCGCGCCTCTCCGTATCCCCGTCCCGCATCCCGGTGCCGCACGTGGGCTCACCTTGTTGGATGCCATCTCGCTGACGGAGCGGTAGGTTTGGATGGTCTCCAGCTGATCCAGGCACCAGTCGAGCTCCTCCAGCGTCTCCATGGCCAGCTTCTGGTAGGGCTCCTCTGCGAAGAGGCACACGGACATGTAGTCGGGCTGGCGCTGCGGCCGCCTCTCCATGGCGGGGCCGCCCGAGCCGCCGCCAGCGCCGCCGGAGGTGCCGCTCCGCTCCTTCATCACGCGGCCGCCGCTGCGCTGCCCCGGCCGCCGCCGGCGAGTCCCCGCCCGCCCCCGCCCCGGCCCGGCCCCGGCCCCGGCCCCCGCCCCTGCCCGCCCCGGCCCTGCCCCCGCCGCACGGGGGGAACCGGGCGCCCCCGGGGCAGGGCAGGGCAGGGCTGAGGCTCGGGGAGCGTCATCCCGGCTCCCCCCGCCCCGGCTGCTGCGGGGCACGGCCTCCCCCAGCGCTCGTGGGATGCTGCTCCTGCTCCCCCCAACAGCTCCGCTCCCCGCAGCAGCCAGAGCCTGCACCCCAACAGCCCTAAACCCAACAGCCCCGCTCCCCGCAGCAGCCAGAGCCTGCACTCCAACAGCCCTAAACCCAACAGCCCCGCTCCCCGCAGCAGCCAGAGCCTGCACCCCAACAGCCCTGAACCCCAACAGCCACACTTCCTGCAGCAGCCAGAGCCCTGCACCCCAACAGCCCTGAACCCCAACAGCCACACTTCCTGCAGCAGCCAGAGCCCTGCACCCCAACAGCCCTGAACCCCAAACAGCCCTGAACCCCAACAGCCCCACTTCCTGCAGCAGCCAGAGCCCTGCACCCCAACAGCCCTGAACCCCAACAGCCCTGAACCCCAACAGCCCCACTTCCTGCAGCAGCCAGAGCCTGCACCCCAACAGCCCCGCTCCCCAACAACCCTGCACTCCAACAGCCCTGCACTCCAACAGCCCTGCACCCCAACAGCCCTGAACTCCAACAGCCCCACTTCCCACAGCAGCCAGAGCCTGCACCCCAACAGCCCCGCTCCCCAACAGCCCTGAACCCCAACAGCCCTGAACCCCAACAGCCTCGCTCCCCGCAGCAGCCAGAGCCTGCACCCCGTAGCAGCCCTGCACCCCAACAGCCCTGCACTCCAACAGCCCCGCTCCCCAACAGCCCTGCTCTTCAACAACCCTGCACTCCAACAGCCCCACTCCCCAACAGCCCTGAACCCCAACAGCCCTGCTCTCCAACAGCCCCGCTCCCTGCAGCAGCCATAAGCCTGCACCCCAATATCCCTGCACCCCAACAGCCCTGAGCCCCAAAAGCCCTGCTCCCTACATCCATTCTCCAACCCCTCCAGCCCTGCTCCTCAACCCCAGTCCCTACCAGCCCCACTCCCCAGTCCTGGCCCTGTTCCCCAATCCTGGCCGTGCTCCTTGTCACTCCTGGCTCCCCAGCTCTGCTGGCCTTTTCCCCATCAGCCTCACACCCCACCAGTCCCACTTGCCACCTGTGCTCCGCAGCAGGCCCTGCACCCCAAACCCACCATCCCTGCTCCCTGCTCCCACCGGGCTCAGCTCCCTGACCCTGCCAGCAGGACACCGCGCGCCCCAGCAGCTCTGGTGTAAAACTTAAGGTTTCCACAAGCGGATACAGTGAATCATAAAATCTCCCCATGAATGTAAGTGCTTCTCATAATCCCGGTGACATATGCTCATCCCATAAATCTGTCAGAGCTAATGGGTTCAGCATTTCTACTGGCAGGTACCAGTGACATCACAGGGCAGGACTGCTCAGACACACTCAGCAGCTGAGCTGGAGCTCCAGACGTGTCCCCCTGCCCTCCCCACCTCGTGTCCCTGGTGTCCCAGTGTCCCCAGGGGAAGCAACTGCACCCTGTGCTGGGATCTCTTCCCAGGGACAGATCCTCTCTTTCACTCACCGCATCAATAAAGCATCACTGGATAGAGACCTTCCATTAAACATTTGAAGCTGCACCAATGTAAAATAAACCCTGCCAAAGGGTAATGCAGCCGTAAACCTGGCACACACACCTTTTAAAGATTTGGTGAATCCAAATCTTTGTGGTGTTCGAAGTTAATGGGGTTTTTTTTCTGAGCTCCAAACATGGGAAGTCATCTCATTCCTGCATAATCAAAAATCAGGTGAAAATAGCCAAAATCACACAAAGCTCAGTGTATTTTCCTTCCTACCACAAGCATTCCCTCTCAACTATTTTATCATGTAAATTAGTTGACCTGGAAGGGCTCAAATCCCTTGTTACAGAAAATGTTTGGATCACTAAAACCAGCACAGGCAAAATTATGAGTTTAGGAATCGGTAAAACCCATCTCCTCAGCCAAACTAAACCCCATATGTTTCAATAAAATCCTGAGTTCTTGTGCTGTTCTCCTGCTCTGAGACTCCTCAGGAAGCACAGCCACGGCATGTGTGCATTCCTGGAGGAGGAGAAGGAACAGGTTCACAGAGACTCTGACACCAGACCCTAATTTTAGCCTTTTGGGGGATTTCCAGCCTTGCCCAGGTCGGCAGGACCCGCTGCCACTGTCACTTCACTTTCAATCTTCCCCTCGGAAAGAGCCATCAGGGCAATGCAGGATCAAGAACAGAAATCTACTCTTGATACTGAAGGATTCATAACATCAGTTAATAATATCAGTTCCCCAGAGCTGATATTCAGGATATCCCTTTACTTTGTATCTGAGTTTTATGTAATAAAAGGGAAAAAAAAGCCCCAAACAAGCAAAGCTATTACATATTAAGGAGATTGAGGTGAATTAGGAAACTTCAGGGCTTAGAGGGTTTGGCTGTAAGTATTTTTTATTTATTTTTGGGCTTCAGAAGATGAGCTAAATAAAGAGTGACTATTTTACACATTTGCAGTGTTCCTCAGAATTTTTAGCAGGGTGCATCAGGACTTTCCCTCCCTCTGTTTCTGCCTTCCTGCTTCACTCCAGTGAGGTTCCCTGAAGGAATCCTGGGAGCAGCGGGGATCCCTCCAGGCAGCAGGGGGTTCACCCATGTGAAACATGAACATTGTCACCTGCCTGAGCCTTTGCACCAAAACCACTGCGAGGCCAACGGATTCACGATTTAAACGTGGATATTTTGAAAACGGCCACTGAAGATACCTCAGGTCATTTCAACAGCAAAGACACAAAAAAGTGAGAGCAAACAGCTCTTGCTAAGGGCCATTTTAAGGAGAAAAGAGTGAGTTCTGTGGCTGCTCCAGCACAGAAGTGGGTTTTAAAAAGCACCATGAACTCTTTCTTTCAGAATTTGCTTTTTTTTTGGACATTGGCCAGCCTGCCCACAGCTCCCTCTGGTCTTGGCACCCAGCGAGATGCAGCACCTGCATCCCTGTGCAGCTCTGCTTGGGCTCTTTGGCTTTTGACTCATCTAAACCTTGTTTTTTTCACTCATTTTCTCAAGTAAACAGTGGTGAGATGATGCTTGATGGCGTGTGTGCCTTCCAGCTCCTCCTGCCTGCCCTCCGTGGTCACTGGGCAGTCATTTCTGAACCTGCTGCCGAGCTCTGGCTCCTTTGCTCGGGCAGTAAGGACGTCACAGATGCCACATTCCCGCTCATTTCACGGAACCAGGCAGGCAAGACAAGAAGAGTCACTGTCCTTGCCCACAGCAGGAAGGGAGCCCAGTTCAACCCTTCTTAGAAACTCAGAACTGTCCCTAAAGCCACCGAGTGACGCAGTCTGAGCCCAGCACCCCGGAAACCCCAACTCTTATCAAACCAGCCCTCCTTGGCTCTGTGCAACTCCACGAACTCTCGGTGATGAACTTGGGACTATTTACAAATAAATTATGAAAGCAGAGGCTCCATTCCCACTCCTAAAGCTAAATTTGCTTTTAAAACCAGCATGTGAAATTAAAATATATCCTCCAAGTCCCCCGTGAAATATTTTAAGAGCCACAGCTACCCCAAAATAACAGCCAGATATAGAATCCATTAGGAGTTGCTCTTCTACCAATCTAAAAACTTCATGTGGGAATGATCTTAAAATAACAAATATTTTCTGGCTTTCTTCATATTTAATATTCATGAGTATCAGGGAATGGTTCAGGCTGGAAGCGACCTTAAAGCCCATCCAGTTACAGGCAGGGACACCTTCCACTATCCCTGGATGCTCCCAGCCCCATCCAGCCTGGCCTTGGGCACTGCCAGGGATCCAGGGGCAGCCCCAGCTGCTCTGGGCACCCTGTGCCAGGGCCTGCCCACCCTCCCAGGGAACAATTCCTTCCCAAGATCCCATCCAGCCCTGCCCTCTGGCACTGGGAAGCCATTCCCTGGGTCCTGTCCCTCCATGCCTTGTCCCCAGTCCCTCTGCAGCTCTCCTGGAGCCACTTTAGGCACTGAAGGAGGCTCTCAAGAGCCTTCTCTTGTCCAGGCTGGCCACCCCCAGCTCTCCCAGCCTGGCTCCAGAGCAGAGGACAGGGATGAAGTGCCCTGGGATTGTCTCCCTGAGTGGTATCTGCTGTTGCTACAGCGACTCGCACAAACAGTAAACACGAGTTTAGATGCTCCATGACTTGTTCTTTCCCTGAACCCAATGTGAGCGTCCCACTGACATCAGCAGAGCAACTCCCCCTGCCAGAATCGCTCCTAAACCCCGGCCAGGGGCTGACTTCGATCCCCTTCCTGGTACAGCCAAGGTACATGGTCACTTACAGAAACACCCTGCAATTTCAGGGTCTGGACTCCTGGAATACTTCAGGATGCGCCTTCAGCTGGCTCACATTTCAGTTTATATTTGGGGGTTGCATAACCCAAACCCGTAAATCATAACCGTGGTTTGCTCATGTTTTCTAGGGCCCTGCGTGAAGTCATTGCTGACACAGAATAGGGAAGTGAGGAACAACAGGAGTTTCAGTTTTTAAATGCTACCCAGTGTTTGTGCAGGAGGGTTGGTGCTGGTGGCACTCCAGCAGGAACTGAGGTGACATTTCCTCACAAGACCTGAGCTGCTGCCAGTCCCTCCGAGGACAGAGGCAGCCCTCGCCTCGTGCTTCTCCACTGGCACCTGGAATGCTCCAATGTCCTGAAATGCAGCTCCTTTACATGCCAGGATTTTGCAACAACTGCATTTCTGGTATGTTCTGCCATCTGTTCCTTTTGCAGCTCTGGAAGGTGATGGCACACATGGAATCTCTCACTGCAAGGTGACTTAGCAGCCCCTTTTTAGAGGCTTTTTCCCACTTACTGACTTTCCGTGCTCTCTTTCTCTCACACAATTGTTTGGGTTGGAAAGGCCCTCTCAGATCATCAAATCCAACCATGCCCAGCACTGCCAAGGCCACCACTGCCCCACGTCCCCAAGTGCCACATCCACACGGCTTTTAAATCTCTCCAGGGATGGGGACTCACCCCTGCCCTGGGCAGCTGTGCCAGGGCCAGACAGCCTTTTCCAGGAAGGAATTTCCCCAATATCCACCCTGAGCCTCCCCAGCCCACCCTGAGGCCGTTCCCTCTCCTCCTGTCCCTGTTCCCTGCCAGCAGAGCCCGACCCCCCCGGCTGCCCCCTCCTGTCAGGGACTTGTGCAGAGCCACAAGGTCCCCTCTGAGCCTCCTTTGCTCCAGGCTGAGCCCCTTTCCAGCTCCCTCAGGAATTCTCCAGCCCCTTCCCAGCTCTGTTCCCTTCCTTGGACACGCTCCAGCCCCTCCATGCCCTTCTTGTCATGAGGGGCCCAAAACTGACCCCAGGATTTGAGGTGTGGCCTCACCAGTTCTGGGCACAGGGGAAAAGTGAAAGCTGCTCATCAGTGTGGACTTGAGGCCTTTTGTCTTTCTTCAGCACTTGGAAAGTGAAAGGTTGTGCAGCACATCCTCTTTTCTGGGAGCACTTCAGTGTAAGGGCAGGCACACACTTCATCAGGAGGCCCATGAAGTGTCACAGCTGGGAAGGGGGGTGAAAGGGACAAACACGCACCCGTGGCTCCCCCCAAATCCCATCTGTGCCATCCTTCTCCCAGCAGAGCTCCAGCCCCTCGGTGCCCACAGAGATCTGAGCACGAGGCCAACATTATCTGGAGCTGCAGAGTTCCCCTCTTAAGCCACAAACTGTCCCCATCCTGTGGCCAAGTGCCACAGCGAGGCAGGATGGTGGGCAGAGTCCCCGCTCTGTAGGAGGGATTGGTGGCCTCGCCCTTGACTGCCGCAGGAGATGAACCGAGTTAGGAAACGTTTTGAAATGAGATCCAAATGCCAAAATTTCAAGTGGGGTTTATTTTCTCTCTCCTGATTCCCTCATGGTTCTCTCTTGTCACCCCAGTCCCGATAAAGAAAAACATTAAGATTTCTTCTGGAGGAAAGTGCAAAGGCCATAAAGCTGTAAGAGTTTTAACAATGGCCAAAATGCCACATCCCAACCAGGTGAGTTAAAAACCTTGGAGAGCAGTTGCAGTTCCCTTTCCAGCTGCCAAATAACTAAACTTTCCATAACCTAGGAGGAATATTCCCAGTGGGATTGAGTTGTGAGCAGATTTTCCAATCTGGTGGACAAGAAATGTTGAAGACAAATATTTGCCAGCATCTTTTCAAACTCAGCTCTCCTTAACTCTTAAAGATCAAATTGTGGGCTCGCTGTGCTGGTAAAAGTCTTCATTTCTACTTCTGCAAGGAAAAAGAGTAATTTCTTCTAATGGATCACAACTTTCCTTGTAAACTTTGGGCATGTGGAGCTTAAGACTTAAAAAAAATCCTGATAGACTTTGTCAAAACACGCTGTCCAAAAATTCCAAGAGAAACTTTCACAGGGAAGGTTAAAAGCAAGGCCCTGCAGCTTGCAGCAGTTTTCCCAACTTTACCCAGTCTATCCATCCTATTCCACATGCACAGCACTTGTTTACAGCGTCATAAGACATCTTCTAAGTTATTTACTTTTCATTGCATCCTGGCTGCAACAAACTGGGACTATTTATAAAGTTCTTTAGTGTTTGGGACCGTCCTTCCCACCCCAAGCTCCAGCTGCCTTTGAAGCAACAACAGCTGAGACTCGAGGTCACCAAAGTCATTTTCCAGTGATTCCAACTGAGTTAATAAAATATTATCACTCTATCTAAACCCTACCTCAACAGTTTAGACTCAGGATCAAATCTGTTCCTCTAAAAGGAAAATTAATAAGAGCAGTTGCTCCCTTTTGCCTTAGTAGGGTTTTGATGCTGGATTTATTCCCAAATCTAGTGCGAACAACATGGAACTGAAATGCTCCCCCAGTGTTGGACAAGCTGATCAAATTCAACAAAACCTAAAGCAGACAAACACTCATAAACCCCCAGAGATTAAAATCCAACTATTAAATGGGAAAATGCTTCCCTCCCTCCAGGAGGGACAGGGAATTGGGTGAAGAGGGAGCAGGTTTGGGAACCGGAGCTCCACCACAGCTCTTGGGTGAGATGAGGATTTTGGAGTCCTCGTGTCCTTGTAGGGGAAGGTGGAAATGTTTATCCTGGTGCATGAAAACTCTGCTTTAGGAAAAGTCTGCCAGCACAATCCCAGACTCCCAACCGGAAAATACATTGAGGGTGTAATTTGAAAATGTATCTAATTCCCAGGTGAAGGCATAGGATACAAGCCCAGAGTTTGCATTCATCAGAGGACCTTAAACCAGCCCATTTTTAATTATTCTCTATTTATTATAGTTATCCTAATTGTTGTCATTATTGCAGATGACACAAAAGATTCAGAAGAGAAGGCAGATGCTGGAGCTGATCATGTGAATGGCAGATGATTATTTGGGAGCTGATAGATCTCATTAATGTCACTGAGGGCCTCGTTTGCATTCCTCACTCCTTGGCTGCTCATGACTAAGAGCTCGTGTGGGGGGAAGGTGGGAGAGGGCCTTTCTGTGGGAGAGTCCATCCCAACTGATCCAGCAGCTGATCCCACCTGGGCTTAGCTGGGAACTGCGGTATCTTAACTCCTGAGGCCAGTGAGAGGGGAGGAAAAGGAAGGAGAGAGAAAGAGAGGGAGAAGAGAAAGGGAAGGAGAAGGAAATGGAAAAGAGATGGAGAGGGGAAGGAGAAACAGCAGAAGGAGAAGGAGAAAAGGAGAGGAAGGAGAGGAAGGAGAAGGAGAAAGAAAGAGGAGAAGGAGATGGAGAAGAGACATGGAAGGGATAGGGGAGTGAGAAGGAGAAAAAAGGAGGAGAAGGAGGAGGAAGGAGGAGGAAGGAGGAGGAAGGAGGAGGAAGGAGGAGGAAGGAGGAGGAAGGAGGAGGAAGGAGGAGGAAGGAGGAGGAAGGAGGAGGAAGGAGGAGGAAGGAGGAGGAAGGAGGAGGGTGCTCTGAGTGATTTACCAAGGCACCCATGTGGCCATGGCTCAGAGGGAAGTCCCACAAATCCAGGTGACCAAAGGCCCTCCCGTTCACCAAAAGCAAATGGCTCTTTTACCTTCCCAACGCCAAATTCGTTAGCAGGAATATCACCCCATGTTAATTACTAACCAGTGTCACAAAGTGCCTATTTCATCTCCACAACATGAGGTTCATTAGCAGCAATATTGCCCCACGTTAATTACTACCAGTGCCTAGCATCACTCTAAAAGCCCGGAGCACGCTGGGTAAAACAGGTTTGTCAACAAAGGACATGCCAAAACTTGATGGAAAAGGGCTTGTGCAGCTGGGAGCCATTCACCCTTTGCCTTCCCTAATGGAGCTGTGGTTGCTCACGGATCGTGTGGACATGTTTACATATTTATCCCTCACAATGCCGAGGGAATAACTGACACCAAGTGATTTATTTGTTTAATGTATCCTGTTAGTGCATTCTGAGAGCTGTTTCCTTGAATTAAAGCATTGTTCTACCAGATCCAGAAAATATTCCCGTGGAAATCCTTCTGTTAGACGGGTTTGGAAATTCACATGGAAAACAACCAAAGGCACAGAGCACAACCCCCGGGATTCACTTTAAATCTGCAATGAAATGTCCAAATCTTACAGCACCAGCTCCCAAACTGCAAGCACCAAAAAAACCCTGTAATTGCAGCTTTCTTTTATAGATCCCCCGTGCGCCTTCCGATATCCAGGCAATCTATGGAACAGACTCCCAGCCTTTTTTCCCAGCACAAAAGCCACACAAGCACCTGAAGAAGATGTGATTGAAAAGCAAGCTGCATCCAGCAGAACCACCCAGCCCCACACGTGCCCGCAGCGCTGCCAGAGCCCTGCGTGTTCCCTCTTGCAGCTCCTTCGGACACTGCGCATTCCTGATCCGCCGGACCGCAGGGCTGGAATGAGGAGCGAGCTAAAATCATGGGAACCACGGAGCCTTTAGCTGCACCTCCCCTCCTCCCCACTGTCCCATTGTGTGCAACGCAGCCTAATTATATCTTTTGCAAAGATAAGTGCAGATGTGCCAAGAAAGGCACAAAGCCCCAGCGCCCGCGGAACAGGTGGAGCCACGACGCTCTTGAGCAATTCCCCAACAAATGGACGAGCCTGCCCTTCTCCCCTCGTTGTATTTTTGGGACTCCAGTCTGACCAGTCACTTGAGCTGTCCCCTCTCAGGTTTCTCACACCTGCAGCCTCCCTCCAGCGTGCAGGGGAGGTGGCAGTGAGAGGAAGGGCTCTTTGTTGGCTGTGGAGTGGGGCCAGAGCTCGGCAGGAGCTGGGAATGCTGCAGCCAGAGCGGGCTCGGGCACTGCATGCAAATGAGCATGGAGTTGTCTCAGAGTTATTCTTCTAACAAAAAAATACTTTGGAAATGTAGCTTTTCTCTGTTACCCAGTGTTAATACATGAGATGTGGGCAGGAAGGCCTGGGAAGTGAAATCCCTGTGGAGAGAGGCGATGGGATGAACTGGCAAAGCCACTGGCAGGGGGTCACTGAGGAGGTGGCACTGGAGGAGATCCAGCTGTGGGATAAAATCCTAACAGGGGCTCCAAAGCAGCAGGAACAATGGAGCCTGTATTCAGGCTGGGTTCAGAGATGAGAGGGGAAGATAGAGACAAAAAAATGAAACGAAAGCTTTCTACTGCTAATTGCGAAAAATGCCAGGAAATGAGTGAGCTGGAGCTGCCAGGAATAATGTGGGAGACTGAAATTGGGGATGAGAGTGTTTGACATGAGCTACAGCCTCTGGTAAAATCCAGCCAAGATTTTGGGGGGATTTTTGTTTTCTTTTCTCTTTTCCAAAAAACAGGGAGCAGGAGAAATTAACTTTTTTTGTTGGGTTGCTGAGGAGCCTGGCATTCTAAGTTCCCTAATTAAAGACAGCTCCTTTCTGGGACACACCATTCCAGCTGCTGGGAAAACTCAGCCCCAAGAAAAACGGCTCCAAACTGCTGAAGACGTCATGGCAGTGATTAAACAGCACTCGCCAAGAACGTCCAGGACACATCCAGGTTCAAACTGGAAGATTCTGGGAAGCAGGAGGAGATGTCTCACCAAGTGAAGGCACAGGGAAGGAAAAGGAGAAGGAAAAATCTCCTGGATGCAGGGAATGCCACAGAACAAAACGGTTGCAAGAAGGAGCCCCAACTCCGGTTACGACAGGGAATGAAAAGGAGAAGGAAAAACCTCTTGTCTGCTGGGAATGCCACAACACCGAAGGGCTGCAGCATCCCAAGAAGGAAGAAGGCCCAGCTGGGAAGCAGAGGCTCCGAGCGAGGGCAGGAATTCCTGCAGTGTGACTCGGCTGGGCCAGAAGAGCAGCAGAGCTGGGCAGCAGCTCAGTGCCATAGTAGCAGTGATGTTTCTGAGTCAACAGCGAGCCCGAGCTCGGAGCCCCGGGCCAGCTGCGGGGTAATCTGAGCAGGAATCTTCGCCTGCAGAAATGTCACTGCCGTGGGGGGCCCAGCTGGGCTATCTTTAGCCAGCCCAAAGTTAATCACCTAAGCTCCCCACGCAGCAGTGGAAAGTGGCTAGGAGCTCCAAGGGGTGATCCTGGTCTATTCTCAGCACCCTGGGATGGGCTGGATCACCCTCCGGAGGTGCTGTCGCTCTCTGCCCCAGCCACGGGAAGGGGCCCCCAGAGGTCACCTGTCCCAGCCTCCCACCCGCAGCAGGACCATGCCAGCTGAGCCCCAGCGCCAGCCTGATGCCTGAGTAGCTGCAGGGCACTGCTGGACACACCACAGCCTCCCTGTCAGCAGCCACCAACTGGACACACAGCCTTCATCCCCACCCTGCAGCCTGGTGTCCAGCAATATCCAGCCCTGTCAGCAGCTGCCATGTGGGAATGCTGTGGGAAGTGGTGCCAAAGTGCTCCCTGCACACCCACCCACGGCCCTCCATGGCCCCAGGGCCAGGCCACCCTCCAGCCCTTGCAGGAGGAGGTTGGGCCTTCGCAACACAGTATCTTTGGCAAGTCTGCATCTACCATTCCCAATTTTCTTTCTTGTCTTTCTAGTGTTTGGAAATAGACTCCTGGACACCCTCCGTGACCTCTTGGTGAGGAGAAGAGTCTGACTGATCCATAGTTCCCCAAATCCGCTCCACCTTTCTCAAAGATGCACCTTTTTCCCGTTGTCACAGACCTTTCTATGCACCACAATTTTCATGAGCAACTCACATTGACCTCACAGCTCTGACCCTTATCCAATGGTGTGGACTTGGACACCTCCACCTCCTCTAGGTTGTCCCTAACTCGCTGCTCCCTCATTGTCCTCCATCCCTTATCCTCTCAAGCAGGTTGGGGGATGAAGACTGAGACAAAAAAACCACTGAGTATTTTGGCCTTTCCAGTACCAGTTATCATTAGGTTGCTTCACCCAGGGACCAACACTTTTTTCTGGATTTTCTTTCCCTACTCCATACCCACACTGGAGTCCCCTCACCACTCACAGCTCCATCAGCCTTTGGTCAGGCCAACTCACCCCACATGCCCAAAGCTTTCCATGCCTCCCTTGTTCCCAGTTTTTCTCACTCTTTGCCTGCTCTCTTGTTGCATTTTGACTCTCGGAGAAGCTCCTTGCTTCACCGAGTTGGCTTCCGCTGAAATTCCTGATCTCCCTACACAACAGGATGGTTTGCTCCCGAGTTCACACTAGGTTTTCTTCAAAAAGCAGCCATCACTTAAGATTGGTCTGTAATTTTTAGGTGGCTGAAGTGAGGTGAAATGAATCTTACTGCAATGACAGCCAGTCTTGAGAGCCAGCAGGAGTGGAAGGCCTGGGCAGCAAACAAAGGAGTCCTTGCAGAGCCCTGGTGCTGGCCAGTCCCAGTTTGATCCCAGCTCCTTAACCCACTCCAGGGTGCACAGCAGGACATCAGTCATGGGGGCCCAGCCGTGGTTTGGAAGCAGAACTGAAGCATTTCCAGGGAGCTCATCCCAAGAGGTCAGCCCAGAGCGGGAGCCAAGCCCCGAGGAAGCTGGTTAGGGCAGAACTGGACAAACCTGCAGAGTCCTGACTGTACCCACCTGTACTGGTTGGGGTGGTGGATCACCACCCAGGTCATGAGAATCGGGTCACTGAGGCCACCACGGGCTGGCAGCTCACTGCCAGCCCACTGACTGTTAGAGGAACCAGGATTGCTCTGCAGTTAGGGCACAGCACGGCGACTGCAGCTGGTTATCTCCGGAGCTGGAGAAGTCCCCGGTTTGGCCAGGCTTGGCGGGAACAGTGCTTCCCATTGGAGCCAGTCCTTCAGTGGCAGTGGTCAGGGTCCCCCTGGGTGGGCAGCAGGGCACTGAGAGTGCCAGCAGCATGGCCCCTTCTGGGAGAGGATGGGAAGGCTCCTTCTGGGAGAGGAGGATGACATGGAAGAGGCAGCCAGGAGCCGGGACATCACCTTGGATAAGGCCAGCTGGATCAGTGCCTGGCCAAGCACCACAAACCAAAGCTCTGAACCGACAGAGCCCACTGGGGCTCCAGCTGTAGTTTTTCAGGGACACCCTGGGATACCCCCCCAGACACCTTAAGAACAGACTGAAGAATGTAGAGATGAGGCTACTCAAGTATTGCCTTTCCGAGATCTGGATGTCCCAGATGTTGCTGGGAGTGAAGGACCTGAGCTTCAATGGGCACTGCAGAAGATATTTCACCAGGAATCTTCATTGCCACACAATGAACAAACAACACTAACATCTCCAACAGAGCATTGGGAACACTTGGAAAGGACCAGCTAATAAAAAGTCTTGGTCCTGAATTAAACTAAAAAGGCACTTTTATATCTATTTTGTGTGTTTTAATGTGTCCAACTCTACGTCAACCGTGTAAAGCTCAGCTTTGAAGATGCTACAGGAAGAGATGAAAGCTCCAGATTCCCAAAGCAAAGCTCCACTGCACCTTCTGCATGACAATGAGGTGAAAAAACGAGGCGTGAACACCAAGAACACCTAAAGGTGGCTGATAGAAGTTGATGAAGCTTCCCAGAGAGGTAATTTCTGATGTGGAGATAAGCCTAGAGGTTTAATCTGAAATGCTAACGAGGAAGGAGAACTGGAGACGTTCTGAGGAAGGATTTCGACTGGAGATAGCATCTCCTGTAGGGTGGGATGGAGCGTTTTACCACAAGGCAATCCCGTTTCCCACTGTCCTTCCCCCCGGAGGGAACAATGCAGCAGAGGTGCCACAAATCAGAGCGGTAAGTGACAGTGCTTTTATGGTGCCAAATGGAAGTAACAAAATGCAGGAAGCATCCTGTCAGATGTCACTTAACAGCGCCATCACCGGGGAATCTGGGAACGGGATTTGCCTGCATAGTAGGAATTCCCCGGTTCACCGAGAGGGAGAAGCAGAAATGGCAAGAGGGGCAGAATCTAATCTTGGCCTGTCGGATGAACGGGAAAGATTCCTCAGTTCCAACTTTATCTCAGGGTTTGGCACGTTATCCTCTTACTGACCACACTGATTCCTCGTTGCCGTGTAGGACTCTTGCCTTAATCACAAGACAGGAGGAAAAATAGGAAGCAAGAGAGGAATTCTCCTACTCAGGGTCTAACAATGAGTGCAGAAGATGGACAGTGCACACAAGGGAGGGAGCTGCAAGGAGAACACTGGGGATGATTTTGTAGGGAATTTAACACACTTTGAACACATTTCTGAAGACAGAATTTCCAAGGTCATGATGAATTTTTAAATTCAGTGAATCCCCATCACACCTTTACTCCACACAGTCCTCGAAGAGCAGTGAAAAGAGCCCAGAGAGCTGCAGGCTGGGATGGAGATGTCCATTATCTTGGATGGGAAGGAAGCCTCCAGCCCAGCCCCGGAGCTGAGCCTGAGGATTTCAAATCCCAATCCCAGCTTCCTGCAAATCACAGTGTGCCCACACTGTGTTTTTGTTTCTCTAACTAAACGAGGCCAGGCTGGGTCACAGCAAGAACATTTTACTGTGTGAGCAGAAGTGTTTTCTTCCCGAGCACACGTGAGTGCAGGAGTGTGAGAAAGCCCTGGAAAACTCAGGATATGATGATGCAATGACCTCGGTACCCACCTAGGATTTACCTGGGCACTGCATTATCTCATTTGCTCCATGTGGGCCGGCTCCGGGAGCGCTGGGGAGCTCACACGTGCAGGGAAACCAACTTGGATCCTGGAAGCAACATCCTTGTGCTAACGAGGTGCTCCACCTAAACTAATTAGCCCTGCCTTTCAACAGCCTTAATTAGGTGGGGCACCATCCTGGGCTGTTGTGGCTGGACGGCTTCCGGCTCTGGAGCTGGCTCAGCCACAGCCCGGCCGAGGATTCCTACTGGGAGCTGGCCTTGCTGGAGAGGGGCTCTCCCCATCCCCAACTCCTCCATCCTCACATCTGTGCAAAAACACCTCCTGCACCCCTGCATCCGCCCCAAAAACTCCTCCTCTGAAACCTGAAAGCTGACTTTCACAAGAGGCCCACGGCACGGAAGGAACTCCTCAGCCAGACCACACAGCAACGATCTGAGTTCAACCAGAGGAAAAACAACCCCAGAGTCTGAGAGGTGCAGAGGATTAACTGTGCTCTGTTTCACAAGAGTTTGGCAAACCATGAGCAGAAAGGTCCTCGCTTGCATCTGCCCCCGAACCCAGGTGTTGTTTTCATCCCCAGACCTGTCTGGAGCTATTAAACTGGGTTCTGAATGGGGTTAACCTGGAGACAGTAAAATAGATGGTCTAAAGAGTCTGACAAGAGTGAAAGTCCTTTGTAGTGAAACAAATGCTGGAGTAGGAAATGGAGAAGGAACCTCAGGGATGAATCCTGGAAGTTCAAAGCACAATGCTGGATCTACCTGAAAAGCTCCACTTGGCCACTGGCATTGGATGCAAAGACAAAGTTTATTAACAATCCTTAGCTCTTCAAGAGGAAAATTATTCAGAAATGTTAAACAAGGGTCAGAGCAAGGCTGCCCACATCACCTCAGCCACGTGAGTAAAATGTTAGACCTGTTTAAATCAGCTTCCTTGGCTCCTGGGAAGGTTAAAAGGTCACAGTTTAACACTAAATTGTCCTTTATTTCCTCTCAATTTAATTTCCTGGAGGTTTTCAATATGAAAGTTAAGAGTGTGTTTCTGGAAGCATCCCAGCTACACTCCATAGGAATTCTTTAGGACACATAGCACCCTCTGTGTCCCCATGCCTTGCTCAAGCCATGATGGAAAGACAGGACATAAAGTCACCCCTTACATTATGAGTGAGCATTTCAATGATATTAATTATAAAACATAATGAAACAGTGGGTTTTTTTATGGCTAAGCATAATTACTTGAAAGCATTATCCTTTAGGATGGCAGCTTAAAAACCTGCTATAGTTTGGAATTTTAATCCGTTTTCCTCCAATAGATATTTTGTGTACCCAAGGGGAAATGTCAACCTCGCCGATTCACCTCAGCTGAACTCTGTGCCCTCGGTTTGCCTCTCACCGAGATGCCTGGGACTGTCATCCCCCAGCTGAAATGCAGGGATATCTGCACGGAGCAGAGTCACCCAAGAATGCAGAATGTTGCAAAAAATGGCCTGTTCGGACCTAGTGGGTTGTGAGGTGAAGCCGTGAGTCAGCGCTATCGGCGGATCTGGGATTGCAGCGCGGGACACGGCGCGAAGTCAGGGAGCAGAACCAGCACAGAGAGCTCGGACAATCTCACAGCACGGCAATTAAAAGCTGTTTCCTAATCCACAATCCTACAGCTTTTAAAAATGCAGAATGTTTTGCATGTGAAGCCAGAGAGCTCTGTGGTGGCTCCCCAAAACACACAGCTTTTGCCACTCCCACACCGTAACTCTGATTTTGGGGTGAGCCTCAAGTCCCAAACTCCAACTCCTCAGTGGCTGACAGCAGAGCTAAAACATCCCTGTGCTAATCCTGGGTATTCATCTCCCTCTGTGCACAGCTTGTGACTCACTGGCCTTTCTGTTTCCCCAAGTGCACGTAGAGCTTTTGGAATAATCTGCTGAAAATCACGGAGTGAGTCCCACGGGGAACGGGGTGGGGAGGAAGAGGGAGATGGCAGGATCCTACAAAGCAGCATCATTTGTTTTGACAGCTTTTAATGTTCCATATTAAACCTTGCACGTGCTGATCTCCACCTGTGAGCTGAGGCCAGCACACCCTGGCATTTTAAAAGGGGTGTTTGGGACATGGGACCATATTTTCTCTGAAATTACCAGGGAAACTACATCAGATTCATTCCCTGGTTATCCATGATCAGAATTTGATATTACAGAACACCAGATATTAATTTATTTATAGGGTTTTTTCTATATCTGGACTATTTTAGCCAAATGTGAGGGTCTGAGTCCTGTATGACGACATTCCTTAAACCTGGGGTCAGCCCTGACCCAAATGAGGTTGTTTACACCACAGAGATGCCTGGAAGGGGCAGATGGGGACAAACCTGGCCCAGTAATGACAGGCAGACTTGAAAGTGTAACCACTCCCCAGATGGCTGCAGCCAGCAGAGGTAAGAACAGCCTTTCACTCTCAAAAACCATTTGATTAAAGCCCTCAAAAATACATTCATTTAAGCACCTCGATCTGAGTTCAAGGAAATCAAAATGCCAGCATTAAAAGCACCTCTTATTAACAATCCCAGCTCAAATATCAGATTGAACGGACATGGAAATGGAAATGTTCCCCACTGAAGGTCAGCTATGGCTTGGCCTGCAGGGGATTATCCCAGGGGTTACTTTTCCTGCTCTAAGTCTCATACTCTGGGGCACCTTCCAGAAGTTCTTACATTTAGCAGCACAAGAGGCACCTCGTGTCAGCCTTGGCCAAGGTCTCTGCACTGTCACTCACGCTGTCATTAATTCAGCGCAGTAAATTCAGCACAATCCACACAATTTCTGTGGATTTTAGGCAGCACACGACTCCCCACTCGAGGCAATGTGCACCAGGAGCTGTTCCAGCAGCACTTGCAGCCACATCTGGAAGTGTTACAAAAGAGGGAGCAGCTGCTGCTGGAAAATGTGGTGTGAGCATCATCTCTGCTCACGTTCCTCCTTCCTGATCTGGAGAGGGTGGGGAGCAGCTTTTTGGCTTTTACCTGCACAGGACCTTCCCACTGGAAGGGGATGGAAATGGTGAAAAGCTCCATGCAATAGAGCTGAAACCCAGGAAGGTGCAAACAGTTCAGCAACAGGAATTTTGGGAAATACCCTGCCCAAAGAGCTGGGATTCAGATGAAGGCCCTGCAGTATTTGAGGAGGAGCTGGATGGGGAGCATGTCCCATAAAGTCTAAACCAGAAACACTCCAGTTCAACTGGAAACTTCTCCCTGGAGTTCTCTTCTTCAAGAGGATCTTTGGGAAGAAAAGGGAGGAAAACATTTCACAGCTGTCCAATGCCAGCGAAGTCCATTTGCAACAAACCCTGCACTCGTGTGTGTTTATTCTTGGAATTTTCTGAGCAGGACTGGCCCCATGCTGTGCTCAGTGACAATCCCCATGGAACAGCCATTATCCCACATCCTCCTGGGCTGTCCCAGACCAGCACAAATGCTCCCAGCATGGAACCAAACGTCCTGTTCTTGAGTCAGTAAGAGCAGGGACATGATTTTGGGTCACTTCTTGTAAAATTTATCCAGGGAGTGAGGCAGAGAGGGAGGGAAGACGTACAGGAAAACAGGCTGGCTTTTCCACTTTCCAGAATTCTCCCCTGGTTTTTCAGAGAACACAAAGATTGCTCTGACCAGCTCCTGCTTTTGTCAGCCTAATATATGGTATTTAAAGAAAAAGACATTGCTTGTAAAATGTGACATTTCAGAAGCATTTTGCGATGAAGTGCTAAGCTTGTCAAACCTCCCTAAACACACGCTTGAGGCATGAAAGGTCTGACTGGATTCAACTCACTTGGAATGAAAACATTGGGGTGTCTGGAATATGCTCCAAGGGACTTGGCAAGCTGCATCCAAAGCCTCTCTCCAAATGCTTGGAACCTGGAGGCTTTGAGGTACAGGGAAAAAGTCTGTTTCAGAAAGCTTTTGAAGAGTGTGAAGGTGTGGTGGAGGAGTTTAGCATGCACAGATGATTAATTTGCTCCTGGAAAGGGAGATTTCTGACAGCAGGATATTTATACTGGAATATCTACATTAAAATGCACAGTTCCTTTAAAATTCCCTTTAACCATGGAGTTCCTTAGCACCGAATAATGGACCGTGGATCTCAGCAAATACCCGAACCTTGGGTCAGATCCTGCTCCTGGCTCATGTTTGTCACTTCCAGAGGCACAGTCCTGATTACAAAATCAAAAGATATTAATTGTCAAATCAACACCCTGCAGGATTTTGGAGGGGTTTTTATCCTGAATTCCTAAAATGATTCGGTGCTTGAGTGCACAGCAAAGCCAATCAATGCAACCTTTAGATGTGAGAATATATCCCACAGGGAGAGGTGTATTTAAATAGTTTTAAAAGGCTACTGCTTAAAATATTTAAATGTTGGTAATCATACATATTTACAGTGAACTGAATGAACTTTGAATAAACTGACAGGTTTGATTAATAACCATAAATAATTAACAGCTGTTTCCTTTCTGTCAAAAAAGGTATTGCAATTATAGCATCCTTAAGGCTGTCATTTACAGGCACTTCTTAGAGCAAATATTACAATGAAATGTTTCATTAACTCTTGGTGTAACATTCCTGCCCGGTTGCACAATGATGGTTACAGTAATTAGCACATCTTGCCTGGCTACAGAAATCATTTTTAGTCCATCAGGAGATGAAACTGGTGATAAAACCAGAACAGTTCTGGCTGATTTGAACATCGAAACAATCAATATGTTCATTGTTCAGTGTCATTGTTTGGCAACTGCTGAGTGTGAATCACAATGGATGCAATTCCATATGGAATAGAGGGGAAAGTTCCAGAGCAACCCTTTGCTCCCTCTTTTAATTCTACCTTGATTTTAATCTACCTTGATTGTAGAGTTAAGTTTGGTGGGCAGAATGTCCCTGCCAAGGACAGCAAATTCCAATTCTGTCCATCAGGAACAGCTCTTTCCCCTCTGTATATTCCCCTCCAACCTGGAACTAACCCCTGCTCCCACCAAGACTAATAAATACAAAAAAACCATTTGGGAATTCCTGCCCAACTACGAACCAAACGATTTGGCTGCTGAGAATCAGAACACAACGTCGGAAACACTTTTTAAAAAACACAAGAAGAAAGCAATTTCCACTGGGAATCAGATCCTGCAGGAAGACAAAGGTCTGGCCAATGGGGCCGGCTCTGGGATTTGAGCAGTGCGTTTCCCTGGGAATGTCTCCACACAGATTTTGGATGCAGCCTCTCCCACTGCCATGGCCGGCTGTGCTGGGGACACAACGCTGTGCACTGAGCTCAGCCTCGGGGAGGAAGGAGAAACTTCTACAGAGCTGTGGGGCCGAGCTGCTGCTGAGAGCTTTGGGGAGCTCTCTCCGGCTCCCCAAATGGGGATACCTGGAACTGCTGTGACATGGAAGGGGCTCAAGCAGTGGGGCAATGAGGGACGCTGCTCATCCCTAAGGCATGCACAGACTGTGCCCCGCGACCTAAACAGTAACCTAGCCTGCCAGAGGTTTGGTTTGGGTGGTTTGGTTTGGGTTGTTTTTCCCTCTGACCGAGGACACATCTCTCATTCTCATCTGGAACTGATTCAGGGTGCTGAGGACTGCGCTGTCAAAATCTCCCCCCAGCAGCCCTGATCATTCTGTGCAGCAAACAAAAGAGACACAGATTTTATCAGCTCTGATATCAGCGATGGCAGAGCCCAATTGTCTCCGCAGAGCCCTTGCGCAATGCAGCGGGGACGGGAGCGGAGCGGAGCCGCCAGGGCCTGACCCGGCCCTAAAGAGCAGAGTGGAGTCAGGGACACAACGCGGCCGTGCCACCCCGAAGGTCCCGGCACCGCCACCGTGGGGCTGCAGCTGCCCGGGTCACTCCGAAAGAAGCCACCCATCAGATAAAGCCCTTTTAATAACCCGGTCTGGACTGATGCTTTATCCTACGTAGCTGCGGGTGGGATCATCAGTGAAATGACAACCGCACCAAAACCTAGAGGTTTGGCTCTGTGACCTCTTCAAAACACAACATACCTGCTCCTCCTGGCAAAGCAAAGCTGCTTCCTGCCCCTGCCTGAGGATGTGTGTCCTCAGGGCTCAGCTCCCAGCCCCTCGGGAGCCTCTGTCCAGAGCCATTCCTGACCAGGCGAAGGGACCTGCACGCCCAGAGCTGCCTCCAGCCCTGGGTATCTCCCACGGGGGGTGAACGACTGTCTCAGGCAGCCCAGCCTGCCTCGGGAATACAGCAGGACAGCGGGAATGCTCAGGGAGTCCCGCTCACCCACGGCTGCAGGAGGCAGCTGGCCCCGGGGAGTGACAGGCTCTTGATGGCAGCAGCACGTGGAGCATCTTCATGTGACATCCACAGGTGGGGCGGAGGGGAAAACAGTTTTTATCCGTTGCTATGGAGTCATGATTAGCTTGTGTGTCTTCAGAGCCTGCCGAGGAGAAATGAAGGCTATTTTCTTATATAGATGTCATGAAATCAATCCTGGCAGAATTTCGGGAGTCAAAGGCTAAGCAGGTTTGCCTGAGTGCCTCCTGTCACTTGATACACAAATAAATCTAGCCAGGGGACCTGAAACAAGTGTCACTTGTCAGCCAGAGCCGGTCGCAAAAATGACTTTTTAGTCTCTTTTGGAGCTGTTTATGCACACAGCAACATCACAAACGTGTGTTCAATAAAACACAGCAATTATCTTCACCGAAAATGAGCCTTAGAAAATGAAGCAAAAAACCACCCTTATTGCAAAGGGTGACTTCAGAAGAAACTTTTCCCTTATTCTCTCCAAACGCTAAAAGCAAACCTGATGTTCTTCTTTTAAAATGTGTCTGCCTCTAGGTCTTTGGCACAGGTTCGCCGCTGGGAGGGCCGGCAATCTATTTAATGACTGCATTGACGTCAATAGCATAACTGAAATACTTACTAAGATGCATGAGTCCAACTTTCGGGGGGTGTGTTCGAGGCAGGCAGGCGCAACACGCGGAACGGACTCCAGCGGGAATGAACTCCCCCCGGAAAGCCGGGAAGAGTCTCGGGATGGCCCCGTGCAGGCTGGAGCTGCATCAGCCCCACTCTAAAAATCGCTTTGAAACGCTCTTTTAACCTGACAAGCAGCAAGAATCGCTTCAGCACTCACCAGCCCTCGTTTAGTCGCGTCATTAAGCTCATTATCTACCTGATTTCTTACACGGTTTTGTTTAGTTCCTGAATAATCTGCCTCGTGCTAGCACTGCATCCTTTAAAAATCGTATCTGTAGGTGCTAACAAGCCTCCATTTGTGCACACAGCCAGTTACTCTGAGCTCAGCTGCTCAGGAATACGCGCTTCCTCTGAACTCCTGTAAAAGCCCAAAGCACCACAACCACTTGACTTTTACAATCGCTCTCCAAATCAAAAGGTCAAATCTTCAGCCAAACTCCCAGCAAAGAAACAGAATTTCAAAATGAATCCTCTACTCTGTGTGTGCCCAGAGCCATTCTCCACGTGCCAAGCAGAGGAGGATGGTGCAAGAGCAGCAGCTCTGTGCTAATTACCCGGGACTTAGAGATATTTGTAACCCAGAGCTCACTTGGATGCACAAGGCTCCTTAACTCCTACAAAAAGTTGGGGCTCTCAGTAGCACAAGCATTATCCAGTCTTTGTTTATGCTTTATACAAAGGTTCGTGCACGAGTCTGTGTACATCCTACACCCACAGGAAAAATGAAAGAGTACGAGTTTGGAGGTCGTGTAAAGGCATGTGAGAGGTGCAGACAAACGTGCCGAGGTACAGGAAAGCAGAGCTAAGGCACAAGCAAGAAAAACACCGATCCTTCCCTCCCATCCCCAGAGAGGAATTTGAACAAAGCTTCAATCCCGTGAGCCCTGAAATGCTGTGGGTGAATATCCCAAAGGGCTACACCCCCCAAGCCTGGGGCTGCAATAAAATATTGCAGGCAGATCAGCGATATTTTATCATTAATTGTGAGGAGAACTGTCATTACTGAGTGCTGAGAGTATCCAAGGGGCTCCTGAGAAGAGTCTCTGCAAACCCCCTACAGCCTGGGAAGAACCTGGTGCTGTTTGATCCATAACTCTGTGCTTTGTTCCTGTCACCACTGGTGACATTAAATGTGGCAGTGGATCAAACAGGAATGGGAAAACACTGTCCCTCCCAGGATTGATGGTGTGGCACATGGGCCAAACAGACTGGGAAAAGTTTGTACTAAATTTGTGGAAGAACGTGAAGCTTCGACTGATGGTGGCAACCAGCAAAAGGCGATTTAATTCAGAGGGAATAAGGGTCACTGAAGGGAATAAATATGGAAGAAGGAACAAAACCAAGCAGGAAAAGCCAGAATTGTTGCTGGTTAAAGATGTTATTGGTTGAATCATTGGGTAGGAACTGCAGACATTTCGCTGGGGCCAGGGGAGGGGAGAGCTGGATGGAGAAGGGAAGGTGCGGATGGATTCCTGAGCCCAAGGTGGCACAAAGGTCACCCAAAGTAACTGTGGCAGAGGCCACGCTCAGCAGAAACAAAGGGAAACAGCAGAAAGAAACATCAGGAGAAAGAACCGTCAGGGACACTGTGTGACACTGTGTCCCTCATTGTTTCTGTAACCCAGACGTGGCTGAGCAGCACCGCTCCTGCCTCGGCCCTGCACAGCTGCTGGGGATGCCACACGCCACGTAGGAACCCCACAGCAGTCCCATCATCCTGCCCAGCTGTGGCCTCACCAGATAATTAGGGATTGATGGACTTCTGCTATGGCTTTGTATTTCCACGTGATGGTTTCTCAGTTAATTCATAAAAGCGATTTTGTGCGTTCCTGTGAGCTGCAGTTATAACAAAATAACAGGAAAAATCTGCCAGATTTACTTCAGCTGATACCAAGGACAAAACACAGGATGTTCAATCCATATTCCCCTTCCTTCTCTGGCTGTGCTTGCAAGGTTAAGAAAGCTCTGAAATTCACGGTGACACCAGCAGTGCCTTTCAAAGCCCTTTGTCCCAGGAAAAACCCGGCCAGAAGTTTTCCTACTTTGAAGAAAATGAAAGCAAAAAAGAATTCCCTCATTTCACCACAGCTCATTTATTTCACCACGGGCCTGGGTCCTTAGTGATGCAACACCAGCAATAAATTTGGCTGTTGCTGCTTGGAAAATCCTGGAATATTCCAGCTGGACTAAACAGCTGGCATGTATTCCTTGCAGTGCAAATGCTGGATATAATTTGCCTCCCTCCGGGGTAATTTTATTAATGCAGGCTTGTTTGCTTTAAACCCTGGGTTCTGTACTTCTCAGAACAGGATATAAATCACCCCACTAATGACAAATCAAAGGAGACATCCATGAGATGCTCACAGTGATGTCAATGGATTGTGGTAAAGCCATGAATCAATGGGTGACACTGGAGGGTTAAAATCAAATTCCAAGCTTCAACAAATCTAGAGAATCTAAACCCAGTTCATTCCAAACACAGTCTTTCATCTAGAGAGATGTGAGGCAGCCTAGTCCCAATCAAAACACGACTGCTTCCTTCTGCAAAACCTTCAGGAAAAACACTCTGCATCCTCTCAGCCACTGGCACAGAACCGCAAGGGTTCTGATAGGAAAATCTCTCCTTCCGTCCATAATTTCCAAAGCAGAAGCCACCAAGGATAAAAAAAAAGGTGCAAACACTGAAAAAAATTCCTTAAAAATCTCTGTTCTTGCTGCATTTACATGGAAACTTCCTTAGAAAGTCAAGGGTTGTGATTTTTTTCTGCTGCCTGGAAAGGAGTTACAGAGTGTGACAGTGGCTGTGAAGAGACAGAGGAAGGCAATCACCTGAATTTAACCAAGGATCCCGGGATTTTCTACCAATAATGCCAATATTGGCTGGTTTGACGTACGAAATAACGTCATTCTTATTAATCTCAAAAATGCATCTCCTTCCTACCCACAAAGTGTCACGATTTACTTAAATTGTAATGATCCAACTCACTTCTTAAAATTTTATTTGAAGGTTTCACTTAAAAGCAGCTAAGATTTGTGGTTAAAAACCCATTTACTTGAGGGGCTACAAATCCAACTTCTCCATGGTAACACAAAACTTGCTCTACAATTTTGTGTGTCAAACACTTCATTCCAAAAGGAATTTTCATGTATTCCCAGCATTAGAAGCTTGGATCAGCTAAAAAGTACCAAGTGTTCTATAGCTCACATTGGAAATACTGTAGAAAAATATCCCCGAAGTGTTAAAAAGTTGAGAGCAATTTTTTCCACGGAAAGTGTTAAGAAAATGAACCTAAAAATTCCTGGAAGGGCATTCTCTCCTCATTATTAGATTCTCTGACTTACATAAACAGATCTGTGGAAAGCCTAGGAAATTTTCCATGATTTTTTTTTTTCACACAGGCACAAATTCAAAGCCTTGCTAGACCCAACTTTAATTCAGGTGATGAGCTGCATTCCTGCTGGCTCTGACAGCAAGACAAGGAGTTTAAGATTGTGTTGTCCAGTTTTGCTTTTGCATCAGAGGTTTCCACCTCCCATTAACAATTTTGGAGGAACCTAATCTGGAAGTGTCCAGGACTCTGTGTGTCCCTTGAGAGCAAATAACACACAGCAGGAAAGGAAATGATAGCTATCCAGGCTTCACATGCTGTAAAAATTAAGCTTTATTAGTCCCTCCAAGCATGTAATTACTGGAGAGGCCGAGATAAAACCTTACAAATGGGCACTGCTCCAAATCTTATCTCCTTCTCTCTGGAGCAACCTTTGGATTAGTGCAAATAGGGCCAGCTCTGATCCTGAGAGGGGTTCTACAGACCCTCAGCTTGGCTAAACCCAGCTGTTGAAATGAATAAACCTGTCCTAAGTAATCAGCTTCTGCTGCTCACCCTCATCCTTCCCCCTGCCCGAGCAGCCCTCCCAGTGCTGCCCACCCCACCTTGCCATGACACCCCCTTCCCAGCAGGAAGCCAAGGAAGTCTCACCCAGGAAAGGTTTGAGTACACAGATTACATGGAAACAAACTGAAATAAACAGAATAAAAAAAAGATCCAGCTGTGTCTGAGCCTGTTCAAGGCTCGTAGGCTGGGGCTTGTCCAGGCCTGTGCACACAGGGACTCACAAGAACAGCAGCCACTGTGGCCATGACTATCAAACCAAAATCATGTTCATCTCCTGTGCTAATATACCAGTAGAAACCCCAAACCAAACAATTAAAATAACAATATTTGGAGCCTGATAGTTCTCTCCTATTGGTTTTGCAGGAGGAACCCAGAATTGCACCGGGGAGGGGGCAGAGAAGCAGCTGTGAGCAGAACTGTGCAATGAATGTTGTGTGCATTTGGCCTGGCAGCCGATTCCCAAATCCCACACGTACCTTGCAGATTCACTCTGGAGACAGGGGGTTGACTCGTGGCTGGAGATCTCCTAAGAGGGATAAAGAATACTCTGTCAATAGGTAGGATTTCATCCTTCCAAACCCTGCCAGCTCCCTCAGTTAAAAATCCTTTTTCATTCTCCCAGAGAAACCCAAACACTTCACAATGATTTGTTGAGCAGTATTGATCGATGTGCTAGGAAGAGCCAGAGATGGCTGTTCCCTGCCTGTCCCATGAGCTGGAAATGAGGAGAAATGTGCCACCATCCCATGCTGCCTTTGCAACGTTCTGCTCAAAATCTGCCAGAAGGCAGCAAGGGCCAGGCTCTGGTGGCTCCCCCATGGTCAAGGCCTTTTCCCACAAAGCTTTTCCCTACAGAGTCTGGAACGGACCCTGAAGTGATGTCAAACTGCTGCAAGGCAGTGCCACAGGTAAGGTCAGAAATGTGTCTTTATATCTTCCAGTTAACACTGGAATTGCTCCTGAAGCGAGGAAGAAGATGCTGCAGTCACTATTGTTTAGCTCTGAAACAGCTGAAGGACACTTTTTGGACTCTGAGCAACAATTTCAGCAGCAATTCCTGGATTTTGGAGGGGCCAAAACCTATTTGAAAAAATTGGTTCAAGTCAAGCCAACAGGGTCTGACTGGAAAAAGGTGCAGATCCTCTCCATATGTCAACACAGTTCCCTGTGAGACTTGCCAAACAAAACTGTTAATTTTTCAAGCTGAAACCATCATCAGAGACTTGTTTTTTAAAGGAATTTAAAAGAGTTGATACCAAAATCAAGATACTTCAGTTTGGACTGACTGCAGTACTTCAGGCTGACCAAAAATGAAACTTTGGGCTTCTGCTTCCCTAAGAAGTTTCGGATCCATTTTAACTGAAGCCAGATTTCCCCGCACTCTCCCCTCGCCAACCTCCTTCCTAACCCCAAATTTTGGAGTCAGCCACTGAACTGCAACATCCATTATTCGCCAGCTCTCCTTTGAAGCTTGAATCAAAGCAGGCAGAGCGGCTCAATTGTGCTGCAATTGTAGCTCCGGGGGGTTCTTCAGAAGTGTTCTGGGAAGGCCTCGCTGCCCAGGTGAGGTCTGCGTGAAAGGAGTGCAATTCCAGCCCTGCTTCCAGCCCTCCGTCCCGACTCCCGCCCCAGCGGGCTCCACAGCCGGCTCCCAGCAGGAGCCTCCCTGCGATTCAAAGGCTGTGCTGGCAGGATGTGCAGGACCCAGGTTCTCTGAAGGGTTCAGCACAGGGCACACACGTTGGGTGCTGAATTCCCTGCAAATGTGCCCCGACCTGCCTCTGCCGAGCCTTTTTTGAAAAGCCAGATCTTGAAATCTCTAAAAAACAGAAACTCCCCGACAGGGACACCACGCCACGGCTGCAGCACTCCCAGAACCGAAGGATCCATGCTCCAGGGATCTCCAAACCCTGAGCTGCACAGACATGACTTTGGGGGGGTGGGGAGGGATGAGCTGCTGTTCTCTAGGGTATTCCCCGCTCCACAGCCGGCACCGCTCCCGCCATCCTCAAATCCATGTCCTGGCCGTGCCCATCCTGTTTTCCAGGCAGCCAGGGTGCAGGATTGGAGATGTGATCCCTTCTCAACCACCACTGTGCTCCAGTGGACAAGGCTCCCGCTGCCCGCTCCTTCCCTCCTGCCGCAGGGGATTACAAGGAGCAGGCTCCGGATGCTTTCTGACCGCGTCCTGGGCTGCAACTGCCAAACTCGGGCACTCCAAACCCATTAATCATCCTCTCCTCTTTTCCAATCAGGAAACTGCCTCAAGAACCCTGACGTTAAAGTCCAAAAAATATGACTGCCAGTTGTTTTCTTTTCCTCCAGGCCTTAACATTCATATTTTCCAGCAAATATGTGGGACAGCATCCTCTTTTTCCTTGCTTGGGCCAGGAGGGGTAGAGGAGGAGGAGGAAGAAAGAGTGGAGAGGAGGGGTTAAAGAAAAGCTGAGATTCTCATGGTCCCCAGAGCAGAAGTTGAAGTCAGATATCACATATCATGAGACAGATGATAAAATCATGAGCTGGCAGCATGGCTGTAACCCAGCAGAGCTCTTTGGAAACTGTGCGGGAAGTTCCGCGGCACCTGGAAGCACATTCTGCCACGGACTGGGATGTTTGCCATAGGATGGTATAAAAATTTAATGACTTTTACTTTGGCCGGGCAAACAACTTTATACCTCAATCGAATCTGGGAATGTTTTCCAAAGAACACTGTAAGATGCCTCTGTGTCCTACAGGTTACGCCCTCACTTCCTTCTGGCCCTGTCCAGTTTCAGATTCCTCATTAGGAACTGCCAAAATGCCCGAGCTGTCCAAAAAAGCAAAGCCTAAAAAAAAGGAATATTTAAGCCATCTGGTTTTTCACTAACCTCCATCTTGGAATGTAGCAGTTCCTTCCCATCAAAATTGCCAATGGGAATCAACAGGAGGAAAACTTCACTCCTGGATAAAATGCTGGGCTTTATGTAAAATAAAGATTGTGAGCTGGTGGTGGGCACCAGGTGATGCCACTCACACCTGCACCTCATCCTGCCCTTCTGGAGCCAGCGGGACGCTTGGTGCGAGCAGCGCCTGTCGGTCCCAGGGTGGGATCAGTGGGATGGGGTGGGTGCACACCAGATCTCGCCAGGAATGAATGATGTTGGTTTGAGGCAAAACAGCTCTCCTGGGGCAAAGCAGGCCAGAGGATGACGATGACTGGCTCAGTATAAATAGCCAAAGGGAAGCGGTGGTTCCGGACAAAGGCATAAAAAGGAGTTTGTTTGGTTTCTCCTGTTCAGCAGGTAGAAAAAACAACATCCTCCTCCCGAGTGCATCACCTTCCTCATTCAGAGCAATCAGTGTCAAAGGAAGTGATGTGGGATTCAGTTCTCTGGTCAGCCCCCTCAGAGTTGAGCTCCAGGATGCTGCTGCCAGTTCTGTTGGGAAATCCTTGTTGTCCCCAGAGCCTCACGCTTGGGATGCCCCCTGCCTTGGCATCTGCCCTTTGGCCCTGAAAACTCACATGAGATCAGCTCAGTTGGGTAGAGCCTGGTGCTGATAACACCAAGGTTGCGAATTTCATCCCTGAATGGGCCATTCAGTTAAGAGCTGGACTTGATTCTGCTGGATCCCTTCCAACTTGGACAATTCTGGGATTATTATTGCTCTGGGAAGCAGTGGTAGAAATGCAGGGCAGGACCATAGCTTGAACAGAGATGATGCCTCTGCTTGGAGCTGGGCACCTGTGGAACGCCTGGGACAGCCAAGGTGGCAACGTGATGAAGATCACAGAATTGTTTAGGTTGGCAGAGATCACCAAGTCCAATCCAACACTGCCAAGGCCACCACTGCCCCACGTCCCCAAGTGCCACATTCACATGGCTTTTAAATCCCGCCAGGGATGGAGACTCACCCCTGCCCTGGGCAGCTGTGCCAGGGGTGGACAGCCCTTTCAAGGAAGAAACTCTTACTGATATTCAAATAAACCACCTCTGGTGCAACCTGGGGCCTTCTCCTCTCATCCTGTCCCTGTTTCCTGGGAGCAGAGTCCAACTCCCTCCTGGCTGCCCCCTCCTGTTAGGGAATTGTGCAGAGCCACAAGGTCCCCCCTGAGCCTCTTTTCTCCAGGCTGAGCCCCTTTCCCAGCTCCCTCAGCTGCTCCTCGTGCTCCAGACCCTTCCCCAGATCCATCCCCTTCTTACTCTCCAACCCCTCAATATTTTTTTTTGTGGCACAAGGCCCCAAACTGCCCCCATGATTCACAGTAGACATCACAAAAGCCAAAACACATCGCTCGCTCCTCAGGGAGGACCTGAGGGCTGAGGGGATGAGGGGACAAGGGGAGGAGGGGATGAAGGGATGAGGTGACAAGGGGATGAAGGGATGGGGGGGACAAAGCGATGAGGGGACGAGGGGACGAAGGGCTGAGGGGACGGACGCCATGAGGGGAGAGGAGATGGCGCCCCCTGGCGTCCCGCGCGAACGCGGCGGAGCCGTGAGGCCATGGCGGAGCCTGAGGCACCGCGGCCCCCCGGCCCCCGCCGCCCCTGCTCAGCCCCCGCCGGCTCCTCTCGTGAACGAAAGGAGCTTAAAAAGGCAGGCTTACTTGTTGGAGGTGCCGTGTAAATTGGTGAGGAGTGTGAAGTTGTTCCTCACGCTTCTTAGGCTGGCCAACACCTGAGGGAGACAAAACCGCAGGCATCAACCTTCTCCACGTAAGTGCTTTATAAAAACTATTTTAGAGGCCAATATGCCACCAACTCACCTGGGCGAAAGGTGTGACAATCAGGTCGTCACCATGCCTAAGGAAAAACGGAGAAAATGTATAAATTTCTGCATAAATTTACCTTCAAACAGCGAAATTCACCTCAGGGAAGGAGCAGTTTCCCTAAGGGGTTTTCCTCACGAATGAACCCATGCAGCGTTTAGTTAACACCACATAAAAACTTGTTCCTAATGGAACGGTCACCGTGTATATCCAAAACAACCAGCAGGAGCGAGCGTGAGGACTGGGAACGCCAGGCAATAAAAGCCAGGAAATTCAAAAGTTAAGGCTCACGCTTGCACTGCGGCGGAAAAAAACCAACCGTAGTGGTGCGGGGAAAGGTCACCTTTGAATTTCCTGGCTTTTGTTGATCTCTGTCGCAGTCTTTAATCTTGTTCAGACGCCGGGTTTTGTCCGGCTGTTTTCATCATGGAAGATTTGAGCAGAAGTTCTGAGCAAAATACACCATTGCCAGCAATAAGAGGGAATTTTTTTTTTTTTTTTTTGGTATTATATACGGTACTTGTGCGTGTATGGAAAATCCTTTATGATTCACCTAACTGAGAAATGGCAGAGGATAGAATCATCAAATCGTTGGGGTTGGAAGGGAGCTTAAACCCCATCCAGTCGCACCCCCTGCCATGGGCTACCTCCCACTGTCCCAGGCTGCTCCAAGCCCCAATGTCCAGCCTGGCTTTGGGCACTGCCAGGGATCCAGGGGCAGCCCCAGCTGCTCTGGGCACCCTGTGCCAGGGCCTCACCTCCCTCTCAGCCAAGAATTCCTTCCCAATATCCCAACTATCCATCTGGCAGTGGGAAGCCATTCCCCCTTGTCCTGTCCCTCCATTCCTTGTCCCCAGTCCCTCTCCAGCTCTTTTGGAGCCCCTTTAGGCACTCTTAGGAGCAATGTTGTAGACAGTTCTATTATTGATCCCATAATCAATAACAGGATTCACTAAGTGGGGGCAGCAGAGTCGGCTCCTGGCTGCCACAGGACCCTTTGGAGAGGTGTCCTGCAAAGAGGAATTGTCCCTGCTGTGCTGCCACAGAGCTCATCCCCTTGTCCTGCCTCGGGTATCAGTGCTATTAAGTCCACAACTTAATTAAAATTGTCTCCACACTGATGGAGACACTCTCCCAAGTGCTAACAGAGCCTCGACACCCACAGTGGATGGACACTTCTGCAGAGAGCCATGAATTTGGGGGAAATTATGGGATTCCCCCACCCCTGCACACTGCCGGGGAATCGTTACAACCCACCGTTTACACCAAACACTATTTGCATAATTTGAAGTGGTTCCTTCAATAAGTATTTACTCCATTTTAACTCACAGCAGGGATATTTTCTTGCCAAATTCTCATGGATCTGGCTAATATTCAGATTTCCATTCCGTGACAAAACTTTCACAACAGTTCAACTTCTTTTTATGAGCACTTTTTTTATCGCTTAATGGCCACTTTAAAACTTTAAACTGGGCCTTTCAAAATAAAGAGCTGGGAATCCAGGACTCTCTGTGGGCACTGATCCTCTCGAGCTCAGCCATCTGTCTCGGCTCGTTTTCCACTCAGTTCTAGGGAACAGCCCCCAAAACAGGATGGAGTAACAGCAATCCTGTAAATAACAGTACAGCACAACTTCTCTATTATCCCAGCATACGGCTTTGAAAGCTCTTTTGCTAAATTCTGGAGAACACGGGAATATTTGAAGGATGGGAGAGGATGTTGGATCAGCACCTGTTTTGTGCATTCCAGCTACGAAATGTGTGTGTACCACCCATAAGCTCTTCCTAACAGAGCTCTAAGGATGAGAGCAGCACGGAAAGCTCTTAGAGAGTGTAAAATGCGAGCTGAATTGATGCTTACTGTTCACTGGGGAGGGAGGAGTTCCTGGACATGGTCTTTGGTGAGAGGTCATAGTCGCTGTCGGATCTGTACAGGAACGACTCCCGGCGCTGGCTGTGGCCCGGGAACGTCGTGTGCAGGACGAGTCCCGACGAGGAGCTGGCCTGCGGGTCCAGCGGGCTGCGCCCTGGGGACGGGCCATTTTCCACATCGAAGCTGCGAACGGAACACAGATGAGTGTCACACGTCTGCCACAAGAGGGCTATCAGGGCATGTGTCACCTCAGCGCGGCTCACACCGTGTCACCACCGGCCTGCGGTCACCGCCTGCGGTCACCGGAGCCGCCCGCTGGCACGTCTCTTGCGTGCAAGCAGGACTCTGCGGGACCGTAAACATTTACCCGGAGGCTCCTGTCCTCACTGCCTCCTCACGCTGCCTTCAGCATGAATTTCTCCCGGCTCAGCACAGCTCTCAGCATGACCACACAGCAGCTGAAGAGGGCAGGGTTAGATGAGACATGACGGGGAAATTCTTCCCTGGGAGGGTGGGCAGGCCCTGGCACAGGGTGCCCAGAGCAGCTGGGGCTGCCCCTGGATCCCTGGCAGCGCCCAAGGCCAGGCTGGACATTGGGGCTTGGAGCAGCCTGGGACAGTGGAAAGTGTCCCTGGAATGGGATGGGCTTTAAGGTCCCTCCCAACCCAAACCATTCCAGGATTCCATGGTTTTAAACACCCCACTCCACCCTCAAGGCCGTTTGCACAAGCCCTGGGGTTCAATTTGCCAAACCTCACTCCAAGCCTTACAAGCACAACAGGGACTAAAGACACCACAAAGTGACACCACCCTCCAGCCCAGCCCTGGAGCCAAGCCTTTGAAATCCTGCAAGACGGGCGAGCACTTGGCAGCTGTGGGAGCTGGATGCCCAAATCGTGTTTTAGCCATTCAAGGTATCAGTTCAGTGAATTTTAAACAGCTGGGCTGCAAAATGAAGGGCTGTTTAAAAACCAAAAAAAAAAAAAGCACTAAACTTTCTGTCCTTTTCCATTTTACACCCACTTCCTTGTGGTTTCATAACTTGGCTGCTGCAACCTGCGGCTGAAGTCACCCTGGCCACTCTAGCAAGTGACACCCCTCGTAAACACTGCAAATGAGCAGGCGGCCTCCTTTGCCTGGGCATTTGGGCCTGATAGAAACACCAGCTGTGTGAGCGTGGCCCAGCGAAGCCAAGTGAGGTACGGCCACGCTCAGGAGGAATTTCCTTGCCTTTGGAAGTCAGGCTTTGTCTCCTTGCAGTAGGAGCTGAGTGCTTCCTCCAGTGCCTCTTGCCATGCCCGATGCCGTTCCACCAGGACACCAGGCTGTGGTCCCTGCCCTGCCTTTCTCCATCCCTCCACCCTTTAATCCAGAAGATTTCCTGAGCACAGTGGCAGGGAAGACCCCAGCTCTCCCTCCTCTGCAGAGTGCTTTAACCGTGGCAGGAAGAGCACATAAAGTATTAATCCCTGAACTTGCCTGAATCCTGCAAGTTTTCCACATTTCTACAGCACTGGGATGAGCTGGACACATCCAGGCTGCCTCAGTGAGACGCCTGGCACAGCCAATGCCCAGCTGGGAATACTGTGGCTGCTGCAGCTCCTGGCTGCCTGCTTCCCGTGCTCCCTGTTCCAGCACCTGGAACGCTGCCGTACGGATCACGTGGTTAATCCAACTGAAAAGTGCTTTTATTCCTTTCCTCAAGTTCAATGTGCAGCCACACCAGTGTTCCTCAGGCTCTTTTTCCTCGGCCTTGATCCAGCACTCAGCCACCCATGTGCTCAGCCAGAAGTTAACAGATAATTCCCCAAAAAGTGACAGATACCAGAGTTTGGAGTTACCTCTGCCAGGAGTATTCCATGTGAACAGGCACTCCCGCAGGTAGAGCCTGTGAGCAAGATCCTCAAAATCCAGGAATAACTCTGCTGCCATGGCTTTTTAATAGTTACAAGAAGTGGAATATGGGAAACTATTCCCCTTGAATGATCCAACGTTAGGAAAATGTGACCTGAGATACACAGAGCAAGAGCTTAATCTTGTGTTTGTCACCAGTTGCTCTTGGTGCACAACACCCACCTGGAACTGTGTCCTGATGCCAAAAATATCCCCCAAACAAACATTTGCTGGAATTGATAAGAATTGCAATTGGATTCTAAAGTTGCCCTCTCAGATCTGCATTTCCCACTCTTTTTTATTTTTTTTATTGGAAGTTAACTGCTGAGCTCTGCTGGAAAAACTTCATCATCATGTTCAGAACACTGCACAGACTGTGAGGGTCCTCTCCAAAGTTTGCACACCCTACAGGCTTTGTCCAAGTGGAAAAGAAGCTGCATTTGCCTACTTTAAAATAAGGATGGCAGAGTACAAAGCACCAAAAACCCCAAGATTTCCTTTGCAGTTTATCTTCAAGCGACAGCACTCACAGCGAGACACCCCATTTGTGATATAAACTGTGTTATCTAAACATATGGGCCAGAAATGTGGTATCTAAGGTCCCTATAAATCCTTCCGAAATCCCTGTCTCCATAGCAGATCTCTCTAAGACACGTGGGAGCTGATGCCATTCCCTGCCTGCCTCCAACCTGGGTTATCAGATCAACGTTTCCTAGTGCTGGGACACTCTCACGGGTGACCGTGTGTCTGGAGGCCACCAAGGAATTCCAGGGAATTGAGCCCTGCCAGAGCCAAAGTGGCTCCAGAGGAGGAAAGGTGACAGCAGCCCTGGCACAGCTGCCCAGGGCAGAGGTGGAGTCTCCATTCCTGGAGGGATTTCAAAGCTGTGTAAATGTGGCACTTGGGGACATGGGGCAGTGGTGGGAATAGATGGATTTGATAATCTCAGAGATCTCTTCCAAACTAAGTGATTCCACGATCCATATGGGATGGGCCTTAACCCAGCCAGTGCCGTCTCTCAGCATGGCAGAGCTGGGAAGAAAGGTGGCCTCTCCCTGCGTTTCTCTCCAGGGACTCCACATGCAGGTGTCTGGGATGCCGGTGGGATGGTGCAGCAGGGGAGGCACAGGGCGGGCAGAGGCAGCAGCAGGGGCTGCACAGCAGCGCTCAGCCCAAGCCGCGGGGCAGCTGCAGCTCCATTCCTCTATCCCTCAGCATTCTGAAGCAAAGCGGGATCTGAAGGAAGCGAGGAAGGAGGAAGGAGACAGCAGGTGGCAGGAGTTAGCTGCGAGCGAGCACCGGCCTTGGACCCGTGCAAAGCTGTGCTGACACACGGTAATGAACAGACAACGGCGAGCCAAGAGAAATCATTGTACAACACAGCGAGGCTTCGTGAGTCACTCTGCAAACAAAGGGAATCATAACAGCAACCCCCAACTGTTCAAATGCTGCAGCGTTACTGTAAAACAGCTACAGCATCAGAGAATATCCTGAGCTGGAAGCGACTCGCAAGGATCATGGATCCAACTGCTGGTCCTGCACAGACACCCCAATGTCCAAACGCTCCCGGAGCTCTGGCAGTGCCCAGCACCCTCTGGGGGAAGAACCTTTCCCTGATATCCAACCTAAACCTCCCTGGCACAGCTCCAGCCGCTCCCTGGGATCGTGTCCCTGGTCACAGAGAGAATCAATCAGTGCCTGCCTCTCCACTGCCCCTCGGGAGGAGCTGCAGACCCTGGTAAGTCTCCCTCAGTCTTCTCCAGGATGAACAACCCAAGTGTCCTCACCTCTTCCTCATAAGGTTCCACTCCAGACCCCTCACCAGCATCAGGAGCTGATGTCCCTGGACTAGCACTGCGCACCAGTTGTCTTGGAACATGGCAAAACTCAGCAACAAGACTGAGTAACAGGAATGTGCCATGATTTGGATGCAATTCAGAGTCATTTGAACAGTCAAGTGCAAGTCAAGTGGTTTCCATGAGAGCTGCGCCGCCCCACAGTTTGCTCTGGAGTATGAAACACAAACACATCTCAGCCCAGCAGACCAGGCAGGCTCGTGGATCTTTGTTTATGTTGGGAATTTACACTTTTCCCGAGCATGACAGCACTGACTCTCCAAGAAGCTTCACCATCTGCTTTGCCTTCCCAGAGTCATTCCTGAGGACATCACTCCCCATCTCCAAACTACAGTACCACCTCTATGATATCAAGTACGTTTTCAAAATATTTCCAGAGGTTTGGGCAGACTTTGTTAATTATAAAGATCCTTTTTGAGATTCGTGAATCTTACCAAGACATCCCTCAGGATTCTTAAAACCGTAAGCAAGGAAAAATGCTGTTCCTTCCACTGCCTGGCCGCCCTCTAATGGTGTGCACCTGTTCCCCATTATCAGAACAGCTTGCTGCTTTTCCTGAATAATCTTCCATGTGGAAAGGGCTGAGCTTGACACCATCAGCACTTAATGGCCCAGGGTGGGACACACAGAGCTGAGCACAGCCCTGGCATGGGCTCCCTGGGGTCACAGCTCACAGCTCCACAGGAATTATTGACCTCCTTCCCCTCCCGACCTTCTCCCACTTAGGGAAAACCTCTTTGTTCTTAGAAACCTCTTAAGAGTTCAAATCCCTCTGCTGGATTTGTCCCTCATGTGGCTCCTAACTTTTTTATCCAGGCAATTCCCCACCTGCAGAGCTGCCCCAGCCCTAGGGTCCAACACCAGGAGGACGTGGAGCTGCTGGAGCAAGTCTGGAGGAGGCTCCGGAGCTGCTGCAGGGCTGGAGCCCCTCTGCTCTGGAGCCAGGCTGGCAGAGCTGGGGGTGCTCACCTGGAGAGGAGAAGGCTCCAGGGAGAGCTCAGAGCCCCTGGCAGGGCCTGAAGGGGCTCCAGGAGAGCTGCAGAGGGACTGGGGACAAGGCATGGAGGGACAGGACACAGGGAATGGCTTCCCACTGCCAGGGGGCAGCGATGGATGGGAGATTGGGCAGGAATTGTTCCCTGGGAGGGTGGGCAGGCCCTGGCACAGGGTGCCCAGAGCAGCTGGGGCTGCCCCTGGATCCCTGGCAGTGCCCAAGGCCAGGCTGGACATTGGGGCTGGGAGCAGCCTGGGACAGTGGAAGGTGTCCCTGCCATGGCAGGGGTGGAACGGGATGATTTTCAAGGTCCCATCCATCCCAAACTGCTCTGTGGTTCCAGGATCCTGCAATCTCCAGAGCTCAGTGTCCCCACCCAGTGCCAGCAGCCCCTGCAGCCCCTCCCTGTGCTGTCACAGCTGCCTGGCACAGGAACCCGGCAGCACTGACTGAAGTGTTTGCAACAGAAACTGTCAGCTGCTGCTAAACACATCATTAAGCCTCTGCATGTATCCAGAAGCAAAAATATGTGTTTACTTGACTTTGTAATCTCTGAATAAAGAAGTTCAAGGCCAGGTCGGACAGGGCTTGGAGCAAACTGGGCTGGTGGGAGGTGTCCCTGCTCTTGGCAGGGGGTGGCACTGGATGATCTTTAAGATGCCTGCCAACCCAAACCATTCTGTGATATTAATTCACTCTGTTGCTGTTCTCAATGGGTACAACAGAGGCAGAACAACCAGAGCCCCTGCCCTGCTCCCACCCAGAGCCCAAAACAGACCTGAGAGCTGCTGCTGCTCCCTGTACAACCCAAATCCACCTTCAGCAGAGCCCCAAGATAAAAGTGAGTCCCCAGAGCCCTCGCAGCTCTCAGAACTCATCAGCAGCACCCTGGGGAGGCTCCTGGTTTACACAGCAGATGTCAGGGATTGCATCCAGCACTGTGCCTGGTTGGAGCAGCCACCAGGAGATGGTTGGAAAAGTACAGCGGGAGGTGAAAATGAGTTTGGATTCTCTCTTAGCATGGAAGGTTCCAAAAAATGTAATCCTTTTCGTGTTTACCACAGATAAGCAGCTTGACACTATCCTGTAACAAGTGAACATCATGGGGTTGTTTAAGTCCCCCAGAGAAGGAATCCTGAGTGCAAAAATCCAGTTGTTATTTTTCCAAATGTACACCCTGGGCTATTTTATCCTCTTCCAATGGTTCACTGCCATTAATCTCTGGAAAATGCAAGGCACAGTCAAACACAGTAGACACCAGACACCCCACCTCTGTTTTTACTTCCAGAGCTTGGAAAGACATATGGATGTGAGAGTGATCATTCCCAACATGGGCAGCAATGCCATTTCCTAAGGGCTTTTTCCTCCTGAAAATATTCCAGCTAACAACTGATGGAGCAGTTGCTTCCCTTCCAGCTAAGGTATAACAAGGTACAACTGGCACAGGGTGCCCAGAGCAGCTGGGGCTGCCCCTGGATCCCTGGCAGTGCCCAAGGCCAGGCTGGACAGGGCTTGGAGCAGCCTGGGACAGTGGAAGGTGTCCCTGCCCATGGCAGGAGTGGGATGAGATGAGCTTTAAGGTCCCTCCCAATCCAGAGCATCCCAGGATTCTCGCTGCCCCTCCCTGTGCAGCACTCACAGCTCTCCTCACCTTCCAGGTGTTCCTGCCCAGCACCCTCCACCCACCCACAGCTCACCAGGACCAAATCTCCAGCACATGAGCCGTGCTTTTGCTGCACGGAAGAACCCAGCTGAGCCTCCCCAGGGGGGAAACTGCCACTTTTCCCTGCTGGAAAGTCTGGAATGGCTTGTGGCCAGTGGGACAGGTGGCACAGGGACAGCACGGTGCTCCACACGCTGGATTTTGGCAGCACCTGCTCTGTGAAAAACCGCTGTCCCATGGCACAGATGTTTCCATGCCAGCTCCAGGGCAGTGTTTATCCCAGCCTGGCCTGGCTGCTCTGCTCTGTTCAGTGTCACTTCAGCTTTTCCAGCTCCCCCAGCCCCAGCTAAGCCCTGTAGCATTTCTCAGACTGCCTCTCCTGATCCACAGCACACAGATGTTGCCTCCCGTGGAGGAGGCTGCCCGTGGCGGCCTGGCTCGTGTGACAGAGACACTGGTGCCTTCTGGTGGGGCTCCAGGACACCTTCCAGCCCTTCTGCCTCTGGACAAGCCCTGCTCCCTGCCCAGAACCAGCTTGGGGGGTAATTCCACCCAGCAAGTGGGAACACGGGGTCCAGCCCTGCCTTTTCCCCACCGGGATATTACCGGCAGCAGAAGGGGAATCCCAGTCCTATATCCCATCTTTTATTGATGCATCTTCAAGTATCTCCTACCCCTCTTAAGTGCAATCTGCACTTAACTCCCCTCCCAGAGTACTGATGGCAAAGCCAAGCCTTCAGCAGGGGTCTCAAGGGTCCCATCCACAAATGACCTCTGCCTCCAGCACTCAGGAAAGCATTCCCGGATCTGCACAGAGCCAGAGCGTCAGGAGGCTGCTGGCCAGAGCCAGGCTTTATTCCATCCTGCCCTTAAACAGAGAATCTCCTGGCATGAGTCCAGAGGCACTTCTGCCTTTTCAAGCAGGAGGGAAGCTCAGAGCTGCTTTGCTCCGTCCGGCCCCACTTCAGAGAGCTCCTCTCATCTGCTGTCAGCCACGCTGGAGACAGGAACAAAGTGACAACCGTGCTGACAACTCACAGACGCCACAGAGCTTCCATTTTACCTGAGCTGCATAGGCAGCCTTTGAGGTGGAAGATTTACACATTTTCTGCACTAATGTTTTAAACTCCCCCCAGCCCTTCCACAGTACCCAAAAGTCCAGCAGTGAGCGCGTGGAAAGCTGCTGTGCTCGGAAATGCATCCAGCCTTTCCACTTGATTCATGGAATAATTATTTGACCTGGTTTTTGGATTTATCTCCATAATTGGGATCTGCGGAGCCTGTCAGTAAAAAGACAGTGAAATGTCCTAAGATGGTATTCAGATCATTAAATCCTTTGGAGACTCAGCCTTTAACAAGAATTAATCCAGTCGGGTACATTTCAGCAAAATTTTCCTTGCTTCTCATCTCTCAAATGCCTGCACTCTCCATCTTTTCTATCCATGGGAAAGGACACTGCGATAGCAAATGTCAGAGCCCACAGATGTGATTCCAAGGACAATCTTTTTTATAGCTCTCATTGATCATTTCAGGGCCAGCAGAAGCTCAATGCACAAGTTGCCTCATCTAAATCATGAGCAGCTGCCACCTGGTGCTGTTTGAGGGGACAATATTAAGGATGGAAAATCCTGGCCCTTTAGCATGAAGTGTTTGCTCTGTCCGAGGGGTTTGGCACATGGATCACAGGGATGCTGGGAATGGCACCTGCTGTTCCCCCATGGAGGCGGGTCACAAGTGCCAGCGGCACAGGCCACCAAAGCAAACAGGATCTTCGTGCTAAAGGACAATGCTGCTGTGAAAACAAGGGGGCATAAAATGGACAGGAATAAACTGAGGTTGGAAATCGGAGGGAAATCTGTGCCTCGAGAGCAGCCAGAGCAGTGAACAGCTTTCCCGTGGGAGTGATGGGGTAAACACCAACTTGATGATATTCCTGGTGGGATTAATAGCGTAATTCATGGAACATTGCTCCAGGGAGAGCTCAGAGCCCCTGGCAGGGCCTAAAGGGGCTCCAGGAGAGCTGCAGAGGGACTGGGGACAAGGCATGGAGGGACAGGACCCAGGGAATGGCTTCCCAGTGCCAGAGGGCAGGGATGGATGGGATATTGGGAAGGAATTGTTCCCTGGGAGGGTGGGGAGGCCCTAGAATAGAATTCCCAGAGCAGCTGGGGCTGCCCCTGGATCCCTGGAAGTGTTCCAGGCCAGGCTGGACAGGGCTTGGAGCAGCCTGGGACAATGGAAGGTGTCCCTGCCCATGGCAGGAACAAGATGAGCTTTAAGATCCCTTCCAACATAAACCATTCCATGTTTCCAAGATCCTGTGAAATGCCCAGCCCAGCTCAGGCGCAGGCAGAGCCAGGGAACACAAAGCCTGCCAGGCCCGACAGTATTTCCATAAATTTGCATTTTTCCTACCGCCAGTGAGGCGGAAGGGACTCCTCAGCAGGAGGCGGCAGGGACAGGCTCTGCCTGCCCACACTGCCTCCCCACCTCCTCCTCGGGCAGCTGCAAAACAAAAGGGAGGGAAAGAGGGTCAAGTTAAAGCCCAGATTTCGATTTTCTGCTATTAAATCATGCGGTCTGCGATGAGCTTTAATCACTAAGGACAGCAAACTGGATTTAGCAAAAGGAAAAGCTTCCTCAGTGTGGAGAGAAGACAGAGGTGGTGAGCAGCAGGAACAAAACCTTCTAAAGGAATGATTGTGAGCCCAAAAATCCAGGCAGGGCAAAACTCCTACAGCACATTTCATGTGGTTTGTGCCAAATGGTGGGGTCAGGCAGTAAACACAAGGCCATGGATTTTCCAGGTGTGCTCAGGATATCGATCTTTGCAGGCCTGACAGCTACGGAGCACTTCAGGAAGAAGGGAACACCATCACCCTGCACACACATCCCTTATCTGCTTTCATTCCCCCTGAACCTTTCCAGCAGCCTTCCAGCTCCTCCATCCAAAGCAAATCCTGCAAACCCTGCTGGGAGCCTGGATCACCATCCTCACCGCAGCTCTCCCACGCTCCCTGGCGTAGGAATCTCCGCTCCACTCCTGGAGTGCACACACCCAGTTTGCCCCTTGCTCTCCTCCCAGTTTCCCAACCACCCTGTGACTCCTCCAGAACACATCTGTGCTGGCAGCAGTCCCCATCTTCTCCCTGCCGAATCATTCCTTGCTCAAGCCCTACCTCAGGTGATCATGGAAAGGCTCCTGCAGCCTCCTCACACCCCACCTCCACCAGCTCCTAAAAACCCTCTTGGGAAGGGTTGATTTCGCTGATGTGAAAGCAGATAGAGAACTGCTGGCACCCAAAATAGCATTTAATAACACTGCTAATGTTCCCTAGACCTGCAAAACTTCTCCAGACCTGCTCCAGGGCTCATTTTGATCTTCCTTAATTAATGATCCTTTAGAAGCTCTGTTTCATGTTGAAAATCACTTGCTGGAATCACTGTTTTGGAGTCACTTCCTCCAAACCATAAAGCTTTTCAAAAGAAATAAGAGATGTGGGGGCACTGAGCAAAATCACCCCAAACCTAATATCTGAAACGAGTCATCAAGTCCAGGAGCTTCAAACAAGGCAACAAAGCAGCAACAGCCATTGGAAATTTGGAATAAATATGAGCAGAGCACTTGCTACGATTAATTACTGCTTAATTACACAGAAGGTGAAGTTTGCAGTGTGAATAAGCACAAATATGTGGGCCTGGCACAAAATCATTGTCTCTGATTGTAGTTAAAGCTTCCTTCCTGAGCTAGTAAGAATTGAGCCATCCTGGGTGTTTTAGGGTATTGATAAAGGGTATTGATAAAGGGTTTGACTTGAGCTAATGAAGAATAAGTGGGCAGAGGTAATCAATGGCCAAAATGGATCCACTTAAAAATATTGACTCACTGTGTGGAAACATTCGGTGTGGTGAAATCTGGAGAGGAGGCACTGAGGGGTCACTCCCAAGGGGAGGAGGAGATGTTTGAGTTCACTGATGGAACAGAGGAGAAAAAACACATTAAATTAGTGAGGAGTTGCTGGAAACACCTGAAACTGGTAAGGAGCTGCTGGAACAGATGGTGCCAGATCTTCCAGAGGAGCCCAGCCAGGACTGGAGTAATGGCCCTAAACTAAACCACAAGTTCTATCTGAACATAGGGAAGAGCTTCTGTACACTGAGGGTGGCAGAGCACCGGAACAGCTGCCCAGGGGGGTCATGGAGTTTCTCTCTGGAGATATTCCAAACCCACCTGGATGTGTCCCTGTGTTGCAGCTCTGGGTGACCCTGCCTCCAGCAGAAATCCATCTCCTTTTCCTTCTGGGGCCAGCTCTGGGTTCTCGGGTCAGGAACCCTTTGTGGCACTGTGTGGTTATCCCTGGGGCCGGCTGCTGGCCAAGAGGCTGATCAGTGCCAGTCCCAGCAGCATCTGGGACCCATCAACATCCAGAGCCAGGGTGGGAGGCAAACAACGGGATTCTCCTGATATCCCTCAGCCAGAACCCAACGTGACGCTCTCTATTAATACCCCGGTGTCACCCAGCAGAACATCTGAGCAGGGGACAGCAAATGCCACGCAGATAGCCAGGGCCTGCTGGCGATCATGTGAGGAGCAAACAAGATAAGCTGGGTGGCAGGAGAGGCAACAAAACCCTCGTGTCAAAGGCTTCTGTGCTGAGCACTCAGCCCAGAACTGTTGGGGTTTTGCCTTCTGCCAAGGCGCTGCCGTAGTTGGGCAGGGAGGCTGTGCAGGGTTCAGTGACAGCAGTGAGGGGGGAACAGCGTGTGCCAGCCTGGGGAGCTGTGCTGGGCTCGCCCTGCGTCGGTGAAAGGTTTATTGCTGCTCACAACACGCTCATGAAGGCTTCTTACTGTGCTTTGTAAGGAATGTTCCCTGGGATTGAATCTAAACCCATCAGTGCTTCTCTGTGTGCCATTAACTCACAAACCCCTAATTCTGGCTAAATTCGTGCCTGCAGGGAGCAAAGGCACAATGAACCCCAATCCCTTCTCATGAGGGGGAAGCAAAAAGCCACTGAGACAGCCAGAGAATGTAACCATGGACACACTGGTTACAGTCTCGTCACCCCGTGACTCTCCTGAGGTGGCAGAGAGGCAGCAGTGCCACCGCAAGAATCCACTGCTCTGACTGGGTGAGGGCTGATGGAGCAAAGTTCCCTGCAGGAGCGAGGGCTGAAACCTGGATGTCTCCAAGACATCCAGCACTGGCCTAACTCCCAAAGCACAGCAGATGTGTGGAGTAGAAAACATAACCGAGCTGCTGATTGACTTGAGTGGGATGGATGAGTTAATAAACCCTGGTACTCCATCCCAGCAGAGCATCCTGCAGTGCTCCCTCCTCACAGCAGCTCCACAATCATCTGAATAGGATGCCTGCTACTTGAACCTCTTCCCGGCTCAATGGAGCCATTGAAGCCCAGAATAGCTGGGCTGCCTGTGCTGCATCTTCACAAGAGGATGAGATTCTTGCTGCAGTCTAAGAAAGAAAAATCACTTAGCACAAATCAGCTCTTTTAAAAGCACTGATTAAATAGATATTCACAAGACAGAGCACAATGGTTTGGATGGAGCCATTGCAACCCATTACACAGCTCCTCATTCATGCCCAGGAGAGCTTTTTCTTTGCTTCCCTAATAACAGCAGGGAAAATGAAGGCACGGAAAAGATATTCAATTGCATAAGAATAGGTGAGTGGCAAATGCACAAACTCAGAGAAGCAGTGAGAGACGGGATTTGGGCTGGCAGTGCTGGCTGCCACCGTCCCCAGCTGGGAGCCCGAAGCCTTGCAGCACTACCCTGAGAAATTCCACCTCTTTGGGACAGAGGATGGAACTCCAGAGTTTATTGAAGGGTGACATGAGGGGCTGGTCAATGCTTAAAACTCCATCTCTTATTCCATAAAGATACAAGGAGCTGCTGCAGGGCTGGAGCCCCTCTGCTCTGGAGCCAGGCTGGCAGAGCTGGGGGTGCTCACCTGGAGAGGAGAAGGCTCCAGGGAGAGCTCCGAGCCCCTGGCAGGGCCTGAAGGGGCTCCAGGAGAACTGGAGAGGGACTGGGGACAAGGCATGGAGGGACAGGACACAGGGAATGGCTTCCCAGTGCCAGAGGGCAGGGCTGGATGGGAGATTGGGAAGGAATTGTTCCCAGGAGGGTGGGCAGGCCCTGGCACAGGGTGCCCAGAGCAGCTGGGGCTGCCCCTGGATCCCTGGCAGTGCCCAAGGCCAGGCTGGACATTGGGGCTGGAGCAGCCTGGGACAGTGGGAGGTGTCCCTGCCCATGGCAGGGGTGGCACTGGATGATTCCATGATTCCATGGATGCTCCCCCCTGCCTGTGCAGCCCCAGCCCCTCCCAGCCTGCATGAAGAATGAGCTGACCTTTGTCAGCCTCACACAGTTCCTCCCTCCACAGCTGCTGTGTGACACATCAGGCCTCACGGAAGGTGACACTCAGAGCTTTGGTAATTTTCTGTGTTTCCTCAGGAAAACAGTTTTTTTTCCTGCCAGAATCCATTTTTTCCCACTTTTAATCTGAAGTAAATCCATAATGTTCCATCTGTCATCAGCTGGACTTTCTTTCCTGGAGTTAAACTGGTCTGGGGGAGCAGCAGTGAGGGCAGAGTTTAATGGAATGGTTCTTACGCTGCACAATTTAAATGCAGCAAAGCAAAAGGGGGTCAGCTTGTTCTTCCAGCCTCCACTCCAAACAATTTCCTGTCTTTATGGATGAAAAATGTCGGCAGCCTTTTGTGATCTGAGGGAAACTGGGACATTCAATCCAGCCCCACTTCAAGCCTTCACTCTCAGACCTCTATTCCTCCAGCCAATATTTATTCTCTGGATTTTCCAGAAGTCCTTTTATGCACTTAAATGGAGAGATAGAGACAGAGCCTCTCCTTCAGTGCCACTCTGGCCCAGTAAATCCCTGTCCTCATGAGTGTCCCTAAGTGCCAACAGCTGGGATCCAGCTGCTCTCCCCAGCTCCAGTGTCCCACAGCCCCGGGAGCTCCAGGGCCCTGCCGAGGTGGTCACAGGGGACTGGACAATTCATCCAGCACCAGGATCGATGTGGGACCACAGAGCCACAGAATCCTGCCTACTCCTCATTCAAGGCCACCAGGAAATGTTTGTTTGGGAGAACAAGGCATTCTCAGCCCCAAAACCAGGCTCAGATCAAACTGAGACACACACGGAGCCTCTCTGTGCGCTCAGCCTTTCCCTGCCCCGCTTTGCAAGGCTCAGCTCAGCCGCCCAAACCCGGAATTTTCCCTGGCGTCACCCTCGCAGTGAATTCATTCCCGATCCTTGTGATGTCACCGGGCTCCAACGCCCCCGGGGCTTTTGCCGGAGCTGGGAAGCGCTGACGTGTGTGGGAAATCTCCTTTTAGCTGACACACGGATGAGTTAAAGAAATTCCTGCCTGCGCTTCCTCCGGCTGCCTTCAGGATCTTTCCCTGGGGGTTTTTCCGGTAAAGTTTGTCCAGGGCTCAGCCTGCCCATGGCTGGCCCTGTTCCCATCCCCCTAATCCCACCCCACACAACGCTCAGCTGAGGCCAAGGAATGTTCCAGGGGTTTCTGGAGCTGGGACACAGGTGGGCAGGGGACACTGAGCCACTGATGCCATGGCTGGGATAAGGGGCTGGCAGAGGGAATGGCTCCCGAAAGAACAAGAGCTGGGATCAGCGACTCTGACACCATCAGGACTGGGATGGCTCATTCCTTACCCACCTCGGATATTGGGAACATTTTTTCATGGAAGCAGTTGTCCAGCCCTGGCACAGCTGCCCAGGGCAGGGGTGAGTCCCCATCCCTGGAGAGATTTCAAATTCCTGTGGATGTGGCACCTGGGGACACGGGGCAGTGATGGCCTTGGCAGTGCTGGGCATGGTTGGAGCCGATGGTCTGAGAGGGCTTTTCCAACCTAAACAATTCCATGATCCTACATGATCTTGGGAAAAAAAATAGTCTAATTTGAAACACCCAAACACCCAACACCCGAGACAGACCCATTCCATCACTGACTTCCGATTTTGGATCAATCTCCCTTTCCAAACCCACTGCTAAACCATCTTTACACGTCTCTTCCTGAGGGAGTGATAAAAATTGACCAGCAATGTCATAACAGAGCACAGAATAAAGATTAAAGCCAAATTATCCACGATCACTGTAAAAATAACAGACTTCCCCAAGATAACCAGACCCTAAAACGTGATTTAGAGCTTTCCAAGAGCTCTGCCAGCTCAGCCTCTGTGTAACTTCTGGAATACTCAGGCTGTGATGAGTTTATTGCACAGTTCTGAGCTGACAAATAGCAGGACGTGGCTTTCTTCTCTTTTAATGGGGATTACAACTAAGAAATATTTATCCAACCCCTCAGCAAAGCACGAGTGCAGCCTGTCAGGAGCCAGCGCTTCGGTGAGGTTCAACAGATCCCCAGTTCCCCGCTTTCAGCTCTCCTGGATGCCCTGGAGCAGGATCCTGATTCTCCTGAGCATCAGAGTGGAGGATCTGCTTCCACCCGGCTGGAAAGGGACACTGCAGGCTGGGAATGCTGCTCCAGAGCTCCCCTCCCGCTCCAAGGGCTGTGGGTGGCACCAGGAGCATCCCCAGCTCGGCTCCAGGCTCCCACCATGCCCAGGCTGTTCCAGGAGCCTTGGGGAGGGTTTCATACCCACTTCCCTCTCTTTTTTTAGGAAAAAGGTTTTGCCAATAGTCTTCCTCTCACTTCTGGGGAGGAGTGGGGATGCTTTTCCTGGGATGAGCACGTAAGGGCGATGCCGGCTGTTTATGGAAACAAGGACGGCTGGGGGAGGGCAGCACACCCTCCCTAGAAACTCCTGGATCCGCTCATCCCTCTCTGGGGAGAGCCGGCATCTGGGAGGCGTAAGGACAACTCCTTACAGCTCCAGCCCTTCTCCCACCCAGCGAGCTGGGAACTCCCCCATGGAATTCCCCTCCTGCCAGTTTCCAGAGGATTTCACCCCGAACATTTGTTTCTAAACTTCCAAACCAGGAAATGACGAGTGAAAGTTTCACCAAGCAAAGGTGAAGTTTGTGCAACACCACCACAAACCCATCCCTGCCAAACAAAACAAACACAAACGAGGGAAGATCGAATCCCTCCCTTCTCCTCACATTAAGTCATTCCCAGGATTTCATTTTAAAATCCAGGAGTGTGCTGCGAAGATTTTGTAATTACAAACCAATAAGAGAAATCATCCAGGAGGAATAATTACATAACTCCGAGCTGAACTCGCTGCTCAGAAGAATTCACAGCCTGGAAGAGCTGTAATAAATAGCTCCTCATCTCCTTGTGCTGCTGCAGCTGATGAGTCACCGCTGTTCCCGGGATCTGATCCCAGAATAGTCCTGCTCCTGTGTGTGCTGCATGGAAAATCAGCCAGCAGGGGCTCACTGTTCAGTGCAACAGCTCTGGGGTCAGCACTCGTGTGGCCGTGCCATAAAAACAGAAGCTGGGCAGTATTTTGCTGGGATGCAGGGCATGGGGCACGCCCCACCCGGAGGCTTTGCTGCCCATCCCACACGATTGGAACGGCTTAAACCGACCCCAGGCGTTTGCAGGGAAGGATTCCCGATCCCACAATTCGGTCCTGCACACAGCAGCTAAAACCACTGAGAGAGAAAAACAATCATGGAATCAGGGAAACACAAGGGAACAAACCCAGGATGGGATACAGGGAATGCAAAAGGAAGAGACTGTCGAGGCTGGGAAAGCTGGGAATGCCCAGCCTGGAGAGGAGAAGGCTCCAGGGAGAGCTCAGAGCCCCTGGCAGGGCCTGAAGGGGCTCCAGGAGAGCTGCAGAGGGACTGGGGACAAGGCCTGGAGGGACAGGACCCAGGGAATGGCTTCCCAGTGCCAGAGGGCAGGGATGGATGGGATCTTGGGAAGGAATTGTTCCCTGGGAGGGTGGGCAGGCCCTGGCACAGGGTGCCCAGAGCAGCTGGGGCTGCCCCTGGATCCCTGGCAGTGCCCAAGGCCAGGCTGGACATTGGGGCTGGGAGCAGCCTGGGACAGTGAGAGGTGTCCCTGCCCAGAGTGTCCCTCCATCACGGGTGGAACTAAGTGACTCTTAAGGTCCCTTCCAACCCAAACCAGTCTGGGATTCTGTGATAATGCACAGGGAGATGAGTTTTATTCATCCAAAAAAGAAACTTTGGATGTTCCCAATGTTCCTTCCAGTGAATATGTTGGAAGGCGAAGGCTGCAGACACACTTTGAGATGTGCGTAAACACCAGGAGATGAAAGAACAGAACCTGTTTGGAAATGAGGTTGTGAAGTCAGGTGGGGAAAGGCCTTTCTGAGTCCTGTCATTCTGTCAGTCTCCCCCGTGTGGGGATCTGTCCTACAATTCCCAAAGGCTCCTGATATTCCCTGAAAGTGGCAAACACACTGGTGTGGCACATAAGGCTAGAGAACACTTACAGGTAGCGAATAGCTAATTACACAGGGACAGAGATTTTAACTGGGTTATGGAATCCCAGACTGGTTTGGGTTGGGAGGGACCTCAAAGCCCATCCAGTGCCACCCCTGTCATGGCAGGGACACCTCCCACTGTCCCAGGCTGCTCCAAGCCCCAACGTCCAGCCTGGCCTTGGGCACTGCCAGGGATCCAGGGGCAGCCCCAGCTGCTCTGGGCACCCTGTGCCAGGGCCTGCCCACCCTCCCAGGGAACAATTCCTTCCCAATCTCCCATCCAGCCCTGCCCTCTGGCACTGGGAAGCCATTCCCTGGGTCCTGTCCCTCCATGCCTTGTCCCCAGTCCCTCTGCAGCTCTCCTGGAGCTCCTTCAGGCCCTGCCAGGGGCTCGGAGCTCTCCCTGGAGCCTTCTCCTCTCCAGGTGAGCACCCCCAGCTCTGCCAGCCTGGCTCCAGAGCAGAGGGGCTCCAGCCCTGCAGCAGCTTCGGGGCCTCCTCTGGACTCTCTCCAGCAGCTCCAGGTCCTCCCTGTGCTGGAATCCCGAGGCTGGAGCAGCTCTGCAGGTGGGGTCTCTGAGGGGGCTCCCGCAGGTCCCCCCAGCCCTCCCCAGGCTGCCTCGTGCTGGATCTGCCTCGTTTGCTGCTCCCAGCCCTGAGCTCCTGAGAGCTGCTCTGCCTTCCCAGGAAAGACGTCAGTGCTGCCCCAGATCCCGAGGCTGCTGCTCCGAACGCTCCTTCCCAGACTCCACATTATTTCTCACGTTACTCCCAGCAGTTTTGGGTTCATCCTCGTTTCACCTTTCCCGCTACCCACGTCCAGCCCTTCCCAGCTCCCTCTCCTTCTCCGACACGCAGCAAACCAAGTGTTTATTTCTCGTTTTCCCACCTTCACACACTGAGGGTCCTGCTCACCCCCCTGCACGCCCGAATTCCTCCCGGCGGGGTGATCTCGGGCTTCCTGGAGCAGCCTGTCCCTGTGGGATCCCATGGATGCTCTGGGATCGCCCACTCTCATCCTCAGCTCCCAGCCAGAGCTCTCCTGTTGGGAGCCTCAACTCGAGTACTCCGAGTTGTATTTTGTGCTCTCCTAAAAGCCAAAAATATCCTGTCTGCCACAGCCAGCTCCTCTCCCAATTCCCCGACTCCCAGAAACAATCCCACCGATCCCAGCTGCTGTGCTCGGCTCCTGCTGGGGCTTCCCAGCGTGGGCCAAAGCCCCGAAATCCAAACACTCCCGAGCCAGGGAGGCACCACGGAATCTGCTGCTTCCAGTGGGGCAAATCTGCTTTTTTGGGAGCTAGCCATGGCAAAGTTTAATCCTGTGGGAGCAGAAGTCCACACCACTCCCTGGGCATCTTTTCCAACCATATTTTCTTTTGCCAGTTCTCTGATTTTTCCTATTCCTACCCAAAACCCCATCAAATAATGCAATCATCCCAGGAGTTTTTCCTATCGACCCATCATGTTTCATCCATGGCTTCTAAAAATATTTCATAAATGAACCCAACCCTTTGGATTAATTCACTTCACTCTCATTCCACCAGCAAACCTACGGCCTCCATCTAAGAAAACAGGGACAAACATCAGGCTGGAATATCCTGGAGCTTCCAGGGAACACTGAGCATCATTCCCTCACAATGAGCAGGAGCACAGCCTGGGACATTTCATAGGATCCCCCAATCCCTGTGATCCAGCAGCTCCCAGAGAAGCAAAGGGAGACAGAAGGGAATTGTCCTAATCCCAAATTCCACATGTGCCACTTGATTACAACCCCAGATTTCCTGCTGAAGTCCAATCCAGGCAAACCTAAACCACCAGAAAAGGAACTGCGGGAATCTTCCATTGGAAAAGTGGGAATTTTTATGAAGTTTCAGAGCTGTGGTAACCCCCTCAGAATTAGGTTTAGTTCTGTAGTTGCTGCTCACCTGAATTGTTCACGTTTATTTGGAATTCCCATGGAAATACCTGAGGGAGACACAGCAAAAACCCCCTAAAGCTTCCCCCTGCAATCCCAGGGGTGATGCCGGAGCCGGCCAAGCTACCCCTGCTTGGGATGGAATGTGCCCGGGAAGTTCCTGCGGAACGGAGCTGATTTCGGGAATAAACCCTGGAATGTGCCTGGGAAGTTCCCGCGGAATGGAGCTGATTTCGGGAATAAACCCTGGAATGTGCCTGGGAAGTTGCTGCACGAAGGGAGCTGATTTCGGGAATAAACCCTGGAATGTGCCTGGGAAGTTGCTGCACGAAGGGAGCTGATTTCAGGAATAAATCCTGGCGAAGCTGCAGTGCCCCAGCTCCCCCTGCTCTCTGCAGCAGCCGCGGCCTTTGGATTCTTTTGTTTTCTCTCCTGTAAAGGTTTCATTTTCCACTCGGCAGGAGAGCCCCGGCAGCATCAGTCAGGAGCAGCCTCTTCCCGGGAAGAACACCCGGGCTGACTCACGGATGGTCTTTTGGAAGGGAATCCAAGCCCCGGGCACCGACTGGAGCCTCTTCAGCATTCCCAAGGGACACTGAGGAGCCCCAGGGAAAACCAGGAGCACCCTGGGCTGGGCAAGGTGTCCCTGCCCACAGGATGAGCTCTAAGGTCATTCCCAAGCCAGACCATTCCAGGATTCAGGAATGCCTTCCGAGGGTTTCATCCCAGCCAGGGGTATCCGATGGATGCTCCCCCAGCTTGCAGAGGTCTCCTGATGCCCTTCCCTGCTCTCCAACTTCCGTATCCCGTTTTTCTTCCCCTCATCAGCAGGGTGAATAAACCTGGGAATTGAATTTTCCGTAGTGCTACGGAGGGTGAAGATCATCTGATTTCTTCCTACATGATTTTCCCCTTCCCCGCCGTGCCCTGAGACCTCATCCCGGCCACGTTTCCCCCACTAATTCCCGTTTCCCCTGCTAATTCCCGTTTCTCCCAGCATTTCCCACTCCCGTGCTCCATGAGGCCTGAGCAGATGCTGTCCTGTGCTCAGATTCAACAAGAAAGGTTGGATGAACTGGCACAATCCCTCAAAAACCAAAGGATCTGTGGGATGAGGCCTCCCAGCAGGAATTCATCAGCTCAGTGTCATGGGTTGGTTCCCTACTGAGCTCCTTCGCAGCATTCCCAGATTGAGACAACACGTTTTTCCCAGGCTTTTCCTCCCAACAAAAAGCTAAAAAAAGCGAAACTGCTCTGAAAGGCTCGCAGGCATTTTCTGTCCTAGAATTTCGAGTTACATAAAAACCCGAGACTTCTAAATAAGAGTTTACATTAAAAAAGCAACAAAACCATACAAGTATTTGGGGCTGGGGAGGAACAGACCCTGTAAAATGCTGAATAGAGCCTGTAAAATGATTATTAAACCCCTTTTTAAGCCAAGCAACAATTTTGTCACTTTGGAATTTGCTTTTTTCTCCCCCGAAAACATGAAAATCCCAGCATTTAACGAGCAGCTTCAGCACTGTAACACATCCCTCATCTCACCAATGTTAATTGTACTGGACGGAACCGATTCCCTGGGTGCCGGGGAGGGGTTTTGGGAGCAGCCCGGGGCTGGAGCGGTGCCAGGGCAGGGCTGGGATGTGCGGATGCTCCCATTCCGCCGCTCCATTGACGTCAGTGGGAGCTTTCAAAGCAGCCCCGCACGTCTGGTGAACTCAGCAAGGAAAGGCTGCAAAACCTGGCGGCTCCTTCAGCAGCAGCGAAACGCGGCGGTTTTCTCTGCCCTGAACCTTTGGCGGGTTTGTTTTCCTTTCTCCACACCCTTCATCGAGTGCTTAAATCAATCAAAACGCCATCGGAACAAGCAGCGAGGGCCGGCCCTGCCCGTGGTGGGGGAATGGGGCGGGAGGGGTTTCGAGGCTCTTTCCAGCCCACCCCAGGCTGGGGTTCTGTGATAAACTGAACCAAGACAAAGCAAATGCTGTGAAGGACACTCTGTGCGCTTCCAGAGGTAATGGAGTGGCTCTTTTTACTGGAGTTCTCAGGGTTTAGGGAGTATTTGTCCAACCCTCATTAAAAATCCCATTTCAGAAAGCATGGAGTGAAGGCGTTCTGTGATACAGGCTGGGCTTAACACCCGGGGTCACTTCCAGCTCAGGATGTTCTGTCATTCCAGGATATTCCGGGATTCCATGATTCTGTTATTCCATGATTCCACGATTCTAAGCTCCAGAATCTCTGTTTTGTAGCTGCTGCCCTCAAAATGAGCAGCAAAGAGGTTCCCTGTCTGGTGCCAGAGTTCTTCTCTGGTGGCATCCAGCCACCGAATCCTTCTGCCACAATCCAGAATTCCCGGGGCAGTGGGACCAGGAGAGGGATGATGATGATAGGTTTGGGGTTGCAGTTTGGGGAGAAAGGTTTTTAATCACACCTGGATTCCTTGGAGAAGTCCTGAGGAGGCTCCTGTGGAAGTCAGGTCAGGGAAAAGCAGCGGAAAATCCTTTGTTTAGTTCTTAGCATTAAACTTGGGCTGAGCTTTGGGCCTGGGGAGCAGAGGACAGGTCCCAACATCCACCTGCCCTGCTCTGTGTTGGGAAGGGAACTCAGACACAGGGAGCACCTGGATTTATCCTGGGCAGAAGAACTTGAGCACAGCAAGTGGCTGGGAACGTTGCCCAGCCCCTGGAAAAGCTCCTCCATTATTCCCCCCTTCAAGGGGATAAATTGCAGGGGCCTGGCTCAGTGGGAACGGGGAGCTGCTCTCAGGAGGGCAGAGCTGGGGATCACAGGCTGTGCAGGCTGTGTTTAAACAGAACAATTCGCTCAACTTCTGGAATTCTTTGTGTGGGACAAACCCCAGGGCAGCAGGAAGCCCAAATTTCCTTTATTAAATTTTGCTTCTTTCTGCTGGAAAGAAGAAAAGAAACCCCTTTTCCATCGTGGTGCTCACTGAGCGCCGGAGATTGCCTCATCTGCCAGGCAGTTTGGAGCTAAAAGAAATCCACATCCCAGTTATTAGCCCCTGGAGAAGAGGGTTAGGAAAGAAATCCTGATCAAGCTTTCGGAACAGGAATCTGCATCCCTAATCCTGCTAAGATGTGAGAGCGGGAAAAGCCCCGAACTTCTTAGAAATGCTGAGAGCTGAGTTGGTATTCACAGGATACTGGAATGGTTCAGGCTGGAAAAGACCTCAAGGATCATCTCATTCCATGATTCCAACCCCCTGCCATGGGCAGGGACACCTCCCACTGTCCCAGGCTGCTCCAGCCTGGCCTTGGGCACTGCCAGGGATCCAGGGGCAGCCCCAGCTGCTCTGGGCACCCTGTGCCAGGGCCTGCCCACCCTCCCAGGGAACAATTCCTTCCCAAGATCCCACCCAGCCCTGCCCTCTGGCACTGGGAAGCCATTCCCTGGGTCCTGTCCCTCCAGGCCTTGTCCCCAGTCCCTCTGCAGCTCTCCTGGAGCCCCTTCAGGCCCTGCCAGGGGCTCTGAGCTCTCCCTGGAGCCTTCTCCTCTCCAGGTGAGCACCCCCAGCTCTCCCAGCCTGGCTCCAGAGCAGAGGGGCTCCAGCCCTGGAGCAGCTCCGGGGCCTCCCCCGGATTTCTCCAGCAGCTCCACATCCTTCTGGAGTCACATGAACTCAGAGAAAGTCATCCTGGGGCTTCCTGCTCATCCCTGGCTGTCACTGTCCCAGGGGATGCTCACTGGAGACCCCCAAAGCCAGGCTGGGGAGCAGCTCCTCCGTCCAGGCTCATCCCGAGGGTCTCTGCAGTCAGGGAGGACTCGGACTGCAACTCTTGGACAAGGCAGGGAGGAGGAGGAGGAGGAATAGCCTGGAAAAACATCTCTGTGTGCATGACAGGCAGAGATGTCCATGAACGTGGCTGAGAAGTTTCCCATCCCAGTGAAGCTGCCCAGATCCTCTCCCTGGAAGTGCAGATAATGAATGGAAATATGGAAATGTAAACACGTCAGGAGCAGCCCCGAACCCTTATCTGCTGCCTTTCAAAAGCAGCAGGAAAACACAGCCAGGAACAACTTGAAAAGCCCCAGCCTGAAGAGAAGGGAAAGGTCATGAAATGCCAACCCCATCCCTCCACCGGGATCCCTTCGTGTCCAGCTTCCCACCCAGCCAAACGCTGCCACGTAAATCCCAGCATTTTATCCCAAATTCCCTTCCAGGCAGGCATTGTCTCTGCTGCAGACACAGCGAGTTCTTTGTGCTTCCTCCAGGCACTTGTGAGCACAGGAGAAATATTTGGCCTCTCCTTCCTAAACTGTGCCTACAGATTTCAGAGTTCTGTCTCTCAAATCTACCTCCTGCACATAAATCATGGCTTTGTTGGAAATCCTGCCTATTTATAGGAGGCTGAGGAATTAATCCTTGAGGAGAACCAAAATGGTTTAAGATCCAGCTAAAATCCATGGAAATAAGGTGACTGGAAGGTTTAACCCACAGGTTTGCAGAGTGTTAATTCCCAGAGCAAACCTCGAGTATTTCGAAACTCAATACAAAAATCGAAGTGAAATTTGGCAGTGAAGTGAGGGGGGGTCGGGTTCTTCTCCCGGGGAACAGGGACAGGACAACAGGAAACAGCTTCAAGTTGTGCCAGAGGAGGTTTAGATTGGATATTTGGGAAAATTTCTTCCTTTCCAGCCCTGGCACAGCTGCCCAGGGCAGTGCTGAGTCCCCGTCCCTGGGGGGATTTCCAAGCCCTGTGGATGTGACCCTTGGGGACACGGGGCAGTGGTGGCCTTGGCCTTGCTGGGGGACTCAGTGGCCTCAGAGGACTTTTCCAACCTCAGTAATTCCATGATTATGGTACCACATTATGGAAAACCCCTCCAGGCTCACACCCACCTGCAACACCTCAGGCAGACCCAGGGGAGCTGAGGGATCAAGGTCAGGGTGACTCCTGATCCCATGGTTATCACTGCACTGATAACTCTGTTTGTGTTCCAGGAGGACCTGCCACTCCAGCTGCTATCTGGGAGCTGTGGAGCACCTCTCCAAGATTCCTGAGCTGTCAGAAATCCTGGGATTTGGTCCCACCACTTCATATCAGGACAGAGTTTCTGCTCCCTCCCTCCCTCCCCCCCCGCAGCCGAAGTTCAGCCTCTGCAGCTCCAGTGCAAGGGCCAGGCCTGAGTTTGGAGCCATCCCTGTGAACAACCACGAATTCCCACACGTCTCCATGGTGCAATCCCAGTTTCCATGTGCCCAGAACGTGCTCCCGAGCCCCATTCCCAGCCCTCAGCACAGAGCACAGCCCTCCCCTCTGCACCCCAGAAGCAGCAGTGGCCGATGTCCCCCACTGTCCATGGGGATGGAGGGCACCGGCTCCTCTCCTGAACTTGGGGGACAGCATGGAAGCTGAAGGCCATCCATGGAGTCCTGGAATGGTTTGGAAGGGAGCCTGAAAGCTCATCTAATCCAACCCCTGCCATGGGCCCGACACCTTCCCCCAGGCCAGGGTGAAGATCCAGGTAAAAATTTCCTTTTGGGTGATGGAACAGAGGAGGGAGAAGCTCCAAAGAAGCCCAAAAACTTATTCCAGAGGAAAGAAATCCCTGAAGAAATTTCAGCCAGGAATGAATGAGTCTCACCCACGATGTGGGCTCTGAACAGCAACCAGGAGCTGCATTAGCAGGTCAGGATTAGCAAGGCTCAGTCTGACTCAAGCTAGGCCAGCACAGGGTGAAGAACTGATTTTGTTTCCACCTGGGCACAGGTGAGGTGAGTTTTTATGGGGTAACTTTATCCCTTCCTTCCTTCCTAAATCCATCCCCTGACAAGGCTCCCTTTGAGCTGCACAGCTTCCATTACCTGCAACTTCCCTGCCTGATCCGACAGCTCTGATCTGTCCCAGGCCCCATCCCTGCCAACCTCCCCTGCTGGGATTTCGGGGCTGCTCAGTGTTTATTTCAGTTCCTAGAGCTAAAATTATTTCTGTTCTCTTGCAACCACAGAAATGCAGTTCTCCTTTGTTCTCCTTTCTCCAAAGGAAGCGCTTTTTTCCTTCATTCCCTCAGCTGTCCGTAACTCATCCCCATGGTCTCTTCTCTTCCCTTCATTTGTAACTCTGGTAAATTAATTAACACTTCCCACCCAATATTCCTCTTTCTTAGCTTATTGGGGCTCCTCCTCAGAAGGAACTTCCCAAACCAAACCAACAACTGCCCCTGCAAAACATCAAGGGGAAGCCGTGGGAAAAATTCCAAGATGGGTTGGGTTAGATTGGATGTTAGGAAGAAATGTTGGGAAGGAATTGTTCCCTGGGAGGGTGGGCAGGCCCTGGCTGCCCCTGGATCCCTGGCAGTGTCCAAGGCCAGGCTGGAGCAGCCTGGGATAGTGGAAGGTGTCCCTGCCCATGGCAGGGATGGAATGAGATGATCTCCAACCCAACCCATTCCAGGATTCCAGGATGACTTTAATCCAGGCCCTGCATTCTCTAAACGTTTCCCTTCCCGTTCTCTTGTCCCTGGAAGTCCACACGAGGCTTTCCCTCAGGAGCAGGATGTACTCTGGAGAACCCAACCCAGCCCCGTCCCTCCCCAGCAGCATTCCAAGGCTCAGAGCCTGGATATTTTTATTCCTACCTACAAATATCGAGCTGTAGGTTCATCCCAGGGTGAAACGATTGTCAGCCCTAATGAGACCACAGAGAATGGATTCTGTGTAAAACCAGAGTATCTGTGCAGAGGTGAGATCCCAGAATGCAGGATTTGAATGTCTAAAATATAAAATTATCTCCCTATTCTCACAGATTCCATAGATTATCCACACTGGAAGACCACAGGGATCACACCACCCAAAGACTCCAGCCCTGAACTCCACCAGCAGATCTTCACCTACAAAACGATGTTTTGGTGCTCTCTCCCAACCCCAACCTGGGAAATGCCTCTGGAATTTCCCTGTCCTCTCCCTCTCGTGCTGCCCTGGCCGGAGCAGAGGCAGCAGCAGCTGCTCCATCTGCTCATTACAATGCAACAGGGGCTGCCAACAGCCTGGAGAAGGTGCCGAGGTGGCACCACGGAATTGCTCCAGGGAAAGGACATTTTGGGGACTCATTAATTTTTAAAGGAAAACTGAGACTCATAAACACCTGAGAAGGAAAATAAACCAGGACAACAGGAAGTTTCCCATCCTTTCCCCACCCTGTCCCCACAGTCCCCCTTTGGAGGCGTCGCGAGGGCGCCTCAGATCAAACTCTGAGCAGGGAAGATCGGAGAAGAAAATATTCAGCAACCCCATAGCTCCAGGAACCCCCTTATCCATGCTCCCGTCCAGCAGCTGCTTTCCAGCCAGGAAAAATCCTGATTTCCAAGCTTTTGTGCCCACCAGAACTGCTGCGATCCGGACAAACCCATGGCATACTCACCAAATCCACGAATGGCGGCGGTTGGGTAAAATATTAATATTTAACATCTTCCCGGCTGATCCTTCCCTTCTATCATCCGAGAAGAGTCAGGACACGTCCTGCTTATCCCAAACTTGTGTCTCTCTGAAGTTGCCTCAGTGGCACGCAGATGTTTCCAGGAGTTTTTATTCTTTGGGATTACATGGCAACTCCCATTGCAGGTGGATGTCACTTTCTAGAGGAGGAACCAAAGAGTGGGGGTGCCTGTGGAGCAGCCTCTATGGACTCCCAAATTTCTTCATTTCTAGCAGGAGAAAGAGAAAATGAATCTATTTCTGGCACCCCCCTGACGGCAGTTTCCTGCTCTCATTTGTATAATCCCTTCCAGTGATCCTGAGACACGGGGGGAAAGGCTTTTCCAAGCTGCAGCAACATGCCCTTTTTCCTGTTTCTCCTTTCCAGGTCACATCCCTCCTTCCTTCAGAGCCGAAAGTTTTGTGACGCTGCAGAAACTCCGCTGGCGGGTCCCTCCCGCGGAGCATCCACAGGGATGAGATTCCCGGGGTGCAGCAGGGATGCGGCTCCAGCTGCGGGGTTACAGGCAGCCGGGAGCGGGGCTTGGTGGGAAAAGGCCTGGATTTTCCATCCCGCCAAAGCGGGAGCGGCAGGAAAGCGCTGCCAGAGCTGCCAGCTCCCTGCCAGGGGTCACTGCGAGCGGCGAGCCGAGTGCCCTGCGCTCCTGCTGTCACTCCCGCCGTCCCTCCTGTCACCCGGCAGCGGGGCTGTGCCTCCGCACGGGCTCCCAGCCCTGCCCATCCCTGCCCGGCTCCAGGTGCCGTGCCTGCGGGAAAATCCCGGGAGCAGGGACCAGCCGCAGCCTCGCCCCGCGCAGCGCCGGCGGATTCGCGGCTCTGTCTGCATGAAATGGAATTTTACAAGATTTACAGGATCCGAATCCCGCCGCTCCACATCAAACCCGCCGCGGCTCCCTGGTGCATGGAGACGTCAGGGGTGGGTGGGAATGGGGCTGCATCCGCCCGGGAGCGGCTCCCGAAATTCCGGCCCCCCCCCCCCCCCCACTCCCCCCCCGCGCCCCCGCCGGAGCCGGGAGGGGACCCCGGGACAAAGGCAGGGCTGGGAGAGCCGAGGATGGAGGGATGGAGGAGAAGGAGAGCGTTCCAGCGGCGCCGGGCGGTGGATCTGGCAGGGAGCTGCCCACGCCGCCCTGCCCCGCCCGCACCTTGCGGGGCTGACAAAGGGACGCCGATGGGGCCGCGCGGGCGCGGCGCTTCCGCAGCCCGGGGAGCGCAAAGTTCAGCGGCACCGAACGCGCCGCGGGCACAGCAACGTTCTCCCTTCGCCGCGTTTGGCTTTGCCCCTGAAGTCTCCAGGCGTTTCACCTTGACAACCAAGGGAAGGGATTTTATCCATCAGCTGGAATCGGAGGTGTCGAGAAACGGGCATAGAGGGGAATTTTATAGGTGATGCATCTGTGTAGGTGACGGATAAATGGCATTTTACAGGTGATGTGTGAGCGGGATTTCTATAGGTGATGAGTAAATTCCATCAGCCATCAGTGATCCGTAACATTCCCTATTCCCCAGGAAGGGGTGCCAAAGCAGCAGGAGGGGACAGCAGGGGACAGGAGGGGACAGAGCAGGGGTCAATCTCAGAGGATCCACAATCCAAGCCCCGCTCCCTGCAGGTAACTCCGAGCAGGAAAGGAGGAATGAGGAGCTGTTTAAGCAACTAAGATGCCAAATCCAATTTAAAAATACAGGGAAGGGGGAGAGAGACAGTGTCATTCCATCCCCACTCAGACTCCCAGGCTGCTCCGACGCACTCAAAGCTGAGGAAAGGCTCTTCCTGACTGGAAAAATGGTGTGGTTCTCTCCTCTAACTGGGAGATGAGACATAAATCTATATTTTCCTATTCATTATTCATTTCTATTCATTATTATTCATTTCTATTCATATTTTTCTATTGATAATATTTATAAATATATAAAATATTTATTAAAATAGGGGCAAACTAAAGGTATAAGGAAAAGGTCAGGATGGAGTATGGATAATCCACGCTCCGAAAGTTTGCATCTCTCCTTGGCCTTGCTGCATCTCCAGTCTGGTTTGGCAGGAGCCAGTGTTACTCTCAGTGGTGAAGAATTTTGTGGAGACCGTGGAATTCTGCATCTTATCCATGGAAAAGGTGCCAAACATCCATGGATGGAGGTAAATACAGAGATACACAGATGTATCCAAATCATGGAATGGTTTGGGATGGAAGGGACCTTAAACCCATCCCATTCCATGGACAGGGACACCTCCCACTGTCCCAGGCTGCTCCAAGCCCCAATGTCCAGCCTGGCCTTGGGCACTGCCAGGGATCCAGGGGCAGCCACAGCTGCTCTGGGAATTCTATTCCAGCCCCTCCCCACCCTCCCAGGGAACAATTCCTTCCCAATCTGCCATCCAGCCCTGCCCTCTGGCACTGGGAAGCCATTCCCTGGGTCCTGTCCCTGCAGGCCTTGGAAAACCCCACCCTGAGGAACGAACATCTGCCACATTGGCCACCAACATTCTCCTCATTGTTCTCGGAAAAAAAGCCCAAATTAATTCCCTGCTAATTCTGGAGCAGACAATTCCACGAGCTGTTGGTTTTTCCTACCCCACCACGCTGAGTTTGTGCATTTTCCCTCCCCATTCCCATTTTTTCTGGCGTCTCCCTTCACAATCCAGCCTTTCCCTGCATCCAGCATCCTGAATTTGACGTGGCTAATTGCAGGGAGCGTGGCAGTAATCACAGGGTGGCTGGCTGGGAACGATAATAATCATTCCCTGGGATTTTTCTCCTGTAGTTTCTTAGACAGTTCAATAATTATCCCGAGTGCAAACGCAGGAATTGCAGGATCAACAGGACAGAAATGGATAAAACTCCCAGGGCTGGGATCAGAACCCCCCGGGCCTCCCTCCCTGCCACTCCCACGCGCTTCCCAAATCCCCAAATTGTCCATTTGGATCCGAAGGCGCATCTCCAGATCCCATCTGTTGATTAAGCCGCCTTCGCAAGCTGCGCTAACGAGGAGCCCTCCTCCCACCGGGCCAGCCCGGCAGCCCCAGCACTGATGCTCCTCCAGGGAAACTTCAGACATTGCCTGAAAACTCGCACAAAACCGGAAAACCAGCCCGGAACGGGGTTTTTTCCCACATCTTTCAGCAAAGTTACATAAGGCAGCCCCTGCTCTGCTGCTGCCTTGAAACTCTCCAGGCCCTCAGCGCTCGGGCATCTTTACTCCCTCCATCAGCAGCAGGATCCTGTGGAGGCTCAGGAATGCTCCCTGTCCTCCCAGCAGCCTGGGAAGCAGCACTGGATATTTTGGGACTTTCGAGATAAACCAGAAGCAGAGAATATAAAACCAGGTGTGTATTCAGTGCTCTGTCCTCCCTGAGGAAAGACCTGCACTAATGGAAGATGGGGCTTTCACCCCAGATAAATAAATCCCACATTTGTTTTGGGCGATGTTTCTCTTCCTCCTCGTTGCTAATTACGGAATGATCGGGAGAACACAACCAGCCCGGCTGACACCGAACACCACCCCAAAGGAACTTCCCCCACGCTGCTCCTGGCGTTTTACTCTCTGTTCCCTAGGGCAGCATCGACCCTTTCCCAAATATCGGAATTCCTGGGTTTTTGCCCCATGCCAGTGGCACTCTGGGAGCACAAAGCCATTGATAGGTGTGGGGAGGCAGCGATTGCTGGGGCTTCTGAGCAGCTTTTCATTCATCCCTCCTTGCTGGCCACGCTGATTGAGGATGATGAAATCCTGATTTGCAATTCTAATTCCCTTCTTTTTCCTGAACAGGCTGCCCAAGAGCTCCAGGAATATTATTTTGCCAACCCTACAATAAACACCCCCACTCTCCACGACATCCTGAAAAACACACTCATTCCAGCTCACAGAACACAGACCCACTCACGGTAATTCGCTCACAAACTCTGATTCTCAGAATCGATTTTTTCCAGAAATTTTGGAATTCTATCCACAGATCAATGAGCTGTACCTGCTGTAGGGTGGCTTGAAACCTGCAGGAGATTTGGTGTGCTGGGTGCTGAATCATTAAATCCTGGAATCCTGGAATGGTTTGGGTGGGAAGGGAACCTAAATTCCCATCCCATGCCATGGGCAGGGAAATCTTCCACAATCCCAGCCCTGTCCAACCTGGCCTTGGGCACTGCCAGGGATCCAGGGGCAGCCCCAGCTGCTCTGGGCACCCTGTGCCAGGGCCTGCCCACCCTCCCAGGGAACAATTCCTTCCCAATATCCCATCCAGCCCTGCCCTCTGGCACTGGGAAGCCATTCCCTGGGTCCTGTCCCTCCATGCCTTGTCCCCAGTCCCTCTGCAGCTCTCCTGGAGCCCCTTCAGGCCCTGCCAGGGGCTCGGAGCTCTCCCTGGAGCCTTCTCCTCTCCAGGTGAGCACCCCCAGCTCTCCCAGCCTGGCTCCAGAGCAGAGGGGCTCCAGCCCTGCAGCAGCTCCGGGGCCTCCTTTGGACTCTCTCCAGAAGGTTGTTCTCGCTTTATGGAGCTCTGGATAAAAACAGGCAGGAGGTGGCACAAGCACTTGATGTTCTCCAAAAATGGGATCCCTAAAAGTCATTTTTCAGCAGGAATTTGCAGTTTCTGGAGCGCTGCTCCTGACCCAGCCCTGATCTGCGCTCCACAAATCCGACCCCAAAGTGCCCCCAGGACCCTTCATCTTCCCAAAGCCAACACATCCCCAGCATCTTTCTCACCAACATTTCCCTTCCCCTCTTCCCACAAATAAAATGCCGTTTTCTGGCGGGTAACGCTCTATCCAAGGAACTCAGCGTGGAAGAGGAGGCATTTCCAAGCAGACTGAAGGTTCACCCAGAGGGGCCAAACTGAGAGACAGAGCCACCAGACTGGGGGGGGAGTGGGACACAGGCAGGAAAAGCTGTACCAGGAGCAGAGGGAATGAAAGCATGGAAAGAGAAGAAGGAAAATCATCCCTGCAAAGTTCCTGAAAATTTTCCAACCAAATGACTCAACAGCGGCAGCTGCTTTGAGCAAAGGGGTCTGGGAGTCGCTGAGCTGGCAATTAATGAATGTTTGGATCTATTTTCCATCAACACCAGCTCTGCTGACATCCTTACGGCGCACACTGACGGGAGCACGGCAAACCCGGCAGCTGGGAATGAGCAGCGCGCGCTCCCGGCAGATTCCCAGGTTCCCATCTGGATCAGATCCTGACCTCCCGTTTTATTGCATCTTTTATGCTCCACTTTGGCTCCTTCCAGCCTCTGGAGCTGCCACAGGTTGTGGAGAAGCTGCTGCAGGGATGTGGGGTCCCAGCATGGAAGTGATTCCTGGAAAACCCGGCCCCCTCCACCTGACAGGAGCAGAAACCACCACAGACCTGGGGCCTGAAATGAAATTCCTTTGATGCTCCACATCTTTGGAGCGCAGATATTCCCTCAGCGAGAGGAGCAGCAGTGCTGCCTGTTCTCTGCGTGAAACTAAATGAAGCAACAGGGAAAAGTGCTGGAATTCATGGAATCATTGAGGTTGGAAAAGCCCTTCAAGGTCATCGAGCCCAAGTTGTGCCCCATCCCCCCCTTGTCTCCAGCCCTTCCTGGGACACCTCCAGGGATGGGCACTCCAAACCTCCCTGGGCAGTTCCAAGGCCTGAGCTCCCTTTCCATGCAGAAATTCCTGCTGATGTCCACCCTGAGCCTGCCCAGCCCAGCCTGAGGCTGTTCCCTCTCCTCCTGTCCCTGTTCCCTGCCAGCAGAGCCCGACCCCCCCGGCTGCCCCCTCCTGTCAGGGACTTGTGCAGAGCCACAAGGTCCCCCCTGAGCCTCCTTTGCTCCAGCTGCAAATTCCCTGTGGATCAGGATCCCTGTGGGATGATCAGGGATGAGCCATCTCTCCCATCCGGCATCCTGAGGCTTCCCAAGCTCTCCAAGCCCTGATTCTGGGTCCCCCTCCACCAGGGAAACCATCTGGAAAAGCAGCTCCTGGAATTCTCTTTCCTCTTCCCACTCCCACCTGCAGGCCCGAAGGGAAGCAGAGCCCCTGGATGTTTCTGGATGAGTAAGGAACCCCCACGAACAGCCCTGGGCTCTGACAAGGCGTTTCCAGCCCGGAGCATCCAAAGCTGGGCTTGGATTCAGGTCCCAGCACAAAGATCCGGATCTCCAGCCAGGGCACAAGGAGCAGGATGGGGGGGGGAAGGCCCTGAGCATCCCCAAACATTCCTGGTTTCCCTGCACCTCCTCCACAGCGCTGAGTTATACGGGAATAAAATCACTGCCTCTGGAATAGGTCATAATATTGTGATTATAGCCCTCCACAGTTTTTTTCTCCCTGTCTCCAAGCTCTCTCCAGAGCTTTCCCATCTCCTGGAGCGAGGCAAGGCTGGATTTTCACACATTTTGTGTTAAAACAAGCAGCTGACAATTTGGGTTTTGTGCCAGGACCGGGGAGAGCAGCGCTCTGCTCCGGCTCTCTGATTGCTCCTTCCTGCTCTGTCCCACCACGTTCGCTCCCACCGGAGCTCCCTCCTCGGAGCACAAACCCATCCGCACGGAAATGTTTTCCAACACTTCCCGTTCCCTCGGATTTTGTGGTGGGGAGGAAGGTCCAGAGCAGACAGGGGAATTTAATCCCGTTTTCCAGAGGTTACTCCTTATCACTTAAACCTCCACAGCCGCCTCGGCCATGGTGATCCCAGGGGAATCCCAGGAGGAGAAGATCCCAAGGCTTTGCAAACGGCCCCAGCAGCTCCTGAAGGCTGCCTGGTGCCGCCACTGTCCCGTCCCTACAGCATCCAAAGAAAAGCTGGGAACACGAGGACAGAGGGAAGGGTCCTACTTCCAGTCCTAAGGACGAAGCTCTTCATCCTCCTTTAGCAAACACTCCAAGCCCTGATCTTCTCTCTAAGATGGCTCCTAAGCCCTGAAAAGTTGGGAATCTTCTGTTTCCCAAAGCCTTTCTGACAACTGAAGAAGTGAAAATACTGGAAAACCAACCAACGCTGGGATTTAGTTCCATACATCCTTCGGATGATGAGGGTGGATGAGGTTGGAATGTGTCCCTGCCCAAGGAATGAGATCAACTCTGAGATCCCTCCCAACCCAAACCAGTCTGGAATTCTGGGATCATTTCCCTGACACACTGAAGCTCCCCTCTCAATTCTACCTTAAATTTCTGCCACAAAATGAACTTCTCTTGACAGCAGTTATTTTTCCATGGAAAATAATTCCCATTCCAACCCCCAGCAGCTCATTAATATTCATTTCTCCGTGCTCTCAGCCAAGCCAGGAGATTCTGGCACGCTGGGAACTGTGAACGTTCACAACAGCACTAATTTTTAAATAATTTGGGAAGAGTGGATGTGCCAGAACATTTCCCAGGCTTAGCTGCACACAGTTAAGCTGAGCTTTGTTATGCAGAGCCCGGTACAGAAAAGCAGAGCCTTGGAGCTGTTCCATTGGGAATAGAAGTGGATATTCCTTCAAATTCCACCTGTTCTCCGAGGAGGTTCAGCAATAAACTTCCAAGCCACAAAGGAATGGCTTTGGGAAGTCCCTCTGCAGCTCTCCTGGAGCCCCTTTGGATCTGCTGAGGAAGGGCTGCTCCCAGAGCAGTTTCCAGGGAGAGGTTCAAGTCCTTTGAGGGATTTAATCCTGATTCCCAGAATATTCCACATGGTGAATGTATGAATTTAACTGCAATTCCTTAGCACTTACATTCCTTCTCCTCTAAATACCCCTAGCTCGGAACAGGGAGAAGAGAGACTCTTCCCAAAGTTTTCCCAAAAAACCCCTCCACTCACACAAAAACCTTTGGACTTTGGCATCTGGACTCTTTCCAAGGTGTTTGCCCATTCCTGTGATTTTCACACTGGTTTTTATTGCTCCTATTTCCCTGATTTTCATAGGAATGGGGATGGCATTGGGAAGCCTCTCCCCTTGGCACTGCTCTGCCAAAGGCACAGTCCTGTACCCCTGACAGCTGCAACACAGAAAAACCACCATTCCCAAAATCCTGGAATCCTGGGATGGTTTGTGTTGGGAGGGAGCTTAAAGCTCATCCTGTTTCAACACTCACACCTCCCACTGTCCCAGGCTGCTCCCAGCCCCAGTGTCCAGCCTGGCCTTGGGCACTGCCAGGGATCCAGGGGCAGCCCCAGCTGCTCTGGGAATTCCATCCCAGCCCCTCCCCACCCTCCCAGGGAACAATTCCTTCCCAAAATCCCATCCAGCCCTGCCCTCTGGCACTGGGAAGCCATTCCCTGTGTCCTCTCACCACGCAGAAGTGTAAAACCACTCTGACTTCCTTTCTGTACTCTGGAATTTACTCTTCCATGTGAAAGCAGAGCTGGAATCCATCCCAGGGGTGTCATTCCAGCTGTAAACGATGCTCCTGCAGCCCCACATCTCCCAAGAGCCCTCGGAGCACCAAGCGACCCCACGGGCCGGGATTGGGATGGGGCCACCACCCTTTCCATGCAATCCCAACAGCAGCTGGAGACAACCACGCCCAGTTCCCGGGAAATCCCCAGTTCCTGGGGATGCAGGTGCTGTTCGAGAGGTGATGCCACCTCCCAGGCCTCCCCTCTCCCGGGAGCCCGGCGATGGCGTTTTCCTGCAGGAGCCATCGGATGCACGGCGAGCGCAGAGCATTTGTTTCCTTGGAAACAAAACCCTTCCAACCTCCAGCGCACACAATCCTCGGGAAAAGAAAACTCTGTAATTAAAGCCAAGGCCTGGCTATTTTTAGCCCCCGAGATGTGAAATCCCAACTGTTTTATTAGGAATGGAACCCAAGGAAAACACACTTAGCTCAATTATTGGAGGAGGGAATTTTTTGTATCCACCCAAACAATGAACCCACGGAATTGTGCTACGGAAAAGAATTGCTTGGCCCTTTGAAAATACGAAAGAAATTGGGAGATTTGGATTTTAGGACCCTCTGCAGCAGGGTTAAAAGAAAAACTTGAGGTGACAAACCTGAAACAACCAGGAGGGAAAATCGATTCATTCCCTGGAGCTTGGGCTTGATCCCGGAGCTCTTTTCCAGCCCTAATGATTCTGGGATAATGGAATTAGATCAAGGAATTGGAGAGTTCAACTGAAAATACGTTGGCCAATCCTTTTGTGCTGATGATTCCTTGCTGGTTTTCCTGGAGAAAACCTCTGTAACACTGCAGTTAAAGAGATGCCAATGGAATTCTACTCAAAAACCACCTGGAAAGATCAATTTAGACGAATTCACTCTGGAATTTACAAGAATTCACCCTGAAATTTAAAAGAATTCACCCTTTGTGGAGTAGCAATTTTCTCCTAAGAAAGTACCCAAAGTCAGGGAATTGTTTCTTCCACAAATCTGTAATTTTGGATCATTCTCCAGCTCCACCGTTGGGTTGGATCCTTGGGTACTTTTATAAATTCCAGGGTATTTTTGCTGTGCTCTGAGCAGATCATCAAACATTTCTGTTCAGTTGCACTGCTGGGCTGCTCGGGGAAATCAAACATTAAAAACGACTTTATCAAATTAAAAACGAGCAGAAAAACAACAGTTCCAAAATCCCAACTTCGTGTTTTACACAGCAAAAAAAACCAAACCCAGGAGTGAAATCCTTCCACAGCCCTGAAGTTTGATTTGTTCTCTGGAGATTCTTCCCTCGGATTTGGATG